>NC_054080.1:58993748-59599748 GCF_017639655.2 Falco naumanni | reverse complement strand
ATATGAAATAATCTGTGGCATCTCTCCTCTCACGGCTGAGGTGAAGCCACCTGTGGAGGACATGTTTGTTAAATGGCACTTGAGGCCCATGTAATACTTGATAGATCAGTGGGACACTTACCTTGATGCCGTTTACAGGCAGTCATGTCTCAAAATATTTTTCATGGATTACCATGCTTCCAAAATAACACAAAGAAACGTCTTTCGAAGAGATAATGGGAAAAGTTTTCTACAAGAAAGATCAGGGCCTCTGTACCAACGCTGTTAAGGCAGAAGGACACCATTTTAACTTCTGCTGCTCTACACCACGGTGTACCTTGTGGTAATGAAGGATAACCACATCCTGTGATGCGCTTGCAAGTTTTACCTGCAGTATTTACTCTACTCCCCTCTGCCTGTGAAGCTACATCTAGATTAGTATGTCCAATTTTGCCCTCCTTACCAACACCTAGTTATAAGGAAGAAATTCTCCATGACGAGGCCAGTGAGGCACAAGAACGGTTGCAGAGAGCAGCTTTGGGGTCCCCATCCTTAGAGATACTTAGACTGGGCAAGGCCCTGAGCAACCTGATCTAACTATAAAAGTTGACCCTGCTTTTAGAAGGAGATTGGATGAAATAACTTCCAGGAGTCCCTCCAAATGTACATCATTCTATTATTCTTTTGCACTGCAGCAGTGTTGTGCCAAAAACTTCCTGCAAGTTTTAAACTATCTAGATTTGAATGGAGGGCAATTCAGAGCACCATAATGGTGTAGTAGAGTGCAACAGAACCTAGCTGTTTAAACACCTTCGCTACGTGCACAGTATTCTGCAGCCAGTGTTGAGATGGCATACCAAGGGAAAGACAGACTCCATCTGCATAGCAGAGACTCCCACAAGCCTTCATACTCTTTTTTTCTTTCTTTTTTTTCCTTTCTGAACAGATGACTCTTACAAGATTTCCAGGCACAGTAATGAGTTTGTTAGTATATGTCTGGCATCACTAAGTGTGTTTTTCTCTGATACTCTCCCTATTACCCAGACATAATTTGATTAACAAAGCTGAGAGGGAATAACAGTTGAATTATTTGAAAATCAGGTGCTGCTCACATGCTGAGAAAAAGAGTGTTAAAAGGGTAAGCAAATCCGGTGTTAGTGGCAGCCTGTGCACCAGCTACACATGAAGAAAGTCTGTGAGTCCTGCTCACCAAAAACACTGTCCAAAAGCAAAAGCTACCGTCAACCGCACAGCTATATCCCAATATGAAAAGTAGGAGGCCAAGACACATGAAATGTTAACATTTGGTATCTTCATCTATTATCTTTTAACTTGTTGATTAAAACCAGCTCAAATGTAGCTCAGTAAAAAGTGAGGAGAACTTTGCTTGTAAAATTGTAAAATCAAGAACATGCGTTTTCTAGACTCATAAGAGACGGCGGTAATACTTGGTCTTACCTTTTCTTTCAGGACCAACCTCATATGACTTAGAAAGAAGCACCCCAATCACTCACAGGTCCATAAATACCCTCAAAAAGTACAAACGAACCATCACTATAGATTTCCATAGTCTGTACCAAGCAATTTACTTCGTAGGCTTGAGAGTTAAAAAATGAAAATGCCAAATAGTATCTGGTGATTCTGTATCTGTACAAGAAAGGTATCACAATTGTACTGTGGAGAGCTTTCAACATGATCAGGAAATGGAAAAATACACTGTTGGTGTTACCTTTATTCTTTGGTGCTTGGATATAATTTGTGATGGAATTTTAAAGTGTATGCCTTTTTAATGAAAATAAATATGGATTTTTGTTCCATTTTTATGGACAACAAGACATGTGAAACATACCATCAGCTGTCCAGGAGGCAGGATTTCAAGAATTCACACAGATACAAGAAAAACAACAAAAAGCTATGTGTTAGAGAGCAGTGACTTCCAGCTGGAAGTGCTGCTCCAAGGAACCACTCATTTCTCATCCTTAGGAGCAGTTCAGAGGACGACTTCATTTGTAAGGTTGCAGCAGTGGCTGGGATCCCTGGATAAAAGCCAAACCTTCCATGGTTGCGGCAGGGGAGGAGGGGAAAGGGTGTAATGCAGTTTGCAAAAACAGCTTCTTGGGATTAGCACTGTTACTCTTACAGAAAGGGAAGTTTTATATGGTATATATAAATATTTTTTAATATATATGTATTTATATACCTACACTCCAGCTCTACATGACATGAAAATGGCGCCACTTAAAAGACCGAGAGGTCCTATGCGATGCTACGAGCAAAGTCACCGCTCAGTTTCACGGTTGCCTGTATTTCCAAATAATTAGTTTCCATGACGTATTTCACAAAGCTTTATCTTACACTGAAACTCATATGATCATTAAAGGGAACAAAAGTCCTGCAGATTGCTTTTATGCTGCTATTAATTGTATTCATTGTAACTTGGATTTTCAGGCAAAAATCTACACATGCTCGTGAAACACAGACGACCATCCTAGAACAAAGCACGTAACTAGGCCCATGCAGCCATGACCACAAAAATAACCTGCTAGGAAGGAGAGAGCCAGCTACAGGGATGCTGCTTTATCTTAAAAAAAATCTTGCTGCTGGCAAGGAAACATGAAGCTGCAGCAGCATCGTATTTTTCATGGGTCTCAGATCAATATAAAGCTATATGCATTAAGTGCTAAAGCAGCCACATAACATGGTTTGTATTATTCCTATTTTCAATACTGTGGCTATTTAGTTGAATTAGAAATATTTCGATGGAATGCCCACCTAATCATGAAAGCCTCTGACATTTTGTTGATGCATGGCTTTACTGTCATTACTGTTAGCAGCTGGTCGCCAGAAATGCAGACAGACAGAGGTAAGAATTCAGTCTTAAAAATGAAAGGATGTTATGGTATCTTAATCGTATTATACTGTATTATACCTTAATAAATTTTATTGTTGTGTCTGCAATGTTTAAACTTTTATTAGTCTCTGTGGGTGGGAAAGTGACTGCAAGTTCAAACCACAGAGAAGGAAAGGATGTGCTTGGTGTTGCTTTACCCTCTCTGCTTGTTTCTTTAATAACAAGACAACAGCTTCAATAATGATCACGCTAAAGAAATTTGCATTTGATTATATTTAATGCACACATATTTATCTCTTGATGACAAAAAATGGTAATTTGAAACCAAACCGGACCAACATATATCATGGACTGGCAACATACATGTTTACAGGAGAATAGGTCATGTTTAGAATGTCTCTAGAAGAACTATGGCAATGCTTAAAATCAAAGATAAATTAAAAGCCTGTTAAGCCTATCAACCAGCGTTCTACGGAAGAAAAGGCCCACAATGTTTTATAGCATATTTACTAGAGAATATAACACATTTATTTTAAAACTGAAACAGTCTGCTCATTTAAAAGAAAAATTTAACTACCTTTTTCTTCCTAGGATCAATACTTTGAGCATACTTTCAATTAATTTTTCCATTTTACTGCTTACAAACACTTAAAAGAAGACACGCTCTAAATCCAGTCCTCTGAATCGTTCTAAAAAGGGCTCCATTCTGTTTTAATAGGAAAATGTTATGCACTACATAATACAAAGGCGGCGGCAGCAGCTGTGGGTTCCCTATCACAGGTTTGCAAACACATTTCATCTAATTGATGAGCTTTTGTTTAAACAAGCATTGATATGCATCCTGTGATGCATACGGGTTGCAAAGATTCACAGCAACATACAGTCCAAGTGATCTGTCTGTGACGCTGACATAACTTTTGTATGACTGAGAATGTGAAATATCTTCATTAATACTATTTTCGTACAAAACCTCCTAGATAATTATATAGCTCGATTCATTCTGGTTCCCACTGAAATCTACAATACAATTCACACTGATTTTAATGGGACAATCAGGACCACTGTGGATAAATGTTTGTCCTCTGTGCTTTGGAACACATAATTAAAAAAATTAATTTGAAATCGGCCATTAATGTGAGCAACTTACACAAACTTATACATTCATGAACACAAACTTAATTACCGGTTTCACATTGTTACCTGAAGTAACACCATGTTTTGCAAACATAACTGAATTCTTCATGTGATTTTCCTTTGTTGCAAACACCTTTCTTGCATGTTGCTCAGTGGAGGAAAAAACCTCACACCTTTGCTATACTATTATTCAAAATTAATTGTATTTCTAAAATTTATAACAGAAAACACTTGGTTTAATCTCATTTGGCCAAATACAGATCTGTTTTTCCAGAATGCAATGACACGATTTTACATCAAATTGCCATCAGAGAAAGTCTATGTCTAGTCTGTACCACTGATACTCAGGGTCATCTTTATTGAATAAGCAGTAGGAACAGAACTTCAGAAATACAGATATTAGACAACTGTTTCTTCTTTTTCATATAATTTTAAGATGTTTGGAGGCTCAATGTGTGTCAGTAATTTTAACTGACAGTCTTTTTGTCAATAATTGTCCTATGCAAAGCTTTCCTCCAAATAAAAATAAAGTTAACTTGGAACTTACTGTGACCGTATTCTAGCGAATTCTGCATTTCTTTGCAATAGAGAAAAGCAATGCTTCCCGCTTTCACATTATGGAAACAGATTAAAAAAACAACAACAACCAAATAAAAGAAGCACCAAAACAGTAAGGTTTAATGCATGTTATCAGTCAGTAAAATTGCAGAAAATTTCTTGGTCAGAGGAAAGGAATGGGGTCTCTGGCTTACCATGGTGCTTTGTTCTCTATGAAAATGCTGAATAAATGCTTAGTTACAGGGAAAACTATGAATATTCCAAGAAACAGTGCAATGCTAGTTTTCATTCCCACAGGGCTCTCAATCCATGAAAAGAAGATCCATCGTAAAACTTCAATAATTCAGGAGGACATACGGCATAGTTAAAACAGGGCTCTTTCCCACAGAGAACTCAGAGGAAAACAACTTCCAATAGAAGTATACAATTATTCTAATCAGACAACTTTATTTGGTTTGGGTGTTGGGTTTTTTCCCTAAAATCCTTTGTGGTTAACTGTAAATTCATCAGGACTCTCCTTACAGCTCTACTTCCAATTCTGTGTGCAGTTCCCTCACAAAGCAGTAATATTTGGCATAGTTCGTACCACCTCTACAGATCAATTCAGCATCTCCCTCTCCCTCGTAAGGCAGAAGTTGCTGTGAGCTCCCTGCACTGCAGTGCAATGCAGCCCCAGCCCCAGTAGCACCGATTGTGTTTGTCTAAGTAGGTTTCCCTTGTGTTGTACTAACCTCTGCAATATGTGCCCCCCCCCTCCGTCAGAGATACACTCATCAGCCTCCTACCCCTTTATGGAAAGTAGAGCAGGATACCATCAGTCATGGAGGATCCTCTGGATGATCTCAGCATCTTTCAATGAGACGATCTACCTCCTCCCTGCCTATCTTTGTATGCTCCTGCCTCATCTCTTCCTTCTCTCCTCGGCCCCCCTTTCTGTGCAGATGTGCCATGGCTACCCCATTCAGCATGACTCAGCTCCCACCATCGCCCCCAGTTCACACTGCGCCCACAGTGCTTTGCAGGATTAGTCTCCCAAGACTCACCAGTCACCTCCACACTCGATTATCCCCATGTCACCTAGCCCCCAGGTCCCTGGGGTGTCCTACCTCCACTCCGGACTGCCAGGCCAGCTCTTTTGCCTCTCCACATCCCTCAGGCCTTCTGCCCTGCAATCCTCTCTAAATTAGATCGTGGTCGCCTCCAAAAACTTCATGACTTGGACTATAACATTCCTCACTGTGACTTCTCCATGCTCCCCTCCCCTCCCCATATACTGCTGGAGACATCTTGGGATCTAAATGCCCAAAGCACTAGGAAAGCAGTAACTTACTGTGATTTGGAAAAGTCCTTTCCTGAAGCTGTAAAGGAAGGGAGTCCCCTCTCCCCCCTGTGGGTCATGAATGCTAAACTATCCTCCCAACGGACTCAATATGAGTTACAGTCCCTGAAAGTGATGTACAATGGGAAAAGCAACTTGTTTTTCAAAACCACTTAAATAGTTTATACTCCTCCCCTCCCTCCCCCCCTTTCCTTTTCTGTTGCAGGGTCTGGAATTCTGCCTGTTCCTTTATAAACACGTCAGCTCCCTAAGGAGCTGGAATCCCAACACTTCTTGATTCTTTTATTTTCCTCACTATCCTTACTGGTAGGACACCTGCAAGCTTGTTTCCTCCAAACATCTGGAGCCTGAGAACCTCAACACCCGTGGTTTTTGCTCCCCTAGTGTGCAAAAGTTCTGCGAGCCTTAATAATGCCAGTCAGCTTCGAAAGCACCGATTAGACGTTCACACCGGCCCAGATCTGTGCAACCTGCTCCCCCCTCGCAAAGGCGCAAGCAAGCCCTGGATGAAGCCGGGGCGAGCAGCACCGGAGCGCAGGCTGCTCCCGCCCGCCGCCGCGATGTGCGGGGACCCCGTGCTCCCCTGTAACGCCCGACGTGCCCCGAGGGGAGCCCTCCCCGCTCCCCAGCCACCGAACCCCGCGAGTCCCGCTGAGAAGTTGAAGTCCGTTGCCGCCGCAAGCATGCAAAAAAAACCCATAAAAAAAAAAATAAAATATGGGGAGGGCGGGGAAGTTGCCCGGGAGCAGCAGCAGCCCCGCGGCTGCCCGCAGCATCACTTACCGGCGGGGCAGGCGGCGGGGACCCGCAGCGCGGCCGGGCTGCGGGGCGTCCCCGGCTCCCTCCGCTCCCCGCGGCCGCCTGCCTCCTGCTCGCGGCGTGAGGCTGCGGGAGGGAGCGAGGAGCCTCCCGCGGGAGCCGCCGAGCGTGACAGACCAGAGGAGGGGCGGACCGGCGCGGCTGTGTGGGCTTCGCGTTGCGGTGAAGCCTCTGCGGCAGTGCCGGGAAGGGAGAGGGGGCGCGGGCGGGCGGGCGGCGGCCGCCACCATCAATAATTGACGGCATGAGAGTGCGGGGAGGGTGATCCCCGCCGCAGGCGGTAGCCAGCGCCAGGGCGGGGGGGGTGGGGGGGCAGACGAGACACAGAACCGCCCCCCGCCCTCCACCCCACGGGCAAAGCTGGGAAGCCTCTGCAGAAACAAGCCCCTTTTTCCCGGTAGAAGGGAAAAATAAAAATAGTGACACCCACGCGGGCAGTTCATTTCAGAAGGCAGTGTTTTATGTGCAGGGGAGACTGCGTGAAATGGCTTGTTTCAGAACGGGTTGCAACAGACCCTGTGAGCGCCCAAAGATCGCAGCATCCTTCCTCCTTACCGTCTCCCCAGCGCGTGGGCCACCAGTGCTCCACAGTAACAGTGCCGGTGCTCCACTCGCAAAGGCTGCAAGTGAAAATCGGGGTGAGAAGAAGTGCGATTGGTGTAGGAAGTCCCGCCAGCGAGATCCACTCTCCTGAGTGGAAAACGTCTCGACTAGGAGAAGAGAGAAACATTAGAACAGATTGGCTTGAGTGACGACGGAATGCCCGTCATCCATGTCTTTTAAGAAAACGTCAGAAAAACACGTTTAAAGATGATTGATTTTTCTTGGGACAAATGGATAAATTACATGATCTTGTGAAGGCTTTTTTTGGACTTAGGTTCTATGAACAGTAGGAGGTTATTATGTTTATTACCATCATCAACAATATTTTTAATGCAGTGGCATCAAGCACTGAAAGCGATATCCTAACTTTGTTACGCCAGGTGTTACAAAGAACATGAAGGTGGTTCCTCCTTTATGTTTATGTACATTTATCTGCCACTGCCCTGGTAAAGTGGGCAATGCGACAAGCACAGTAACACCAAAGTGAAGACATGAGAGAATGTGAAGAGAGCAGGTAGGAGTCCATATTAAAACTACTTTTAAAAATCAGCAGATATTCCACCAGTTTTATTAATAAGCATGGGACCTGGGTTTACCTCTCCAAAATGCGTTAAACTGTGAATCAGACCTGCAGTAAGAAGGTAGGGTAATGGGCAGATACCACCCCCAGCTCCACCTTGTACTTTGCACATGCCTCGTATATGACTTCTACAGAGATAATTTCTGATAGCTCATCTGCCTTTGAGTCTTGCTGTCAATATTTGTGACTTTATATGCGTGTTTTCTGACACTCTGAAATGTGTTTGGTTTTTTTTTTTCCTGTGTTGAGCAAAAGACTCGAACAGCAAAGGAAACTGGCTTATTGATTCGCTACCCAGGGGAAAAACTGAATGAACTATGCATGGAGTGCTGTCAAGTGTGAAACACAAGCAGAGAAACAGAAAAGAAATACCTATTACTTTTATGTTCCTTTCAGTAAACCTAGAATTAGAAAATTGTACCCAGTGTTAGAAAACAGCACTTCTTTGTTAATAAACTAAACTTGCTATGTACAATATGCAAGAAAAACAAAGATTCCAAAATTTTCCTATGGCAACAAAAGAAAAGACTATTTGTGCTACATAAACAAGAATGATGGTAAAATGTTGTTTCCATCCATTTATTGTTGACTACCTAAAAGGAATATTTCTGTATATAGAATGCATCTCAAACTAACCCCACTGTATTTTACTGAAATAAATTGACTAGGAGAGAAGACATGCTCCTTGCGAGTTTTTCAGCAAATATAGCAACTAACTCTGAAATAAAACACACCAGTACACTTAGGTTTTGAATATATAGGATTAAAATGCTAAGTCAAATAAATCAGTGTGAGAAAAGCACAACAGACAGACTCAAGACTTTTTTTAACCTTACTGTCATATTCCACAGGGGAAGGGCCATGACAGCAGCCACCTTCCTCCTTCACCTACGGCATTAGAGAGAGGGAGGTTCACTGGGTAGGTTTCTAGTCATGTCACAGAAAACAGGCAGATAGACTAAAGGATAAAACCAAGAGGTAAAAAGTGTGCAGTTTCTTGTTCAGGTTAAGCTGAAGTAACACTGTTTCTACTGCAAAGAATGGTTCTTCCAGTTGTCTGCCTGCTCTGCCACCTTCTTAGCATCAGCTTTATTATATGTGTGGTTTCAGGGTAAAATAGACCTGACTGCAGAATAAGCCTAGAAATCAAAGGAAAATATGCCAAAGCCTGATGGGGTTTCAGTCAGACCAGCAACTGGTTCACTTGTCTCAGGCTGAGTTAAGCTGATCCTGATGCTGCAGCGCATGTATAGGACCAATTGCACCAGCTCAGAAAGGTTGTTGTTGGAATGCCAAGCATCACTTAAGGAAAACTGCATATTGTCTCCTTGCTTTGTTTTCCATCCATGAGGAGAAAATTTCTTTCCCCCAAACATGCTCACTGCAGGTTGGCAGAAAGGAGGTCTCATTCCTAACACCAGGAAACACAACCTGAGGTCGATTGCCTGCACACAGGCAACTCAGATGGAAATAATGCCTCTGAAGTTTGAGAATTTTATATACACTACCTCTGTTTTCCCTGCCCCTGGATCTGATGGCTTAGACCTTCCTGAAAGATCACCTCAGGAGTACTCTTTTGTACCAGACATAAAATTTAATTTTTACACACATTCAATTAAGCTCATGACATCTGCTGCTCTGTCAGTTTTCTGTAGAGACTACACGACATGTCTGGACGTGTTCATTTACAGCTACCACAGACCAAATAACACAAGTTTTTTTGCTAGCAAATGATCCTGCAGTATGACCACATACACATTGCAACCCTTTGTCACCAGGACAAAACCAAAGTAATTGTTTCTAGGCGGATGGAAACCATCAAAACCTTATTATCATTACTTTGTAAAGGAACAGAAAAATACAGACTCCGCTATCCTTCCAAATTATTTATTACATACTGGTTTTAAAAGTACATGACAAACAAATGTTTGTGATAAAATACTGTAGGATTGTCTGGTTGTTATTGTTATTATTACTTATTTTAACTTGCAACTTAGATGTTTGTCAGTGAGACATTAACTTTGTTTCCCCACTATTTCCTTTTCAGGATATAAAAACATCTAATATCTGTCTATAGAACCATGACTGAAAAGAGCAACCAGCAAAGATTTACAGCATTTCCCTTGAAGCCAAAGATAAATGCTTCAGAGAACCAGGGTCTTACACTGTACTACACGCTTCTTTTGTACAAGTTCCACCTTTATCACTGATTGAATCCTGCAAGTACTTTCCTTGACTTAAATGGGGCAATGGGAGATGAATAGAATATATGTAAAGCGCACAGAAACATTTAGGGTTAATCCTCAGCAAGGGGTCAGGGACCCACAGGGATCCTCTGAGCTGTTGTGGTAAACAGCTTATCTCAGACACTAAAGCACTTTGGTATTTTATTGCATGCAGAGCATAAACGTTTCAGACTACATGCATGCACAGTGACCTAACAGAACAGCACCCAGTCCTGAATCAGACATTTGCACACCTCTTTATTTCAAATAAATAACAACAGGAAAAGGCCACTTAAATGTAGAGGAGGAATTCATTATGGTTTCAGGCTACATAGATAAAGAAAACAAACACAAACTTCTACAGTATGTCTAAAAGAAAAAGAAGAATTAAGTTTTGTTTAGTTATACATGAGATACATGTCTGAATTTGACCCTAAAGATTGTGCATCATAATGTCTAGCCAATCTAATTGGAAATATTAGACAAATATAAAGAATACCACAGTGAAAGGGAAAACTCTCATACTTCTTTACTGTCAAAATCACTTTTAAAATCAGCCTTTATAGTATTGATTCATAGACAATGTTTTCCTGTGACCTCATAAAATAAACAAACCAACATGACAGGTAAAGGCTGCCACTGATCAAAAGATCCTCTACCTCTGCTAAAATTAAGGGTGAAGAATCACTAAACAAATCTTCACATAATGTAAGCAGGAGCAATATTATCAGCTAAGTACTCTACCAACAGGAGGACTACTAATAACTGAATCCTTTTGGTCATGATACAGATACAAAACCCCAGATCTCCCTCTTTCTTGATGTAGCACTTTTTTCTTTTGTCTCACAACTGTCTAAATTTCAAAATATGACTGGCAGGAATGCGTGGTTTCAGGAGCTCAGTTGAACTCCTGGGGAATACTCCTTGTATAAAACAGTCCTACTCAGTGCTGTAAATCTTTGCTGCATCAAGGCCTAAATTTGCAAGATAAAATTCGCTTTTTTCCATGGCAATGAAAGCTTAAGTGAAACATTTTTTTACTAACTGTTTAGAATTTTTAATGTATATGTTAATGTACATATACTAGTACATTGAACTTGAGTTCTGGATCATGTTAGCTATGTAATTTGAAATTTGCTTCTCTTTCAAACAACATACTGCTGCTGTGTTTGATCATGCTTGTTGAAGTGATTTCTGATACTGACATGTATTGTTTGAGAGGCTTATTCTTAAAGGTTTACAGAGTGCTACAGCATATATCATACTAGATCACAGTCTACACTGGTATGTAGTATCCCCAGTACTGGTGACTGCGTGCATATGCTAGGAAGAAAAGTTGCAGACCAATGAACTTAGACAGGAACTTAATCCGGAGAAGAGTTATTCAAAGTCATAAAAGTGAGAGGGCTGCAACAAACAAAATATCTCATGATTTTCACATTGATTGATGAAATGGCAGATGAATTTTAAAGTTGATGAATATAGATTATGCCATGTTTCCATCTAAATAAAAATTGTAACGTGCCTTTCCATATTCCTGACAGTCAGTGTTGAGGTATCCAGAGGCTGTGCAACAAACCCGTGTTTTCATAGCTACGTATTTGCACCTGCATTCTCTGAGGTATATTCTTTGGAACTAGATAAATGGCACGAAGACACAATGAAATTATGCCAGGATTACCTCTTAACTGAAGAATATCCTCAAGAGTATATTTTATAATTTAATATGTGTAAAAAAATCATGTAAATAAGCTGATCACTCAATCATAAATCCACAGTCTTCCTGCAGGTAACTCAATCATGTATGTGATACCTCAGAGTGTTGAATCTTGCACATATATTTAAGGAATAATGAAAAGTTATGTAAATCACAACTTTACTGAAGTTTCCCTATGGCCTGTAACGAGCTTTGCAAGCATTGTTTTTAGAATGAATCTGGAACTTATCACACAGCTGAAATGTGAGGTGATGTGCTAGTTTCACAAAGAATGTGGGAAAACAACAGGTTTAATGGGCTACATTTGGACAGTGTTATTTATTCATTATTTCCTTTCTGATTGTTTTTCAAATAAACAAGGGAAACAAATGTATTTCTAAGAGAAAACAAATTAAGCCTGAGATAAATTGAAATTCCATGGAAGACTTCAGGGTTCTTCTCATTACATATATTGCTCCATTCTTTAAAGGCGTCTATAATCCAATCAGAGACCAGAATCAAGCCGTAAGAAACTCATATTCTGAAGATAAAACAGTAACACAACCTAAGTAGGTCTATACAAAATACACAGCAGTGCAAATGGGTGATTCACCGTGGACTACAATAAAGTATTTTGTAAGTGGAAGAAAACCAACAGACATCATTAAACACGTTAAGTGTGCTATGCACAGGCATTGTTCATTCTGGATTGAGTTAATGGAAAGAATCTGATTTTCCTGGAATTGTTCTAATCAGCTCAGCTGCTCTAGGAGTCTTTGATTTTTATAACATTCTGAGTGTAAAGGACTTAAAAACCCTGGACAAATTTATTTTCTGCTATATCTTCTGAGCCATCTTGACTGATTTTGAACCTGTAATAAATCTATATCTAGAAGGTTCTTTGGGGATTGGATTTCTGGAAGCATTTTCATTTGGGCAGCATAATTTATATCAGAAGGCAAATTATTTGATGATTATGGCTTCAAGAACTCATCAGATTCCCTCCCCTCCCCTCCCCTCCCCTTCCTTTTACCAAACACTAACGGTGCTAAATCACAAAGAAATAATATAATGGATTGCAGTTATTTTAAATGTCAGAAACTGTATTTAGAAAAAGAAAACATTCTATTTGTTCATAAACTAAAAAACTTTACCACTTAAAATATAAAATGCTCTAAGAAATAGAGAAGCAAAAGAGTTCATGAAGTTAGTGAGTACCACAGGTGTGTTGCAATTGGGCTATCTGCCTACCTCATGGACCACATAACTTAATTTGCTCCTAAAAGCAAAGGCCAAATTCACTCTTACTACTTACTCACTTACTACAAATACACACTTACTACTTACTGCTTTTATGTAGAATATTTCCATTGACACCAATGGAATAGCTGACTCACACTGGTACTCAAAAGGACAGCTACGATCAGTGTATCTGCTGAAGTGTATAAATTTGTTGAATGCTGTTTTTATAAAAAGCAATTAAGTTCAAAGGAATAAAACGTATGGGCCAAATCTTGCTCTCTTTAGACTACTTGTCACATGGAATTGGAGGCAATTTCTCCAGCATAAAGGCAAAGACCTTACGGCTCTCCAAATTGAAGGGACATATTCCAACAAACTGTAGTAGTCAAAAGAAACAAAAAGAACATAAGATTTAGTTTAGGATTTCCATCCCTAAGAGTAAAGTGAATCCTTGAAACAGGCCTTTAACCCTCTGTTGCAACTAACAGTATTTGTAGAACTGAATCATTCGTCTTTGCTCAGTACCACAGGAAGTAAAAACACAGACTTGGAGCAAATGGGTGAAAATCAGTACTAAATTCTGCAGCAAGTTACAAAATCCCTCTGCAGAGTTGCTGGGTTTTTATGTTCTTGTGCAACACCCAGACAATAATACTCTGAGGTGACTGGTTTCCTGTACATGCTGCTGGAAAATATGGTAAACACTGTACGTGGTAGTGCAGTTTCTACATCAGCTTTGGTGGTCAAATTAGTATAGAATGCATATGAGCAAAAGCTGAAATTCCAGTGAAACTGTAAGAGTCATCACATCCTGTCTTCACCCTTCCTAGTAGGACATTTCATGCTATTGTCTTTGCTTTATTAGTTATATCCAGTTTGCAAACATCCTAAGTGCAGTCATGAGCTGGAGCAGTAGCTCCAGCTACTTTACAACACGCCAGAAAGGCACCTCAGTATGCAGTGATTTATGAGCAGGCTGTGAGTGGTGTAATGGAGAGCAACCCTTGAGCTGCTTTATACTTACAGGTTGGCAGCCAAATCTTGATGTCACTTAAACTAGCAGAGATTTTGTATTTTGGCAGGAGAAGAGCTGAGCTACAAATCTGCTAAAGAGTACTCATGGCTCTGTACAAATAACATGTTCCAAGAGACTGTCTCATTTCAAATATAATCTTATTAAACATTTCAAAAATAGAGTGAAATTAGGAGTGCCTGTAGAGACCTTCCATTAAGCCACTTCTGATTCAAAGAATAAGTAGGCTTCTAATGATTTATCTAAAATTCTAGCTGAGAAACTATCATAAATCCAAAACATTCAAATGTCTTCTGGTATGAAGCAAATGTTGCCACAGCTGGAGAAGGGGTAAGTCTGAACTCTGACTTTCTGGCTCCCCAATCCTAGAATTATCTGGATCAGCTACATCAAACACCTACACACAAAGAGATACCATTTTGGTGATTCATAAATATTCACAAGCCCATAATTATCATGTAATCTTTGAAAGCAAGACCTGAAACACCCTGTTTCTCCCAGTGATCGGTTGTTCTTAACAGGGGGGTCTAAGTAAATATTTATGTGACTAACAATTCACCAACATGGCTAGATACTTCACACTGGGGTTTCTGAAGGCTGTTTGTTTTTCACTCTTTCTTCCCTAATGGTGTTCTGTCAAATCTAAATTATAAAACTATGCCCAGTCAAATAATTTGCAAAACAAATCAAAAAATTCTCAGTAAGCTTTTTCCAATGTCAGATAATTAACTTCATCATAATGTTCACAATAAATGTATTAAGATTATTCTATTTATGGGCAATATAATTTATTTAACATTTGCCTTGAATAATTTTCCAATTGTCCTTTGTAGCACTTCAATTAGTTTTCTTTCTCTGATATTCTTTTTAATATTAAGAATGCTTAGTTCCCACAATGGGAAAACCTGTATAAAAAGCCCACCTGAACTCAAGTATATAACTAAAAACAGATGAAGTTGTAATGGAGCCTTAGGACAAAAGAATATAAAAAAATCTCGACAGAAAGCACCATATAGGAAACATTCTCCTGAAAGATTTCTGACATCTACTGTTTCGTAAACAAGTCAAGGATTTGATTTAAATTAATCACTGTTTTTGCAGAGATATGCAGCTGCAGTTGATCTTATCTCCTACTTATCCACTTAAAAATTATTGAGCTAATTTCATTTTTGCTTTCAACCACGTACATAAAATATAGTAGTACACGAGGAAGGAGATGACAGGAATAGAGAATTCATTTTTCTTCATCCAATGATATTTTTCTGAATACACATAATGACCACAATGTCCAAACTGAGAATTTTGTTGCTAGGAGCAACACCATACAAAGTATTCTTCAAGCTGCCTCAGTGATTACAGTTCCATCTACTTATCATCACAGGTACTCTCTACATGTAATGTCCTCACTACTTAATTTCATTCTCGTAACTTCCAAGTCAACAATTTCTTCCAGAAAGCCCACAGAAACAATCATCCAAATAGTTGTTTTGTTCCAGTAACATACCTGGAAATGGGGTCATGTCAGAGAAAGGAGAGGTAGAAAACACCAGAGTTTAGCTAATGTCAAGTGTTGTTTCTCAGGACACTAAAAATAGCACTTCTATGTTGAAATTCTCCGACTCTGAGATGGAGGAGCTTTTGACCAGCATTGAGTATGTTGGCAGACATGGTGAACGACTGCGCATTCAAGAGCTTGTTGCCTGAGTATATAGAGGCAACCACTGTAAGAAAATGGAGATCACTGAACCTTCTGGGGATGAAGTCACCGGTAGGTAAAATAATGTTCATCTGCATCTTTAGTACTTGCAAAATGGGTGTCAATCTGATAATTTCTGCTTCTAGCTACCTGATTTATTCCCTGCCATAAATTTGTTAGAAAAGTTTAGGTACGTAAGGAGCATCAGATATGGCAAGGGCTAGAACTTGGTCTAAATGTGATTTGCCATGTTTGGATGCTCGACTTGAAATGCTTCTAGGAATCTGATCATGTTGAGCCCCCGCAAGTGCAAATGAAGGTGAATTATGCCTGTGATTGTCTGGATTAAAAAAAAAAAAAAAAAGTATGTATAAATTCAAGGAGTAGCAGAAGCAGGCTACTCAGCAGGGGAAATAGGGAGCTAAATATGACAGTAAGGCAGGCAGGGACAGTGACAAGGAGCACAGGCTCACAGCAACCTAACAAGGTGAGCAGGAGAGGTCCAGTGACAATACAAAGGTCCAGCTAAGAATCCTGATCCTCAGACAAGTGCATAGTCACGGGGGAAGGTCCAAGGTCAAGCCAGGAAGCTGAGCCAGCAAGTCAGTGACAGGATCAGATCTGGAGACAATAAACAAGACCAGCTGCAGTCCAGTGACAGCCAGACAAGTCCACAGTGATAAGGCAGGCTGGGGTGATGGCAGGTTAACAGGTCATGTGTAGAGTCAGGGAGGCGCACGGCCAGGCATGGGCATGGTAGCTACAGTGGAGACCAAGGTCAAGGGCCTGGGCTGAGAAGCAGCTCTCAAGCAAAGGGGGGCAGGCTCTCACTTCTCACAGCTTTTCATCACACAGTGGTTTCCCAAGGCTGCTCCTGAGCCCAAAACTCCCCCAGAAGGGAGGGTGCATTCAGGTCCCTGGCACCTAATTCCCATCCCTGCCAGGAAAGTCAGGTTTCTGCTGATCTGCTACGCACCATGCATACCCTCAACTTTTGTAATCTAATGCCCACTTCTGATCTACTTTGTTGATTTAAGGTACATGTTTAGGTGAAAAGAGATTTGCACTGTAACAGTCACGGAGCAACTGGGGAGAAATTTCCAAAGCATGCTTCCCTCTAATAACAGATACTATTAATATACTCGCAGCTTTTCTGTGTGATGCACATCATCTTTATGTTCATTATATTATGTACACATGCATACAAATACATATATACATATATGTTTATATATTACACATACAGATATGTACATACACACAGACACAGGTCAGTGCATAACCTGATGTATATTCTGTTCGTGTTGAGGCTTATTCTCATTATTTCAGTTTGTTTGTACAACATGAAAGACAACCCCCTATTATACACAGAATCCAAAGCAGTATACTTAAGGCAGAGAAAAGGTCAAAGCAAGGTTAATTGCATTTCTTGACATTTCACAGAAAATGTGAATTCTTTGCATAGTAAAAGTTTAAAAAGGCAGATGGCAGTACTGGCAGAAAACTACAGAGTTGGGAAGAAACAATCAATAAACCAACACAAAAGGGAAAAGTGTAATTAGTAAGGCATTGTAAAGTAGTGGGAATGATAAAATTGTAAGTGCAACATTAGCTCAATAATGACGAAAATAACCCAACTGTTTGTTTTGTGAAAATGATCTTTTTTTTCTAAACACACCCTATTTAGAAATTGGAGAGGAGAAGCAAAAACAGAAAAAAGGATCACTAATGGCTTTCAAAATACTATACTATAGAATTCAAAAGCTTAACAGACAGAAATACGTGTAATTAAAATGAATAAGCATATTTACAAGAAACTATCCTATTAAAAATCTAATTTTTGTTGCATTTTTTCTGCACTTTTTGGTGTAATAATTGAAGTCAAAGAAAAGGAGCTAAAGGGGAAGACTTTGAAACAGCCATGAAATATCTTTTTCATAATAAAAAGCATCAGATGTTTTCTAAAATAATTTTTTTTTTAGTATATCTTGAAGAATTTTAAAGAAATCACAGCCAGCTGGACTTCTGCTCAGAACACTGATTTCTAACACATCCAGTTTCATAGATAGCTGCCACTGAGGTCTCATGTGTATAAACTGTATTAATCTCTGATGTTTCTAGATGCCTTTTTATATTGTGTTTCCTCAACCTTGGTGGCAGCTGTCTCTCTGCTACTTATTGCTTGTCAAATGGGCAACAGTTGTGACAGCCAAGGGAGACTTGCTTCCACTAACTCAGATTTTAATATTAGCAGCCCTTAAACTGACCACTGCAGGTTACTGGAAAGGATACACTCAAGCCCCTGAGAATCCTAAACACCAAGAGATTAGAGATGCTCAGACATCTCTTTGAGCAGTATTTCTGCACAGGGAAAAGGAGGAACTGGTATTACCTGGGCAGGGTAGGCTGCAAGAGACTTGATTACAGAACTGAAGTCTGTCATCGAGTTACAGAAGCACATTACAAATTACCTTGCCCACAGATTTCTCTGTGACACCTTACAAGAAAGTCTTCATCTGCTTCATCACCTCCTTTGTATCTCCAAAATGTAGACTACAGCACTTCCCTACCTGAGCAGGTTAAGGAATGTAGATAATGACCGGGACGTCCATACACCATAAAAAATGGGCTGTATAAAAGAGATGATTTTAGGCCAAATTCTGATTGTTTTGCACAGCCTTAATAACTACCAGCCTTAGACATAGCTATTACGTTTCCTTTGTCACAGATTACTAATGATACGGCACTGTGACATCTGATGGATTATGAAAGGCCAGTGTTCTCACTTCAGAATATTTAGAGATATCATACTATACACATACCCAGTGAAAATGCAGTCTTACTCTTTATAGTATTGGCAGCTTTGGTATTTGTTCTTACATAATTTGGATATGTCATATGTCTTGCATTTATCAATAAAAAATATCACAAAGAATTTGGGAAAAAATTAAAGCTAAATGTAGATCATAGATCATTCTTACTTCTCATCTTTTTTTAAGATCTTGTATACTCCACAGCAGAGTAATGAACCCAGTAACCAAGCTCTCAATTTATACTTTTGATGGCATAATGAACAGATTTTTTCCTAATTATACTCAGTTTTAGTATTTATAGCATATCGTCCACAGGTACTCTTAAAATGAACATTAATGTCACAGTACAGGGTTAATTGCTTAATGAGATTTCAAAGATTACACAGTTGTAGAAAAAAATACATTGGAATAAAAGTAGTTTAGTAAAGTCCTTAAAGCAAAGCTGCTCTTCGTGGGTGTGGAATAAGTGGTCTAAGGAAGAATGGGCAGACAAATACCTACACAAATGGAAAATACTGCAAGTCAAATATATTTGAGTCTGGATAACAGAGTATTTGTGATTCTATTAAAAAACCAGGAGAGTAAGTAAATTTAATTCTACCATAAACCAGCAAGTTTATCTATGACCAGCCACATGCTATATTGAAATATCTGTTGCAAGATTACCCACACACCCTCATTAAGTATCACTGGATATTCAAGGTGTATAGAGTCTCCATTTTGTCTAGCTGTAGTTAAAATGTGTCACCAGCTAATTAGGTCAAAACAGATGTGTTCATTAGGGACCAGTCAGGTCTTGGGTAACATGACTCTAATAAATACATACATAGAAGTGTAATGGCTGTTCATAATTCATTAAGCTCATCCTAAAGGTGTTTTTTTCACTGAAGACATGGACAACTTATTAGGCAGGTCAGTCCAAAAACTGATAGATATCTGACATGACACTAAGAACAGATTGATATACAATAATGTGTCCCTCTTTAACATAATGGTATTCCTTCCATGACCCGTACCTATCTTTTGCATAGCATTTTTCATATCAAAGCACTTTCATACTTCATTAACTTTTAAACTTCATGTCCTATAGAAACTTATCTAATGTGCCATGTTGAGATGAAGAACTCAGGTTCCAAAGTGTTAGAAACATCCACACTCTTGGAAAAAAAAAGTGTGGACTAAGATGTAGTACTGTGGTTTGCAAGACACCATCCAGAGGATGTCTGTAGAGTAAGCAGTGAGAATTTATACTCTTGAAAATCAGAAATTACTTAACTAACGTTGCTCAACTTAAACTTCTTCTAAAAAGTTTTGCATAGCGTATATTTATAAACAGCATAATACCATTTAAAATAATGTCATATATTTTAAATGTCAGTAGATAATTTGCAGATTATCTGGCTAATAATAGTGCTATAAAAATTAAAAGTACAGAGTGTATTTTCAAACTGGCTTAGCAGCAAACTGGCATTTCTGTCTCAGCTTTCACAAGTCATCAATATAGTACTCCTTAGCCTATGGAAGCACTAAGCACACATATAACAGGTATGTGTTTCCTCAGTCCTTATTAAATGTATTTTGCTTATGTTTACATGACTGTATATAACCACAGACTCTCTATCCTGTCATAAAACATCTTAACCATAACAGTATTCAAAAAAGAATCACAATGTATTGAATATAAATATTAGTGTACTGAAATACCACAAAGAGGGCCAGCATTCACAAAGTGCTGAATGCTAAAATACTAACAACACCAAGTCATTAAACATTTTGAATACCTAGACCTACATGCTTAGAAACAGAAGTAGCTTTAGTAGGAACTTTGGTGAGTATGCTCATTTCAAGCCAAGCACCAAACAGCAGAAAGGCACCAACATAATATCATTACTTAATAAGAATCTAAAAATAAAACATGACCTTTTTAAAATTTCACAATGGACAGAGTCATGGGAAGTGTTTTGAGAACTTAAATACAGAGACAAGAGACAAGCAAGGTCAGACTCTTCATTTGTTTAGTAGGTGGAACTACTAAAGCAGACTGAGAATGAAGTAAACATGTTTTCTGACATTACAAATTCTCTGGTAGTTTCTTTAATACAGTTACTGTACACTGAGGAACATTAGAAGGATAAATTTTATCACACTTTATTTTGTTGTCAATAAAAGCTGTATAAATTGGATACCATTTCTCAGAAGACAGAAGCCAAGGTTGCTCACGATGAACTAATTGTAAAAACTACAATTTTTATGCAACAAAACAGATTTCCTGAATCTATTACTGCTATTCATTTGTTGAGTGACCCAAAGTTGCTACACGCAAATAAAGGTCTTCCTTGGAAATAACACTAATGAGTTCCTTACTGGGCAAATAGTTTGGAATCCTAGAAAAACAGATCTAAAAGCAACCTCAAGAGGACTTCTGATCTTGCCTATCACAGAGCAGGATCAACTAAATCTACCTGATTAGTGAAATATACATATGAATCTAACACTAACTGAGATTCCAAGCCCTCCACACAAGCTAGTGGAGGGCTCCACTATCCTACCATTAAACCATAAATTGTTCCACAAAGAAGAAAAAAGAAGATAAGGCAAATATAATTTAAAGGAAGACTGAGAACAAATGAGGTGACAGATACAGTCACATCTTTTGATGTAACTACAACTATGTCAGTTTTAATTATATATAATTTCTTAACATTATATGTGTTGTGTATTGCTTGAGATTTTTCATTATTTTTCCATTGCTGATACTTAAAATGCATGTCAAAGTGCATGGAGGAAGCCTCATAACAACTTTCTGTTTCCTTACCTACTGAAGGTACTTAGAGTGATGTTTCTGTGAAGGTTATTTGAGTTCATACAATTAGAACTTACTTTTTGCCAGTAGTCTCTAATATTTACTTAATATTTGCTGCTTTCATGAAAAATTCAGCCAGTAAGGTTATATGCTGTAACACTTGCAGAAGCAAATAGATAAAGAGTTTAAACTTAGTAGCACTTAAGCCAGCTGTAAAAACATTTGATCAATTGTGAAAATATACTCACTTCTAACACCATACCATACGGCAAATACTGGAAGAACAATTAACCCTAAAGTAAAAGAAAAATAATGTAATTTAATATATAAGAAGATGCTTATGAGATAGAATTTAGAGAAGAAAATTTACATTGACCTTTTTAAACTTCCATATAATGAAGTCTGAGGTACTGTGAAACACTCCAGTGAAATCACTAGATGTCACTGACACAGGACTTTTAAAATTAGAGTGTAGACAGAATTGCTGGCCCCTATGTTTGATCTGCAATAATATCCCAGTCTGCTTGAAACCTGCCAGGCCATCAAAAACAGTGCAAAATTCAAGAACTGAATGGGTCATACTTGTGCCCCTCTAATAACCCTTAAGAAAGAGTCATTGACTTAAACAAGACCTATGACAATATATAAGCAAAGTCAGCTATAGAAAAAATGAAAATCTGAAGGAGATTGTAGTCTTCCCACAAGCACTGTAAGCAGCAGAAATGTTCAAGGCCGCATAATACAACTGCTCTCCTTTCGCCCTTCATTCACACTCTGAATAGTAAGCCCATGCTGAACACAACAACACTTTATATTCTTTTCAATGGGTTAAAAAAGAAAGAAGAAAAGAACCCTAGTATATAAAGCCAGGAGTTGTAACCCAGAATATACAGAAAAGGCAGAATAAATGAGCTAAGAAGATACCAGCTCTGTGTAGTGACTCTTCAATTGGATTTCATGCTTTCAAGCGTTAGGCAACAGCAGTACAGTCACAACGCATTAACCCAAAGTATTGCAAGAACACTGATCAAATGGGGTTGCTACCCATCACAGAGTGCTGCATCTGGTTACTATTCAGTGTTAAGTAGTGATTAAAGTAATAAAACCCAGAATTTTGATGGGTTTTTACAGACAAAATCTGAGAAGCTCTTGTTTGCTAACAACCTTTTACTGTCAGAAGCAGGAGGGTTGGTGCTGAACACACAAGGGGAGAAGCTGGTTTCCGAACTCTAAAATGAAGGTCACTTAAGAGATCTGCCTAACTTGCTACATCCTTAGAGTAAAATTGTTACTTGTGTTACAACAAGACTATTAGAACTGTGATTTACTGAAGTATTATACTGAAGTAATATTAATGCATTTGAGGGTTTTGTTTGCAGTGATGATAATTTATGAATAAAAGATTCTAGGAGGCTAAAGGGAGTTTTAGTCTCTTTTATCAGCTTTAACCAATGAAATTGTATTACACAGTTATCAAACATATGGTAACTCAATATTTCATATATGTATAACTGTATGTACAATTTATGCATGGAAGTTTTGGCTTAGCAGTCTAGATCATTTCTTTCCTCAGTATCTGATTATTGCAGTATTAAAGGCAGTTTGGTATTTTTCCAAAAAGCTGCTCTAAAATGTGATTCCTGATAAGCTAATAGAGAGCTTGAAAAAAATACAAAAGCTAAACAGCTCTGTATTTAATCTGCAAATCAGATGCAAGAGCGAAAAGGCTGACATTGTAAATCACAGAGACATTCAAGGTTAGGGGGCAGCTTGATGTATGAGAAATGGAGGGTGAATTTGAGAGTTCTGGAGGTCTTTGATTGGAAGACTGTAAAGGACATCTCTTGTGCTCTGAATAACTTGCCTTTTCTTTACCCTGCAAAGCAAACATCTGCAATAAAACATAAGAAAGCACATTACATAGCTGTCAGACAAAGATCCATCTAGCCCACTGATTTAGGCAGTGCTCAGAATGCTTGGGAACCTAAAAAAGTTTTTTGAAGTAAAAATTGGTGAGAATAACTGAGCACTGGCACAGATTTCCCAGAGAGGCTGTGGAGTGTCGATCCTGGGAGATTTTCCAAAGCTCTCTGAGCATGGTCCTGGGCTGTATGTGACCCTGCTTGAGCAGTGGGGTTGGACTAGATGGCCTCCAGAGATCCTATCCAACCTCAACCATTCTGCAGTTCTGTGAGGAAGCATACAACAGGCAAATGTACAGTGATATTTCCTTTCAATACATTTTTCCTATTCCAAGCAATCTGTGGCTTAGGGATCCTTTGAATTAGAGGTTGCCTCTTTGTGGATGGTTACTTGAATGGATATCTCTTTCTTAAACCTGTCCAAATGCTTTTGGAAAACAAAGGCTCATACCAAGGACTCAGTCCTGTGGTAGCTGTGTAAAGAAGCACTGACGTGTGTCACGTGTAGGGGTCTATGTGGTAGGACTGTCACTCATATTATGACACCCAGAAGAGCACTAGGAAACAGCATTACTTTCTCAATCATATTTTAACTCTTTCCTTCCCCGTAATGTTATCATACTTGTCTTTGCACAAAATTTCACTGCAAGATAATACTCTCTTTAAGATTTCTCATGCTGCTGAAAGAAAGGATATGCACCCCTTCCCCCCTTATTCACTGTAACCTCTGTATTTATTCATTTACTTAAGACGTTTTGCCTATTTGGCTTTTTTCCTGTGTCAGATTAGTCTGGACTTCCAGACAAAGTGAGTCCACACTTTACGCGTCAAGCTCTATATTCCCCACATCTAAGAAAGATACTCGAAATACTTAACAATATGTGCTTAATTGAACCTTGACTGAAGTTGCCAGGCAATATAAGTATTTAATAATAATGATGATAGAAAGGGTGTCCACCTGTCTGATACATCAGTTATTGCTTAGGAAACACTAGAGCACTAAAGTTGAGTGTCAATTTTAAGATGACTGTGTTTAGTATTGCTGGTCCTCAGTCAGACCACAAAGGTACTGCCAGAATACAGAATAGTTCTTCGAGGGCTCTCTGTGCAAAGCATCATGCAGGCATGGTGTTCTTCCCACCCAGGTCCCCTCCCAGCATTGCATCAGGAGGCAGCTGGATGTAGTAGACCTGGAAGCTGGGAATTGCTCCCAAGGTGATCCCAATTACATACTAAAGTGTTTATGTCATTATGATTCACCTCTTTACCATGGCTTTGGAGATGCTATTGCTAATATCAAAACAGCAGAGTTGGAGAAAAGCTACAAAGCCACAATGAAGGACACTTACACTTCACTAATGTCGCCCTACCACTGGAATTTTTAGCAAAAATATAATAAAATATCTAAATTGAATTTTTCAGTTGCTGAAAAGCACAAAGCAACATTGAAATTAACTTCATTATGTCTTCACTGGGTTGCTCATTTATATAGATAGTTGGTAATGAAAAAAGCAATAGTATATGTAAATAGGTAGAGTTTACTTGCAGAAAACATTTTATCTTCTCAAAGCTATTTCACAAGCTATTCAAGTGCTGTAAAAATGCAAAAGGCATTAATTCCAAATTCTCTTCCAGCCAGCAGTTTACAGAGTATATACTGCATATTCTCTGTGTCCAAATATGAAAATTGTTTCAAGAATTCCTTGGAATAAAAGGCATTTTTTCACTAACTTTCTAGTTATCATCAGCATTTTATCTTTTTTTATTAGATAATACGTTTATGGATATAACTAAAACCCAACATTTTGCATTCCATTCAGTTTTTGAAATTGGCAGTAGCTGTTATATGAACATTAATTCTTCCACAGCTCTCTCTTTAACATATTCAGAAAGCTGAGATTTTGCACAGATTTGGTGTAGTCTTCATATATATACACTTATGATAAATATGCTAATTAACAAAAAAATTCCATAATCTTTCCGTATACTGGCTACTAGAAGAAATGTAACAACTTCAAGAATCTTTCTGTTTATCACTATTTTGCTAGGGATTATTTTGGCTTTTACTGTGGCATATCTCCATGGAAACAGAGTTCATAGGTCATCAAAGACCAAAAGTTCTTTCAGAATTAGAGGACTGTAATCAGCAACATGTTGAGAAATAAGTGACTGCAGCAAACCTTAAGTGAAATCTGAAGCGTACCACTTCAGAAACTTAATTTAATCCCTATTTTTATTATAAAAGCTTGACATTAAATCTGCTAAAACTCTCTGAAAACTTAATAAGTTAGCACAATGAAACATGGCAAGATGGCCTGTGCCTGTGTGGCCTCCTTTCTGCCGGTGCACTAACTTAAATTTCAGGGAAGTCATATGTACAGTTACATGTATGTGTTTAACAAAATCAACAGTCAAGGGAAGAAACAATTTATGGGCACATTTTCCTTCTTCATTTCCATTGTTAGGGGGTTTTGTGCTTTTCCTGATTGTTTATGGATATCAACATTCATGATTGCCTGACCCTAGTCTGAAAATACAGCGTGGAAGTAGAAATTATTGACTTGGTTTCAAATACTTTACACAAAATACAGCAGATAGGGATTGTAATTGCTGTATTTGTCACTGAACTGCTATTGCTGATCAGAGATCTGTACCTCGCTTTCAGTCTTCCTACAGCACATCGTGCCATTATCCTTCCATTGTCTCAGATAACATACATTAAAATTGTTGCATAGTCTAGGACAAGCTCAACTAGCCATGGACACAGCAGGAATCAGGCCTCTCAGGAATGGAACACAAAGAATGGAACATCAATAATCTCAATGTAAAATGGTTCTGGTTTTTCAAAGGCTCTAGGTCTTTTGAAGTGATAGCTGCCTTCACCTGACCTGTGTATACCCCAATAATCAAATAACACCTCAGTAGTATTTCTTTAGGGTGCAAATACCAGCATAGTATTTATATTCCATTTTGATATTATTGGGATGTGGAGCAGATATGTGGAAGATTTTTCAGATAACTACTGTCAGACAAACCCAAGAGTAATAGCTACTCTATGGGATGGAGAACATCTCTTCCTGTTGTTGCAATGCATCATGGGTATCAGCTAGCATCAGGGGTATAAGAAATTTTCTGATACTGAACATTTACAGTTTCTCTTGCTTGCCCCACAACTTCATAACAGCCTATACTCCCAGCAAGAGCAAGCAAAACTTTGCGGTCATTCCTACACACTTAAAGAGGAAATTCCAATTTCTGCATGCAGGGACATTATCTTTGCTGGTGCCCATCCCATTATTTCTAAGGAGAACAATTTCTGTTACTTCACATCCCTAGTAATCTGGGTATCTGAAAGGACAGAAAAAAGAATGTCTTAAACATAAGGGTAATGTGCTGTGGAGAATCAGCATGGGGAACATAGAGTGGTCGTGAAGTGCTGCAGCTGTTAGAATCAAATGTTGTCCTGTGTGTCATGAGCTTTGACAGCTTCATACTATATTGCTAAAATGTAGCTGGGAAATGGCAAAGTTAGCTGTGCCATTGAACTAGCTTTTTTTTTTTTTTTTTTTTTTTTTTGTCAAGAAAGGATGTATTTTACCTACCACTGACAGGTTATGCTACACCAAGGTCAGCAGAAGAATGTCTACCAGTAAGCAAGAAACCAAGGAGTTATGTCTCTTCCATCAAAAGGGAGAATCCTGTGGCCAAAACAAATTCTGAGACTTTTCTTCTGACAATCAACATAGTCTGTCTTTTGTGGTTTTTGTTTTAAACCAGTTGATCTGTATCCTCCTATATTTCTTGGCAAAGTATTGGGCTATATTGGTAGTGTGGTATTCTGTGTTACACAAGACAGAAAGAAACTGGCAAATTCACACTCAAACTATAGTGCTGAATCAGCAATTTCTGTGTTTATGAATATTTACTAGGGCCAGACCACAAACTAATCTTTATGGGGCTCCAGAGGTAAGAGACATACAGTTTCTCAGCATGACTAGTGCACCTCTTCTCCACTAAGTGCATTAGGCAGTCTGTTTCCCTGGAATTTCTCCATCTCCCTTAGATATGTTATTAATAGCTTAGGACTGACTGACTGATTCAGAAAGGTTTGTGTGCTCTTTATCAATGGCAGAGGGCCATCCAACAGTGAGACAATGTTGTTTCTGTCCTGTGTTTTGACCTGAATCCAAATTGTGCTAGGTCTAGGTTATTTCCTGTAATTAGAGGCGTTTGGAAACAACTTCAGAATGCTTTCCATAAGCTTGCTCAGGAAAAGGAGGATTTGGGCTGTAATTAATTGTCAGGTTTCTTCTGGATTGATCACTCTTGTTCCTCTGAATTATATATTAGCTTTTTCAGTGGGAAGGAGCATCACCTGTTTTAATCTCAGTAGTAAGGAAAGAGAGAGACTTTAGATCCTTCCTGCAGATTGCAAGATTTCTAGTTTAATTATTTTACTTAGAGCCCTCTTCAGGACATTATATCACATCTCAAAAGCAGAGAGAAAATTTCTCTATGAATGGAAACTTTGCATAGCCTTAGGTAATTTCTATATTGCATTGTCTGCTTTTTCTTTAGTTTTACATTTCCATCCTCTGCCTACCTCAGCACAGTACCTCTGAGAAATCTGTGCACTGATACTCCACATCTAGCTACATTGCAGTGCATTTTTTTAATCTGATGTAATCCTTAGCCCAAGATCAGGTACTTGTTAAATCTTTTTTAGCTGGAGAAACCCTACTAACTTAACGTGGCTCTTCAAGAAAAAGGCTGTCTAGAGATAAATAGAGATTTTATAGAGATTTAATATGAAAACATGTTACAGTGGGCAGAATACACAGACATATGGATGACAGGAAATCTATAAGAAGAAGTAAGGATAGGAATATTTAGACATTTTCTTTGAGATGTTGTGATAAAGATGGTAAAGTCTTTTAAGATTACGATTGTCATCATTATGATTAAAAAGCTTAGTGATGCTGTGAACCCCTGGCATGATATGAATTAACATAGTAGCTTTGGTTGTGAAGCCTCTGATTTCTGGGTGTTTTGATTTTGAACTTAGAGAACTTACAGAACTTCTACCTGCTTTTCTTTTTCTTTTTAGAAGATTCTT
This sequence comes from Falco naumanni, assembly GCF_017639655.2. Taxonomy (NCBI): domain Eukaryota; kingdom Metazoa; phylum Chordata; class Aves; order Falconiformes; family Falconidae; genus Falco; species Falco naumanni. The sequence continues at coordinate 59,571,339 of NC_054080.1, read as the reverse complement.
AATGAACTGAATAAACTACAAAAACACAAGCTGAAAACACAGTTGTCAAGTTTCCTCACTGATTTTGAAGGTTCTTCTCACTGTAGCTGTTGCCTGAAAATACCCTGGCAGGATCTGAGAACGTAGGGTATATGTAACAGTAGCATACTCCCTGTAGTCTTTGTGGTTCAAACACGCACCTTCAATATCTTAAAGCCCTCATTGTCATCAGAGGATGTTTTTTTACCCCCTTGCTTCCCCAGTGTATTTCTCTTGCTGGCCTTAGCAGATGAGATATTCATTACACTCCCCTCTGGGCATAGTAAGAGGTGTTCTGGTAAACTAGGGAACCCCTGTTTAAGTATTTGTCACACTCTTGAGAGAAAATTGCCACATTGTTGCCAGGCAAATTTATATCATGCCTATCTGAAGCCATTTACAGATCAAAGGCAAACAAAGTAATTTATGAATGACATTCAAAATAAAGTGTGCTTAATATTTGTAAAAGACATAGGTAAATGCACAGAATACATTTGATCTACCTTACATTATTAAGTTTCTCACCCCATTGTCTTGCTCCTTGCTTCTGCCAAGGCTACAGTCATGGTTGCCGGCTCTGCGTATAGCTTATATCTGTATTATAATTATAATTGTAACTATATAAATATAATATATAAATTTAAATATAAATATATATAAAATATAATTATAGCTTATTTATAAAAGAAAATGCTTCCATGAGATAAGTGGCCCAGGATAGGAGGCCTCCCAAGCAAGACCTTCCTTTAGAGACTTCTTTCAGAAGCCCAGTCAAACTATTATGTCTTAGTGGAACATGTGATGCTATCCTTCGCAATCCTAGGATAGATACAGCCTTTCATTCTAAAATTCAGTCCTTTTCTTCTAAAGGAGCTGGTCTGGCCACTTAAAGAGCTGACTCATTTTTTCGGAATATATAGGGATCTCATCAGTGGACAAGGGAAGGGCTACTGATGTTTTCTAGCTAGGCTTCTGTAAGGCCTTTGACACAGTCCCTCGCAACATCCTTCTTTCTAAATTGCAGAGATATGCATTTGATGGATGAAGTATTCAATAAATAAAGAATTGGCTAGATGGTCATACCCAGAGTGTAGAGGTCAAGCACTCAATGTCTGGATGGAGAGAACTGACAAGTGATGTTCCTCAGGGGTCTGTATTGGGGCCAGTGCCATTTAATATCTTCATCAATAACATAGACAGTGGGATTGAGTGCAGCCTCAGCAAGTTAGTAGATGACACCAAGCTGAGTGATGTGGTTAACACACCTGAGGGATTGGATGCCATCCAGAGGCACCTGGAAAATCTGAAGAAGTGGGCCCATATAAACCTTGGAAAGTTCAATAAGGCCAAGTGAAACGTCCTGCATCTGTGTCAGGGCAACCCCCAGTATCAATACAAGCTGAGGGATGAAGGGATTGAGCAGCCCTGAGAAGAAAGACTTAGGGGTACTGATGAATGAAAAACCAGACAGGAGCCAGCAAAATGCACTTGCAGCCCAGGAAGTCAGTTGTGTCCTGTGCTGCATCAAAAGAAGCGTGGCCGTCAGGTCAGGGGAGGTGAATCTGCCTCTACTCCTCTCTGGTGAGACCCCACCAGGAGCACTGCATCCAGCTCTATAGTCCTTAGTACAAGAAAGACATGGACCTGTTGGAGCTGGTCCAGAGGAGTGGCAGTAAATTATCAGAGGGATGGAACATGTGTCCTATGAGGAAAGGTTGAGAGAGTTGGGATTGATTAGCCTGGAGAAGAGAAGGCTCCAGGGAGATCTTATTGTGGCTTTCAATACTTGAATGGGCCTTGTAAGAAAGATTGAGGCAGACTTTTAGGTAAGGACTCCAGCAATAGGACAAGGCGTAACAGTTTTAAACTAAAAGAGGGTAGATTCAGACTAGATATAAGGAAGATATTTTGTATGATGTGGGGAGTGAAACACTGGCACAGGTTGCCCAGAGAGGTGATGGATGCCCCACCCCGGAAACATTCAAGGTCAGGTTGGATGGGGCTCTGAACAACTTCATCTAGTTGAAGACATCCCTGCTCATTGCAGGGGCGTTGGACTAGATGACCATCAAAGATTCCTTCCAACCCGAACCATTCTATGATTCTATGATCTCTTTGTTATTTATTAATTAGGTTTTTGCTGTAATTACCTTTACTTGACTGAATAGTTCACTTTCTAGTAATCTGTAGAATTTAAGTAGAAGTCAGGAAGAAAGCTGGGTGACTTATTGTTATATATCAGTGGAAAGTATTTTTTCCATGAAATCTTGGTGTGAATTAACATACCTTTTTAGCATAAGGACATCAGGAAGGTATTCAGTAGGAGAGTTGTGCAACTCTGGAAGAGATTTCACAGAAAGGTTGTGGAATCTCCATCCCTGGAGATATTTCAAAGCCCTGAGCCTGGAACTTAGTTCCACTTTGAGCAATACATTAGATTCCAGAGGTCCCTCCCAACCTAGATTTCTCATTATCATTTATTTAAATGAGACACATATAAACATCTAATTACTAGTTCTTGACTGAGATCAGCTGTTACTGTAATCAAACATTTTGGGATAAACTCAGAAGACCTAAGAAGGGCTATAGGGGTTAAGTATTTGTTTCATTTCTGTTGTTTCTGTTGCTGGTAAAATTCCCAGTGAAAAATATCCAGATCTTGTTTTGTTCTGCAGGAATACACCTCCAGTTGATAAAACAACCTGCCACTAATGTAGTGCTTGATTGTGGCAAATTTAATTACAAAACAGCTGTCACCTAGGCAAGTCTTTGGCTGTTAGGAAAACTTATGTAGAAGAGTCTTGGAATCTAGTGGAAAGAAAGTAATTTAGAAACAAGTCATTTCACAGTAATTGCTATCTGACAAAGTTGTTTTTCAGATCCATGAAACAGTTCCCATTTGTGTACTCCTCAGCTCCTTGTTGCCACATTGCTTTTGACACAACATAGTATCAATAAGGAAGGTGCAGGTCAATGTTGAGGGTAAAATGTAAGCTGAAAATTTTAAATGTGAAAAGTCAAAGCAGTCTAAATGATGACATGTTCTTAATTTTCTTCTGTTTAGCTCATTTGGACCAAAGAAACTACTTGAAAATACCTCCATCTGTAGGTTCCCCTATTTTCCTTTCTTTTTTTCCCCAGTTATGCTTTAAGCAAAAATATCTTGTGAATACTTCGTATTAACTTGTCTTTAGCACAAAGAATTTAAGATCACTTTTCAGAATAATGTACACTAAGAGATAAGCTACCTCCATTTACTTCAGGACATAGCTAAGTACAAACACATTTGTCACAGAGCGGCTGACACACTGCAGCATCACTCCTAACTTCAATTTCCAGTAACTTTCCAGCTAATGCTCACATTCACATTGCCCAAAAGCAGGTCATACTGTCTCTGGCTAATGAAGAACAGCATGTACCCACTCAAAGTGTGGGCTCACTCGGCTCAAAGTGGTATCGTTATTCATGAATATGTATTCAATTATTTTTAGAAGTATTGAATCATTTAACTACAATGCAACACATTTTAGCAATTCCATTTCAAAATAAAGTGAATGTGAAAGATACTTGGTTTAAATGGTTTATTAAATAGGGAATAGCATTTCCAAGAACAGTCTGAGTTAAGGTTTAGAGACAATTTTACTGATCGTGTCTTTGTATATAAATAATATCCTCCTACATCCATCTAGTGGCTATAACGTTAATTCCTGTGGTTATTACTGACCAATATATCACACGTACGTGCTGCCATAGGTCAGTACAATACTTTATTGCAAGATTAGGCATCTCAGGTAATATACATATATCTCATTTTAACAGCAGTAAGTCTTAGGAAAATTCATACATATACTTACTACAGTCAGAATGTCACCATGATACAAACTAAATGAGGAACAAGCTTTGAATGCCTCCTCTGTTCTCTCTGAATATTGCACCCCTCTTCAGGAAAGGGAATGACATGCTCTTGCATGGGTACTTTTCTTCCCAGTTCTTCAAAGGTTAATAGGTTTTCATCTCTGGATACAATAGACATCTAAGAAGACGAGCTCCTTTAGATCTTCTCAACCCATCCTCATCAGATTGTAAGTGTCCCAGACTTCTGCACCTCTTCTGTTAGAGAACTGGAAATAATGATGCTTCTCTTCTTCCCTGCAGCAGTTAGATACTTTAATGATTGTGGGTTGTTCAAATGCTAAGGTGCTGGGAGCCACAAAAAAACTTGTAGCTGGTAGGTGATAGTGAGAATTCATGCAGCTCAAGCTTACCTGCTCCAATCTTTGCATCGTGCAGAAGACTGAAACGCATTGTTGTAACTGGCTGAAATCTGAGACACGAGGTACATGCTGCCTGTATCACTTACCATAGTTGCAACAGCAACAATAACAAAAGAAAAACAAAAGTAGATAAAATAAAATTTGATGTAAAACATGCAACCAAGAGTCAAAAGGTGTCAGAAAGGTCAGTATTTCTCAGCAAGAAAGAGAAATGTCAAAATCTGCCTAGGCAGGACTTTGTGGACAGAACGGGATTGTCCGTGGAAAGTCCTCTTGATGCTGAACTCAATCAAGTTTAGTGATGTTGTTCTTTTATGGGGGGCTCAAACTGTATGTGATATTGTAATGTAGTCTAAAGAGTGCTAAACAGAGGGATAATCCCGTCTTTTGGTCTACACAAGGCACTTCTGTTAATAGAGCCCAGGACATCCTTGCCGTTCTGCTGCCAGAGAGCACTGCTGGCTTACCTTCAGCTTGCTGCCTACCAAGACTTCCAGGGCCTTTTCACAGAGCTGCTCCCAGACCAGTCAGTCACCTGTCTGTCTTGGGACTGTAGCAAAGGGTTCCCCCTTCTCAAGCAGAATAATTTGCATGTGGCCTTGATGAATTTCATTATATCTCCTGTCAGCCCATTCCTCCAATCTGTCTGGGTATATTTGAATAACAGCCCCACCCTTGAGCATATCAACAGGTCTTCCAGTTTGGTGCCACCTGCAAACTTGGCAAGTGTGCACTCTCATGTCCTCCAGAATATTGATGAAGATGTTAAAAATGACATGTTACAGAACAGATCCCTACAGTACTACATTTGTTATCAGCATTGAGGTAGAGCACAACCCCATTACTTACCAGTCTTCAAGCCTGGTCACCCAAACTGTTTTTAATGCATTGAGCTGCATGTCCACATAGACTGCAGCATTCTAACTTGGATGCAAGGGTAAGGTGGGAGACAGTGTCAAAAGCGTTGCTAAAGTCAAGGCAAAAGACATCTACCACTCTCACTCTCAATAATTTAAAAATTTGTTAAAAATGCTATTTTCCATGATAAAGTTATGAAGTGTACCACTAGACAGCCAAAGCCTTTGCCCAAAGCAGTGAAGTTGCTTTCTTTCATTTTCTTTGCTTTAGATTTCTAAGAGCTACCTTAAAATTTGGTGTAAGCTCAGATGTTGCAAAACAAAACCATAAATGAAAGTATGAAATGGTGACACAGCAGTTCAAGTGGAAAAGCTCAATTCCGCTATGGTATTCAATTAGGTCAAAAGTCCTAAACATGATAGACAGAGTGTTGAGAATTTTGAACACAGTAGCAACAAAAGGTCAATTCTTAAAATGCCACGTACCTCCACAGTCCATCTCATCATCTACTTTCTGAAAACCAGAAAAATTTGAAAATAGAGATTGCTAGTAGTGTCTGCACTTCTGAGGAATAAAAAACATAACCCGAAATTTGATTAAGTACAATGAGCCCAGCCACTTAAATTCAAAGGAATGCTGAGGCATTTGTTTCCAAAGTCATCAATACTACAATGTACATTATTCAATCAAAACTGAACAGAAAGGTAACAAAATTATCCAAAATCTCAAAGTTCTTATAGTAACTGCAAATATTACAGAAACACCACTTAAAGATACTCCTCACATACGGGTTTCCGTTTTTCCACACTCATCTGATTAGTTGCCTTTTCTTGATGCAGATCAAAACATGGGCCTAAAGAAAGAGTACTGAAATCAGCCCATAAGCATTGGTCAGCTGATGAAGGCAAACCAGATTTTGCAAAATTATGAGGACAAAAGTGAACTTGGTACAATCAATGCAGACTGGTGTAGCTTCAGAACTCTACATTACACTAAAACATGGTTAAAGGCTTTAAGACTTACTGAACAAAGACCATAGTAGAACAATACTTGTATGACTATGCAACCCAAAACTTAGGGAAGTTGGGAGTATAATCAAAGAATCACACAATCATTTCAATTGGAAAAGACCCTTAAGATCATCAAGTCCAACCATTAATCCAGGACTGCCAAGTCCATCACTAAACCATGTGCCTGAGTGCCACATCTACATGTCTTTTAAACACCTCCAGAGATGGTGACTCAGTCACCTCCCTGGGCAGCCTGTTCCAATGCTTGACCACTGTTTCAGTAAAGAAATTTTTCCTAATATCCAATCTAAACCTCCCCTGGTGCAACCTGAGGCCATTTCTTGTCCTATCACTTGTTATCTGGGAGAAGAGGCCTACCCGCCTCTGCCTACAACCTCCCTTCAGGTCGTGGTAGATAGTGATAAGGTCCCCCCGAGCCTTCTCCTCTCCAGACTAAACAGCACCAGTTTCTTCAACTGCTCCTTGTAAAACTTGTGCTCCAGACCCTTCACCAGCCTCACTGCCCTTCTTGACACATTCTAGCACCTCTACATCACTCTTGAGGTGAGGGGCCCCAAACTGAACACTTTGAGGTGCAGGCTTACCAATGCCAACTACAGGGGGACAATCGCTTGCCTTGTCCTGCTGGCCACATTGTTTCTGTATAATACATACAACTCTATATAATACACCTGGACAACAATAGTAATGTGTGACTGTAACAGCAAATCTCAAAATTCTTATAAAAATTGCTGACAAATAATGTGGGGTTACACCCTGCACAAATGACCTATTGTATTTTTTAAATAATTCTCTCAGCATACAAAAGTACATGCAACTACCCAGAAGCAAACTAAATGTAACCGTATCTGAAAATGAAAACATGGAGGTTCCTCACTTTCCCAGACAAAATTAAATATTTTGGAATCAAGGATCCAAATACATTAGAACAGGCTTAATATTCATAGTTATTAAGCCTATCCACCCATCGCTAGCAGTTAACAGCTGTTACGGAAAGACAGTTGTGGCAGTGCTTCATTTTCCCATTGAGTCGTATGTACATATAATTTGAAGAACAGGAAAAAAATGTACAAATCTTCCTCTGAATTTTCTTTTCCTGACCAGCCCAAGCATAATAACAATGATGCCCTCTATATCATGGTCATATGTCACTGTAAGCAGTTGGACCCTGTACAAGCTGTCTTTCCAGTGCAGCATTCCTTTTACAGAGCGGAGCAACTTCTAACAAGAAGGTATTTTCAAATCCTTTAGGTTTCAGTGGTGATAATATTCCATTCAATAATTTTAGAACACTAGATCTTGCTAATCCAAAACTTTGCTTTGAAATTCCTAAAAACTTGATTAATTTAGTTGGTAGTTTGTGTGTGTTTGTATGCTTTGTGTGTATGAATGCATGTGTGCACAGAAGCACATATATTTATGGCTCTGATTGCTTCAATGTTAACTCATGAAACAGTAAAACTAGATTTGAGATGTCATTTGAAAGAATTAGTAGTATTTTGATGAGAAAAAAAAATCCTCTCCAAAATAAGAAGAAATAATTTTTATGTAAAGAATTAGGAAAATTTAGCTGAACAGACTTTAACAGTTTTGGAGTAAGGAGTAGAGAAATCTTTCACTTGTCATACACTCCTTAAAGATGGCCTATTCTCACCTATAAATTATAAGACACTAAAGAATCCATGCTATGAAATAGAATTTCTGCTTTAGTAAATTGATAGTAAAAATCTAGAAGAGACTAGAAAAGATGCAGGACAAGACCTGGAGGCTATACACACATTTACAATTGGAAATAATTCAAGACAGTCATAGATCTTTGTTATGCCCAGATGGTTTGTTTCATCTCATTTTCAAGTCATTTAATATATTTGTGTTTATTACTTGTAAAGAAAGAAAGACCAAAGGGATGAATCCCTCAGTTATCTCCTTCTTTTCTAATTCCAGATAGGTGTTTGACGTTTCTCAATTCTAGAAAGAATACGTGGCACAACAGGAAATATATTCAATTCAGATTAATCTGAATACGTGCTTCTTAGATGCTAATCCAAGCACAGAACTCTATAAATGTTAATTAAGATGTCATTGATGAATGTTAGCCTTCCAAAAAAACCCCCCAGTATTTCAAAACAGTAGACTCTAAAGTACATTAATACAATAGAAGCTTGATTGCCTTAGAGCAATCTGGGAGCAGATTACTTTTCAAATTATACCTGGCACGACTTTTGAAGACAGAGGGGTAAATAAATATGCATAATCAATTATTAAACACATTACAGTGAATAATAATGTATCTCTTGTTTTCATATGAAAATTTCTACATACACCGAGTCCCAAATCAATTCAAGTAATTGTGTGCATTTACTCATGCACCTAAAATAAGAATAGCAGTTTTAAAATAAAATAATATCCTTCAGAAAGCTATTGTGGAAACATATTTAAGTTACAGAAGTCCTCCATGCATTTGTTTGCCTAAGAACCTTATGGTAATTCTAGGTTTCATAGTGAAGGAAGAAACAAGTTATAGACAACTTGAGGCAGGGAGAAGTGGCTGTGCTACAACTCAGCAGTCTCAGGACAGCGGTGCTAGAGTCTGCAGTGATCAAGAGGGAGATGTAGGATATTCTCTTCACTTAGAAGAAATTACTAGAAAGCACTCAACATATGTCACACTTAAGCAAGAACCATTAAATCCAAAGTGGAAAAGCCAGTAAGTCACAGGAGTCACAGTTCACTGACTGTGTTTTCATGTTTGTTAACAAACAACATTAGAGTTCATACTGTTTCTATTTCATTTAGTTCATGAAAAATCACTACAGTTCATTTATTAAACATTTTTTATAGAAAGAATCCAAATCAACCTCCAAATACACCTTTTTTTCCCTGTAAATGTCAGCTGAAACTCATGTGGAAGTAATCTGAGTTTTCTTCTGCAGCACAAGAAATAGGATTTATTTTACAACCTAATTGAAGCATTGAGTGGGAAGATGGATCAGATGAGCTCCAGAGGTCTGTTTTGGTCTAAATTATTAAATGATTCCATACATTATCACAATGTACCTTTGTTGTTTCTAGGAGGCACCAGGCTGAAAGGAAAGCTAGCCAAACCACCAGGTTTCCTTCCTTAATGCTACATTTTCTTTGATGATTATATAAAAATTGTACATAAGTGTTAGGAGCAATTATGGACCCTGGTTTTAGCTTAAAAGAGTAAGAATGAATTTGGATGCACACTCAACATCTCTTAGGCTTCAGAAGTGGCTTCAGTCAGTGAGACATTGATTTTGTAATCAAAAGGTTGTGGCACTGAAAGGTGAAAAGCTTGAAATAGGCCTCCTTTCTTATATAGTTAGATTTTCCTTTATTTCATGAAAGCAGCAAAAAAGATATAGAGATATTTACCCTAACCATACAGGCAGAAAACTTATGAGAGGCAGGAGACAAACTGCAGCCTCTTTACAAACAGAAAATAATTGAATCTGAGTCCCTTGCATCCACAGTAAGTAGACTGATCATTGGTCTTACGGAAAAGTATGCTCACTCCTCCTGGTGCTCTGCTGTACCAGAGTAGTGTGGTTTGACACAGAGAAATACTGACTTTCGAACTTCAGTAAGCTTGGATAGGAGCCAGAAATGCAACTGCTTCACACTGGTAAGCCTGAACATCCTTTTGTGGATGCTCGTTAACAGTTACTCGAACACTTTGTCAGTTTTCTAAGGAAAATGTTGGTGGGCCAGTCTACCAGGTACACATAAATTCAGAAGTAGCTGAACTGGAGTTTGCGGATCCATGTTTTCCCCTTCAGCACTGAAGTTTTATTTATACATCTAAGCATTGTTGCATAAAATAGGGCTAAATATGTGGAAAGGATTAACATGAGTAGTTATGAAGGCATGTTAAAAGAGAGGAAAAATCCATCAGTCTGAGTGGTGAGAGAGTGATTCTAATGGAGGAAAGTGCTTTCTCTATAATGAAGGAGAAAAATGTCCCAGTGGAAGGGAGACCAAAGGTCAAAGGCACAGCTTTTGAATGCACAAGATGCAAGAAGCACACACTTGGCTTCACTAATCTAATGTTCAGTCAAAATTTTTGCAATAATCTCTGCATATCTCTGTATTCTGAAATCACTGTTGCTCTTGCCCAGTAGCTTTGATTTACTGAGAAATCTAAATTTTAAACTCTGCTCTATTTTTGAGCAGCGTTACTTTAGCTCAAATTAATTATTAGGAAGAGCAGTTTGGCTTCCTTTTGAAATATGTTCCATTTCTTTCATCCTGCCAATGGTTCCTAACTGAAGAACCACACTGCAGACTGACAAAAGTAGCTATTATTTTCCTGGGCATTGCAGGCTATACAAGGAAAGGATGCTTTTTTGGCGGTGAGGAAAAGATGGCTCCCTCTTACATTCCTAGTACAGTTCCTAGGGCGGGGGGAGTTGGTCTTGTCTGGATAAAGGCAGCCCTCCCTGAGGATGGAAAAGAGGTTTTTGCTCTAAGGCACTTTTCTCAGTTAAAGGGAGAAGAAAAGAAGAAAGAAACTAACAATCAGTTTCTGGGTATCAGCCAAGGAAAGATATGCCAGAATCCATTAGGCTGAGAAGGTTTCATTGTGTAGCTGTTCTAAAAGATTAAGTAGCACGGCTGACTTCAGACTAAAGAACCTGAATTAGAATTACAACATTCATTGATATAAGTGATTGACAACAGACTGCAGATTGTACTTTATAGACCAGTATAATATCCTGTCCTGATGTAAAGGTTACTCAATAGGCCAACAGCCAGAGAACAGTAAATATTGGAATCTGCACTGCTGAAGTAAAGTCAGACAAAATTGAAACTGTGTTTGAAGATCAAAATACAAAAAAAGAACTTCCTTTTGCTCAGAGCCGGTGTTTAAATTTAAGGTGGCAGAGCTCAAAAGTCACAAATGTTACTATGGCTTTTCAGATAATAGCCTACATTGCCAGCTGGAAAAAAACCCCTATAATCTCTTGTCAGCCACTCCTAAAGAAAAGGTTTTGAAAATCAGCACTGTTTGGCATTATTTTATCTCTGTCCTCTGACTTACACATAGGTCCAAAACCCCCTCATGCCTGAAGGTAAGACCTCCTTCTATATAAAATCTCCATCAGCTTCCATGGAAAAAGCAGGGCTTTAGTTTCAGCTGTTTCTTATGTGCCCTTCTTCACACCAAAAGAACAGGATGCTCTGTACAATCGAATGTCATAAGCATGAGCGTAAGAAGAGAAAACATTTCATATCTACACGGTATCTCAGTCCAAGGAGAAAGTCACAACTTATGATTCATATTCAGAGAGCTAAGGTCACACAGGACTGCGTCATCTCATCTGATTCTCTGTATCATAGGGCACTACATTTGAGGTCTACATTTAAGTTGTCATTCAACTCAGAAACCATTTTTGTGAAGGTTCAATTTTTTTAATCTGTGGAGGACAGAACTGCAGTATTCTAGCACCAGTCACCACAGTAATGCATACAGAGGCAAACAGTCATTGCCCTTCTTGTATTTAAATAACCAGACCTTTGGTTTGCATTTGCTGCCACAGTATCTTCCCAGGAATTCATATAAAGATACCTGTCTATTAATTTCCCCAGGTTTCCCAGTTAGAGACTGCATTGTGCACCTATCCGCCTTACTCCCTGTCTCTGGCTTCAGGACATCATGATCAGGTGTAAGAAACCACACTTTGTTTGAAAGGACTTACTTTACCAAGTAATGCAGGTGACTGTCTTCGTTATTTACTCTTCTACCCACTATAAATAATCCAATAAAGTCAGGTATTTATGACCTACCTCCAGGTCACTAATAGAAATGTTGAAAAGAAGTACAACCCTTTCGGTGATGAGTCTCCCAACATTTTTTTGAGATCCACCTGTCAGTTCTTAATGTTTGTTGATGTTTGATCTACCAATATTAAAGAACAGTAACATTTTTAAACAGGGTTCCACGTAACGAAGAATTAACCATTTATAAAAGCTTAGTTATTACAACTATGCCATTATCTTTATTGATTTAACTTACAGCCTTTTCAAAAAAAAAGAAATCATGCTTGACAAGATTTATTTTCATTAAATTAAAATTATGGAGATAATTGTATTCTGATCCTTTGTCATCTGAACACTGTAGCAGCTTTTCCATTATTTTGCCTCAGACTGGTAGGACTTCAGTTGGCTTATAAAAATATTTATATTATCAGTGTATCTTCCTTAAACACTGATCTAATGCTTTATAATCTTCAGTAGACTCCAGTATTCAAAAGTCAGACAGGTTTTTGGAATAGTAGGCACAAATTTCCAGACCCAATAGTACTTAGTTATAAATCAAATTAGGCAGAAATCCTCTACAGTCACTGAGGTATCACTCACTGAGTATACAGACAACAGTGACTTACTTAAGTGTTTCCTGTGTATGGGGGTGCCTTGTATATAAGCTAATATAACATAAACATGATCATCACTGATCTTTTAGCTTTCCTAGCTAATGTACAGCTCTGTCTCACCCTCCTTACCTTTGTATAACAGGCTCACGTTCCAAAGGTCATTCTTCCAGAAGCATCCATGTCTTCCAAAATCAATGTAAGTTCGAAGAAAGAGAAGAGGGGAAATTCATATACATTTTCCCAGAACATAGGATTGCCTACCTAAAGATGAGCAGTGAACTCCACAAAACAGGTACATATAAATGTTTCCACTTCAGTGCATAGCAGCACCCTTACTTTCACCGCAACACAAATGATCATGTATCTTTCCCTTAGGGCAGGTGATGGTGTTAAGATGCTCCTATGCTCCAAACCAGAGCTGATTCCCATCACATAGTACAGTCACCTCTGAAGAGCAGTTTGAGGAGGAAGTGCTAGTGTGTGGTGCTGTTGGTGTTTATAATTGCATACAATCATAGAGAAAATACAATGAAGAAATGGAGAAAGACTGAGCAAAAATGGGACTTGTTATGCCTCTGTCCCATGTCGAGGTTTGAAAAAATTGGTTTCAGCCTGAGAAGAAACCATTCCTACAATACACTATCTTAATTACTACCATAATAATAGATTTTTGAGCCAACAGAAGAGGATCTTCAGCAAATAAGAACCTCAGAGAATGTCTTACACACTTTATAAATTATACTGTACAGCATTTTCTGGCAGGTAAAATTCAGATACCATACACTATGTGCAAATAAGTATGAAGCATAAGCCCAGCATTTTTAGATCAGCAGCCAAAAAATGCCATAAATATCTCTCTTTGCACTGAGACAGGAAGAAACACAAAAGGCAAAAATTATTATGTCATCATTGAAATATCCCTGCCTCTGTGAGAAGCCAGATAGCAACTGAACGTATTAGAGTCACTAGTCAGCATGTGTGAGGGAAGCCCACAGCAAGATAAAACTGTTCAAACACATGAATTTTGTGAAATCCATAGGGATTGAGCCCTTTGCAACATTTGACAGAAATAATGCTACTGAGCTTACAAAAACTACTGAAGCTGCAAAAATTCCTTTGGTTCTGTAGAAAGACAGTGACTTTAAGGAGATAAACAAAACTCATTTCCATTCCCCTGCAAAACTGGTGGCATTTGTATCACTCCCAGGTTGAATGAAAGTGCAGATAAATTTTACATTTCTGCTGATATTTTTGCTTTTGTTTAAGCAATGAAAGAAGTTCTTTTAATAGCCAGAGTAGTGTTGGTCCTAACTTCTAGTCGAGTGGCTGGAGTGATAGCATTGCACTGTTGTGCTGATATTTGTGGTTTTTTTCCGGTTAAATACGATTGATTTTAAAACAGTATTTCATGGCAGGATGAAAAATTTCTTGTCTTGCTAAAATGCAGCACAACACCTAGATTTTTGTCTCTTTTAGCAGTGTCCCTTGTAGAAGGTGTGAATGCCAGGAACTAGAACAACATCCAGGAGGTTTCAGTTTGATGGTCCTCCAAGCTGAAGGGAAAAATCTCATATTTTGGCCTTCATTTAGCTCCTTATTGAGGAAGTGTATCTTTCTCATTAATTCTCTATTGTGAAAAAAGATCAAAACACATATTGCAGTGAACTATGCATAACAGACACTGAAAATTTTATTCCTTCTCCTCCATTTGAAAACCTTTGTTACTGCAGAGGCAAAACCAACTCAGGCCTGCATGCCAGGAGATTCACCAGTGGCTATCCATGATTCTTCACACAGACACAGTTTCAGAACTAAAACCAAACACAGGAATTCTGGATGAGCTTTTAAATAGCCCACTTCTGTAGGATGCTAGGAACAGGCTACTATACTGAGAGAATTTGTACAAACAGTAAGAAATTCACCATGTGAAAACATTCTCATGCCAAGAAGGCTTTTACCAATAAAAAAACCCATAAATTTTTTCAATCTTATTAAAGAGCAAATTATAATGTTGATAATGGAACAGATGATATCCTGCTTTCGGCTGGGACAGAATTAATTTTCTTCTCAGTAGCTGGTGCAATGCTGTGTAGAATGAGAATAATGTTGATAACAAAGCAATGTTTATAGTTGTTGCTAAGTAGTATGTATACTAAGTGAAGGACTTTTCAGCTTCTCATGCCCTGCCAGTGGGAAGCCTAGAGGAGCACAAGAAATTGGGAGGGGAACAACTGGCCTGAAATAGCCAAAGGGATGTTCCATACCACAGAACGTCATGTGCAGTATACAAACGGGGGGCAGCTGGCCAGGGTCTGCCAATCACTAGATCACTGCTTGGGGACAGGCTGCGCATCGGTCAGCAGGTGGTGAGCAGCTGTATTGTGCATCATCTGCTTTTTTTCCCTTCCTTTTGGGTTTTATTCCTCTCCTCTTCTCTCTCCTTTTCATTACAATTGTTTTTGTTATTATTATATTTTTATTATTAAATTGTTCTTATCTCAGCCCTCGAGTTTTACCTTTTCCCCTGATTCTCCTCCCCATCCTGCTGGCGGAGGATGGAGGGGAGTGAGCAAGTGGCTGCCTGATACTGAGTTGCCAGCTGGGGTTCAACCACGACAGATGAGCAGCCTGAACCCTCCCCTCCCATTGCCACACTCTGAAATCAGAATTCTCTAGTTACCTGGCCATTGACTTACGCTTGCTGACTAAATATATTAGGTCTGTGTGGAATAATGGTCCTGTATATTTTGAAAACTCAGCTGCAGAGTAACAAACTGAAAATGCACTCCTGACACATGGCTCTGGCTGATGTTGGTCTTGGAAGCAGATCTTGAAGGCCTGTCATGGTTTAACCCCAGTCAGCAACCAAGGACCACACAGCTGCTCACTCACACCCCCCTCCCTGTCCCCCCTCCCTCATGGGGTGGGGGAGAGAATTGGAACAGTAAAAGTGAGAAAACTTGTGGGTTGAAATAAAGACAGTTAAATAGGTAAAGCAAAAGCCACGTGTGCACAAGGAGTTCATCCACCAGTTCGCACCAGCAGGCAGGCATTCAGCCATCCCCAGGACAGCAGGGCTCCGTCACGTGTGACGGTTCCTTGGGAAGCCAAACGCCATCACTCTGAACATCCCCCCCTTCCTTCACCTTCCCCCAGCTTTATATGCCGAGTGTGACATTCTGTGTTACGGCACACCCCTTTGGCCAGCTGGGGTCAGCTGTGCCCCCTCCCAGCTCCTCGTGCACCCCCAGACCACTGGCTGGTGGGGTGGGGTGAGGAGCAGGAAAGCCCTTGGCTCCGTGCCAGGCCTGCTCAGTGGTTACTAAAACATCCCTGTGTTACAAACACTGCTACCAGCACAAATCTAAAACATAATCCCATACCAGTTACTATGAAGAAAATTAACTCTATCCCAGCCAAAACCAGCATGTGGCCTTAGAAATCTGTGTCCGTTTGTGTGAGGTTAGAGTGGAAAAGCTATCCAGAGAATAAGCAGGAGAATCTGGCATTGATTTGTTGCCTTACAGAGCTGATGTAGTTATTCTGATTTCCACTTGCATCTCTTAGATTCTGTAACACAGTGCAATAATTCAAAATGAAAACTTTAAAGGGTACTATTTGGGCAATCCTTAGTAGCCCATTCTGAAAATGCTTCTAAAGCACATGCTAAAAAAAGGGATTTTAAGAGATCATCCCACACACTATATTTCTACATCATTACATGCATGTCCTGTTTATTTTTTAGAACAGTCATAATTTCATTATGTAATTCACTCTGAAGAGTTAGAAGGTTCTTTCCAATGTCTAACCAAAGTCTCCTTTACAATCTGAGTTCACTACTTCCTATCCTGCTCCTAATGACAAGTTCAAATTGCAGAAGGGGAGAGTTGGTTGGTTTATTTCTATTAAGTCAATGATTTCTATTAGGCACCAAGTGAGACATTACAATTGGATCGTCAACACAACTCTGCTGTCTGATACCCTCAGTGAAAGAAAGGAACTTTGTCATATTTCTCACATACATATTAATACAGATAAAAGAAGTAATAACAAAACTGAACTGTTCCAGACACTTACTGCACTGATTTGACTCCAGGCAGCTGCAATATGAAGGTTCTGTCCCTTGCCTGCTACTGTAACCCAGTTTCTATTTTATAGTGCCTGTAACGCAGACATCCCCAGGCACTCCATATAAGAATATAATTAAAACAAATATTAAACTAAATAAGCTTTTAGAAACAAAGTATCCTTTTACTCTATATTCTTTCTAGTAAAGAGAAAAGCAGTGCTATATATTCAACAGGTTTACTGGGAAGATGAGCCCAGGGGACATTGAGAAGACATGGATCTAATGAGCACAATGTACTGACTAATATGCTGGTACTCAGCATTCAACATGGAACAAAGATGATGCACAACAGTATCTGCATATTAATTCCCAAAGAAACTGACAGCCAGTGCAGAGGAAACCAAATAAAAGCTACATCATGTGGAAGAGAGGGAGACAGGGAACCTGGAGAGCCACAGAGGGCTATGAAGGTGATGAGGGGACTGGAGCATCCCCCTTATGAGGAGATGCTGAGACAGCTGGGCCCGTTTAGCCTGGAGAAGAGCAGGCTGAGAGGGGACCTTATCAATGTCTACAAATGTCTTAAGGATGTGTGTCAGGAGGATGGGACCAGACTCTTCAGTAGAGCCAAGCGACAGGACAAGGGGCAACAGGCAACACAGGAAGTTCCATTGGAATATGAGGAAAAAACATCTTTACTTTGAGGGTGAAAGAGCACTGGCACAGGCTGCCCAGAGAGGCTGTGGTGTCTCCTTCCCTGAAGATATTCCAAACCAACTTGGACCCACCTGGACACAACCCTGTTCTAGGTGAACCTGCTTTAGCAGGGGTGATGGACTAGGTGATCACTAGAGGTCCCTTCCAGCTGTGACCATTCTGTGTTTCTGTGAGTAAGTTTAGCTTATATTAACATGAATACTGTGGTATTCTTCACAACCTGGGAGAAAGAGCTAGGATAAAATCAAAACAAGTCTAAGGGAGATGCTTATCCATTTGGGTCTTTTTTAATTGGTTTATATGTCAATTCTGTTGGCAATATACCTTCTCCAAAATTGCATTACCTGGTGTGAAGAAAAGTAGATTTGAAACAAACAGGCATTTAACAGCAGAACTCTGTTTCCTTAATGAAAATTCTGTTTATTTACAGAACCATTTCACATAACCCAAAAATTTTAATTTTAGCAGCCCAGTGAACACACTCGAAAAAGGCTGAGAAAACTGGGTCATCTTATATTCAGAATGTTCTCCTTTAAAACTTTAAACTTTACAATCTCAAATTCTAATACAGGCACTCATTAGAACAAGTTCAGTTGTAAGTTCATAATAATTCTTTAATTTTTGAGGGGTATTTTTTCTGTATTTGCTCTGAACGAGGCTCCCAATTTAATGAAGAGCTCTTGAACCTCCATCTTTTATCTTTATCTCTTCACCCTTCCTCTTACGTTACAAAAATAGATCTTCCTATTGAAAAGAGGAATTTGTTATTTTTAAGATGACTAGGTCAAAGTATTCTAAAATGGCTTTGAAACTGGAATACACAGCCTGATATAATTAAGACTACCCTCTAACACTGCTTAAAGCTCAGGCCTATAAGGGAATTCTGTATCTATACAAAACAAAAAATAAGCAAATCCCAAGCAATTACTACACAAATTTATACTACATAAACTTCTGTAAACCCAAATGCTTATTATCAATCTCCATTATGTAGAGAAAAAAAACCCTTACATTTCACTAGATTTCTAAAATGGATAACATATACTTGTAACAATATAAGATATCAGTATAATTTTGTTATCAAATGTCCAGATCCCTTGGAAATGGACCAATACCCATAAGAAAAGAAGAAAAATACAAGAATTCATGAAAAGCAAGAACTGCAATGTAAGAAAGGACATAAAGAATGGGGGAAAAGAAACATCAAAACCCAATGGAAAAATTAATCGTCTCTTTGAGAACAAAAGAATCCCATCTTTTCTGAACCTTAATTTTGTCTCTTCCTGAATATTATCTTCCCTCTCTTGCATCCCTATAATTCTAATAAAATTAAACAAGGGTATGACTTCCAAGTAAAAAGCAGTAAAATTATTATCTTTGCAAGACTAATATACTGATGACCTGATGACCTTCAGTTTGAACTACTGAATTGCCTCACAGCCTTCAAAACAAAATAATAGCATTAATTGGATATAACAATTCCCTTAGACCCTGAAACTATTCTAGAATTCACAAAAAAAAGAGAATTTCAAAGCCCAAGGAACCTTTCAGCACAGTGATATTTTTTAAAACAACATCATTTCATTTTGAAACCTGTTAAAAGTCAACTCAACTTCAACTAGCTGCTTAACCACTAGAAAACTAGCATATGTTATTATATATTATATTTATGTTAATATAAATGTTATATAATAAATACATTATATTTATAAAAGTGTTATTAAAAATGGAAATTTTAACCTCTAGACTTGGCAGGCTTCCTGGACAATAATGAATCATGAAAGCTCTAAGTTTTACTTAAAAGAAAACTTTAGAGTTGACCTCTGAGTTGACCCCTTCTATGCACACAATACTGGAATTAAAAACTGTGCAGGGTCTAATTATTTAAGCTCTCTTTGCCAGAGAAACACAACCTTCTTGCTTTGAATAGGGAAATTCTTCACCTTTTCTCTCAAATACAACTTAAGCACTCATGTAAATAAATACAAATTGGGAATAGCAAAGGCAACACTTTATTCAGAACCGTGATGGGCTTGTAAAGTTCAAGATTTTTCAACTAATTTGATAGACGACAACAGTATGATCATCCACTTAGGAGTAGAGGGTTTTTTAAATCAGAATATGCAGGAAGAAATCAGGGCTGTCCCATCCTTCTCTCCATCCTGCATATTCCTTTAGGGACTTTTGTCCCAGGATTTCTCATTTCTATTCTCTTAGTTTTAGCTTGCCTGACTTTTCTTTAGTGTATCTGTTCTGCTGGTCCTGGAATATAAATTAAAATGCCACAGACTCCAGACATCTGATGGTATACGCCAGAGCAAAGGCCACAAAACAGTATTTCAAATTCAAATGGCAAAATAAATAACTTAATGTAGGCAATGATGACGCCTGCCTGGAGATCTACATCTGAGAGAACAGGATGTACATAATAATGATTGCTTGTTCCTTTACTAACATGGTCAGATATTACTATTAATTTGTTCTCACTATGAGAATGTCTGTCAATATTTTTGTTTTTTTCTGGTCTCCTTTCCAGCCATGGAAACAACCTGAAGGAAATGTAAGTCACTTGCACTCCATATTTATGCCTGTTTAGACACTGGAGATGCTTAGTTGCCTGCATGTTCATGGATATTGTGAATGCTGTTGTACAGTCATTGTTGTTTCTTCTTCCCTCACTGTTGAATCCTGTGGTTAACAGATGGCCCATTTAAAAAAAAAAAAAAAAGTGAAAAATTTACAGTCATCAGAAACATGCTTACAGTTATGATTTAGCTTAGGAAATGTTAATGTGGTGTTTGTGAAGTGAAACCCTTCCCTCGTCAAATTAGTGAGTGTTCTACATCTGACTTTGGTCCCATTGATATTTTCCTCGCAGAAAAGATACTCTCAGGAATCTCTCTTGAAATTCTCTGAAGACTCAGAATTGCAAGTATGCCTTGCTACAGGATTGTAAACTTGCAAACCTGTACCATACTGAAGTGCATGTTTTAATACAGTCACTTCTTAATGTACTAGCCCTATCCGTGATTCTTATTTCTTGTACTGAACAGGAGAACCAGAATAGGCTAACTGAAGCTACTGGAAGTTTTAAGATGCAGAATCTGAGGCTTTTTGAAACACTACAAGAGCAGAAGCTGCTTTTTGATGGTGGAAAGACTTTTTGGTAATTTAGTGTAATTATTAATACTAATGTAGTCATAATGGCATTTAAAAAATGGTATTGTTTCATACTAGAGGCAATTTTGCATCTTTTCTGGCTTCCTGCCTAGAAGGTTATTCCACACAAAGGATTTAATATAAAAATGTCAAACCTGTATCATTCTTTTTCAGTGAATAGTTGGATGTCCACCTGAAACTGTGTAGTAAAATTGATTATTCTTGTTTTCCCTTTATAACAGTAAAGGTAATCTTCCAGCACAGCAGGGGCTGCAGCATTCTGTTCTTGTATCCTTAGCAACATGACCTGTTCCCTTATTCAGGCAGTTCTGTGTAATATATATGTGTCACATCCTTTCTGAAAGGGTATATGTCAACAATTCCTATCACTCAATATGCAAATATTGTGAATGGTTAAAGACTTCATCAGCTCAATAGAAACATATGTCATTTAGGAGGCCAACTGTTGTCATAACTCCAGCACATCTTTAGAGCTATGGTTCAACATGAAATTCAGAGTAAACCTGATATCCAGGTCTTGTCTCTGATATAGACAGCTTCATTACAAATTATAGTTTATGCCCATAGTTAAATGTAAGATTTAAAAAATGACCATTTTTTTCCATTTTGTATCCTGACATTTTGAAAATTATAAGGGGAAATAATTCACTAAACTCAGGGTCAGCCACGAAAACATGAACAAGACAGAGCTACCATTAACATCCAGCAAAATACAGGAGGTTAGTATCTCACTCATATTAAATTTATATGAATATGCAGAATGCAAAAAGGGAACAACATTGATTTAAAATATACTAAAAATATTAGAATTTGTCACTGCTTTGTAACCCATAGAGATGTCATTTTCAATGAGGAAATTACATCATTAATTCAAGTGAAGAAAAAGTGATTTATTAATTTTATCTCAGATAAAATCTAGCTGATATTCTTTGAAAGGTTATAAAGCAAGATATGGAAGCTTGCAGGGTACTGCTATGGGTGATACTGCGAGCATATGAAATCAAAATGAAAACACATATTTAAGAGGTAAAAGCTGAAAAGGCAAAGTGGTAAATTTTGTAATCTTTCATATAAATAACATTTAGAACAAAAGCAAAGTAATTGCACTCTGTTCTTCAGGTCATAACAGTAAGACTATGGTGAAACTTCCATACATTCAATAATTATATGTTTCCTGCTGTTTATGCCATACCAGTTTTTGCCCTATGATCAATAGTACACCTCCTTAAAGCAAAATAATAACTGAATATCAGATAGGACTGCTATCTGGAGACATGTTCTTCAGAGAGATGGGAAAGCTTTGATGACTCTTGCATTTTTCTTCCCACCCAATTAGGATTCCATCTGTCAGATCTATCTTGCTATGCAGGAGCAGAATTAAACCCTACCATGACAGTCAGCTGTAATTCTCTTAAGTAGCTGGAGAATAATGGGGGACTCCTCTTCACCACAGAGCTTGTAATATGTTCACATTTATTCCATTTCTGACATCATATACAATATAGAATTCTCATATTTCATGTTATAAAATCATCTCACAAGCCTTCTCTTTTCTAAAAGCAGGTATCTGTTACTACCTGCATTAGAAACCTTTGCCAACTGACCTTGCATCACTACCCAGTCAGGGTTAATTTGCTTAACGGTCTCTGAAGATGCTGTCAAGGCAAAAGGACAAACCACACGCGAGTTTGATAGCAGTTGCTTTTAGGTGTGCACTGTAGATGATCAGCTCAGAGTAGTCATATAGTTCAAAAATTCTTTGGCTCTTCTAGTCATTCATTACCCTAATTCCCCAAATAAGCCAACACAACAAGCCGTATTTGACTTGGCATCTACATTTCTTCATCTCTGGGAATCTGAATGACCTGTTTCCACTGTAGTTCCAAAAAAAATCCACAATGCCTGTGCAGAAAAGTTTTTACAAATTCATAGATAAGGAGAAAGAAAAGACTTAGAACTCTATTTTGGATCTTACTCACATCTTCACAACCTTCCCTGGCTTCCTCTACAATCTCCTTCCCCCACAGCTAAACCCATCTATAGTTAGGTGAAGCAGAAGCAGACAGACCTAACATAGCTTGCCTTCTATCAGATGGACTGATATCCACAGCAGCTGTCTGACCTGTTCTTTCAAAACACTTATTCCTTCTATAGCTCTGTATTAGGGTCCAATATCCTCTTCAGTCCCAACTACTGGCTTGGCAATAGTGACCCAGCCTACCTGTGAAGAACCTGGGCAGTTTCTTATTATTACCAGTCCATTGTTACCTGAAATTCATGAAAGTGTATGCAATACTTGCAAAGTTAGTACTGATATTTCCTTATCAATATGAATTAAAAGAGTTCCCTCATAAAACACAATTGCCTTTGAAAGAGGGATTCCAATTATGTGGTACTTCAAAACATACTCAAGTTTAATACATCATCAAAAATTTCCTGTACTGCATGCTTAAACCATGATTTTTAAATACACAATTATAAGTAAACGAACATTCATGCCATATACAAAATTAAGAGTAAAGGAAAAAGACCAGAGAGAAAATAACATGAAGACAATAGGATTTTTCTATGAAACGGTGTTAAAAACATAGTACTTCTTTGAATGAAGCTATTTAATTGCAATCTATTTCACCACGGAAGATTATTCAAAGAAACATGATACAGGAAAATACTTGATAGATGAAGTATCTTTAACAGGCAAACTTGCATCATTGTATGGTCTTGAATAAGTGGAAGAATGAACACATTAATTATCCCAACTGAGTTATATCATTAAACAAGTTAACATAAATGCATATTTGATGAAGCAGTAATGGAAAATATACAGAAAAGTTTCCACAAAAAGCAAAAACAGAAAATTAATATATTAGTGAAAGTCAGACATGTGTGCAAGAAACCTTCAAAACTCTGTTTAAAGCATACATTATATTCAAATGAAATCTACCGAGCAGTCAACCTGTCTCTCTTTTCTAGATAAAGTTGAAAAATGTGCATGATTGATTGAGTATAGCCAAGAAAGATGGTAGAAGGAAATATGCATTGAATTTGAGAGCAATGAAAGGACAGATAGTTCTTCTAAATGCTCTTTGTTCACAGCAGATTAAATTTACCTCACCTTCTGAGACAGATGCCAGACTACAACATCACAAAATACAAATGCTTCATGTTTTTAGAAAGTTGGAGGGGGGTGGGGGAGTGTGTGTGTGTGTCCTCCACTGAAATGCTTTTTTAACAAAATGAACAGGCAAGCTATGTACTCACAGTGGTTTTTCCATGTAATTGCATTCAGGATGGTATATTGACAATTATGCACTATAGATTAAGGAAAAAGCATCTCTGACACAGTATTCATTATGGCCACAGGTGCTGCTGTCTAAACTGGGGACAGAAGAGAAAAGCAGACTCCAGAGCCTTGCCTCATGCCATGGCATACCACAACAGGTCTTGCTAGTTTAGGATTCTGTGCTACATGGGACAATGGCAGACTACAACAAAAATAAGGGGTGTACATAACACTAAACCAATAAAAATTGATAAAAAAGTTAAAATCATGATGATTCTTACATATATTTCATATATTACTGTCATCAGACAGTATTCAACCATATAATGATGTTGTGCTGCCCATATATCTGTCAGAATGCTTGATTTTATCTGCTGAATTAGAATTTAGCAAACTTCTCAGTACTCCAGAAATAATCAGGTAAGAACTAAAAGAGTATCTGTCAGTTGAACACATGAATGTTACACACACACAACAATTTCAGACAACCCTGTACATGAATAGATCTGTGTGTGCCGTTGTATGGCTACACTGTATGTTCATTCAATTCAATTATCAAAGGATGAACCAACAAGTGATGCAGACCCTCCTGTTGATATAAGCTGTAAACAGAATTTTTGTGCTAAACACAGATGTCTATTATAATGAGGGATCTGGGTAAAATGCTTTATTACTTCACCTTTCACAAGCCACAGAGATACCTAAAAATTCACACTGCAGCTTCTTGTCATTACTATTTCTCATATGATAACATATTACTATTGGAACATTAGAGAGGGTCATCTTTTTACACCTAAAGTGTTAGATGTCTCCCTGCAACTGACTTTTAACAGAGTTAACAGTCAGCTCTTAAAGATGTTTTTTAAGCTTCCTGGGGATAAGAGAAAGAAATCTTATGGTTGTAAAGGTAAAAGAATAGCTAGCATATTTGTATGATCAGGGTTTATCATTGTGGAAAAGCTAAAGCTTGCCTATGTATCTATGCTCGGCCAGATTTTGTCCTTCTTGCTTATATCCACATGCCCCTGTCTCCTCCAAGCTACAAGAGTGTGTCAAGTCCTTGTGATCTCAAATCTCTTACTTTTCAAAAATTCGACAAAGAATACTTACTCCCTATCACATCCTTGTCAGCAACCTTCTGCCTACATGTTTGTCAAGCCCAACCATCAAGTCAGTTAAGACTTTTGAGCACGTTACACTCCCCCTATCCCCAGAAAATATTTTTTCAGCCTTCTGCTACATGGAGGTATGAGGAATTCAACCCGTTACATCATGTCTGGTAGCAAACATCTGACAAGTGAAAACTATTTCTCATAAAAAAGCATTCACTATGGTAATATTTATTGCATTCCTTCACTATTACAGAAGAGAGTGTATTTTAATAAAGGTTTTTCCTGTCATAGATATGCTTCTTAAGCCATGTCAGAAGAGCTGACTTAAAGCTAAGGAATTTTTCCATTTAACGTTGCAGATTCTAGACATGGTACTACTTAAGCATAATCTGCTGAAAGACAGATGATCATGACATCACAGTTCAGACATGAGGATTCCACTATCAAACGGGATAAAATTTTTGTGTGAGAGAAAGCCTGTTTGTAAAACAGAACATTGGCAGCCCAAAAAGAAGCTTTAGAAAAAAACAATAATTAGATTCATTATGTATTTCTGGGTCATGTAGAAAAGTATTGCTATTGGGGATGAGTTCATTCTTCCACAGTTTACTGAAGAATATTCTGAAGGAGAGAGTTGTTCTGATATATCCTCAAGGAATCAAATTTATTGTTAATTATTTGAAAGAACAAATTAAGATTAGGGGAACAAATTAGGTGACTCATGGAGCCAACAGCAAAATAAGACACAATATTTACCTAATGAAGATAGCAGGAAAAACAGTATGAATTATTGTTCATTATGCATTTTCTGCTGTGGTGTCAATACAGCAGGTGAGACTACTGATAAGTATGATGTGCTATGGGCAGACTTCCTGAAAGCACTGTATTTAATATTTTTTTTCAGAATTCTAAGACAAATAATGTTATTTGTGAAAAAGCATGAAAGACAGTGTATAGATACCTGAAGGGAGGATGTGAGGTCTGGGATTCTGGAGTTGACCTTTATACAAGCATCAAATGTGTGGTATGAGTATGATTTCATTATGATGAATGCTAGTTTCTTATTCAGTTGCTTTTGTCTTCCCCTCTTGACAAGAGAGTACTAAGGCCTTGTTTTGGCCAAGAGCCAAGTATAAAGTGAGCACAAAATTAGTATAATAAGCCACAGCAAGCAGGAACAGAGTGTAATTAGCAACAATTAGCAGGGAAAGAATCTGCAAAGGTATACAGCAGTATCATCAGGGATCAATCTTACTGGTTGCCTCTGACAACACCTGGCTATAAAACCATCAAAGGCAGAGATCAGGGGTTCATCTGTATGCAGATGTCCAACATCATGGAGAAGAAGCATGCCCAGAGAGAGGCACTGTAACACACAGGAACTAACCTGCTGCCCAATCTCAGTGTGGAGACGTGTCAGAGACACTGTCACATTCGCTCAGTTGCACCACGCAGTCAGAGTGATAACTGGGGCAGGCCTAAGTTTATGATATGTGCATACACCTGATACTCACTTGATCTGCCTAATAAATCAAACTTAACAGTGTCATGTCATTTGGTGTGCATCACTTTTTTTTGCATCATCTTCTCACATCACCACTGAAATTTGACCAAATTAGAATTGCCACTCCTAGAACCAGGCTGCTCTGGAGTCCATTAAACTTATTGATCCGCGTTCATAGGAAAACAATCAACCTGTGGTTTGGTCAAGCCTCTATTTGCAGTTACTGTATAATGGTGTACTGTGTAGTACTAGTCACACAAGTAAGCTCAGTGACTTATGAAAGGTCTGGAAGAAAAAAATTTCTACTTAATGTTGTGTTAGCCAAATACAAAGTAATAAACCTTCATCTCAATCTTGTCCAGTCCTTACCAAAAATAAGGCCTGAGTTTATGGTGATGCAGTGTCCCGAGCATTCTCCAGAAAATGCACACACAGGAAAGCAGAACAGGCAAAGAATCATGGTAAGGCAAGTTGGTGTCTAAAAGGATGGGGAGCATTATTTGATTGCTATTGATGGCAGTGAGTAAAATGGAGAATGGTATCCACTCCTTATTACACACCATTTATGCCATGCTACACTTTCCAATACGTCATCACCTCTCCTGTCCTTTATAGAAATACACAGATATCATTCCCTTGGTCTACAAACCATCCCTCTAAAGTCCATAACATTGGGCTCCACCTGTTATAACAGTCTTTCTGGGCAGGGAATACAACTCATTGGCAGTAGCCACCAGCTCCTATCAGCTTATGTGGGAAGCAAGAAAAGCATTCTAAAGCCCATGCATTCTTCACAGTCCACACATTAAAACTGAAGTGAAGAATTTTGTTGAATAAGAAAGCATCTCCTCTTCGGATGTAAACATTGCCCAGAGGGCTTATACTGTGCAGATGTTTGTTTAGCATACAAAATCCTAAATTAAATCTGAGAAAGGCACTTTCCTAGTTCTGGGAAGTTTAATATCCATGGCAATTTCCTGTGAAATCAATGACTGTTTCAGATTATTTTCCCACTGAAAAACAAATTGATTATTTAATTCTGCCAAAAAAAGTCTCACAAATTGATATTAGTTGTTTGACTCCATACACACAGGTACTGTAAAGGTAAAAGCACATGACAAGTTTCAGTCTGATGATCCAAAAATCAATCTTCTTTAGTTAAAATTCTAAACTAGAAGACTTTTTTTTTTTCTCACCTTCTTATAATGTGCCTGATGTTGAGATTTACTCTTTCATTATAACTTCGTTTTATGGCACAAAGTATCGTTGGGCCCAGCACAACAGACAGAAACATTCTCTCCATAGGCATCCATGGGGAACTCTTACTATTGTCAATGAGCTGTGAAAGACGCATGGGGCATTGGACTCAGAACCTGAGATTTTCCCTCCAGATTTTGTTTAAAAATACAGCTTATTTTGCTTTTGTGGCTTGTGATGCTGCTTCTGAGGCTGGATAATGGCCTTTCACTGCACACCATTCAAAAAGGCCAGTTGCATCTCCCTGAATACTATAAGGTCAGCATAACCAATAAAGAACTAGAAATACAGTAATGCCTGATGACTATGAAGTCCCCTAAAGCAAAACAGACAAATAAAATGGATTTAATCTCTCAGTAAAACCAGACAGGTTGAAGTCAGTATGGTGAGTGTCCCGAATTGAGAAGCAGTAAAGCATCAGATAAATGTCTACTTTGAGTGAGAGCCATATTAGCTCTAAACACTAGTTCTTTGAGAACAAATGGGAGAGGAAAAAATCACTAATTTGAAAACAATTTATGTAGCTTACAGAGAATTGTATGCAGCTTACAGTAAGTATATACAAAGACCCAAATTACAGAGACATGTAATTCAGAAAAAAATTAATACACTGCATAAACTGCTGTGAAATAAAAAAATATAAAAAAGCTTTGGAAAACCTGGAGAAATGTAACAAAAGTTCCATCTGTCCATAAAATATATTAAAAAATACTTCTAAGAAAAAAAAAATCTACCCAGATATATTCATACTAAATGTAGGTACCTATACTATATATAGTATATGTATAGTATTTATATACACACTATATATATATACATATACACACCTATAATGTATGCTAAGTTATAGGTATGTCTGAAAAGAAGAACAGAACTGCTTTGGCCTTCTAGATCAGCATATTGCTGCTTTATACTGAGCCAGTCATTTATTTTTTGAAATAGCTACATATACTTTTAACACAAAGAGTTAAAAACATCACTTCTCATTGTTCTCTGAGATTTTATTTTCATTCCAACTCTACAAGATATATGTTTCCTTTTAAAAGAAGACTAAACACCCTGAAGTTGAAAGGACAACATACTATAGAGAAAAAAAAATGAAGCTGGATTTACACCCATGATGGGAACCATGGGAGGATTCTGGATTCTTTATCAGACTGTCAGGATACAGCATTTATTTTCTTGATTTCCCAGTTGAAGGGTGACCTGCTCACTCTACATTTTGAAATTATATGGTATCATCTGAGTACAGTGGAACTCAACAAAAAGTAAGATTGCTTACTGCTCTGGAGTGAAAATGAACAATTGTTCTGAACAAATATGAACCAAACAGGCACATCTATGATCTCTGTTCATCTGAAAATAATTTATTCTTTTTACTTAAGACAAAGATCTGGATCTGGCAAAACATGTTCTTAACACTGATCTTTCTACTATTCTTCTACCATAAATTAATTCATCTCACCTAACATTTTTGTATCTACATTTGCATTTATATTGGTTGCGTAAGTTTTATTTGCAGTTAACAAAGCAAGGCAGGGACAACTGCAAGGTGAGTCATCCTATTTCTCATAGACACTTGCCTCATGATGTAATGATTCCCATCCTGGAGATACCTGCCACTCTTCATTAGGTATTGAGGGAACCCAAGCAACTAGAATAGGCTGGTTAAAGTCTGATAAGCTCATTATCAACCAGTGTGGGTTAGTGAAGCAAAAGCCACCCAAGTGTGTGAATCTACAACTAATTAAAAAGCTGCTACTTTATCCATGACCCATTTTATTGAAGATCTTAGCAGAAGCAAGAAGCTGTACTATCACAGCACTCTCCAAACCATCAAGCTGCAACAAGGTCTTTTACCATCTCATACCAGCATACTCTTCATGCCAGTCCCTCTGCTGCCTTCTCCTAGTCTCTCCTCTTTCAGGGCATGCTCACTCTCATTCTCTCTCTTTTTTCTCTGCTTCTTCCTCCTCTCTCTTCCTCAGCTGCTCCCTCTTCACTGGCCGCCCAACCCCTTAACAGAACAGCCACAGCTGCACCTTGTCTACATCAGCCAACCCGCAGTCCCTGAAGCCAGCCCACAGCTGTATATTATCAATGTTAATTAACCCAGCTTCATTCCTCTAAATTCCCCCCTTTTTTTTCTTTTCCTTTTTAACATTTCTTACCTTATGTTTTTAACAATCATCACAAACTTTTCACAAATAAAATTTTCATACAATCCAGACAATTTGTCCCTGAACTCATACACATATTGCTTCTTCACTTTTATCTTGGGCTTTTCAGCTTCTGGGGGCTGATCACCTTTCTCCTTATCTGCTTTCTTGATATCTGGGATTTTGTTTTCTTCAGTGTGAGGTTCTGATGAACTTATAATACCTTGTCCTTTCACCTCTTGGGTCACACTGGACAGTAACCTGAATGAGCTTTCAACAGCAGCAGATCTAGAATACAGTACTAATACATTACTCTGTGTTCCAACAAGCTTCTCAACATCCTTGTGGTCGCTCATTTCTTCTATGACTGGAGATGCCTTCAATGAGTGCATAAACACGGACAAGAATACCACCAGGCCGAGCAGCAGCAGCAATGGTGGGAGCTGCCCACGGCACCACGCTGCTCCCATACCTTCCCCCAGCACAGCCATCACCACTGTCTGGCCGGACCTGCCGCTGCTGCCACGTCTGGCCATGTACTCCGCCACTATTGCACGTTTCCCTCAGTCTCTTAACTCCACGGCAGTCAGGCTTCCTTCTCTTTGATCCCAACAGCTCACCTTTACCGGTGTCTGATCCAGATGCCCAGGCTCTTCCCACCTATCTCAATGTGACCTGGATCACAGGCTATCCCTGCCTGTCTCCACTACATTGGGTGCTGCCGTCACCACTCAAAACTTCAAACATGCCCCGGCACACCCATCACTGCTGTTGTGCTCATTACACCCAGTCTCATAATCTGAAGAGCCTCAGGGCGTCAATTGTCACAGCACTCTCCAAACTAGCCAGTTGCAACAAGGTCTTTTACCATCTCACTCTTCACACCAGTCCCTCTGCTGCCTTCTCCTAGTCTCTCACCCTCAGCACACTCACTCTTCTCTCTGCTTCTTCCTCGGCTGCTCCCTCTTCACTGGCTGCCCAACCTCTTAACAGAACAGCCACAGCTGCACCTTGTCTACATCGGCCAACCCACCACCCCTGAAGCCAACCCACAGCTGTATATTATCAACGTTAATTAGCCCAGCTTCATTCCTCTACACCGTAACAAGTGACAGAAAGAGGTAACACAGGCAACGTTCTACTGGTATGTCTGGATTTTTTTGTGATTGCCACTTGTGAGAAAATTACTTTGGGAGGGGAATTAGAGACAACTAGGACCTAATAGAAGTGCAGTATTACAAAAAGCTTTTACAGTAAAATACAGCTATTGCTTTCAGGATGGTCAGCATGCACAGAATCTATTTTATCATGGCTCCCTAAGCAACACACCCTGCCACCTCAGGACATGCTGATGAGAGTAATGGAGGATGGAGCAGAGTGAACAGCCCACAGCCAGGCTCTGCTGTGCTTCATGCAGGAATGGAGACTTGATGGCACCACACAGCGGTAAGCTGCATAGCAGTTGTCACATGAAAAATCTATGAGAAGATGTCTGCTGCTGAGCCACCCATTGTGGTGAAATGACTCTCCTCAGATGAAATAATCTCATTGTAAAACTAACACACACCTCTACCCCAAAGTTACCTGACTCCAAGGTACTACTGCACCTCACTGGATATATGATTCCAATCAGTAAGAAAAAAATGTATGACTGGAGTCACCCAAGCTCCACCCAAATGTAAAGAAAATGGACTGGTTTTGGACTGAAATAAGTCTACAGAGGGGGGAACTGTTGTGTAAATTGCTGAATTACCGCGCTCTGATGTAGTGTTTAACTATATACAAATCTGCGTGCAAAGTTGGGTCAAGCTGACCCATTCTCTAAAGTCATAATGAAAGGACTTCTAAACAAGGCAGCAAGCCTTGGGAAGCATGATGAACAAGGAATGGACAGTGAACAGATCACTGTTGTCTAAGTTAGGCAGAAAGACGCCTTCAAGTGAGGAAAGTTCTGTCTATAAGAGGAGGAAGACTGATAGGGTGTTGCAATCCACTGACATCAACAGAAAATTAATCGAAAATAGGACAAAGATAATCGTGGTAGTGGGAGATAGTCACATCCAGCTCAAGCCCTCCCAAAAGAGGGTAAAACCCCACTTGAGGAGCATGCCTAGTTAGTAAAGGACTTCAGTAGTGCTATCTGAGGATGTGTACTAGTTTACATTAGAAGCAAGAAACTTGTAACCAGCTCTTTGTATGATAGATGAATATGCAATGTACAATGCACTATGAAGTATAAGAGTAAACAAATGAGGGGAGAAGTTAGGGAAACTCCATCATAACTTCTGGGATCAATTGACAGGCTGAACCTGTCTTCTCCCCCATAGGGACACCTACTGGGTAAGAACTTCATGACTAACTCATGCTAGCTATTAAGTGTATTGTTTTAAGCTTGCTTTGCAGTATTATCAGCAGCAATTTTCAAACTTCACTCTGTCACAAGCCTGCATTTTGTAAAATAAAAATCTTCAGCTGAGGTTAATTTTATACAAGTCTCTGGACATTTGAAGAGTGGTTGTAAGGGATTTGACTCAGTGATGTTGTCAGCAGGGGTCCCTGAATAGGTTACTTGAACCACACACCCCCAACGCAGAGAGGGCTGTCAAAACGCAAGTAGCAGACAGGTTGGTCAGGCGCAAGGGTCTTGTCTTTCTTGGGAAAGTACAGGCTGATCAAATATAAAGGGTTCGAGGAACCCCCACCTTCTTAGTGTGACACAACTGTTGCCAAATTATGCAATTATTTTGTGTACTGGACCTTCATATTTCTCAGCGACATCTGTCCGTGGCAGCCAACAGCCCTTTTTAATTCAGCCCAGATACAGCCAAGCACTTTGCTTTCTTTTTCAGAATTTATTTTATTTTCTCCTGCTTCCTGACTTTCCATTACTATTAAATATGACAAAAGTGAACACTTTGAAAGTATGAGGCTCTGCACCTAAAAAAAATCACAATATTATGAAATACATAACAAGAAAACTAAAATTAAGAAGGACATCTAATTATTTCCAAATGAAGATAGGGAAAACCTATTTTATGGGCAACTATCCATAATCATATACTAGTTGCAATAGCTGTATGAACATTCTCCAATTTTAAGTAACAAGGGCCTGATCTCCAATTTCTTTCCTCTAAACCTCACTTTAAAATGTCAGGAATAAGTCATAAATAATAGATCTGAAAAGAGTCTTCCAGCTATTCGCTTTCTTATTGTCTGGGTTTCATAATTATTATGTAGGACTTCATATAAGAACCCTGGAAAATATTCTGAGCCAACAATCTAGAAAAGCCTCTGCATGCAATTACTACTAGACTTGCTGTAACTTCAGTTGGTAAAATGCAGGATTTTTGTTTTGAAATGACAATGTACTGCATATCCCCATACATAAGCCTTCATACAGTGACAAATGATTCTTGAGTTTTCCTGAACTAAGAAGTTATAACAATGTCATTTCACAAACTGCATTGTATTTTATATTCTCTTTTTCATTTCTGTCACTTCTGTGTAATGGAATCCTAAAATATTTAATTTGCATAAGTATGCAAATATGACTCATGACTTGCACAGTAAAGGTAGGCCTCAGCCAAAAATTAAACAAAAAAATTGAACCTAAAAGTTAAAAAGAATACAGAATCCCATTGTTTATGCAAGGGGAAAAATGAAGATACTTTTATTGACTTATCTAAGATACGAAGTAAAAACAAAACAATTCTGAAGAATAATTCCTGTTGCCAAGTCACAGATGAACATATCAGCTAGTAATGTCAGAGATCATTTAATTTGCACCTCAGAGCTATACTTGCATCTTAGGTAGAAAGGCTTTTGTCGTGTTTATATGTATGCTATATAAAAATATTTTCACTAAAATGCTTTATAAATATCCTTATATAAACTTGAACTCGTTCCACAGATCAAAATGTGTTGATGCATATGCTGTCATTTTATACCATCTCCTTGGGATCAAAGTGCTATTAAATAGCTCAAAATATACAATGACATTGCATTTATAGTGAGGGGGGAAATATCCTGTCATTGTTTATCAGTCAGTGGAAACATGAATACAAAACTGAAATTCGAAGTTTTAAGATCTTAGTGACTTGACATTCCGAAGTCTCAACCCACATTTAATGAAACCTAACTCACTCAGCCCAAAGCAGATTCTGATCTGGATCTGTTCTTTGAGGAACTGACCGATATTTATTCAAAAGTTAAGATATAAACATCCAAAGAAAAGGAATTCTGGATTTATAAATATCATGAACAGTTACAGAAAAGGAGTGAAGGAACATGCATTTTCATTTCTGCTTTCTAAAACTGCATTGGTAACTAGCCAAATGGGATTTTTTTTAATCATTGGTCATCATTGGTCATACTAAAGATAGGTAACTATCTTTATTTCTCACAAGATGAGCAATATGTAACCATCTATATTGCTGGTAGCTGTTTCCAAGTGTTTTGAATTTGGCTTTTGAGTACATGTTCTTAAACGCACATACTTTCTTTTTTCACTTGGTTTGTAGAGCTTAAAACATAAAGTTCTCCAGTTCTGATCTGCCACAGAACTGATAGACAAAGTTGCCTGTGCTTTCTGAAGATTGATCCTGTGAAGACATATGAAGCTAATTTTATGCACAACAAGTGTATTTGTGCATAAACTTACATACATGCATAAATGCAAGTTCTGGGCCTTAGACAGTGCCACAAAATAGCTTGCAATGTAGATGACCTGTTCAAAGATTCCTCATACAAATACAAGCATTTTCCATTAGTCAGTTTTGAACTGATTTATAAATAGATGGATTGTCAGAAATATCAGCCTTTAGTTCTGACAGGTGAGGCAAGCAATTAAGCCAACAAGTCATTGCTCCTGGTGAATGTTTTCTGGTAAAACAGCACATTTTAAGATATGGCCCACCATAATTTATTAAATCCCTCAAAATGGAAATAATTTTGCTAAACAATTTAAGCACAAAACTCTGGGTAGCAAAAATAATAAAAAGGGTGTAAGTAAATGAAAAGCTGGCATCACTCCCTTTTCTGGCTTAGATCAAGATCCTCAAGATACCTAAGAGATGTCATGCAGTATGAGACCAGAAACAGAGGCACACAGATCTCCTCTCTTTCCCCACTGTGACACTTTGCACTGTAGCATTGTCTCTTTCCAGACATTGTAGTAATGTCTGCTGGCTGCATCTCCTCCCTATCTGTATTAGAGTTTCAGCTAAGCCTGGAGGTTAAAATAATCCTGACTCTTAGGTCCATTTATATCTAAAAGCAAAAATAATTCTAGGGACAACAAATCTATCATTTTTTTCTTTTCTTTAGGTCTTATATCATAAAATAACAAATGTTCTCACCATCTGTAAATATTTAACAAAAAAAAAAATATATATAGTACCTGTATCTTTCTTGGTTGCAAAAAAATACTGTTGGTATTCTCTAAGGAATCTAGATAAATTAAATTTTGCTCTCAAAGTTCGTAGAATTTCAAAGGGATGGGAATAACTGCTTTTAAAGTGCACAAACAACTAGATATTCAGCCAAAAAACCCCAGACATTACATCAAAATGTAAGAAATAAAGCCACGATCATAAATCTCTCTTTTTCTACAATAGTGAAACAGCACTGAAATTCCTATCCAATTTTAGAAATCTAATATATTCTGTCCCTTAAACAACAAGTCTACATTTGTTGTTACTTCACAGAGGAAAATTTTAAGAAAATAATTTTAAAAATACAAATAGGCAAAGCATTCTAGGCTCAATCCCAGAAGCGCAGAGAGGAGTGACATGCATCACAGTGTATACTGGTAGTGAACATAACATAGGTTGTAACAGTATTTTGGCTTCATATGTCATATAGCACATCTGATAAACCAAGCATTTCCAACTGCAAATTACTAACAAATAAATTACTGGACTGTCTTTCCATTTCTTGTCATTCCCCTGATGGGTTTTTGTACCTCCTCAGACTGCTTCTCTGTTAACCAATAACCAAACACCAACAATGTTTGTTTTGGTTTGTTTTGTTATAAACACCAGAGTACTTTAAAGAAGGTTGATGTTACAGCTTTTGGCATCATTTTGAGTTCTTGAAAATCACAAATAACAGGTTTTTCCCATATGACTTGCCATGTTTAACTTTTATGAGTAAGATCAACAAGAAACAAGGCCTTGCAGATTAGTGATTCAGCATCACTGTTATTTCATGTTAAGTTAGTGAAGTTATTCTTTTAAACAATATTAATGTAAAATTATATTGAATGAACTGTCTAAGAATTTCTGAGTTATGAAATAAGCTAATGCTACCTGAGAAAAGAGAAGAAGAAAGATTCTGCCTGGATTTCTGAAACTGTGTATATTAAAAGATTTTAATAATAAGCGTATGTCCTCTCGTGGTTCACACAGAAAAAATTAGCTGTGTTGCATGATTTTATTCATGTTCCCTAATGAACAATTAATGCTTCGGCATAAAATAATTCTGTCATTATAATAGCTAAGGATGGAGACAAGACCTGTAATTTTAAGAACATGACAAAGAGACAAGAAATTCTGTGTCTCTTATCTTTAGCTTCTTGATTTGTCTACTATGTGCTCTAAGTTACTGTCTTGTTATGACGATTAATTAATTTTTAGTTTAAAAAAATAAAAGCCATGGAAATCAGAAGTGTCATAATAATATTTTTTTTTAATACCTCCAGTTGCATTCTTCACACCAAATCACAGAATCATGGCCATGTTGTCTGTATGGGACCTCTAGAAGACATCTAAGGTAGCCTCTTGCTCATAGTAAGACCATTGCCAACTTCAGAGCAGGCTAACCATGAATACATCACACTGAATTTTGGAAATATCTCAGGATGAAGATTCCACAGATTTGTCTGGGCAAACCATTCTGGTGTTTCATGACCCTCTAGGGTAAAGAGGTTTTTCCTAATGCATAACCTGAATCTCTCAAGCTACAATTTGTGGTCACTACACCTTATTTTATCACCTGTTGCTACCAAGAATTTGGCTTCATCTTTCTAATTCCCCTTCATGTCATTGCAAGCTGCTACTACATTGCCCCTTAGCTTTCTATTCAAACAAAACAAGCCCTGCTCCCTCAGTCTCCATCCACAGAACAATGTGCTCTAGGCCCCTGACCATATTTGTTGCACTCTAGTGGACCTCCCTCTGTTTACTCTCCATCCGTTTTGAACAGTGTGTCCAAACCCAAAGTATTCCAGAACCTCCAGCCTCACCAACTGGTGAGAACAGTAGCTCCTCTCAATCCGTTGGCCACATGCCTTCTAATGCAGCCCAATGTACGACACATAACTTATTTGGACTGAGAACACACTTACGGCTTAAATTCAACTTAGCATTAGCTGTGATCCTGATTTGAGTTACTACTCAGCTCCTTGGTACCCAGCCTGTACCTATCTACAGGGTTATTCCATCCAAGATACAGAACTCTGCCCTTCGCTGAATTTTATAAGGTATCTGTTAATCCAAACGCCAATTTTCCTAAGGACTCTCTGGAGTGTACCTTTACAATTAGGTATGTAGGCCACTCCCAGCTAGTATCATTCACAGATTTGCTAAGTGTGTATTTTATCTTATCATCCAGGTCACTGGCAAAGGCACTGAACCACACTGGTCCCAGTATTGGCTTTTGCAGTATCTCCTTGCTACTTCCTGGCTGCCAACAACATACCAAGCCATTAAATTTGGTATCCATCCAATTTTCAATACATCAAGTAGCCCATGCCATCATGTAGACGCACTTTCTCAGCTTCCAAATGATAAAAACGTTGGCCTTCTTAAAACTGAATATTTTTAGAAGCTTTGACATAACTTGGAAGTATCAGAAGAAAATCTATTTTTGGAGCTGAACATTGCTTTTTGGGTATTGTAATTCCACAGTCGAGTGCTTAAAGACAGCAGTCAGAACACAGGCATAACTGAGTGTATGTGCTTGTTGCTCAAGAGAATGTGAGAAGGAGACTTCAAAACTAGTAGCAATATGTAAACAAGGTATGCCATAGTGCTGCATTGAGATAACAGCTGGGATACTGAAGCAGTTAGCTGAAGACTATCTGGCTGGTGATAAGTTTGTTACTGAGCACACTGAAATTGTTGCAGAAGGCTCTTGAGCTTGCTTTAACAGAAAAAGTGGATGTGCTGTATGACTAAACCCATTGTTTGTCTGCTCTTGTATTGAGTTTGCATGGCAAGGTTTT
Source organism: Falco naumanni (assembly GCF_017639655.2). Classification (NCBI taxonomy): domain Eukaryota; kingdom Metazoa; phylum Chordata; class Aves; order Falconiformes; family Falconidae; genus Falco; species Falco naumanni. The sequence continues at coordinate 59,533,255 of NC_054080.1, read as the reverse complement.
GGTACTGGGGGGACTACAGGGGTGGCTTCTGTGAGAAGCTGTTAGAAGCTTCCCCCACGTCCCACAGAGCCAGTGCCAGCCAGCTCCAAGACAGACCCACCACTGGCCAAGGCCGAGCCCATCAGTGACAGTGGTAGCACCTCTGGGATAACTTATTTAAGAAGGGGAAAAAAACCTGCACAACTACACAGGCTGGAAGACAGGAATGAGACCACATTGGAGCAACAACCCTGCAGACCCCCAGCGCAGTGCAGAAGGAGGGCAGGAGGTGCTCCAGGCACCAGGGCAGAGATTCCCCTGCAGCCCGTGGGGAAGACCATGGTGGGGTGGGTTGTTTCCCTGCAGCCCACGGAGGTTAGCGGTGGAGCAGATATTCACCTGCAGCTGGTGGAGGACCCCACGCTGGAGCAGGTGGGTATGTCTGAAGGAGTCTGTGACCCCATGCTGGAGGAGGGTCCTGGCAGGACCTGTGGACCCATGGAGAGAGCAGCCTGCACTGGAACAGGTTTCCTGGCAGGACTTGTGACCCCGTGGGGGACCCAGCTGGAGCTGGGTGTGAAGAGCAGCAGCCACAGGGAGGGACTCATGTTGGAGGAGTTCATGGAGGACTGTCTCCCGTGGGAGCGACCCCACGCTGGGGCAGGGCAGAGCGTGAGGAGCCTCCCCTGAGGGGGCAGGAGCAGCAGGGGCAGCGTGTGAGGGGCTGACCGCAGCCCCCACGCCCCGACCCCTGCACTGCTGCGGGGGGAGGAGGTAGAGAATTCAAGAGTGAAGTTGATCCCATGAAGAAAGGAGGGATGGGGGGGGGGAAAAGGTGTTTGTAAGTTTTGGGTTTATTTCTCATTATCCTGCCCTAATTTGGATGGTAATAAATTAAACTAATTTCCCCAAGCTGAGTCTGTTTTGCAATGACAGTAATTGGTGAGGGGTCTCTCTCTGTCCTTATGTCAACCCAGAGCCTTTCCTTATGTTTTCTCTCCCCTGTCCAGCCGAGGAAGGGAGTGATAGGGTGGCTTGGTGGGCACCACACTCCTATCCAGGCTAGCAGAAGGAACATAGTATGGTATTTAGAAACACCATTGTTCTATCTTATGTACCTTAATATTGATTTACCAACTATTCCTCAGCTGAATCGAATATATAACAATGTTACTTCTACTGGCTACATGTCACTGCTATTAGGTTCACATTAGCAGTTATCCTTGGTCATTTCCTTTGTTACTGTAACCTCACCTTGCATTTTATAATTGCACCTCGCATTTCTCTATTCCTTTCAACAAAATGCATTCATACCGAACAGCCTTAAATCTCTTCTGGCTGTACTACTGAAAACACTTCAGCTGAGTTAATGCACTTTGTTCATGGCTACCTTGTTTGATGGACCCAACCCTAGTCTCTGGATCAGGGACTGGCTGTTCTGAGAAGATCAAGATCATGATCTTCTTTCATGATAGCTTCTTTCTATCAGCCTGCAGAAGGAAAGCTGAGCTTGGAATTTGTAAGGCTTTTCCTTGACAAAAGACTCATTCAAACAGTTAAAGAGTAAACAGTTCATCAACATCTATAATACACAGGATTTCTTTGTCTTCTTCAGATACCAGAGATACAAACTACCTTCTCTCCAGCCATTGCCTTCTATGGAAAGGAAACGTAGATGTGTGCCAGAAGAGATCCACAGCTTACCTCACAGCATCAGGACTTCAAGCAATGTCACCACATGTACCTTAAATTCAGTCAAAAATCATTCATTTTATTTTCATTTCCTTTGATCAAAGGCCTTAATGTTTTCTTTTTCTTTCTTAAGCTTATGCAATTTATTCCAAAAAGCCAGTGCACCACAAAAATAGCACCTGAGGAACAGCTCAGAGATCACAAGGTTGCAGCATCATGCTGCAGAACTTAACCTTATTGTGATACCTGCTTAGCCCCGTCCTTGTTCTTCCCTCCATGCCACAATAGACAGTAGTAAGTACGTGGGTGGAAGAACCACTTGAAGTTGACATTTCATTACAGCTCCTTAGAGCTGCACAAAACTCTCTCTGAGTCACTGTATCAGCACTACGTTCCTCTCAGACATAGAATTGTTGTCAGCAATTTGGAGCCTCTTCCACTCAGGCACGTACAGTCACGCACAGGCATGTACTTCAGGCTCCCAAAAAATGAACATTAATACTTGTAAGTGGCTCAGAGTAGAAGAAGGTAACATTAAGAAGCAGGTATCTAAAAATTAGATTTGTCTTTTATATGTCTTTACTTTTCTAAGATCTCTTATCTTTCTTAGATTACAAAGATTACTCTGTGTACTTCAAGTCTTAGTCTTAAGGAGGCTAAAGGTACTTATATGACAGCATCATAATCCATGTCAAAATATGTCCCTTAATTCACTGTCTAGACCTAGAGGCCTACAAGTTTTCTCCTTATAGTTGCCAGGACTCTAAATATCTGCTACTGGGGCACTACAGAGCCACCTATGGACTTGACATGCTAAGTTTATCTCATGCTGAGCTCAATCAAGAGTCACATAGAAGGAATTGCCTGCATAGCTTAACTCTGGGATCCAAAGCCTATCAGCAGTGCTTAGAAAATTACAAATTGTCCCACAAAACAGTTAAAAATGGACAATACTCTGCTTCTTATCCTCTACTGTCAAGTAAAGCACTTATTCAGAAGCTGGAAGAAATGTATAGAAATTGTGTCTGTCTGGATATAAATAATTTTCTTAGAAATGTAGCCTAAACTCAGGTCTGTTCATTAGCCTGTGGGAAAATAATGGAAGATTGGCAAGGAGATTATAAACATGCTCAAGTGACTTGCAGGTGAGGTGTCGAAAAACATGTATCATATTAATAATTTAGTCTTGCATGTTTGACAAGTAGAACACCTGTGTTTAGATAACATAGGCCTGTGATAGACTTGGAGGTACCCTATCAAACACGCCTGAGATTCCTGCCCTGCTGTGGGAAAGATCAAAGCACAGTGGTAAGCTACTCCTGCATGAATACCTGATAATGCAAGTGAAAACAGCAGGTTCAGTGGTGCTCCAGCATGGACTGAGCTCTGTGGTGCCCACATCCCAGCTTGCAAGACCCTGCCCAGGTCCTGCTTTGGCAATCCCTTGGCTGGTGAGGTAACGAAAATAAATTTATTCTTTGCATTTCATCTGTGGGTTTGTGGTTGTTCCAGCATCCTGCCTGTTGTGGCTCACACATAGCACTTATGATACTCTTAACATGTTAGCATAATACCTTCACTAATACCATGTTTACACACCCAACATTCTAAAGCAATGTACAGGGAGAGAGGGCATCTAACTTGGGGGCTGAATACCAGGACATGAGAAGATATTTAAAAATAAGGGTACAGTTTTCAGTGATGCAGCACCAACACAAAAGATGACTATGCTAGCAGAAGACTGTGAAGGTGCCCTAAGTGTACTTGAAAGTCTGATCATAAGATCTATATGCTAGACAGACCAATGAAGCCTGAAATTCTCCTGCTTGTGCTATTAACTGCCTCACCTCCAGAGTTCACATTGCCTCAGATTCTCAAATATAAATTAGAGACCAAGAAAGCAAGAGAAAAAGCTCTGGCCTTTGAAGTGAAGTTTTGTTGACATCATTCCAGAAGAAAAGTTTGTGGAGAAAAATGGTTTTGGAACAAAACATATGCAACTCTTACTGAGTAAATCTGACACACAGCAGCAGTTGATCATCTCACATAGTTTTTCCAAATATTAGAAGTTACAACAGCCTCATAAACCAGGAAAATTCACTGTGTGGTTTCCTCAGGATTCATTTCCACGTTTCACCTGCTGACCTCTTCATTCGTTCTTGTCAATGACATTACACTATATAGTGCATGCATGATTTAGAACTAGAAAAATCAATTCCAAGAACTCACATCTGCTATTAGCCTAGTGGGTGAAATTATGTACTTTTAAATAAATGAGCAAAGAAATCAGGAAGATACCTGGCTATAAACAGGAAAAAAGTAATAAATAGATGAGTTTCAAAGAGGTTTTGTGTTTAGTGGATATACTCAATTGTAAAAATGTGAGGACCCTGAATCTAAATCTTTAGCTCTGATTGTCTGGCTGATAAATTACACAAACACGGACACAGCCACACAGAATGAATGACCCCACAGAGAGGTGGTGGTTGCTACCCAGTTAACATAGCAAGTCTGTAATCCATCATGTTTCTGCTCACCTGAAGTCCACGTTTGCAATTTTGTTACTAATCTTGCTCACTTTTCTCAGTATCTTGTACCCTACTATTTCATAATAGCTAAAACCAGGACTGCCGTGACCTTCACACTCCCAAGCAGTTCTTTCAGAGAGTAACAGATCCAGTAAAGCAACTTCCCTAGACAGTTTGTCCATCAAGAAATTGTATTAAACACACTCCAGGAATCTCCTGGATTGCTTCTGCCCAGCTATCTTTCAGTAGGTGTTGGAGTAGCTCATGTTTCCCACAAGAACCAAGGCCTGCACCTGGGAGGCTTCTTCCAGTTGTCTAAAAGCTTCATCTACTTCTTGTTATTAGATGGTCTGTAGCAGACAGCCACCACGAAGTCACTCTTGTTGACTCCTTGATGCTGCTTTACCCATATACATACACATTTGAGCTGCTTTTTGCCTTTGATCTTTGTGCCTTTGTGTAAACTGCAACTTCTCCTCCTTGCCTTTCTGATCTGTCCTACCTAAAGACCCCATATCCATTCGTCATAACACTCTCTTTAAGCGAACTATCTCACCATGCCTCCGCAATCCCGGTGAGATTATGAGGTGAAACCACACCTGGGCTTTCCCTGTGTTTCCCATGCTGTATGAATTGATGCACAGACGTCTGAGAGAGGCCTCCAGTAAAACTGCTTTCTGAGTGGAAATATGAGAGCCTCCTTCATGCTGTGTCCCCAGCCACTCCCTTCCTGCCTCTCAAGCCTTCGCACTCTTCTATTCAGGCTTCTATCACCATTCCTCAAAGAATCTAGATTAAAGTCTTCCTCACTTGTTGGCAAAGTTGCTCTTGCCCCCTCAAGTCAATAGTCCATCTCTCCCCTGTGTTTTTTACTCTTCAGAGTGAACCAAGTAGTCACCAAAGACAAAGCCTTGCATGTGACATCAGCTATGAACCAGGCATTGACCAGCCAGATGCCTTTCTGCTGTACTTGGAATCAAGAATGTTAAGAGTAGGAATAAAGAAAAGTAAAGACAAAGAAGTTTTCAGCATAACATGTTGTTTTCCCTGGGCAGTTTCTTCATCTTAGCAAGCTACCTAGCTTGTCACAGTTCTATTTGCCATCGTGTTTTGTGCTTTCTGTGAATACTCAGAACTCACTCTTAATTTTTGACTGTTTTATGGCAATCACTGTAGTGGGAAGGTCTTCCCCCCCCCCCCCCCCCCCCCCCCCCCCAAAGCACAAAACTAGAAAATGAAAGTAAGAAAGTCAGAAATGTACAGCTGTGTTCTGTATAGAAAAATAAATCCGTAAGATTTTGAGAAGAAAAAACACAATTCAGATCCTGGCTGCTAATGAAATAACATCAGTGAATCAAATGTTGCCTTGACTTTCAGAAAAAAAGGCTGAATCCATACAGTTTTCTTTGGTCTGCTCTCAATATGTCTAAACAGCACATTTTAAAGGCAGAAGTCTTTGTACAAAATTGTTCTTGATTATTGCTTCTTTAATGACCTTAAGTGTTACACCAAGGAGGGACTTGCTCTTAAAGCCTTTTTTTTTTTTTTTCTTCTTTTTCTGAGCTGCCTCTTCCAAGCATGTTTGCTTTTTCCTCTGTCAGTATGTCAGTTCTTAAACGGAATTAAAATGATTACCTCATTTTTATAAAAATGTTTTTGGCAAGTGAGGGAAGAAATATTGCTGTAGTAGTACCTGATGGTCCAACTGGGGATATACTTAAGTTGGTAAGAGCGTTTAACAAACTCAGGTTACGTTGCATGACAATAAGCTGCTATTTCCCAAATTATGTACTTTACAGAGTGACTTTAAATTTTCCTGTAACAATACTTAATCAAAGTTCTCTTTCAGGCCACATGTAAGGCATCAATGAATCATTACTTCAAAAGTAAATACCAGGTTTACCCGAGCTGCATCTGCTGTTACTTTACACAAGTAACTTCATTAACTTAAATAAGTACCCAGTTGTACAGAGGGGAACATTCTGCAGGCATCAGCAGCTGGAAGGCTTGGAAGCACAATACTGAAGGTCTGAACAAGAGAGGACCAAATAAAGGAGAATGAGACAGCTTCAAGAAGACCTACTGTAAGACTATATTTCAAGAAATACAGGGGAGTCTCGGTGTGCACGCAACCTGGGAACACCATGGGAACCCCTAAATTATGTCTACTAACTTGTGAATATTCCCCTTTTCTTTTGCCTCTTTCTCATTCTCTTTGCTCCTCTATGACTTATCCATCATGAAGCACTGCATCTTTTACTTTTCTACATTGGCCAAGACATTAGCCTTTGCTCAGCTTTATAATGATAGAACATAAGAAATGTTTTCATCCCACATTATCAACATGAACATTATTTAATAATACAATTAGAAAAAAAAAAAATCAGGATCTTTCTCCATGTCTGCCAATAATTAATCAGATCACACCACAAGAAAAAAAAAAAAACAAACCCACACACTCTACCTGCTATAAACCTTACTTGTTTAGTATCACTCTTGTCTCTGAAGATATTAGAAAAAAACCAAGAAATGTCTCCGAACATTTTTATGGAAAATGTGCCAAAAAGAAAAGTCCTAATCAGATAAAAAAATTGACTTTAAGCAATTCACACAGCAATACTGTTCCTGTTAGTTCACCTGCGCACTTCAATTAAATTTCTTAATGTTTGCAGATTAGCCCTTTAATTTTCCATCTGCCATTAAGGACTGCTTAAAGTAATCAGACAGATTAGCTTGCCCCTCATTTAATGCTCTTTTCCATGCTTGTAAATATAACTATTTCTCTTCAGTTTTCTTCAAACTAAAGAACACCAGCACTTACAAATTTCTCTTGTAGGTCTTATTTGCTAAACAAATCTTTACTGCTCTGTTTAAATGCACGAGAAAGTATTAAGCTTAATATTCAAGGAAGACTAAGCATGACTCAGTCAGCAACCAGAATTCTATCATAATCTATTTCCAAGAAATCACTGGTCCCCACACTTTTTGAAGTCCAAATACCCTGTGAACACCAGTACCTCACTTTTTCTAAGTCCAAATATATATAAATTGTAACCAATACATAACTGATTACACACTGTAACAGGCATTCTGCATACACAACTGCTTGCATTTTTATTTTACATTGCCCACTGCTAATCTCAAATTAAATCTAAACTCAGATGCATGAATACCATATGAAACGCATGCACATGAAGAAGAGTAAACCAAAACATTGTGTGCAGGACAATTGAAAAAAATAATTGCATTTATTATCAGTACAGCTTCAGCTGGACTAGCATGTTGTATCCTGCATAGTACCTGAAGGCAGACACAACTCCTTCAGAAAATAAAGTTCAAAGACAACTATCTTGAATTATCAGAGGCTTAGGAAAAATGACATAGGAGGGAAGACTGAGAACGGTATTGATATAGTCAAGAGAAGACTGACAGAATGAGGAGAAAATTCTTAAAATATGCAAAAAAGTTTTCCACAATAATTTTTTTTTCCATGGCCCTATGAAACAGACAAGAAGTAGTGGTCTAACTGCAGTATGTGAGATTACTGTAAACATTAGTAAAAGTTTTTCAGAGGTAAGACAGTGAAGCACTGGGTCACATTGCCCAAGACTGTAAAATCTTCATGACTGGAGGATTTTTGAAAAACATTTTGCTTAAACATCTATCAGGAATGATTTAAGTAGAATTTATCTTGCTTTGAAGCAAGGAGACACTAAAATTTATCTAAGGTCATTTCCAGTTCTACTTTAGCAAGATGAGATACTCCCATCACTACAGTTAAGAAAACAAAGAGCAAACCAAATCAATGAAGATGCAAGTACTAAACATTCCATTTACATTATAAAAAACCAAAACAAACCACCTTTTTACTGTGAGGGTGGTCAAATCTCCAGAGAGGTGGTGGAGATTCCAGCCTTGGAGCTATCAACCCGATCTGGATGACCCTACTCTGAGCAAGACATTGGACTCAATCTCCATAAGACCCTTTCAAACTTCATCCAGTATGTGTGCGACATGCAGTCAAATATTTCAAATATATGTAAACCTATGATTCCCATCTTTCACTCAAGATGTAACCAAGGCCTTGGTCCAGATTCTTTGCAGTTAGTAGTCTTATAATTAATTTATTCTACCTTTTGTTATAACTCATAATGTCCTGTTTCTTAGAGAAAACACATCAGGAAAAGAGTTGAACAAAGACCTGAAGCATCAGTAACTGCAGTCTTACAAATGAGTTCTCACCTTGGTCAGCAGGGAAGCAACCCAAGCATCTGGGTATTCAACGACAAATTTGAGAAAAAGATGTCTATTAGAAGTAGGCAATTATTAACCTGAGCTGTTATCAGAAATAACAAAAACTGTGCTGTGGAAGACTCTTCCCCCCAAAAAAGCAAGTCTTTGCATCCTGTATCATAGAGATTCTTGTAGTTAGTGTATTTTTCTTTATGATTCTTTTAAATAAACAGCTACTGAAGTCTGAACACAGGCTGTCATTACCATGGAATAACTGCTTAAATAAAAATGCAGATTAAAATAAGTACTTGTCTTTAAACACTAGTAAATAAAACAAGCATAAGCATGCCATTCTGCTAAAGTTGGATATACAAAAATGAAGATTTTAGTGATACACAAACTTTTTTTAAGACATATTGAGAATCAATACTGTGCTATTTTGAAATGCTGAAATACATTTATTGTTTTCATGCAAGCATTACAATAACTCATAACACAGAAGCATACATATAAACAGGAAAACGTTTTATGCAAGCTAAGCCCTACACTTTATTAAAATATAGACAAAAATCTCCTTTCTCTTTTTTCAGCAATAGTCCTATTTAGATGAACACATTAAAACTATGCTGATTATCAGCTTTTTAACCAGTGTATTCTTCATATTCTAAAACATCATATATTATAATAGTCTATACGAGAATAGGATTATTTTTAATAGTGGTATGCCCTAGTGCAGTTGTAGAGTTCCGGAGGAGAAGTCGGAATTGAAGCAATTGCTGCTGTTCTCATAGAAAGGGAAGCCTTTTCACTACCCATGGGACAGGCTATGAACTGCCTAGGAAAAATTTCTGCAAAGACATCTCGTGAAAGACTACAAAAGATCAATTTCTCATCAGAAAAAAAAAAGGGGTATTATCTGATTAATGTTGATGTATATGGAGACAATATGAACCAAAACCTAAAGCTTCAGACTAGATAATATTAGGCAAATAGATGTAACACTTTAACAAGAATAATTAACAGTTGGAGCAACTTCAAAAAACTAGGATAGGTTTGCATTCCTTTACATATTTAAGTCCAGACATTGTTCTGAAGATATACTCAGGTTCGCACAGCAATTAATAATTACAGGAAGACTCATAGCCTACAGAGTAGAGGCAGTCAGTCAAGGTAACTACAAAAGGTACTGTCTGGCTTCATAATCAATGAATGTGTGAACACTCATAGCTTTTATTGGAAGTTGAGAGTATTTGACAACTTACTAGCAGTTCAGCCCTAACTGGTTTGTCAGTAAACATTCTGTTCAGGGTTTCATGATACATAAACTTGGACCAGCAAGGTGAAAACATGGGCTCAATAGAGTAAGTGGCAAATCTGCCACAGAACTAAAGAAAATCAGAATTTCACTGGGTCAGTAGCGTTTGTCAGTACTGGAAAAAAATGCATCTGCCTTTGAGTGTTCCCCCTAACCTCCAAAAAGAGTGAACGTAATTATTATTAATATCATAGACACCATATTAAGATATCTCACCAACATCGCAAGTTGTTTTCTAAAGCAATATATTACCTGCAAGACACAAGTCTAACATTATTTCTGTTGCCAGCACCAAAAGTCCAGTTATTAAATTTTCTGTACCTCATAAATTATATTAATCTTTAAATACTGGCCCAGAAATTGGGAATTGTAATCAGTAAAATCCACACAAGTAAATTGAAAGAATACATACATTAAAATAAAGTTAAATGGGAATTTGAACTATTTCCAGGTTTCCAAAAGTTTTTCAGCGGTATGAGCAAAACTATTTCTCAGATGGACTGTTCCTAGCACTTCCTTTCTGATGCCAAGTTTCTTTCTCAATATGATTTTTTACATGAAAGATCTTTCATTCAGACCCTTTTACATATTCCTTCAGTTGCCTTACAGTATATCTACCATTTTTAAAGCCTATCACAGACACTTTTATCTTTTTTTACAAACAGGAAGAATAGGAAAGTTGACGTTTCTGACTGATCCTCCATGTTATGAATTTATTCTATTTAATATTAATTGTTTCTCTCCGGCATTTCCTTTCTAAGGTGTCTAGAGGCCTATATTATCACTACAGTGGATTTCCACATTTCACCTCTATAAACCGAGACAGAAAAATCATTTAATTGAAGACCTAATAGGCTCTAGATTTTTCAGTGTTTAACTCTTGCTTTATAATTTAAAAAAAAAAAAAAACAAAACAGTTTTAATGTCAACTTATAACCTGTTCTTCTTCAGAGCATCCCTACTTAATCATATGTTAGCACCAACATATATGACTTGACTCTCTTTGTGGCCTTTTGTCATCTTTGTTATAAGATCTGTTGTGGGGTTTAAATGATGATTTTTTTTTTTTTTTTTCATAATTGATCATTTGTCCTGTTTTCAGTGGGATGAGAAGATTTTCTTTATTTGCATGGTAGCTGAATTGCCATGCAGGAGAGCTGAATTTTGCTAATGACGAGCAATTTTTCTGTTTTATTTTTTAAAATCATGGCAAAGTCAGTGGTACCTCTAAAGAAGAGAAGTAAGGGAAGGCATTAATAAGTGACAATTGTGTCTATGTCAAACCTTTAATTCAAGGCTATACTTTTTTAAACTGTGAATGTTGAATCTTGAAAAAAACATTCCTAGTGAAAAAAATATACCCAGGTTTTCAAAGGACTCCAGCTCAAAAGAATAATATTTTTTTTAATGGCAAGAGAAACTCATTTCACTATGCTCACCTAACTCAAATAATTTGAAAAGATTCTCTTCCCATTTTCCCATTAAAAGAATCACTTTTGATGAAGAGCAAACAGGAGAATACCAAGTGATAAAGTAATTTTGGGGAGGTCATAAATCACTGGAAAAGCTTTGAACAGAACCATTGTCTGCCCCATAATTATAGCGCTCCAAGAACAATGTTGTACTAAAATAAACCTCACTGCCAAGTTGAGAGTCAATCTTGTTGTTACACTACTGCTCAAATCATTCTTTGCTCAGTGCCAGCAAGCATAACACTTTGCTTTCAGCACTCACCCACAGCTACTCAGAAAAGAAAGCACATGTACTGCACTTGTACAATTAGCCAGTCAGATTAAAAGAAACCATTCAGCTATGCCAGCTAAGCAAAATGGCATTATAAATATGCCTAATAAGGGTATAAATAGAACTTCCCTTTCCCTGCACTTGCAGTGAATCTTCATGAGTCCTCTAACATAGAACAGAATCTAAAGTTAAAGTGGTAAAGTTGACATTGCAGATTTCTTGCCCTTTAAAGGGTAGGAGATAGTATCTGGCATTAAACAAACTACCAGCAAGGATGGTTCAAACTGGAAATCAACTCGGAGTGGGAGTTCACAGTGAGAATTCACTGTGGTTATTTTCTCACCATTTGTGGAAAGACTTAATGCCACTAATGCGGCCAAGTAGTTCAAGAAATGCTAATTCTGAAAAAGGGACAGATTTTGGTGTCACATACAGGCACAAGACTCTAGAAGTCACATTGTAATGCCCAAGATAGGAAAATTCTTTAAAGAAATTATGAACCTAAGAGAAGACGCTCAACATTAATGACAAGACTACCACAAATAGCTGTGGAGAAACTACCCCAAGATCTTGCCCTTTCTGCCTCCCAAAAAGAATGAGAATTTTTCCTTCCAATTACCGAGATAAGACAAAAATATCTTCCACCTTTCGTTTTCCTTATTCTACTACAATACAAATCTATCCTGTGCAGAGTGAAATAATCAAAAGAGCACATTTAGACAGACTACTATCAACAATCAGTGTGGACTTAGGTCCCACAATCTGACAGAGTAATGAAAAATTCCTATCATACTGTGCTACTACAGCTAAATATCACCTACAGCTGCTACACAGCTGTTCAGTGCTACTAGGTTCTGGCTCCTGTTTTCTACGTACCAGAGGGCTATATCTTACTCCACGAACACCATGAACTCTTTTAAAATTAGACATCACAGTGAATATAGGTGATAGAGCCATGTTAAATGTCACAGTTACAGCACGTTTATTTACCTTCCTTAATGGCTGTTTTACTTCCTGCGGTGGCTACACTGTTATCAGGGGTAATTTTTAAAGCCAGTTTGATTTACACTGCTGTTCTTCTCACTGCCTCCAATATGAAAATACCTACAGTTAAAATATTCTCTAGTAGAGTTAGACCTGTTACTGACCACTGCTGGTCTTCTCACTATGGGATAATAACAGAGAGCAGAAAACCTGTATTATGCAATAAATTCAGGGTTATGCTGCTGGCTTAGAGAAAGTATTAGCATACTAGCAAGTCTAAAGGCGGGTTTCTCCGGGATATGTTTCCTAACACAACAATTTAGAGGAAACCATAGAAGTCAATTCAATAAAATTAGCACATTCAGCATACATATAAGACAGTCATTACGTTTCATCTGCTGTCCCTTCCATCCAAACTAAAGAGAAAAAAAGAAACCAGCGTTGTTCTCATATACCAGGGAATGCTGTAATATTTGTTAAATATTTGCAGGGACACAAATATATTTTTTTTTCCGCTGAATATTTTCAAGGGATCAAACTGTGGGTTATTGTAAAGCAGTTAAGTTATTATTTAGCAAAACTAGGTAGAAATTTCCATGACACTTCCATGTTCAAGGTCTGTGTTGATGGACCGTAATGATGATGATGATGATAATGTCTGGTTCAATTTGCTCACTGCCCAGTGAATGCTAGACAAAGTGCTTCTCACTGCTTAAAAACATAAGTTTCCCAAAGGCCAGTTATCCTCCATCACTTTTTCCTAACTGGATTTGAGTTTCACAGTTACTGAAATTGACCTTGGAAAACCACATCCTTGAGCAGTTTCTTTCTTAGCTGAAAATCCCTCTTCCCCTTGTAATGTGTCGAGTTTTTCTGGTTAGTTTCATTAAGGTTTGTATCCAGCCTGTCTTATTTGAGATATGTCCTTTGACTTAACATTTGAAATGTGGGACTATCTGCGTAAACAGAGACTGACAGGATCAAGGCCCCGATACGTAAATTCTTCAAGCTTTTGAAGCTAGTAACACTAACTCTATGAGTAAGGGTTCTATAACACCAATAGAGAGTTCACAGGTTGACCCAATGTCTACTAAACATCTCACAGGCAAATAAAAATAAAAGCTTTTTGATGCAGTGTTAAAAATCTAAGGTCTACAGCAGGGGTCCTCAAACTGTGGCCCGCAGGCCGCATACGGCCCCCCGGGGTCCTCAATCCAGCCCCTGGTATTTACAGAACCCCTCGCCCACCCCCCCAACCCCCACCACCACCCCCCAACCCCCACCACCACCCTCCGGGGGTTGGGGAGGGGGAGGGGGGGGAACCAAGCAGCTGCAGATGACTGCCTGCCACTTCATCCGCACGCTGGCCCCTTGGTTAAAAAGTTTGAGGACCCCTGGTGTACAGTGTGACTAGCTATAGTAACAACTATGATAGGAAAGAGAGAAAAAGGGTCAGAAAGCAAGAAGCAGAGCAGAAACTGCGCATTGTTTCACCCATTAACAAAGGCTACATCTAAATATTAACACAGCCCCATCCAAAAAGACCCTGATAAAATAGGAGGCAATACACCAGAGAGAACTGAGCAATAGTGGTCTCAGTTTTGCCTAGCTCCATGCCAGAAGGGAAGTAATGGGTCTCAGGGCAAATCAGAATTCATTGAAGGGCAGGTCCTGTCACAGCACTCTCCAAACTATCAAGCTGCAACAAGGTTTTACCATCTCATACCAGCATACTCTTCATGCCAGTCCCTCTGCTGCCTTCTCCTAGTCTATCCTCTTCCAAGACATGCTCACTCTCACTCTTCTCTCTGTCTCCTCCTGTCCCTTCCTCACTGCTCTTCACTGGCCACCCAACCCCTTAACAGAACAGCTGCACCTTCTGTACATCAGCCAACCCACCGCCCCTGAAGCCAGCCCACAGCTGTATATTATCAATGCTAATTAACCAGAAAGAACTACATAGATTGGATGAATGTGCCAAGAGGAACTGCATTAATTTTAGTAAGAATTAATGTGAATTCCTCCACCTGGGAAGGAGGAACCCCTTACAACCACAGAGATGGGCTCTAACTGGCCGGGGAGCAGCTCTGCAGAACAGGCAGCTAAGATAGCCAACAGCATCCTGGGCTGTATAACCAGGAGCACAGCCCATAAAATCAAGGGAAGTCATTATCCCTCTCGTCAGTACTTGATGGACTGCATGTAAAAAACACTGCCCACTGTTGGGCTCCCCAGGACATGAAAGACTTGAGTGACCTGGGTTGAGGTCAGTGGAGAGCCACTAAGACAGTCTTTGGGCTGGAGCACTCACCGTGTGAGAAGAAGCTGAGGAATCTGGGCTTGTTCAGCATGGAAAAGGCTTCAGGCAGAGCTAATGGTGTTCTTGTGGCACTTACAAGAGGCCAGGCCAGTCACAGCAGTGCGCACTGGGAACATGACAGGCAGCAGATGCTAGAACAAGACAGGTTCAGACTACATAAAAGGGAAAAAAACCCACCATGAAGACATTGAAATGGAACAGGTCGCCCAGAGAGACCATGCAATCTCCATTTTTTGTTGCCCTTTCTTGTACTGGGGAACTTCCCCCAGCACAAGACAGACATGGATTTACTGGAGTAATTCCACTGAAAAGCCACAATGACAATTAAGCAACTGGAGCACCACTCATATGAGAACAGGTATTGTTTAACATTACCACAAACCTTCTATTTTGTAGGTTATCGATGTTTATAAATATCTGATGGCAGGGTGTATACAAGATGGAGCAAGACACTTCTCAGTGGTGCCCAGTAACAAAATAAGAGGCAATGGGCATAAACAGAAACACAGGGAATTCCATCTGAACACAAAAAAAACCTTTTTTACTGAAAGTACAATCAAACACTGGATCAAGTTGTTCAGAGAGGCTGCAAACTGTCATTCTCTGGTATCGTGATTTAACCCCAGCCAGCAACTAAGCCCCAAGCAGCCCCTCACTTGCTTCCCCCCTGGTGAGATGGGGGAGAGGATCAGAAGAGTAAAAGTGAGAAAACTTGTGGGCTGAGATAAAGACAGTTTAATAGGTAAAGCAAAAGCCGTATGAACAAGCAAAACAAAACAAGGAATTCATTCACCACTTCCCACTGGCAGGCAGGTGTTCAGCCATCTCCAGGAAAGCCGGATTCTGTCACCTGTAATCATTCTTGGGAAGACAAATGTAATCACTCTGAACATCCCTCTTTTCCTTCTTCTTCTCCCAGCTTTGTATGGTGAGCACATCATATGCTATAGAATATCCCTTTGGCCAGTTGGGGCCAGCTGTGCTCCTTCCCAGCTTCTCGTGCACCCCCAGACCACTCGCTGGTGGGGTGGGGTGAGGAGCAGGAAAGCCCTTGGTTCCGTGCCAGACCTACTCAGTGGTTACTAAAACATCCCTGTGTTACAAACACTGCTACCAGCACAAATCCAAAACATATTTCCATACCAGTTACTATGAAGAAAATTAACTCTATCCCAGCCAAAAACAACACATTGGAAATACTCAAAACCTGACTGGACATGTCACTGAGCAATCTGCTCTACCTGATCCTGCTTTGAGCTGGTGCGGGACTTGGACTGGACCATTTCTAGAGGTCTCCTCAAACCACAACTAGTTTGTGATTCTGTGTGATTCCGTTGGATGTAGTATAGTTATGACCAGATGAGATAAATCCCTGAATAAGCTAATCTGACCCATAGCTGATCCTGTTTTGAGCAGATTGGACTACAGACCTTCCAGCTTCTCTTCCAACCTCAGTTACCTTATGATACTATGCTTGGAAGCAGAACTAGGTACTGGAGTGAGAAGATGGTAATGGTAAACTAGCTAAAGAGTTCAGGAAGGAATAACATAGAATGGAAAACTCAGAATAGAATGATGCCCTACTGTAATTCTCAAATAATTATCTGATGCTTAACTGCATAAACCCCATGAGTTACTGCAACATTGCAAATAATTTAATGGCACAGTCATGTCTGAACTTTCTTTTAGGTCTCTTACTGTCAGAACATAACGAACATGAAATATAAAGCATTACATTTGGACCCATGAGAAGCAACTGAGACAAGTACGTGTATTATCAGTAGACTTCACTGCAAATTTCACAGTAATGCTATTCAACGAAATCATAACCTAAATAACAAAGAAAACAGTTGTGCTTACCCCTTAATAAAGCTGTGAAAGATATGGTTGACAGAAGATGGAAAGGTGATAGTAACATCTAAAGAAAAGACTACAAGAAAATTATGAGGAATATCTTTGTGAGAGTATTTTCTTTGGTGAAACCACTTGTCTGCAAGCATAAAAATGAATGTCAATAAAAGCTTTGTCATGTATTCAAAAAGAAAAAAAGAAAGAAAACTGCAATTTCTGCATACATCCTATGTGCAAACAGGTACAAGTGGGCTAAATCTTGCTCAGTTATACATCTGGAGTCCAGATTTTATATCATATATCTGATGATGGAAACCATCCTGTTTAAGGAAAAGCAGAAATGAAACAAAACATGATTGTCTATTCAGAAAGAGAGACACAGACAGGCATGTGCACATTCAGTCTAGATAATCGTTTTAAGTTAAGGAAAACAACTGAAAAATGCCAAGTTGTAAGGTTTCCATAATGAGGGGGTACTGACTGACTAAAAGCCTGGCACCCAAAGAGAAACCACAGTAACAGCTGCCTTTCCAGCAAAGTGGTAGTTCTATATATAATTAAACATAAGCTTAGAGAAAAACAACGTCTGCATACCCATCTGAACGTCCTCCAAGGTAAGAGGGCTTTGGAGAACAGCTTCTAAATCCTTGGTTCATCCTTGCTAGAGAGAAAAAAAGGTTTGCATAAGCTACAGGGGAGAACCAGGCCCAAATGCTTCTAAAAGAAAAACCACTAAAACAGATTGATTCAAAAGGATGCATAGTGAGCCCAGGACAAAACCGAAACCGACTTCAGTTAAATGTGCCTATGTCAGGATAGTATTTTCTGTGAAGGAAAAATAGAAGAGAAATCCATTATGAGAGAAGCAATTAGTCTAAAGTCAGAGCTCAGCATCAGCAAAGAGAAGGAAATGCTGTGAAAAACTAAAGATGAGAAGGAAAATATTCAAAGTATTCTTCTAAAGATCAAGGAAAATATCAAAGAAACTACTCAATGGAAATATCATTGACTAAAAACCTGAGAGAAGCAGCAAGTAGAAGGACTTGTACAATGTGCATGGTTGAAAACATACCCTGAGTGGCCCTTACTATAACTACATTTAAGTGTTGTATTGTATCGCAAATATGATTTGTTGGGGAAAAAAAAAAGGTTGCCCGCCACCTTTTCACGTTACGTGGAGAAGAGAGAACACCCTTCAACGGTCCAGTAAACTATACATAATAAAAGCAAGAAAATCATTGTCTCAGTGAATATACACCTGTCAGAGATTAAGAGAATTGAAAGTAGAACCACAGTAAATCAGGTTCATTTCAACATTTCAAGTTTAGCCATAAAGATCAGATCCATCTTACTGGATAAATACCAGCTCCTCCTCCTAAATATACTTTTACTGAACAGAGGCTTTGATCTCCTCTTGTAGAATGACTCATTTCTTTTAGAACATGTCAGTTTTTCTAGAAATGCTTTTGGTTTCTACAAATCCATCTTACTTTTTAAATCCTCTTGGTAATCCTCAGTAGCCGTTTATCCAGACGGATTTTCAGTTTCTGAATAGAAGAAATATAAAGGCTAAACTTTTTCCACATATTTCTTTCCTATTGGAATACGGACTATGTCACATTCAGTGCAGATGAACAATATGTCAGGAAACGAAAGAGAAAAGTGAAAGAACATATTAAAACATATTAGTACAACTACTGTCTAGGACTATATCAGACAACATAAACTGTATCTTCTGCATGAATTGTGAAATCCACATTAAAAAAAAAACAAGCTGTTTTTATTGAATGTACTGATGCTGTAAAGCCGAAGATTTATTCCAAAAGAAGGACTCAATAAAACAAAATCAATTGTTTGAAATATTGTTATGGTTATCCACAAGCTATTCATAATATGTAGTAAACATTATAATACTGTAATTCTAGCAATTCGTGACTGCATGGTTTTAAAAAATTAAGGTTAAAAAAAGATCAAAAGAGCAGAAAATGTATGTATGACTAACATCTTCAGTGGAAAAAAATTACTGAAGTGGAGGCTAAAAACTATGTCTTGATCTTATTTTTTAACAGATTACAAAAACAGAGTATATGTATTGTTTACATTTGTGTAGCCCTTGCAAACCACTCTTACCTTTTACAGAATTTCAGTACACTTTCATTCTTCTTTAAATTCCCACAGTCTTTCATTCACAGAAGAATGAGTTTTCCAGTGGGACTGTCTCACTAGTCATAAAACACTGTTGCTATAAGGTTGCTTTGATTGACATTGTTTGAATGAGTATGGGCTGCCAACTTGAAAAAAGCTTGGAAAGTCAGGGCAGTATATATAAACAAAAAATCTTGATCTGCCTTTAAGAATATTGTTTGAAAGATTTTAAATCTTATAGTCTGAAGGAATGAAGAAAAATTAGCATAAGCATTTTTCTTCTGTGCCCCCTGGCATATACCTGTGCCTCTTACGATCTCTTTATATTTAGAAAACCAGAGCCATATTCTGGACATTTTTATATCAGAAAACTGTATCTCATGTTTAACCCAGTTTACATTGTCCCAATAAAGATTGCTACTCTACTGTATTCTTGGGCCCTTCTACTTCAGCTGCTTTGAGAAGAGCACATAAGCATACTGAAGAAGAAATAGTCTTT
Source organism: Falco naumanni (assembly GCF_017639655.2). Taxonomy (NCBI): domain Eukaryota; kingdom Metazoa; phylum Chordata; class Aves; order Falconiformes; family Falconidae; genus Falco; species Falco naumanni. The sequence continues at coordinate 59,513,966 of NC_054080.1, read as the reverse complement.
GCATTGTTCCCTATTCTATCACCACTGTGGGCCAAGTGCCCAGGGAACCTAAGCTGCTCCACGGAGAGGCAAAGATCTGGCATTTCCCAGAGCAAAAGGTCAACAGAGGAAGTTAGTCCCTGGCTGCTCAGACAATTTCTCTGTATTCCTCCCAGGCTACCTGTCCTTGCTTCTACACTCTGTAGGCTTCCCTTCTGTGTTTGAGTTTGTCCAGGAGCTCCTTGTTCATCCATGCAGGCCTCCTGGTATTCATCCATGCATCACTCCTGAGGTTGGATGAGGTGATCCTTGAACATTAACCAGCTTTCTTGGGCTCCTCTTCCCTCCAGGGCTTTATCTCATAGTATTCTACCAAGCAGATCCCTGAAGAGGCCAAATTCTGCTTTCCTGAAGCGCAGGATAATGAGGTTGCTGTGCGCTCTCCTTGCTGCCCTAAGGATCTTGAATTCCACTGTTTCATGGTCACAGCAGCCAAGGCTGTTCTTGGGCTTCACATTCCTCACCAGCCCCTCCTTGGTGAGAATAAGTCAGCATAGCACCTCTCCTCATTGATCCTTCTTGTCACTTGGAGAAGGGAATTATCATCAACACATTCCAGGAATCTCCTGGATTGCCTATGCCCTGCTGTGTTGTCCCTCCAAGAGAACCAGGGCTTGTGAACATGAGGCTGCTCCTCTCTGTGTCTAAAAGGCCTCCTCCACTCAGTCTTCCTCGTTTGGCAGCCTGTAGCAGACCCCCACTATAATGTAACCTGTCCTTGCCCTCCCTTTGATCCTTTCCCAGGAGCTCTTGGTCAGCTCCCCAGGCAGACCTCCATGCCCTCCAGCTGGTCATTGACATAGAGGGCAACTCCCCCTCCTTGCCTCCTCTTCCTGTCCTTCCTGAAGAGCCTGTATCCCTCCATCCCAACACGCCAGTCATAGGAGACATCCCACAACATCTCCATGATGCCAATAAGATTATAGTCCTGCAGGCATGCACATGTCAAGATCTTAACTCCTCACGTTCATTCCCCATGCTACTGATGTTTGCACAAAAGGGATTTAAGCTGGGCCCCCATGAAGCTGATTTACCGGCTGGAATGCCTGGAATTCCTTTATGCTGCTCTTCAGGTGCCTCCCTCTGACCCACGATTCCTTTCCAGGCTCTGGGCATCTCTTGCTGTCACTGGCGTCAAACTGGTAGGAGCAGGATGGATTTAGGTTCCCCATGCCTGGCAACTTTAGTTTAGAACCCTCTTCACCAGCTTGGCAAGTCTGTGACCAAAGGTGCTCTCCCCCTTCTCCATCAGATGGAACCCGTCAGCCCCCAGCAGGCAAGGTTTCTCAAAGTGAGTCCCAGGGTCTAAGTAGCCAAACCTCTGGCTGTGGCACCAGTCCCGTAACCATTTGGTGATTTGAGAGCTTTGACTGGCCCTTTCAAACCCCTTTCCTTTGACCGGAAGGACTGATGAAAAAACTACCTGTGCTCCAGTGTGCCTTACTGCCACTCCCAGGGCTCTGTAATCCTTCCTGACGCTCCTCTGACTGCTCCTGGCTGCATCACTGGTGCCCACATGAAACAACAGCAATGGATAATAGTAAGTGGACTGTATGAGACTTGGTAGTCTCTTGGTGACATCCCTGATGCGAGCCCCCAGTAAGCAGCACACCTCTCTAGAGAGTGTGTTAGGTTGGCAGATGGGTGCCTCCATACCTCTCAGAAAAGTTTACTGCTATCCCCCGTCACCTTCTCTGAGTTGTTCTGGTTGTTATATGGGGAGCAGATCAGGCTGCCTTACTCATCTCTAGTGTCTCTCCTAATGTGATGGGTCTTTCCTCTTCAGTCTGCAGAGTGGCAAAGGGGTTCTTCCAGGGCATCTCAATCTTTGGGAGAAGTTTCTTCCTCCCATGGGTCCTCACCATTGCAAGCTTCCATCCTTCTGCATTATTGCCCCCCCCCCCCCCCTTGCCATGTTGCCAGCAGGGGAGGTTTTGCCTGTTTGGCCATGGGCTGTGGGTCCACTGCAGACTGTGCTTGGAACCAGCTATCTAACTCCTTTTTAACCTCCCTGATGTTAGGCAGCCTTCTCACCACCTCCTGCAGCTGAGCCACTTGCTGCCGGAGGGCATGTACCAGAACACACCTGTTGCAAGCAGCTCCACTGCCTGTCCCTGCCCCAGGAGGAAGGTCTGGGCACATCCAGCAGCCTGTCGTCTGCACTGCAGCCTCTCCTTTCAGCAGCTCTGTCTGGGTGGTGGCACTGGCCACTGCTGGGGTTGATGATGCAGACCCCCCCAGCTGGAGCTGCAGCCTTGGCTCTCAGACAAGTGCCCACCATTCTCCCTTGGGGCTCAGGTAGGATGAGTGCCCTTGACCTATGCAGATGGTCACAGAATGGTGCCCAGTTGCTGGGTCATGTGGACTTGCAGTCTCTCCACTTGGCCAGTGGAACATCCCTCCTTCAAAGAGGCACCCTCCCGCACCAACTGCTGTGCCAGACGCTGGTCACACCATCCCCTAGGGCTGCCCTCTGTGGGGGTGCCCACCGTTACCCCAGCCCTGTCCATGCCTCATCAGCTGCTCTGGTGGGAGCTAACAGCTCCTGCAGGGTCCTGGCACTTCCCCAGGGTTCCCCCAGCTCAGGAACCTGCCTGTATGCTGCAAGCCCCCGCCCCACTGCAGAACACACCTGCTCTGGAGCTGATTGCCTAAAGTATGATCCACCCTAAAATATGAACCAGGGACTTCAACACGCAGAGGAAAAACCTTCATAAAGAGTCAAAAACAATCAAGTGGTTGAGAACACGGGTTACACCTCATCAGTAAGGCTGAAATAAGTAATCATGTACATTCTTGTGGATTTTCTTGTACATGGTTTACCAGCATACAAATCTTGATTTATTAACTGTGAATGAGTACTCTGGAATATTCCAGAATTTTCATGCTTCAGTCTGGATCACATACTTACCTTTTTCTGTTTTCTATTCCAATTACATACTGTCCCTATGACTTTTCCAACAGAAATGATCCTGGTTCTCAGGAAAAGTTGTAGAATAATTTCCTTCTTCCACTTTGTGGTTCAAGATCATCTGCTGGCATTTTTCCTCCAAATACTCCATTTTAGTAGATGCACAGATTTTATTGAACTAGTATGACAGTAAGAGATGTACTGGAAAGGGATAAGAGGATGGAAAATGAAGTTGTAATGCTATTTGATTTGCTCCTCTTCATCTCTTCTGCATCGTAAAGTGACAAGGAATACAAGGCAAGAAGTGTATTGCAGATTAGGAACTACATTTTGTCTTTTATGCACTCTTGTATTGAACACCATGAAACCAAGGAAATTGCTGTAACCTAAGAGTCAAAAGTCTTCTTTTGAGCATGAGTTGTACTTGACACAGCACTGCATTGGGTCCCATCTTCTATGTAAGTACTTTGAAGGACTGAAGTACTGATTCCTGTGCTAAAGGAAGAGGTGATGTGTAAACTGTTGAAGGTGCATCAAACTGGCAAAGATGTATTAAAAGGATTACAGACCTGTCACTGGGAGAATAAAAAGGGACACATATCTTTCAGCTTGATGACATCACAGTGAGAGCTTTCCAAAAAAGACGTTTTTATGACCACTTCTGCCATATAACTGAATCTTTGAGACATCTTTTTTTTGTATCTGAGGGTTAAAAAAGGAAAAGATTTCCAAAATTCTGCAGCCTATCTGATACCCAGGTCAGTAAACAAAACAGAGTATTTGTAATATGAGAAGTCTGTCGAAAGTTCAATCAGAATTGTTTGTAAGCAGTTTAATATACATACGTTGTTTGTGGTTTTCTCTAATTGCTTTTTTTTCTCCTGTGTCACAGAAGTTTCAATGGACATAACATGTGAGGTTTATATTAGTTGCCAAACACCTTGAAGAGAGGGACACATGCCTGTGAAGTTAGGTCAAGTGAGAACTTACATACAGAATATGGCCTTTCCAAGGCTTATCAGAGACTGTACATTACTTAAAGGAAGGAATAAGTAACAGCAAGTCTGGGAAAGAGCATTTATTCTACAATGTTATTTCCACAGCTCCATGAGTCATTTTTACTTATAGTAATAATGTCTGACTGTACTGCTGCTTGATAGACAAGTTCACACAGTTACAGAATTATGATATTTAATAGTAATAACAATAGCAATTGCCCTTATGAACTAACAAGGAAAATGCACCTCTGTGTCAAGAATGAAATCTCTCTGGGGCTGTACTTATTTTCTGAACAAAATATGTGTCCACACTCCTCACTGAGAAGCAGTGTAACGATGTCACAGCTAACAGCCAACAGGCTAGTCATGGTAGCATAAAACTCCACACTACTGGCACTGTACTACTTTACTTCTCAAATTAGCTCTTCCAAAGCTTGAGCATACTGTATTATGGTGTGTACTATAAATGTATTCACAGTGTCAGACCCTCTTATACTGCCTCATTTGCATTTTAACTGGTTCTTCCTTGGGCTCACTTAGAATTAAAGACTGAATATACCTTTTCTTCTCTTTCCACAAAGAGCGGTAATAAACCCCATAGTCTTTTATTTTGATAGTGTTGCCTTATAGTTCAAGGCAGTTAACACCAAGGTGTGATTTCTTCATTTAACTTCAAACACACCATTTATCCTGAAATATTCTATCACCCAGCATGCAACCATATTGTAGGAGATTAGTACTCAGGCAAGTGGTGCCAACACCAACAGTGTCCCAGATATCTTGCCAAGTTTTCCCATATGAAAGGCTAAGTGACTCAGAGCAAGGCTAGCGAATGAGTTTCTAACATAACAATTCTTTACTGGAAAGTGATGATATGAAGAAATATCAGCACTCAAAATATTGTCTATTTCATCTTAGTTATTAACATCAATTGGCCAAAATATCCATTCACAGAAATTGGACACTTCTCTTTCAATAAGTTAATTTTAACTGTACTTGCAAACTGCTGTAACTGTCGTAAAGCAGCAAAAAAACTTGCAACCCCTGAAATAACAATACCATCAGCTAAAAGTGAGAAGGAATCATCACCTGCAAAAGAAAAACCTGATGTATGGTGTGGAAATCTGAAGTTACTAATAGGAGAAAAATATTCATGATTATTTCATTCAATGCTATTAACTCACAGGTGAAACTGTGATAAAAATTAATTAAAAACTAAGCTCTATATCTCCACTCTTCAAGAAAACATAACAACATACTTAGAAGTTGAAAATCAAATCATACAAATAGTTTAGTCATTAAACCAACTAGAAATATTCTTTTTGCCTCTGAAGTGATGAGGATATGCAGATCTCTAAGACAACAGAATTTATACTGCAGCACTAAGTCAGTTAGCTGTGGCTGAATGAAGTCCTGAGTGTCAAGTTGTCAAAACAATTAGAAATGAAATGGTATTGCGTGCCATTTTGACAAGGATATAGCCATAATGTGCAGAGCTCCTAACTAAACTCTCAAGCATCTAGCAGGAAAATAAGAGCTAAAGTGCTGACTTCCCAGCAAAACATGTTGTAAGTAAGTATTAAAGCCAACTAAATAAGCAAGTCCTGAAAGTGCAGACAAACAGGAAATAGGTGTTTATAAGACCCAAAGGTCATCTACTCCCCAAACTCAGCTTAATAAAATGATTCTAACACCTTACAAGAAACTTAAGACCCGTAGAAAAACTATGTTGCAGAGGAAGAGTGAAGAAGCTGTTTCCAACGTGCTAGATCCCATAACTGAGGATGTTTGGAAGAAAAACATGCCTAAATACTTCTAAAAATTGGATTGTGTTCCATATTACAATGGCGAACAAAAACAGGCTAATGGCTGTTGTGAATCTCATGATAGTGGAAGGAATTTCCAGTGGATCCCAAGTCTGGCTGATTAACCAGGAATGTACAAAGAACACAAATCAACCAGTTATCCATCATTATTCAGCCAATAATATATGTATATGTATGTACACACATGCACATTTCTCTGTGTTTACCTTTAATATCTGGGAAGATGACAGAAAAATACCTCCCTAAACTAAATAATGCACTAAGAGGAAAAGAAAAAATTTCAGACATGAGATTAATATGACATATATATTATGCAAATGAAGAATAAATAGTCTTACTATAAATCTTTTTTGAGACATCATTAGAGTCAATATTCTAAAACCTTAAATGTTACTTTTCTCTCTCCAAGAAGTCTGAAATTCTGTAATGGAGTCCTTCAGTAGTTTACCAAGTAAAAAATAAAAAAGGATAAAATGCAGTACTAAAAAACAATCAAAAACTAAGGTGGGGAATATGTTACTTTCATGGCCAGAACAGAATAGTATCTATCAATGGGATAACAGCAGTTATGTGCCAAAATAGAGGTGACTTCTCCTATCTCCCAGCTGGAGCATTCATTGGTTATTGTCACTTCTAACAAAGGAAAATACTGGATGAGGTAAGATAAAGTCACAGGAAAATTAATGGAGAGGATCATGGATTGCACTAAGGGCCATGAGTACTCTAAGAAAATTTTTATTTAAAATTATTCTACCAATTTACTTCTATGTCAGGTCAAGGGGATATGCCTTTCCATTATGTGGAACGGTCCATGAATTCAACTGATGAGTCTTGAGTTTCCTTGCAAAGCTGTGACGAAAACTTAAGCACAAACTACCTAACTGCTTTATTCTAGCTCATTAGTTAAGTAGCATCTCTGGTAAATCCACTTCTTCTATGTTTGACACAATCATTTATGTTTGCCTAAAATGTATTGCCTGAAAGATCCACAAACCCAAGAGCAAATACTATGCCGCCTCTCTTTCTGAATCTGTTGATATTCAGCTTTATTAGTGCCTGCCTGCTCTAGCTTTGACCACACCATGACAAAGGGATCTCATCAATACTCCATTAGATGCACTTGTAGTGACAGGCAGTGCTAGGCAAAGCTATACAACAGTTCCAAGGATAGGCTGTGCATGACACACTAGAGAATCCAGCCCACTTTCTGCTGTTACTATATTCTTTCCAGTTACACAGGCTAAATACATAAGATAAAACACAACTTAAATGTTAACTTCTTAAATCCAAAATATGTGACACAAATCTTAGAAACTATGATGTCATTTTCTTTTGAATCACAAATCAAAAATCTAAAAACTATCCATTTTCATTTTGAGTAGATGCATAATGCAGCTATTGCATTAGAAATGTTTTCAAAACTGGAATCTACAGTATAGCTACTGTTGTTGAGATAGAAGTGAGTTCAGTGGAAAATGTGATTAAATAAGACAAAAGTAATATCAGTCTGGGTCCACAGAAATTAGCTTATGATGACATTATTTGATTTAAAAGGCATGTTAAAAGACTGGGCAATAAAATTGCCATGCTGTCTTATTTAAGACTTATAGATGCACTAAAGGGAAGGAAGCATTACAGTATATGATGGGTATAAAGATAACATTAATAAATACTTGACTTTTGGAATGCAGTGATTTAGGAAACTGTAAATGGAGACTGCCAATAATGCTATTTTGCATTATTGCACTGTAATTGATTTTATGTCATTAATATCAGACTGTGCATATTACAGGCTATTCTAATTCCAATAACTAATAATGCATCTTTTTATTGTTAAAATAAAACTACTGTACGATAGTACTGTTGTGACAAGCAATAAGTTTAGATAATAGAAACTAAAGCTACAAGCAAGCTACTGTGATTTAATTAGTTAATACCTATCAGTTTTCATTTGTGAACTGCTCATCTATGCACTTCTAGCCAGCTGAGAGAAGAAAATTGCCAGGAGAGGTCATTCAAGCTAGCTTAGCTGCCAGTGGAAGACACGAAAGCTCATCTAAATTAATTTGTGTTTCTTACAGGCTAGAAGCATCTCTCAGACAACTTTTGTGAACTGCCTGATGTATAGTTACTCTTTGTCTCATGGTAACGTGTTCATTTTTCTGAGCCCATAGCTACCGTTAAATTGTATTTCTCCTTTTAAGGCATACTTTGTTTTTCTTTAATAACCAATTTTTTCTCTGTTGCAAAGAAAACAATCATCCTAAAATTCCACTCAAACCAGTTTTCCCCCAAAGTAAGATTCTTCCTTTAAGTTTTATGTGAGTCATAAAAGTTATGGCATTTCTGGAATGCTCATCTTGTTTACACTTGCAGGAACAACTGTTCTCAAAAGCACCAGTAGAAAAATACATTTCCCTTTAAAAGAAGTGCACAATAGCATAAAGGGAAACATATTTTTACATGAACTGCAAATACAAAGAATTTGTCTTTTTCTCCAACTGTTTTTTGAGTCGGACCCCACAAATAGGTACTGTTTATGAGCTGATACATTTTTCTGTTCTTTAATACTTGCCAGCCTCTGTCACCCTTTTTCTACACGTCACAGTCCTTACAAAAGCAATAATCTCTGCCAATACATTTCTCACTTGGAAACTGCCCCAGTTTTAATCTTTTCTTGAATTGCTTCTCTTCTGTCCCAGATCTGCAACCCATGCAGCCTAAGCTGATAGAAATCTTGGAATGAGAATAATAATGCCTTACTGAGTTTGATCAATTACACTTATGTAAATAAAGAGATGTAAGAAGTTAAAGCATCAATCAATGGATTATTAATTTGGGGACAAATAAAGAAATAGAGAGGTCGCACCACATGTCCATATGTATTCTGCTGGGCACAAAGACCTGTCCAGTCATCACGATACAGGTTCAATCACACAGTATTTATATAAATATAACATCTAAATCATTTAGGGATTTACAGCAGGGACATAGCCTCTACCTGGTCTGCTTCAGGACTGAACTATGCTTGCTTTTCCTTATACAACAGAAGGGTTAAGCAGTTTGATCATTTTCTTAAGGTACAGCATGAGCAATTGTGCCTTCTCCATTCCGGGCCACCTCTGTGCTGAGGCTCATGTAGTAATCACATTACTGCTGGCACCACAGCTGGCTGTTGCATTTGATTTTACTTTGGGGAAAACTGAGTGAAGGGAGGAATTATGACATACTCTATCATTTTGTTCTCTCCAGTTTCTGCCCTGCTTCCTTTATGCTTTGTATTTGCCAGTGAAGATACGAGAATTAAAAGAAAGAGTTGCACCATACTGGGACCATATATAACTTTCCAGGACAACCCCTACAAAGATCTAATATATTTTTACTTCCTTCCAATCAAGTGTATTTTGAACAATAAAACTATTGAACAGTACAAAATCATCAAGCATCATCACAGAGAAGCTTTTGAAAAGAAAAATGTTTGATACTATTCTTTAAAGATTTCAGTAATGTTCAGTGATGAACTTTGCACATTTTAAGTAACACCAGATGGATGTTAGATTCAATAATGGGGTGGTTAATAAAATCAGGGGTGCTAGAAATAAAAAGTAACATGTTTGCAGAGAAGTAATGCAGAAGAATGAATAAGCCTTCAAGAAAAACCTATCCCACACACCAGGTGGGAAAAGAAATACATCTAAATGAAAAACTAATACCTAGTATTTACATAGTTTGTTACCATATGAGAACAGAAAACAGGCGTGATTTCATTTTTCAGTGCAAAATTACTACAAATTAAAAAAAAAAAAAAAGGCTGTGGTTAAAAACATTTTAGCAAATAAACTTTGACAGATGTTATTGTGTTTATTGTCACAACTAAATGCTAAAAAATGCAGTCAGTGATGAGAAAATGGGCTTAAGATCAAAAAGGGTTAAACTGGGGTGATCTGAAAGTCTTACAGTAATTCCATGTTGCAGAGAATTTCTCTGATCTGTCACTGCTTCATTATCTTTTCCCTTGTCATTTCTTTTCTGCTTTCATTTCTTTACTTATCTCACTGATATTTTGCAGCCTTAAAGCTAAACCAGTAAAGCCAATGCACCATTGATCTGCCAAGAGTAGCAGATCCCTGCCAACCATATATTAAGGTCAGGTGTGTTCACTAAGATGTGCGTCAGTCAATGGTTGCAACTTGCATTGTCTTTGACATTTTGACTAATCCCAGCCCTGGAGGCAACTCTGAATTCAGCCAGCTGATTATGATGATAGAAAAATCAGACCCAAGTAGCAAGTATGAGCTCCTTACTTTGGCTCTAAATTCATCAGAAATTTCTTTGATCGGAATTTTTTTAGATACCTATGCATGTTTCATCTGCTCCTACAGTCTGTAGCTGAAGTTGAAGTGAAATATTTCATTCGCACAGGTTCTCACTCTACATTCTATCTTAACTTTAAGGTCTGCTCATAAGTCATCTGGAGATGGATGGGTATTTATACACTACTCTCCCTGTATTATCATAATATTTGACACACAGTGAATATATTTGTGCCCAGAAATACTGTGTTCTTCCAACTTAACATGGAAGTACTTACAGGTAATTCCATTAATTTTTTGAGAAGAATATGACTGTTCTGTAAGGTTACTTTTGTGTCCTGTAATACACCAGCTAGTATGCACCTATACATAGAAATGCAACCAGAATCACTACAGATTTATGAATGAAAGGGCAGCTCAGTACAAGTAACTCAGCTGAAGCAAAGGTAGCCAGTGTTCTGCCCTCAAAAGTGGTTGCTTGTTACATGGCTGGTTTTAGGAACAGAGTTACAACTAAAAATCATGATTGATATCTTTAAAGTGAAAATACCCACTATTTCTAATGGGTTTTTTCTAACTTCCTTCAAGAATTCCCTGCAAATTTCACACAAATAGTTTAATGAAACTGTTGGTTTTGCACACAGACACAACATATTTTTTTACTTCTATCTCCATACACACAGGTCAAAGAGTGAGCAAATACCAGAACAGTGGGAAAGAAAGAACAGTAAAGATTCCCTATATTTAAAAAGATGGAGATACAGATTATGTAGTTTATGAAGCCATACTCCTGTGCTTCTCCATATGAAATCCTTACCTTCTTCATGACAGTCTATTTAGAAGTTAGTTTCATATTCTCTGCAAAGGAATTTTTCAGGCTATTGATTTTGGTGTAGAAGTGCAGCTGAGATTCTGTAGGGGTTGGGAGGACATTTGCAGAAATAAAGCCCTGTTGGAAGGTGATTATATTTGTGATTACAAGAAAAATTGCCCTACAGATCTTTGTAGGCGGAATTGGCAACCATAAAGACACGAATGTTTAATTACATGTATTATTCTTCTGCTCTGTACAATGTAATCTTGACAGGCAGCTGATTATCAGTAACATTTCTCCACTTTTTAAAAAAACATATATTCAGTATACGCATATCATTTGCCAGGAACAAAAAAAAGCTCCAAAGCTACAGCTAAAGGTGTGCGGGGGAAGAAGGGAGACAATACTGAAGTGCTCTTCTTTCTTTTGTAGTTGATTATAGAAAAGCTATTGCCTTCTTGGGGCGTAAATACTTCTAATACAGTTACTACTAAAAATCATAGCTGGTTTCTTTTCTTTCTGTATAAGCATGCAATTCACACTAGACTTGTGATTTTGAGAAGGTGTTTCCATTGTAAGCAGAAATTTCATTCCACAGCTAAGTGCCCCTCCCAGAGGACTGCAAGAGCCAGAGAATCCCCAGAGCACCTACTTAAGAAGTAACGTTAATGGCTTCATAATGAGAATGCATAAAGATTTAAAAAAGTTCAAATATTCTTCTTTGATTGCTTTCACAATAAAAATAAGAACATTGGATACAACATTCTGTTCTCCACATCTTAGTAAATTATGAACCTAAAAAGCCATATCACAAAATATCAGCATACAAAGCAAGGACCCATTTCAAAGTTACTGATGACTTTCTGTGGATCTCCAATAGGCATGTGGAGAATCAGGTGTTTTCAAGCTGCAAAGCAGATCACAAAGCTACTACTAAATAGCAAAAAGGAACTCTGTGACTAACTACAGAGAGAAAGCAGCAGTACACAGTGCTGTATATGATACAGATTGTGCATGGACAGGTCCTCCAAGGCATTTAGATATCTAACTCCTGTGTAAACTCTTAAATAGTACTGAACAGACCAACATATGTCTAATACAATCCAGACAATGTCATGAGTTCCTAGTCCATGTGTGTTTAGTTCCATGTCTAGCATCGTCTCAGCACATCACCTGTCAATGACGTCTTTCAAAAAAGAACTCATAGATTTAATTAGATATATTCAGAAAGTTTAGAGAACAAAAGAATGTTAAGCTGGAAATGAGTTTCTGTCCTTATTTCTTTCATTTCCCACATTTACTTCAAAAATAATGAGAGAAGAGGTTGACAATAACAATATTGGAAGACTGCATACCTCACACAATATATGTCTCTGACTTCTGTTTTAAACAGCAAGTGAATGTTATTTGATTTGTGTTCCAGGAACACAGTAAGTAATAAATACCTTTTCCTAGTCTGGACTAAAGGGTGACATAACAATAATCACTGAAAAGTCATGTCCATTTTCCTAGAAGAATTTTAGAGGGGGAATAAATGAAGCAGTGGTAAGAAAATTATGCATTAAAAACATCTTACACAAAGTGTCTCAAGAAGACAGTAAAAACTGTGCTGTAGAAGTAATACATGATCTTCTTCATATTCTAAAGACACACATCTAGTTTAAACTTACCTTTTATGTACACAGCAATAGAAGAACATACAACACTTTTCTTTGCATCTGCTGGCAAGGTGCAGAATATCATCCTATTCTTACTTCTGTTGCAGAATAGAGTACCCACATTAGAGAGATTTACTGGAAAAACCGTATGTTTATTTATAATACTATTATCCAAACAATACTGGAAAATAAACAATGGCAGATATGTCTTCCTGAAGGATATGCCTTCAGGAACAGACACGAACACATGACTGGGAAGACTACAAATTAGACATGAATATGAGCAAGCCACCTGCCATGGTAAGCTGCCATATTCCTGCAATGGCTCCAATAGACCAGTATGAAAGCTGGCAATCTTTGCAGTGTTGCCCAGTTTGGTTTTGTCATCAAAACTGTACACTTTGGTCATCAAAACTTTACTCTTTGTCATCAGAGGAAACTTCTATATTGTAGGAATTTGCCTGCAAACAGCTAAAGCAAATTACGGTCTGCCTGTCAGCAACATGTTGTTTACAGGCTCCAGGCCACAGAAAGTACCAACAGGCACAAAAGGATGGTGGACACGCAGGAATGATCTGTCATATAGAAACACCAAGAAAGTCCACAGTCCACATCTGTGAGACATACCTGAAGGAGGAGCTGTGAAATTCCTATAATTACTATTAGCAACACTGCTGAGTCATAACATCCACAACATGATTTGGACTTGCGATAACAGCCCGCTAGCTAGCGTATGTAACCATTTTAAAAGACAAGCTATTGATGGAAACTAAAACTAAACACAGAAGGTTAAATACACCTATCACATCATCATATATATCTGGGGAAACACCACTGTTTTGACTTATTAAACCGGAAAACAAAATAACCTGATACATGTCCTAAATGTTTAAGTATTTGTAAGCTATTGCAGAATGTGACAATTAACTTACAACATACCATTATCCTACCACACACTATGACATTGCAGATTGTCCTGCAGTAATGGAATAATATCAGAGGATGCCTGACAACTACTGTTCTTTTTAAAACTACAAGAAAAGCAATGTATGATATGTATAAATATATGTCTATATGGATATGTAAACAGCTGTGCCTACACTGCCTGAGAAATACTTTAAAAAATTGAACACTTTTTTTTTATGACTGGTAAGAATATGGCTAAATGGGCAGAAGTCAAGAAACTAATTTCATACATTTCATCATTTATATGAAAGTGGAATACAGAAGAAAAGGAAATAATGTTCTTGCAGAACACTACCCTAAAATTAATTTATAAGCAATACATTGCATATAAACAAAATTTGAAGGTTTGATGTTCATTTTCATTGCCTGATGCTTACTTCAGCATTTTGTGATAGGTATCCAGTTAACAGTTAGAGTTATTATGCACTTAGCTCCTTAGCCCTCTAAACCACACGAGCAGCTCGGAAGCACAGGGCTAACTTCCGTCTTTAATGATATCCTGATATAGTCTGAGATGATACCAGAACGGTGGCTACCTGTTGTAGTTCCATGTGGGACTATGCTTTAAAAGCCACACAAACATACCACCCTCTGCAGTGCAGTCCTCATTGCAAGCGTTTCTTTAATTTTCAGTGGCAGCACAAATACCACATAGTTCCGCAGGATTAGCTGTCTTTTAAAAAATGAGCACAGGACTTTGCAGTTCTAGGAAGACACAGTGTTAGTTGTGAAAATGGTGATGAAAATGGACCTCAGCATTGTGTTAAATATGACAGCTCTTACCTACAGATTCCCTTTAAAGTGGTATTAGCATATGGATTATAATCAAATATTTATGAATAATGAATGCTTAGAGCATGAATGTATAAATGTATGGTCTTTCCTTTTCAGTTACATACTCTAGTCTTCATGTGTGTGGAACAAATTTTAAACACATAACCTGTATATACCTTAGACAACATATAAGAAGAAACCCAAATTTATGATTTTGTATAAGTCTTATTTTCTGGTAAACAGATTTCATTACTATGAGGATACTGAAATATTCCCAGTTATGTTTAATATCTTTACTTATTATTTATTTATTTATTTTATATTAATTGTATATTATTTATATATATACTATACGTATTTTATTCATTACTTATTTATTATTATTTAAGCCCAGAGAGTCATAGTAAATGGAGTTACATCCAGCTGGTGGCTGGTCACCAGTGGTGTTCCCCAGGGCTCAGTACTGGGGCCAGCTCTGTTCAGTATCTTTATCAATGCTCTGGACGAGGGGATCGAGTGCACCCTCAGTAAGTTTGCAGATGACACCAAGCTGGGCAGCAGCGCTGATCTGCGGGAGGGCAGGAGGCTCTGCAGAGGGGTCTGGACATGCCGGACCGGTGGGCCGAGGCCAGCTGGATGAGGTTCAAGAAGGCTCCGTGCCGGGTCCTGCAGCTGGGTCACACCAGCCCCACACAGCGCTACAGGCTGGGGCAGAGCGGCTGGAAAGGGCCTGGTGGGAAAGGGCCTGGGGGTGCTGGTCGGCAGCCGGCTGGGCATGAGCCAGCAGGGTGCCCAGGTGGCCAAGGAGGCCAGCAGCACCCTGGCTGGTGTCAGAAGCAGTGTGGCCAGCAGGGCAAGGGAAGGGACTGTCCCCCTGCACTGGGCACTGGTGAGGCTGCACCTCGAACCCTGTGTTCAGGTTTGGGCCCCTCACTGCAGGAGGGACGTAGAGGGGCTGCAGCGTGTCCAGGGAAGGGCAAGGGGCTGGGGAAGGGGCTGGAGCATGAGTTTCGAGGGACTTGGCATTTCTGGGCTAATGGTTGGACCTGATGATCTCAAAGGTCTTTTCCAACCTAAATGACTCTGTGATTCTAAGGTTTCCACTGACTTCCATATCATGAAGAATATTCTCAAAACATTCAGAGTGTAGTCCTTGGCTGCCACAAACCAGTAGAGTTTTTCTGAAGTCTGTACTTGCATCCTGTTTAAATTATTGTGCTTCATGTCCCAAAGTTTACTCCCACGTGTTCTGTGCACAGAACCAAATCAGTTTCATAAGAAATGAATTTATACTTTGGAAGTGCTTAATCTTGGGGCTTTTAACATATTCTCCATCAGCTTAAGCAGTTTTTCCTTACAGTTTTCAGTGTTCACTTCCAAGATTTTTAGTGTGGTGTCTTTCCTAATATTTACAGTAGGATGCAAATCTGTCTATGGGTTTGCAGTCCTAATAATACTCATGCAGCTAACTGGTGTACAAATGTGATTTTTAAGTAGAAGGTGTTAAACTGGCAAATGTTTCACTCCTCTATCACAAAAACAAACCAGAATATAATTTCAAATTTTAATGTATGCTACATAAATGTACATAAATTTTAATGAATGCTCATTGAGTGAAAAAATAAATCTGATTATGACAATGTCCACACTAACATTTACAATGTGACTTGCCTTAGAAAGTCCAAGAAAATTGATAACTTGAAATTTCCAATAGCCTCCCCTCTATTTATTGAGATACTCAGAGGAGTTAAAGGCAAATTTATTGCTTCAACATCAAAAGAAATTAAGCTAATTGATGTTTTTCTGAAAAGAGGCAATTACATTTAAGAAAGTAAAAAAGATGGTTACCAAGCAACTATGTTCAGCCTACACACATTGTCTATTCGTAATCTCTAGCAGAGTACAGGAAATGACAGGCTGTCACTACAGCACAGAGACATGCAGAATTATGCCATTTCTTGCCTGTGTTACCTCCTACAGGAGAGAGCACAATTATATCCCACGTACATTGATTAGGTTAAATAACTGCAGAAAGTTTGAAATACTAGAATGCCTCAGAGTAGTCGCATAATGCAGTGAAAAAAGCTTTCAAGAATATAGCCACTTACCTCTAAAACATCACTACCATCTATATGCTGGACAATCATCTCTTGCATAGCTCTCTGGGTAAAGATGAGACTGGGTTCCCTCAGATTTTCAGAGGCAGAATGAGCATTTCAGTTTGGCCCATCAGTGTCATAATTTACAAGTCATTGTCTCAATCCTGCGCTTAGAGCAGATGGGCAGATTGTTGTATCAGCATGAAACACCATTCACTTCACTGAGGCACTGCATGGGTGTAACCTTCAGTTTATGCAAGTAAATTACAGGACTAGGGCCTATGATTATTTTTTCTGGGCTTCTAATATATGACAACATCACACTTACCTAAAGGTGAACCTTGGAGAATTTCTGAATACATGACAGAACCGAGGTGTAAATGAAGTCAGTAAGAATTCTGCAATTAACTCCTATGACAACTTCATGAATTCCTTTATAATCTTTATGTCTGAAAGAACCATGTGTTTAGGGGACACTTACTTTCAAAATCAACTTGGAAAAAAAAAAAAGCTTGAAAGCTTGAAAACTGATATTGCTGCAATTTTAGCAATATGGCTGGGATAATAAAAACTGATTCCTCTGTTGCAGTGATGACAAAAGTACATGAACTTGAACGCAGGCAGCATGTTTCTTGCTGTCAGCAGCAAACATCTTCCATGCAATGCAAAAGTATTTTCCGTCCTTCTCATTAGTGGCAATGCTTCATGGTCAGCTCCTTTCATATTAAGGACATATGATATGCATATGACACAGTCACAAAATGGGACACAGTCCATGCCCTGGAATGCCTTATCAGCACAACTCATGTTCAACTTCTGTGTCTTTTGCAAGATCAATTACAGATAATTCTGTATAGGTAATTCTGGCTACTCTGAAATGCCAAAATTATAGCCCTTAACAGAAATACATACAACAGAGATAGGATGTTGAATGTTGTCTTAAACCTAGACATTTACAATTTTTTGCTAGTTAGGTTGTGACTAGGAGCATCTAAGAAAGCTCTTATGAGGGCTAGATGAGCCCAGACACGTTACAGCTCCATTGTGATAAAGAAATGGCTAGTGTGCTTGTTTTTTTTCTGTTACCAGTAAGTTCCAAATTCAAATGTAGTAACAGAAGGACTTTCTCTTAAATATCAAAATAGCTATAAAATAAAAAAACATTGTATGTGAGGTTTTATTACAGATGAATTGCATAAAATTAAATGTCTTGGATTTGTAGAAGCATAGTGTTAACTTATAGTGAGGCAGAGATGAATCCCCAATAGAAAACATCTGGGTAACAACTGTTGCTATGAAATGACCAGCAGAATATTTTTTTCAAGCATTCCTTTAAACAGTGAAAGAATTCAGAAGGTGTACAAAAAAAAGCCAGAGCAAAAGCAAACAGCAGAAAATTTTTCATTCTTGCTCTCATCATTATGTTTTAAGTTATTACAGATTTACTGCTGCTGAGAAAGTTTTTTATTCTAATTAGAGACAAGCTAGTGGTATGCATCAGTAGCAGCTGTTGCAGAGTCAGTCTTATGTTCTCAGTTATTAGCCCAGGCGGTGAACTGGAGAAAAAAATAAAACAAAATATCCCAAAAATTGTTTTCTTTGCTTTTCTTTTCTAGCTTTCTGAACACCATTTTTTTCTGGAGGAAAATGCTTTACTGGTGTTCAAAATTAAGCTTTTCTCAGCACACTGGACCTAGGACTCAAGATAAGCTAAGCATTAAGTCTTTTCAGGACATTAAGTCTCCAGCTTAGAGTAGATATTACTTGCCTGGCAGGTAAGCCATTTTTGGATAGGCTCCCGAAAGCTAATAGTCCCAGATGGAGCTTAGATTTCTCCAACATGTAATGCAGAGTAGAAGTTCACAGGTCTGAAAGACAGATCTAATGATCTTGTTATCATAGGCCATTCACTCCCAGATAGCTAAGCTTCAGCAACAAACATAGATAGCAGGTGGCAGCTAAAGCTATCCTGCCTTTCTTGTTGTATATTCGCCTATTCATCTTTCCTTGTTCTTTTTTTTTTTCTCCCCTCCCTAATTTGGAGAAGTTTTGAACAATGACAGAGATTTTTACACTGAAAAATTAAGAAGAAAAAAAAAGTTTCCATTTTTTTAAACTATCGGTGTATTAGATTAGAATTGCCTTAACTATCATTGAAGAAAGTCCCATGGAACTGCCTTCTCACTACCAAATGAAGTAACAGTGCTGTAAGCTGCACCACATCCATTTTTATCTCTGAAGGGCATAGATAAAGAGGCAACTCCCAAAATATCTCATTGTTAGTTCATTAATGGATCTGTATCTGTAGACTTAAAGATACTGAGTTCATCCCAACGGCCGATGGAGAATATAAATCTTTCAAATATGTTGTATGAATGGACACATTATCTCATCATGCAAGAGGTGGAAATGATTGGGTCTACCATTGTGCAGCATTCCTCAGGTCAAGAATGGAAGAACTCTTTTCTGAAAGGAAAGCCTTGGGAAAAGGTACCATCTGTAATGCCAATCCATTTGTTTGGGTTTTTCTTCTAAAGATCATCAGTAAATTAATCATAACCAACCCTTTCCAGGAAAACCTTTCAGTCCTAGCAAATGAACATTTTTTAACTGCTCACAAAACTGTACTGAAAAATTCCTAAGCAGCTTCAATTCTGAGCCAGATAACAGTTCTGAATAATTGAGAAAAGAATCCACTGCCATAAGACACTTAGTCCAACACAAGCCAAACTCCAGGCAGGTATGGCTCTTCTAAAGTTCAGAATGGGATGATGAGACTTGAAGCAAGTTGCTCAGTTACAGATAAAATAATTTGAGTTTACTAAGAGTTTCTGACAATTTAAAAGCAAAGACAAACCCAGCCAGGTCTCAGGACTGAATAGAATAAGCAGGTTTGTATACAAGTTAATTAAACAGAGCTAGGCAATGTTCCTGGGAACTGGAATTTGACCATCTATTCCATTTGCTTGTTAGAATGGTGCCTGGACCTCCAACAATTAGCACTTTTGCAAAAAAAATGACAGCTTTGTGAACTAGCACAGGCCAGGGACTTTTCCTAGTAGGTAGTTATGATATGACTACCCTGGTTTCACAGGTGAAAGAATTCAATAGCATGCACACAGGCCAGTCCACAGCAGTTGATGTCACTGCTAAAGATTAGAGACAAGCACATTTATTTTGCTATTACAGGGCATAAGGGCTGTACTTTTAGTAAACATTAGGATAGTAGAACTCAATTAAACACTCTTTTCTTAAACACTTCATGACGCGATGGTCATTCCACCATCTCCCTGCACAACCTCTTCCAATGCTTGACCACCCTTTCAGTAAAGAAGTTTTTCCTAATATCCAATCTAAACTTCCTCTGACATAACTTGAGGCCATTTAATCTTTTCCTTTGTTATCTGGGGAAAAGACTGACCCCCACCTGCCTACAGCCTGTAGAGAGCAATAAGGTCCCCCCCGAGCCTCCTCCTCTCCAGGCTAAACAATCCCAGTTCCCCCAACTGCTCCTCACAAGTCTTGTGCTCCAGCCCCTTCCCCAGCCCCTTGCCCTTCCCTGGACACGCTGCAGCCCCTCTACGTCCCTCCTGCAGTGAGGGGCCCAAACCTGAACACAGGGTTCGAGGTGCAGCCTCACCAGTGCCCAGTGCAGGGGGACAGTCCCTTCCCTTGCCCTGCTGGCCACACTGCTTCTGACACCAGCCAGGGTGCTGCTGGCCTCCTTGGCCACCTGGGCACCCTGCTGGCTCATGCCCAGCCGGCTGCCGACCCGCACCCCCAGGCCCTTTCCCACCAGGCCCTTTCCAGCCGCTCTGCCCCAGCCTGTAGCGCTGTGTGGGGCTGGTGTGACCCAGCTGCAGGACCCGGCACGGAGCCTTCTTGAACCTCATCCAGCTGGCCTCGGCCCACCGGTCCGGCATGTCCAGACCCCTCTGCAGAGCCTCCTGCCCTCCCGCAGATCAACGCTCCTGCCCGGCTTGGTGTCATCTGCAAACTTACTGAGGGTGCACTCGATCCCCTCATCCAGAGCGCCGATAAAGATATTAAACAGGACTGGCCCCAGTGCTGAGCCCTGGGGAACACCACTGGTGACTGGCCATCAGCTGGAAGCAACTCCGTTTACCATGACTCTCTGGCCTTGGCCACCCAGCCAGTTTTTAACCCGGCACAGAGAACACCTGTCCAAGCCATGATCAGCCAGTTTCCCCAGGAGAATGCTGTGGGAGATGGTGTCAAAGGCTTTACTAAGGTCCAGGCAGACAACATCCACAGCTTTTCCTTCATCCACTAGGTAGGTCATTGTGTCATAGAAGAAGATGAGCTTAGGCAAGCAGGACCTGTTTCACAAGTCCATACTGGCTGGGCCTGATGCCCAGTTGTCCTGCACGTGTTGCAAGATGGTACTCAGGATGATCTGCTCCATAAGCTTCCCAGGCACAAAGAAAAATAATTGTGCAGGAGGTAAATATTTTAGGACTTGTCAGTTTGATATTTTAATAGTCAAATTTCCATGGAAAGCCATAGTCCTCCTGAATAGATCAAATTTTGGCAATATCTAAACCAATTTTTATTTTAGACATTATAGCCTATATAGGTATTATACCCTATATAAAATCTGTATTTTCGATATTATATTCTGAGCTGATTCAGCATGCCTGAAAGACAGTTAATAAAAATCTAGAAAGCAGCAAAAAAGCAGCAAAAAAGCAGAAGAAGATTCTTTTATAGTTTGGACATGCCAAAGAATTTTCAACCCAAACATTGAACTTTGACCTGAATTCTGCAAAAGCTACAAAGAATTTCTGAAAAATAATACATACTAATGGATCTGATTATTAGTCTATTACTAGTGCACCTTTTCAGGAGGCACAAAGACACAGTCTGGGAATTGGACAACTGATATCCGCGGCATCAAAACCAGACATGTTTGAACAGGTCAGAAGCAGGACCAGATAGCAGCAGAGGACTGTATGACAATAGAAGTACTTTCACAAATACATACTCTTTTTGCTGTTAGGCACATCATTACATGGATATTTTTTGGCCCTGTACATTTTACTTTTTCTTTAAGGAGGGCCTTGGGACAAAATAAGCCCTCTAAGTGCTATAGTCTCAAAAAGATAAGCTGAACATGTAACAGCACTTTCCAAATAAGACATATTTTGTGTGTGTTTGTATATATGCTGCACAATCTGCAAAAGATGATTCAGTTAAAAATGAGGTAAAAGCCATTCAAAATATGTATACTATCAAACCTATATAAAAAACAAAAATAAAAAAAAGGTGCTAGACCTACATGCAGAACTTGTGCTAGCCATAAATAACGTTTGGAGTTGACAAGTTCAGAAGTGGCAGTAAAATCATCGTAGCTGACTACCTCTGCCAGAGCCCTACTAAAATATTTATACTGCTGCCACCACTGAGAGATAAAACAGCAGCTACTACTAGGGGAAAGACACAAAGGAAAATGATCCCTCCTAGTAACCTTAAATATCACTTTTGAGTCTTTCTCTTGAGGAATAGCAAGCTTGACTCTCCAGGACTCCATCTTTGATCTGCAGCCCAGCTCTGATGTTTCTCTTTCATTAAACGTACCAGCAACAGTTGAATCCTAACTTGGTTTCAGTCTTCCACCACATGGATGGAAAAACTGCATTGCAGGTATGCCACTAAAAAGTTTTGAGCCAGACATTTCTAAACCCAAACTACAGTAGAAAAACATAAACCTGGTAAAATTCTTCAGCATATATTCAGACATGCTCATTAAAATTTCATTTTTAGAGCCACCTTACTGAATAGCAATGTTATATATAAGTGAAATTATTGCATGTGTCTAGTAATCTCAGTTACCTTCACTGACTATTTGAGGTAGAGATGACTTGCTAAAGAGGCATCTTCTGCTATCCTTCATGACAGTTAACGGAACCCTTGCAGCTTTGTACCCAAAAGGATTTGAAAACCCAACACAAACCAAGAATAGTGAATTAAAATAAAGCTTCAAAACACAAACTCAGTGTCATGCAGAAATAAAGAAGTAGGCAAAACAAATCGTGTTAGCTTCAAGTCCTACCAGCTCTACTACACAAATTCCTCCTCTTCCTGACACATACATATTTTCAAGTTTTTAAAACACACTTTGATATATGCCAGAAGCTAGCAAAGTGCCAAAGCTCATACTTAACTTTAAGTATGTTAATTACAATCATTATATATGTTATAGTATACATATTTGTAATAATATAAATGATATTATAAAATATAGTCTGACAATACAAAGGTAAAAAGTAAATATGGATTGCTTTATTGTTTATTAATAAAACAAAGACCAGGAAAGCCTTAGGAACAGATGTCACTACATGGTCACATGACATTGAAACTACAACCTGTAAGTATAGTGGATGAAATCCTAGCCTCATATAAACCCTCAGCAGATGTCTGTATCTTCAGTAAGGACAAGGTTTTACCTAGCATAGATAACCTTGATAACAAATAAATTCTTGAAAATAACCTCCATTTTTGCCATTACCATGACATTAACTGCTGTATCAGAAAAGCAAGTTACCCCAACTTTGGCACTGCTAGAAGACTTCTGCAGTGTTTGACATTGAATCACAGCTTTGTGCATAGACACTTTTGAGACCAATGTCCAATGACCTTCTGCTTACAAAGATGAGTTCCCATTATGTCACTGGCCTGAATATTCCTGGCCTGAACACTGTACATTCACAGAAAAGATCATTAGAGGAAAGAAATTATTCCATCTCTTTTGAGGAATTATTTCCCTCACAGACATCCACATGCTGTTGAACACAGAGAAAATAATACTTACATGGTTTTTTTTCCACTAGAGTTATAATCATAGTGGAGTACCAACATTTTCACTATTGTGTCCTAAAATACCAAGGAAAAGAAATTCTCTTTAAGAAATGTTGGAAGCTGGAAAATTTAATGTGGATTTCTAGCAATTCCAGACATATCTTCATCCCACTTACAACTGGGAACTCTCCAGTTGTATCCATACTTCCAGAATTCTAGTATCAGATGGTATTATGTGGGGTTTTTTTTCTTCCTACATCTTTATTCATAAAGTTTAATACTGCCTTTCACAGGTCATTTCAGAATTTTCCCATTATCACCCAATATATTAGAGAAGCACAATGACAAGGACTTTTAACCTGGAGTGTTTTGCTTTAAATGCAACCCAAAACTAAATAAATGAGCTGTTGGAAAAGGTAAATGTGACAAAAATCTAACAAAGATTCCAGTCAAGGAAGATCTGTAACTACATGAATAAATGTGATCCCTGCTTAGCAAAGTCCTGGGTCCTTCAAGCACAGGTTGAGTTAAAACTGCCCCCAGCATGACATAAGAATTCATTCAAGTTTTTTCCAAAGTTAGTGACACAAATAATTTGCATTATTATAATTTTTGCACATTTCTATTTAAGGCAGGTTATAAAAGGGAAGGCAGATATTAACTTGATACACACAGCCTGAGATGTGTTTTTGCAAATGTGGAACCTCAGCATGTTCTTCCTTAAATTTTTCTCCTTCATGCATTCAAATTCTTATGAGATGGAAGACTGATCACAGACAGGCATATGTGAGCATGCTAGAAAATAAACAAAAACTTTGCTAAATATTCATTTTACAATTCATTTAAATGCTTCAGCCAAGAAATCATCACTTGGTTTCATACACTGCAGAAGCTGACAAAGCCAATTTTCAGAAGACAACTGAGCCTCAAGAAGAAATGCTGTTTCCAGCAGCTGTTTATAGGTAAGATAATAGACACTAGCTTTTAAGGTTGATTTGACTGAAGAGTGGCTGACAACTTCATCCAAAAAACAACCTGAAACTTACAAATTAATTCCTACACAACCTTACTACAAAGATTCATTTCTCAACACCAATATTAGGGTTTTCTTTAGTTAACATTCTATTACCATTTCCCTTCCACTAGAAAAGGAAGAAAAGCTGCATGACAAGACTGCATTTCACACAGTAAAAATCAGTTTGTGGATGGATTTCAAACACCAGTAATACCCCACGAAAGGCTGAAAGCAGCAGCACTTTGGATACTGTAATTTCACCACACCTTTTCTTCTGTCATTTAAAGCAAGAAGAATCTTTCAGTGAATCTGCAACTTTTTTTTTTTTTTTCTCACTTCTTCCTCCACATCACGAATGTCAGAATTCCAGTCATGAAAGAAACCTATAAGAAGTACTACCTAGACCGTTCAGGGCTTTCAGAAATATTTCTCAGCTGTCTTTGTGGAAGTAGAAATGCTGACTAAGATTTCCATAAAATGTTCACATTTGTCAGTATTGAGAAGCAAAAACTAAACCAATATACTATTACAGTGGGCAGAATTTGGATGACAAGGTCCTTCAGTTACTATTGGCTGTTTTTCTCAAAATCTGCCCATCACTTCTGTATTTTAATGAAACCTGTACCTATAAAGGAAGAAGCTTCTAAACTCAGTACTCTTCTCCAGTACTGGTTGACAATGTAGGCTTCCACCCCAAGTACGGAACAAGACTTCAAACCAAAACGCATGTTGAATTTGCATGCCTATGAAATGGGCATTCAGTTTATTATCTTAATGTCCAAAAATGATGGTGTCTTCTACTAACATAACATTTCCACCATTATATTAACTTAAGAAGCGCAAGTTCAAATGCAGTTTAAAATGCCAACATGGCATGCCTGCAATTCTTTATACACAACCTTTCAAATGGAATTTTTGACATTGTTACTTGACGTGGACACTGCCACAAGTGCTATAATTCACATTCTCTAAAGTCTCATTTTGATGTTCATCTCCAGTTTTCCCCTGATAATTGCTCAGCTGACTCCAGGCATTTCTGCCTCAATTTTCTATTTTGGGCCTGTCAAAGAGAAAACTCCATCTCACATACCTTTTATTAAAGAAGAAAACATATGCAGTTCCTCCTCCCTGGGAAAGACCAATGGTTTTCTGTATTAGAATAAACGATGTTTTATGTAAAAAAAAAAATATTTTAGGTTTACTGAAACACAAAATCAATAGAGTATTAAAAAGGAAAGTTACAGGAGCAAAAAAGATTGTGTATTACAACTGAGATTAGCTCACACAAAGCTATGGGGAGCACATTGATGAAGCAAATTCCAGCCCCCGTTACATTTCAAGGTGTGCATGTGTGTGTATTCATGCACACACGTGCATGCAAGATTAATTTCTGAACAGGAAATGGCGGGGAGAGAAAACAGCTTTTGTTCCCTGAAGCTGTCTCCTGCTGCTGCAATCAGCACAGGCTTTCATAACACACGCAAGTATATACACACACTGCTGGGAGAAAAGCTTTTAGCATTCTGGTCCCTTCTTTTGATTTCCAACCAAAAATAAGTGAGAAATGAGGAGAGGAACAGAGAGAGAATGAAAGGAAAGATTGGAGGCCCAAATTAACATTTTATTTGCAGATTATATCATATAATGTTTATCATTATAGTTCCAAAATTATACTGGCATATTGCTGGTGAAAAACAAACACATTTTATGGATCAGACTTTGGGTATTACACCATTAGAGAAGCAAAGACCATCCTGAATGCTTAAGTAGCAGTTGTTTGGAGATTTCACAGTTTAAGGGGAATCCTCACTTACTGTAAACTTGGTATCATTTTTCTTACAGCTCTTTCCTTAATGTAGGGGAACATAAGAGGGTGTCTGACAGTCTGGATGTCAAAAGTCTATGGCTGGGAAGATCATGGCCCTCAGTACCACAGTATTTTCCAGCTGCCACAGCTGGAAACAACTTGGAATGGCTTGGTACTTCCTCAGGTGGACCACCAGGTAAATGGGGAATTGGGTGGCCTGAGAGCTGAGACAGAATAAATGTTACATGAAGTCAACTTTCGACCAGGTGCTTGGAATACAAAGAGGAGGGCTGGCTACCAGCATCAGTATTTGCAAAGTAAAAGCTTAATCTTGCATATGTGTATGCCAGAATTTCTTGACAACATTATACATTATACAACTGCAGTATTACCTAGTCTTAAATGGCTCTGTGCTCTTATTTCTGTGGTTTTGTACTTACAGTACCCTGTTTTGTACTTTCAGTGGTTGTCAGAGGGTTCGTGATACTGACTGAGACATTTAGATATGTAACTCTTTTGAAGGCTATATTTAGAATTTTTCTTG
The DNA here is from genome assembly GCF_017639655.2 of Falco naumanni. Taxonomy (NCBI): domain Eukaryota; kingdom Metazoa; phylum Chordata; class Aves; order Falconiformes; family Falconidae; genus Falco; species Falco naumanni. The sequence goes on along the minus strand of NC_054080.1, from coordinate 59,487,383 downwards.
ACCACACAAACTTCAACCAGCAACATCACTTTCCATCACATCAGAAGTAAGGTACTTAACTCTGTTGTTAACTTCATTGTTGATAGAAAAAAATCAAAAATTTCTTACTATTTTCTGTTGCATGCTTCCACACAAAAAACTTAAAACAGCAAAAGCCTATAAAGCAAAGAACCAAGAATGAAGGTCTATGATGCTTATGTAACATAAGATCTTAGCATTTGTATGAAAATAATCAATTACATTCCTATTCTCCTGTTTCTTATATGGAGTACCTATCCCATTCCACACTAAATGGTTTATACTCATTTTGCAATCATTTATTTGGCTTTATCTACTTTGTCTGGTACATGACCCTAAATCTAATTTATACCATTCCACTTCAGCCTTTCTCTGATGTCCAAACCATTATTAATTATCTGTTGATTTTTTTTCAGTATAGTCATTACTTTAGTATCTAAATGCTTTGCAAAAATTAGGCTCTCGGTTCAGGTGCCTGTACATAGATATCTGGTTCTATGCTATAGAACATATGAGATACCTGCACAAGGTTGTCATATGACACAGGATCTACAGAAGATTCATGTCCTTCAGAACTGGCCAAGTTGCAATAGTTTACAATATCAAAAATGCCTATGTTCATGCAATTATTTTCATGATACCCCATCCCCTCTCTCCAATCCCCCAACACATGCACTGTGACATATTTAAATCATGCAATAAATAAAAGGCAGAATCCTATAAACACTAGGTCCCCATCTTTAACACAACATTATCCATTATCTGAAAAAAATGGAAGGCAAACTTTAATTAAAGACTTCAGTACAGATTATCTGCTAGCAGTCTTACTGTTTTTGTTGGGGGCGGGGAGTGTGCAGCGTGGGGGGTTGTATCTCATCTTTGGTACATTTTTTTTGTTTTATGAGCTTTTATTTACTAAAAATGTTTTCTTTATTGTTTACTAAAAATTTACTAAAAATGAGGTTTTATTAAAGACAATACATACATAAACTAAATTTTAATGGAAGAAAACCAAAAATCCAGAATCCCCCATACATTATTTGTGACACTTCTATGAGTTGTGCCTATACCATTTACACAGAGTAACCTCAGACAGCCTGTCATTCTTTTGAGTGTCTCAGTATGTTTTACAAACACCTCCTGAGAGCATAGGAACTGAACCTTTCACCACTGTTTCACAAGACAGAGATGTTTTCTTCAACAGATGTATAGAACCTATTCCTCTAAATCTGGACCTTTAACAAGTCCTTGCCCCAATCCCTGTTCATGATACCCAGTGTGGGGTTTATTCTCTTTGTTTAATATGTCTGGTAGTCAGGGTCCTCCTCCTAGACCAAATCTTCCCATCCAGCCAGATTTTTGCCAACTTCACCCAAGTCTCAGAGTGCAAAGTCATTTCTAGTTGCTTCTTTTCCTTGACATCAGTCTCCATAATTAATTGGATATAATTCTTTCCACCCTCTCTCACTAAGCTGATGCAGACCCTGACCTATAGACGGACTTCCCAGCTTGACCTAGAACTTGCTTCGTTATTACAAACCTCCCTGGTGATCACTGGGCTGTTTTGGACCCTGGTTACCATCATTCATACCTGATTCTGACCTGCTCACTGACTTAGCAGCTTGACCTTGGACCTGCCTTGTTTGATGATCTGGACTCTTGCTTGAAACCGGCTACCTTCTCCAGGCATTCCCAGCCCCCCTCACTGGGGGCAGTGCGGCAGAGCCCCAGCAGGCAAAGCACTGCCTTGCCGTCCATGCTGTTACCCTTGGCTTCTTGTCCTGTAGGAACCTGTGCACTGACGCTTTCCTCTATATTGCACAGATGCAAACACCTAGGTAGGGAAGAGCTGAGGAGGAACAACAGTTCCAGTGCCCAGCCTCAACCTGCTGCAGGGCAGGCAAGAGCATCACAAACATATTGCAGCAGACTTACTCTGCTTAAACATCTCATGCATGGCCTTGTCAGCACTAGAAGCTGTGTGACACCAAAGCATGTCCTTGAAGACCAGGATCTGCAGTTTGAGTTGATTAATACCAAAAGTCTTGTGCATATGCAAATTAGAATCCTTCATGGATTTATACGAACAGAATGTTATAAGAACAAAATAAATGTATCCTGGACTGAAAGGCTGTTCCTATGGCAAATTTCAACACCCTCCCAAAAGGTGTAAGAATGTCAGATTAAAGAATTTTTACTTACCCTTATTTTAAGCACTGGAAAAAGGCACTTTTTCTCTATCTTTATTCCTAAGAATGGCTGAAAACAAATACAATATTGAAGTAACCCACCTACAAAAAAACTTCAGACCAAACAATAGAAATTTGAGGCTATTATAAGCATCATAGGAAATGCAGGGCAATCTTAGTAAAAGGTAACGGTATTACTCCCAAATACTATACTAAAAGCCCTAAATGAACAGGAACTTTATCATATGAGCTAGTCTCAGTTCTCCATATACGGAACATTTTACTATGCACCTACCACAGACAGTTTACTTGGCGCACACAAAATGGCACACAGTATTACAAGCTTGTACACCTGTGTAACACAGGTGATTGAACAAAATACTATGCTGCTACATTGTGTGCTTTAAGAAACAGGACTTGCAGTCCAAGATTTTATTGTACTACAGCTATAGTATTAGTACACACATACTACATAAATAATGAATCTTCATTGAGGTGCTTTTCAGAGCTTTACCTTTCAAATAATACTCCTTGAATGACATTTTCCTCTCAAATTATGCATTTTTGTTATGCATTATGTGTATTAAAGCATCAAATGAAATTGGTTTTTCAAAAGGAGTTTTGATCCTCAAGACGTCAGTGTTATTTACCATTAAGACAGAAAAAAATAGGGGTATAAACTTTGTATTTGTCCTGTTATTTACGGAACTGCATGTGTTAGCAAGTACAATTTTACAAAGAAATACTTCTTACATTAAATTTCAAGTAGTAGTCTTGATTACCCAATGCATACATATGCAGTCTTCCTTAATTCTTCTCTGAAATTACAAACTACAAAACTGAAAATTTAATACATGGATAGTTATTGAAGCCTCATATCCAAACTACACTAAAATCAGAAGCTCATCTCAAGGGAAATGACCTAAGAGTGAATTTTAACCTTCAGTTGCCAGTGTTTTGTTACATACAGTATACATATGGATCCTATGCTACAAATATATTACATACATTATACATTTCCACAGACAACATGGTTGATCCCCGTAACACTTGTATGTCACAGAATTTCTTCTCTGTCAAGGACTGAATTTTATTAATTCTACGGGAAAATAATACGGAATATTTCACATCTATAGTAGGCCAGGACCATGCTCAAATGATTCATGCAAGTACTCTAAGATGTTCTTTTCAACACTGACCACATCCAATCCCCTATTCATTATCCTAATATACATCTATCTGATTCGTATTTTCTAACTGGATATAAACCTACATGTTCCTTGGCTTTCATAAACCACTACCCTAGCATGGGTAAATGAAGCCCTCAGAACATAGTACACCTGTCCACTGTGTAACACACATTTTTTTCACTCTAGATCCTTTCCATTTCACTCAAATACACACCAAGTACAGTTGGTTTCAAGTTGCTTTCCAATTTCCAATTAAACAAATTTGTTATACAAAATAGGAAGAACAGGCTAGATAATTATCATGTCTGTTTCACAGTCAAACCACACTACAAATTAACTGCCTTGAAATCAAAGCTTACATTTAAAAGGACAATGTCAAAATATTTTAATAAAATAGACTTTTCTATTTTGTTATAAAGAATTGAGTGCTGAAAATGGAAATCTGTTTCTTCACCATATCTCTGTCATTCCTCCATACATACAAACTGTATGTTTCTGTATGGTTCCTCAGGAATAATAATTTGCTGGCAGGTATTAATTCTTTTTAGAAAATGCCAGTAAAGCATTTATTTTGGGAAGAAAAGAATAGGTAAATACTGCAGCTCCCCATATATTATCTTTAGAAGCTCCTTTCCATTCTGTAATAGCCAATACTCCTAAAGAGGGACTGCAACACTAATTCCAGAGACTCCCTGGTGCCTTGAAATTATCCCATCAGAATAATGCAGGAAAAGGACACCCAGGATGCTCTCTTGACCAGCATCTTACCATTCAGCATCAGAGCTCTCTCTTGAAACTTGCTGCAATTATTTCTCCATTAAAATGTAAGTATTTTATCTTTAGGGTTAAGAGAAGAAATAAAAGCTGATTGTAACACCACCACCATGAATTTACTGTCCAGTGGGTTGAGGAAAAGGCAGCCTACACAAAAGACCAAAGACTTCAAGCCATACTGTGCAAGGGTTGGCGCTGATTATAGCTCTGGGACTGTAGGCTTGAGTCTGTTAACTGCAGAACACATTGGTATTGTTACAGCAAAACAACTGAAGATTTTAACTATATGTGAATAGCCTACTGACACCAAACTAACTTGCTTATTTAAAGTCAAATATATGAATAAGCTGGGGCTAAAATGCCCCAGATCCCCATTTCAACCCCAGATCAACATTTCTGATTAAACTCATTCTTTCAGTATTCTTTATTTAAAGAGATTTATCTTGCATAGCTAAATAAAAAGCAAAAACCCTAGCTTCTGTGAAGCTCTCCACAGTATACTCCACTACTCTGAGAATATTTATAACAGTAGAAGAGGCATGGAAAAACTAGAAATCCACTTGTTCTGCAGCTCTCTCAACAGCTGTAATCAGACAGATGGTTCAGCTGACATCCATTTTTGAGGTGCTTCATCAGTCTGCACTGAGAATGCATTGAAAACCACCTAGGACTGCAGCTTTAATCCAGCATCCTTTATTACTGTATTACTATTAAACTTAAATTTCTTGATAAGCTTATGATCTTACACCAGATTTACAATCTGTCTTGCTGAAATCAGTGGAGTTAAAGCAGTTCAAAATAAGTTTGATGTGGCAGAAAAACATCAGGCCTTCTATCTACAGAGACAGCCTTTTAGATCATGAACTCCATTATCTCTGCAGTTGTCATGAAAGGTTGTGGGGGTTTTTTTCCCTCTGGCTTCTGTTCATGGCATGCAGATTAAGTTGGTGATCAAGAATTAACTAATGAGTTAGTACACAAATATGTCTTTCAAATACAGTTTTGCGAAAATCTACTCCTCCAGGGTGGGGTTGGCTTGGGTTGGGGAGCTGAGGGTTGCTTTTCTGTTTTTTTTTAATCGGGCAAGTGAAACACTTCCAAATTTTCCAGGGAAAACACTCTAAAGGGAAGGCAAGCATACATTTTGCCTGGACTGGTAAATCTTCATGATAATTTTACAAGGCTGCTTAAAGATTTCCACCCCTCCCCCCTCACATACACGCAATTACAGGATCACATGTAACTGGGAACAAAGACTACAGGGAACAGAGTTTAATGGACTGTGATTACTGTTCTGGAACAGATTGAGCCTCTTTATAGCCTATGAGAAGATGATGTGAACTGAATTCAAACAAAGAACTGGTAATGGATTTTACTGAAAGCTACACAGTTAAAAAACACTCTCATACTTCATAGCTGTGGAAGGTATCTCAAAGCAAAAAGGGATTTAAAATAAATAAGAGATGTATTACGTATAAAACAACAGACACATTTTATTTTTATATAGTACTCCACTTCCAAGAAAGAAAGGTCAATAAGATTACTTACTTTTATCTTAAATATTTTCATTAATAGTGTTGTGTTCTGGCGTTTTTGCACTAATACAGTAACCGTCTCCTTCTTGTTGTTCAGGCAGTTCTGTTCATGTTTTTATCTAAGTCCCTGCTGCCACCAAAGCAAATCAAATCAACTGTACTTCAACCAACACTTTAAAAATAAAGCATATTTCATGTCAGCCATTCTGTTTCCCTCTACTTCTTACTCCAATGAACTACTCAGTCATTTTCTTCTTCTCCCGTCAGTGAGATGAGGGAAGAGGTGATTTTTCAGTTATCCATAATAATCCTTCTTGACTTGCTCACAGTATGGGGAAGGGAAGTGCCTCATCCCTGCATAAATACCTCCCTTTGTGACTATAGACGTCATTCCTGATGTGCTATCCTTTGATGGCTGTTTTCTTTAATATGATATCTCTCCAAGCAGTGAAGGAGTAAGCTGCCTGTTTCTGAGTAAACAGCTTTTGAATTTTAGTCAATAGATGAGAAAATAAATTTAAAATATAATTATTGTAGTGCTATCTACTTCAAATTCTACCTTCCACATGAGGAGGGTAACCCAGTTTATAAATCAGAATGTGCTCCCTCAAAATTCTTACCAAATGAGACTGAAGGATTAAAACAGTGAATAGAAGTTGCTGTGCTGTTATCAGTGGGACTGATGAGTTAAGCCATAAAAATCACCAAACATCCCACTTTCAAATTTCTGAGACACATTTTCAAATAGCATTTCACTGACACCTGTCATAAGAACTGATCCAATATCAAAACTGGGCCCCAAATCTACCCCCAGATAGATGAATCTTCATGGTCCTTTTTCACTGTATTAAAGAGGATTAGTTCTATGTGTGAACAATCATTTTCATACCTCGAATTACATTGTACAAATATTTTTAAATGGAAATATTGGCTAGTTTGCAATAAGCAAGCTCAAGCTGAGTTTTTTCTAATAGGATTTTTTCCTCTAACTTTGAATCCTCCCACCAGACTCCCACATTCTCCTAGTCTTTTTGTACTGCCTGCGTAACAGACATCTCCACTAGAAAAGATTCAAACAATTACCTAATGGTGCAGAACTAGCATGACAGCCCTTGCTGCTGTGCACCCCATTTCAATGAGGATGTTTTGTATGACTCAGAATGAATCAGACTGAGGAAAGAGAACTGCAGTCCCAGAAATAATAAAGAGCAGCATACAATTTGGAAGAAATATCCTACACTGCTTAATCATCACTGCCCCACAGCTAATTGCACTGCACATTATATTGCAAGCCTAAATAGAATGTGTGTAGATGTATGATCATGTTTCTAATGAGCCCCACAAATATTAATCAATGCCCTTTGTTGAAAATATCAAGCCCTAAGCAATCATAACTGGGCATTGATATAAAGCTTGATGCATTAGCAGAAAACATCAAGCTATTAAGAGCTCCATGCCCATACCCATGCTTCTGTCCCTACAAGCCAGACTGGTGCCTACCCGTGGCAGGAGGGCACATCACTTAGGAGGTACAAAACTACTTCTTCCAAGTATCCAGCACAAAGGCCGGGCATGATCAGTTGTGGACTCAAGGTCCTCCAAAATGCAGAATGCAGAATGCATATGGCCCTTTCACCCAGGCAGTCTCGAAGCTAACAGAACGCTTTCTGCTTTCAGAGGGTCTGCAGAACTGTCATCCCAAGTCCTCCAAAGGAACAGTGAGATTGCTGCTTATTCAACAAAGCCCAGGCACCAGGTCTTCACAGCAAAGTCTCACAAATAGTTACGAGGCTCCTAACAGCTTCTGCCCTTGGCCATGTGTATGCAGCTGAGGCACAGCCCTTGGAGAGAGCTGGGGAAAGGTGCTGGCATACCCCTACCACTGCAGCGACCTCACATGAATCTTGCCTGCAGAATGCACAACTTAAAGACAGCATTGCATCAGAGCTTGGACTAACCACTCATCACAGCTCTCTAAGGTTCAACACAATCCCAAAACTGGATCAGATTTGTTTTCTAGAGTGGTGATGTCAAAATCCATATAATATATATGCTCTGAAGTTATGTCTTACGCCAGCCAAAGCTTCCACCACGTTCTCCTGCTGATCAGTGTTGTTCTCTCAGTCATCATCACATACTGCTCAGAACCCTACTCCCATCTCTTAAGCACAGATCTGTGCCAGCTGCTTCTAATCACAGAAAATCCTACTCTATTTCTCCATAAAACCAAAAAAGAACAACCCCTTTATTAAAATGCTGTCAACATACAGTACTTTCGGGGGGGGGGGGGGGGTGGTGGAGAAGACAAGCTATCTCAGATAATACAAAACAACAATAAAATTACTGCATTTCTATACCAAGTTCCTTTTTTCCCTCCCTACTCCTCCGTTATTTACTTTCTGGTTTGGTTTGTCTAGCTTTTCTTGCATATATTGATGCTTCTAAGATCAATGGTTATTTATCTGTTCCCTTCTTACATTTATGTGGAGGTCTCCTTTTATTTCATTATTTGCATAAGGCCTCTTATTTTCATGTATTCTTAGACAAATAAATAATTTTTGTAGATCAAATTTTAGCAATCCACCGTGAAGGGCAATTAACATCAGTAAAGTCACCAAGCCCGATTCCCTCACTTCGAGGAAGAACTCCAATATTTAAAATCACTGCACACAACCAAAAATCCTTGAGATGTCCTGTACTGCACCATCTTATGGTCAACTGCATTTGTTTAAAAGACCTGAAAGTATGGCAGCACTCCCTAACTTTTCAAAAGAGAATTACATTCCCTGAGGCAGTGTCTCAGGGGTATCACAGCTGCACAGTTTTCCTAAAAATCATTATTTACTTGTGTTTTCGGTTCATTACAGTTGGCCAAGAACAAATGCCAACATCTTACACCCCTAGGGCTGGAATGTCAGGAAGGGCTTCCCTGAAAAATTTCTCCACAGGACAAAAGGAAGGCATGAACATGTTTATTTGGCAGCTTTACTTCAACACTTATTTAATGTCAACAACTTAAAATGCCAGCGTTTTCTTACTTCCAAAGGCAGAAAAAAAATGAATATACAGGATAAATTATCTCAGCAGTCAGCAGCTATGCCTAATTTTGTTTTATAATCTCTTCAGCAGCTTTCTCCTCCATCAGCGACGACTGCCTACTGGTTTTGGTTTCCTGTGTAGCTGCTATGCTGCACTTCTTTACAAGGTAAGAGAAAAGAGCTCTGGGAGCTTCCCAGAGAGATTGATAATGGCTCAGAGGCCCCATACGTTGTATCACTAATACCCAAGTCATTTTCTCCCTATGGAAAGTGGAAGGAATTGCAGTCAGTGTACAGGTATCCTAACCTCATTTGTTCTTTTTTCTGTCTTTCACCTTTCTGTCAGGCAATCTCTGGAATATTCGAGTGCCAGCTTTACTGCACTGACCTCCAGCAGGGCAGAAAGCGACTCAGAGAGTGCAGACCTGACTTGGTCTTTTCTTCTGCAGACCTTAACTGAGAGCATACTACAGCCTGTGCAGCATTAGCCTGCTTTCAGTGAGGCTCTCACAAGCTCACTTAAGGAGGGAAACATTAACGGTAGTAAGGAAATGCAGACCTGGACCAGCAGTGTGTTAATCCACTGGGCTGTCTGGACACACAGATCCCACTGGGCTTTCCAAACTGAACTAGTAGTTGTAGTTTGGTTCCTACATACCCTGTAAGCATGGTCTTGGGGGCAATGCTGAAACTGCCCTGAGAGAAGAGTATGCACACAGAAAAAAAAAAAATAATCTTTATTTGTAAGCTTTTCAATTAAAAAGAGATAATTCAAATCTAGACAATCCCAATTGCGAAGGCACACGTTAACCCTAGACTTCTATCACACATATACGCAGTCAAATCAATACTCCTGTGAGTCCAGGCCCTGAATTTCACAATAACTAGTACCAAGACAACAAGGTCTGTATTTTCTCTGTGCTAAACGGAAGATAGGTTTCATGACCAAAGGGGACTATTATCACCAGACTTTTTGCTTGAGGCAGTTCACTGATCTTCTCTAGTGGCAATGGAGTTGAGCCCAGCACTCAATTTTGGTGTTTCAGAATCTTTTGAAAGATATCCAAGCAACTAGGAAAAATGGAAATAATGGCTATTGTGCCAAGCAGTTAAGCCATAAAAAAGAGCTGGAGAGATGTAAAACTCAGAAACTACTTACCAAGCTGAGATTTCTGATGGGATACTGAAGAGCACTCCCTGACTTTGAGGTACAAATATTTCAAATTTCTGCAAAAATGGTGCCAGCCATATTCATGCCAGGTAATTTGTCACCTTAATTTCATGTACCATTATATCAGACTATAACTGCCTGTTCATATTAAATATTTTATTTATTCTACAGATCAAGTATAGTTTATATTGAGAAAAACACTATGCCATTAGCTACATGCAACAATGGGGAAAAGATATATTTGTCCTTTAGGAAAGAAACCAATATTAACACTGCTGAAATTTGAAGAATTACAATAGGAAGAACATTAACATTAAAGATACTGTTTCTCAGTACATCTAATTCACAGGCAAAACTGCTGTAAAGTTAGCGATTAATGAATGGGTTTGAAAATGCCCATGCTTGAATTATAAAAAAATATAATTCTGTGAGCCACAGTTCCAAAAATTGTGGGTTTTTTTAAATATAAAATTGAGAAAAAACACAGTTTGTACAAGGCAAGAGTACATCACCTTTTATATTTAAAATCCTTTAAGAGAAAGTCTTATTTCACTCTTCGAACCAAATCTTCACATTCTCTAAAACTCCCCTTTATGCAAAAGGTTCAGCATAAGCCTACAAGCCCAGGGCCACTTAAGATTAAACTAAGAAATACTTAAAGTGGTATATACACAATGGTTGTAAAATAATGAATTCTGCATGCCAGGACTAGTGTCAAAGACAATGTACCATGGTGTTCATTGAGATACTGGAGAACCTTTCAGTGTCTGTTGGGTGGGTCCCCTTAAACCAGATGTTTTTTGGAACACAAAATGCTGTTTTCTTATAGAAAAAGCCTCACAGTATAGGTATGTTGGAATTGCTCCAGTTATTGCAAGAAACCAGATATATCTAAATATATCTATATAAAAATCCATATGCAAGTATCAGATGACTGTAAGAACAGTGTCATTCTCCTAAAATTGGAATGTTTCTGTTTGTCATTAAAATGTAGTAATGGACTACACTAAATATGCTACCAACTGAGGATAAAATGTTCTTCCAAGGTGGTGAATAATTGCCAGTCCCAGAACACAACAGACTTCCTTACTCCACTGTAATGGCAATTATTAAACAAAAGCGCTATAACAGGAAACCACGTAACTGTTCTATTTCCTAACTTCATTATATGCTAAAACATGCTTTAAACATCCAGGGTTACACTGGCTCAGTTCAGAATTACGTTCAAGACAATATTGTCCTTTGGTAACAGCCAGAAGAGTTGATGGAGACTGAAAGCACCACAGTGCTTGGCATATTGGTATCTGCTCTTAATGTTTTTCTCAAATCCACTGAGTGAAAAAGCTTCAGACTTTGAAGAGTCAGATTAGAAAGACTGTCATGAAGTTGAGGAACAGGCTAGTAACTTATTGAGCTTGACAAAATCATGGCTTTGAAAAACTTCAATTTCCACCTTCCACTTACAGACCTCCAAAACTTTAGATTATATTTCAGTTGATTCCAAGTTCTCATCTCATACATTATACCAGCTGCTTGGTCAGAAGGTACTCCTTTAGCTGTGCTTCTGGGCAGTGGTAATTATATTCTAGTCCTTTCAACTCCTCATGTTTGTAGGGTGGCTTCATTTGTCAGCTGAGAGAGGCAAATATGCAGCTTGTAGGGATAGTCTGCTGCTTTTATAGCCCAATACAGTAATGCAGAACACAGGAATTTGAGTCTACTTCTCTCTGCTATGTCATTGTCGACATAGCCCACAGTCCACCTTTACTGAAACTGAAATTTACTGGTATGTAAGGTGGTGAGTATGTGCAAAACTGGCTGCTGAAGAAGAATCTGCCCCCATTGTAACTGTTCCAGGAGCCACAGGAAGGCAGTGCTATGCAAACGTCTGCAAGTCATACCTTGAAAGAACACTCTAGGAGTTACATAGGTTCAGCTCTAGAGCTTCATGCATCCTTTGCCCTCTATGAGTTTCCCTTAGTAAAGAACACTTAACTTGTAAACTGCATTTAAGTTTTAAGGCCAGAGAGGACTATCACTATTGTTCATTCTCACATTATATACATGCACTGGCTATAAAACTGCACTTTGAAAGGCCTGCAACAAGCCCCACCATGATATTAATTCAGGTTTCCCTGCAAGAGTCAGGACATGACAGGCACGTTTTCTATCAAAAACATCTCTTCAGCAAGATACGCCTTTATATAAAGAAACCACATTTCTTTTGGAAGCCCAAATAGCTGAATTTATTTTTTCACTTATAAGAAAACTATAAAATACTTTGTCGAGTAAAAGGGGTGGGGGCGGTGGGGCGGGTGCTGGTGGTTAAGACCATAGCACCTTTTTCCATCATTCTTTTGTTGAGGAATTGGACTGAAACAACTAAAACGTACCCAGCAATGACATCATTTTAGAAGACAAAAGAATCCCAGGTCTGAGTCTTGTTACAGACAGTTGTACATTGTCACAGCCAGCTAACTGTTGCTGACTGTTCTCACAGCCAGTTGCTCCTCTACAGGTGTTTTTATCAGCAGAGACCTGGCTCATAGAGAAGCTAACAGGAACTAAAAAAATGATTAGGCTGAACGTCACTGGGCTGATAAAAAACATTGGGATCCCTATGTATCTTACTGGCCAAGCTCTGGAAGTTACACTTACTTCACACAAGACTTTAAGACTAGCTATTTTTTAAGCTAAAGGGTGCCTACTCTACATGAGTGAATGAAAGGACTAGCTTGTGACTAGTAAACTTTTCCAAGTACCCAGTAACACTAACTGACAAACAAGTTCACACATACTGCTCAGCTCCACATGTAGTGAAAACTTCCAGCTTCTACTGCTCTTGAAAGAACCTGAGTACTCAGCATATTTGAAGAAAAACAACATGCAGTTGTATCCTCAGTGGAGGACCTTTCTGTCAAATTCTTCCTTGTTTGTCTTGTAGTCAGCACATCCAAATGGGCACAGGCAAAATTAACAGCTGATTTGAAAACTGTAAGATTTCAATTCTCTGCATTTCAGTTTCTTGGTTTCTTAAAGCCCAGCAACAGTACTGCTGAATGATATTTAACCACTTCATCATTAAATGATACTTGAATACCAAACCATGATTAAGACCCATAAGTTGTGGGAATACAAGTTTAACTCAAAACTTCCCCTCAACCACACCTCTATTTGTTCCACTAAATCATTTCTTGCAAACACCATCACTTCCTTTCTTCATTCACTTTTCTCCTTTTTCAAAATGTGGGACAACATGTTTGCTGGAAATGTTATTTTTGAAATTTCACATACCTCCTAAGAAAAGCTGCCTTTCTACAAAAACATCCCCCAAAGTACCTAGAAATTCTAACCACAAAACTAGTCCCAAAAGCAAGATTATGTGAAATGAATTGTTAAACAAATAATTACACAGGTTTTCAAACAAAAGAAAAATTAAAAATTCTATGCATTAGTCCTCTCAGTACCAGATTTTCAGGTGCTTACATATTAGTCATTTTGGGGAAGGAGACAACACAAAGCAAACTACACAAACCCTCAGAGGATCTGTATTTGTGTGAACATTATGAAATCCAAAGGACCCTTCACAGTGCTATCTATTTATGCAGACCAGGGAGGAGCATGACACAGTGCTAAAGCGCTAAATCTGCAACACAACATAATTGAAACAATCGTGATGAAATTTGAAGAAAACTTAATAATAAACATTATGTAATTGGAAGATAAGTGACATCAGATAAAAGGATAAAAACAGTTTTCACTTCATACAAATGCTAAAATTCATGTAATCTCAAGGGAAAAATAATTAAAACAGAATAATTTTAATAAGCCAGACAAGTATAACCATAACATACATACATATGCATACAAGTATAACCATAACATACATAACATAAAACATATAACCATAACCATAAGTACTGCCTACTGTGAGAACCTGTATCAGTCTGGCCCTATAGGAAGCTTTCCTCAAGGTGAAATTAACTGCATTAAGTGCTGCTCTGTTAAGGTAAGCTACCACCATGCATTAGTAAAAAAGGAAGAAATGTAGCTCTTGGAAGATGTACTATAGCAATAAATCAATTAGTCAAACAAATTATAACCCTGGGTCCACTCTAAGGCTTTAGAAATGCAGGCTTCTATAATGGGGTTAAAAAAGAACAGAACAGTTAATGCTTCTCAGAGTCACTAATTTAGAATCCATATACCTTGTAGCTCCTCCAGCCATGAGCAGAGTTGGGTATTTGCCTGGTTTCCCTAAGCTGTCCTTTCAAATTTACCAATTCTCATTCTGTTGAGCTGCTGATCTTATTAAATGGTGTTCATGACCTGAATGTAGAAGGAGTAAATAAAAAGACAACAGATGAAAAGGCATGTTGGATCTGATTACTCATTATGAATAATGATTATCTAACAAATAGGGATACTTTGCTGTCCATATGAGTATATTTTCTAGCAAGACTTCAAAGTGCTTCACAAACATATTAGGATACCAAGCAAGAACCCAGAGCTCCTTAATGCCAATTATTTTCCCTGTCAGGAACATGAGATCCTCTTCTTTATCAAATATTAGCACAGATAGGCAAGAGTATCTTCAGGAAATCCTGATTTTCTGTGCACAAAAAAAAAAGTGAACAATGCCTGCCTAATGTTAGAAATGGACGTAGCCATCATGACATAGAGAAAATTGAAGAATGAGTAACACCGAAAGGCTGGCCAAAAAACCCATCTCTGATTAAATATATAATGAAATATAAACACCTTTATATTTAAAATTGTCCCTTAGGTACAAGGAATAAAATGAGCTACAGAGCTGACAGCCTGATGTCCCATCTGCATTCAGTATACAGAAATCCAAAGAGGACTCTGACAGTGTCTAGACATGATATATTCTTGCCATATAATATCAGTAATTATAATACTTAATTCTTCTGCACTGTTGCAACACTACTTGTGACAAGAAAAAAAAAGAAGAAAAACCTGCTTTTTGCATAACACTATGAGTTTTCTTAAGAGTTGCCAAGGCCACCAACTACTTAGTCTTTATGTAATCTACTTAATATCACATTTCAATTGCTCCCTTTAGAAGTAAAGAAAAATGTTCTTTTCAAGACACACCATTATCTTTGTAAGAAGTAAAACTGAAATGATAAAACTGAAGCATAAGGCAACATGAAGAAGAAAATTAAGATGCAGTCTTGCAAATAATGTATTAATAACTTAACATTAACCACTTAAGGATTGCACAACTGTGCTTCACAACTATGGCTAAGACAATGCCTTATTTCCTCACAGTATGTTAGAATTCTCAACACAGATCACAGTCTTGGTTTACTTACTTGGGGCCTTTTAACAAAGCTGTTTAAGATAAAAATCTATTCACACATAATATATCCAACGAGGAAGTTTAAAGCTTTAAGTCAATTTAAATTGTCATAACATTTTAAAAACTAAAGCCTATGAACTCGATACAAACTCTAGGAATGGTTAGAAATACTGAAACATAACTATGTCATCTAACTAAAGGAAAATTGATTCCAACTATTACTTACTTATCTCTTATTTCCAAGGTTTTAATCAACATTTTGTCTTTGAAGAATATGTTCATCATAAAACTCTAGAATGCAGCACTTCACATTGTGTCTCACAGGAAATGTTCTTGTTGCATTATTAATTACCATCAGTAATGCTTATTCTACTTCCCTTTTTACTCAAGTCATAATGAATGAACTATGACCTCTCTTTCCTGAATTATGTCTCTTAATAAAGCTCCTTATTTTAGAAGGATTCTCCTCTATTCCTCAAGAACTACTCTAGGTTAACTTAGGTAAACTAAGACCCTTATTTCATATTTTCATTGTAACTATAGGCAAAATTTTTAAAGTCTTAATGGTAGGCATTTCTGAGACTGGTAAGATCTCACCGTAAATCAAGAACTTATTTATTACCTAGCTATTAATTTTGCTGTTACGTTACAGCAAAAAAACTGTCCTTCATCTTCTGTGCAATACTCCACAGCTGTGCTTACAGCTGCAGTGATAGTATACTGGCATCAGAGTTCTTCTGTTAAACATGATACACTATTGCAGGGACAAGCTGCTCAGTTTACACTAAAATCAGAACTGAAGCAATTTATTAACAGCATGTAATTAACCAGCAATTGGTGAGCTGTATATTTAAGATTCAGCAATACAAGTAAACCACAATATTAGATGCATACGAAATGTTTGTAACACATACAGACACAACCTCCTACAACAACCCCCCAAAAAAGCTCTAATCACACACACGTGAGCGCAGTTAACATTTCCCAGAGGACCTGTGAGTAGTTACAAGCACACACCCTTCATCTGGGAGCACTGGTTCCCCTCCTCACACACACCCTGCTAGAGGTGTGGGTGCTCTAGCTTCCTGTGTACCTGTGCAGCTCCTTGCAACCCGCTGAATCACACGCCAGCGTGAAAGCACCCCACAACTTCATATATGCACACCACTGGTGTGAGTGTACATTGTTGCAGTTGACTGCATTGACAGTTCACAAGGCGGATGCAGGCACCTCACAGCACCCAACAGGGAGGATGCTTCTTGTTATGCAGACGGTTTGGTGCCAGCAGAGCAACTTCTCATGGTGTTACCTGTGTTGTGAGTATCACTGCTCCCAGTCCAAGATCTCCCCCTCCTCAATACCAAGTTCTGTGCTGCTTTTGTACTTCTTTTCAGGCTGTCTCTTTCTTTCAAGATTCAATACATTAAACTATGATTCTGTTAAGCTAAAGAAGCTACAGTGATCAATCTCCTAAAGCAATATTCTCACAAAAACAAGATCACAACTACTGTGTCTCCTGAACTCTCCCCACTCATCTTTCTCTTTCTGCACAATAACACAGTAAGGGCACCCTCACATGACAGCGAATGGAATACTCCACACATAGCTTTAGATGTCTGCATCTAAACTTGTCACCTGACTCCTGTGACAGGTTTAGGATTAAGTAAATCACATGGTAAACATGCATGTTTCTCTCCAGTGATGGAAAAGGGAGTTTTGACTTCTAGCTCAGATGTAAGTCCGAGTTGCGTAACTGCATTTATACAAGCAGAATCTCACCCCAAATGTTTACAATGTCTTCTAAATTGTCATGAAGCACCTTATTTATTTTTTTTTTTTTTTTTTTTTTTTTTTTCTCCAAGGGAGAGGTTGTTTTGTTCCTTCTGCATAGGCTTTTGTCTTTTTCCAGACCTAAAGGGTTACAATTTCTAAGGTTTTCTAGTACTCTGCTGCATCTCCTTCTCCACTTTTTCCTCCTGCCCTTAACTGTCATCCGTCAAAGTCAAATTATATCCCCAAAAGAGGCCAGCACTAACACATACCAATACTGTAAGACACATTACTGGAACTAATTTCTCAATTTCAACACATTAAGACTTACGTACCACAAGAGCTCATCCATTTAAGGTATTCTTTAAAGGTCTGTTTCCTACTGCAGTCTTTCAGTCACTGATGATTATGCACACTTTGACAAAGACTCTTGATACACTATTTTTGCAGGTTGCCTGCTGAAAAACTCTTTTTCAACATAAATTTGAGTACTGATTAATTATGTAATGGAAAAGAAAGCTGGGAGAACTTTTATGCCTGCCTACAGATGGGTGGTATGTTTCCACATATTGCAAAAAGAATTCGCACACAAGCCTTACTGAGTATGAGCCTGATGGTAGAGAAACTTAACATCTTTACAGGTGTTCTAAACTACTGTCGTCGTATTAATAGAAATATGTAATTGAACATAAGCAGTTCACCTTCAACTGAACGCTAATTTGTGTATGTTACTTCTAATTTTCTGCATCATACCAGACAGAAAACTGTAGGACAGGTAATGCTAACTACTTTTATGCTCACACATTTAAAAATTCTGTTAAAGTGAAAATTACATTGAAGAGGTGTCTTTTCCCTCCCAAGTCTTCCATACATTGCCATGACACCATCAAAGCAAACAGTGTGTTTCCTTTTGCTTTCTTCTTCCAGGTCCAATTCCTCATTAGACTGCTGTTCTTTCTGAAAATAGAAGACCATCTGTATTCACGTAACATGATGGAAAGTTTATAATCTGTAGTCCTGAAGAAGGGAAGCAGGAAAACATGAATGCAACACTTACAACAGATTTGGTACTACTGAGTAGATATACTCTCCCATAAATGGAAAAGAAACACACTGATAAAAATGGAAAATAGGAAGTGAATGTTCTTCAGTTTGGCACAACTACACTTACTGTTCACCTAAATAAAGCAAGTGGAAGACAGGAAAACAAACAAAACCTAGCAAACTAAACCAAAACCAGAAGTTAAATGTGTTTGAGGAAGAAAACTGGAAAACAGCAGAGTTAAAGTTAACATGTCTCTTCACCGCTTACTCTCCTATTTATCATTTTCACTGTTTTTTCCTACTGGACTGACATATTTGAAAACTTTCAACATTTTTTAAAGTGTGCTCACAGAAATGACATTAAGGACAACTAATTCACACAGAGAATAAGAAGCATTTACTCTACTTTAAATGAAATCTCATAAATTTCATATATTCACCTGAAGAATATCTCAATATAAATTACATACTCCTATTGTAAAACTATTTTAACACAATTAATTAAATCCGTTATTATTTAAAATCAGCACTGTTTCTAACATAACTATGATTCTAGGTCACAGCAAAGGCTAGTGCTTCATCAAACTTAGTATCTTGTCTCTGAAGTAAAAAGAGAACAATATGGCACATTGTAGGTCCTCTCTCAAATGATCTCCTAACCTCCAAAAATACATAACATTGAGACTTCCTCAGTCATATGAGGAATGAGGAGTCATTCATGAGAATATGAAGAGATGTCTTCATATTCAATAGGTATTCGTGGATTTTCCTTCCGTGAACTTGTCCACTCTTCTCTTGAAGGCATGTAAACTTTGTGGAGTGAATCTGTGGATCCTCTTGCAAAAGATATTGCAGGTGCTAAAACGAGATGAAGAACCAAGTCTTCTGGATTGCTTTGAATGAGGCTTTTGTTAGCTTCAGCTGATGCTCCTCAGCTGTTTTATTGGAAAAGTAAACAAGAAATCCCTAACACACCACTTTCGTATCACTTGGGGGGGTTTAGCCCTCTATTTCACTTCCATAGAACTTTTTTTTTCTCTAGGCTGAAGAACTCTGGCGTGCCTAATTGTTCTTCCTATTGTTGCCACTTCATGCTTTAAAACATCCTTCTCACCTTTCTTTGAACTTTCTCCAGGACAACTGTAGCTTTTTCAGGAGGAGTGGATAACAATTGGGAAGCACCAAACTCATTTTCTCATAAAATCTGTTGTAAACTGAAGACCTTGCTCCTGAGTGAAGATGGGCAGCTCAAAATCCCACATATTATGTCTAAAGTTGGGAGAGCTTTTATGTACATCACAATACATACTAGATAAAATCACATTTAGATATATTTTTCACCCCAACCTCCAATCATTGTCTTGAAGTCTTGTAAAGATAATCAGAGACGGTCTGTGAGTGCTAGGCAGTGTATTTTACCCTGCACTGCTACTCTCCTTGAAATAAAAAACCGAACACTTTGCTAAGTGGTAGCTTATGGATCCAAAAATTAATAATTAAAATCCAATTATTCGTGCAGAATTTCCAGAACAGTAGCCTCTGTAGCTGATTAATTAATTCATTATAAATTAGTCTCATACAAGCTTAAATTCAACTCTGTCATTGATTGTGTTTGGCTTCACCCCAGTGTCAAAGCTTTTGACATTCTGCCTAAAAGGTTGGTACTCACCAACACACACATGCCTTCATCTTCCTCCCTCTCCTCCTTCTTTTATTTAAGGCTGCAAAAACTTCTATAAGCACTTTTATTCCCTTAATTTTAGTTCATATTCATGGACTTGATTTTGTCTATATATTTCATATACCCTTTCTTCCCATTCTCTTTCATAATACTGTCTTCTGCAAATGTCTCATTTGTCCATTTACTTGTTAGTTGCATATTAAATACTTCACAAACTTTAACCACACTATGCTTTGCTTCTTAGATTTGTTGTACCAACCTCACAGAATAAGCCATTTAAACTTTTAATAAAAGACTCCTCCCTTACATTGCTTTTACTGTGTTTTTGTTATGCTAACACAGTGCTCTGGAATGGAGTCGGACAGGCCCTACCAGATTCACCTCTCACCTAATGTAGTGGCAGTTATGTCTACTTACTCAAAAAATGGATTAGAATTACTTAGATCAATATTTAACCAGGCTTGAAGAATTTGGGTGCCAAACTGATGAATTCTGGGGTTTAATAATCACCTCCTATGGAAGTCTGTAGTTCCATTTGAAGTGCAATTAAATTCAAAAGATAGAAATCACGTAAGCAAATGCAAATGTCTAAAATGTAGATATATGAACTAGTTGTGCAGACTCTCTTTATAGTCACAATAGATAAGCACTTTTGTGGTATGATTCATCTGACCTTTTAGAAAGGTATGAGATCAGCTGAACCCTGCAGGCACTTGTTTCTTTGCTAGGACTATAAAAGACTAAAAGACTTTCCAGATGAGGCTCTCTCAGATGTCCCTCAAGCAACTCTAAGGGGAATCCAGAATGAATAGCCCAGAAGATGTCTGCAATAAAAAGGCCTTAAGTTAGCAGGGTGAATACCAGGAAAAACATTTCAGCCTGAAAGTCACAGACATACACAGATAGGCAGCCTGTCTGCACATTTGCTTGAAAGGCATTTTAATACCAACCACAGTTTTGATTACAGTCTGTCTGAACTGGGAACGCTAATCCTTCAAAGACTTCAAAATCTTTCTTTATTAGCAGAGATAACTTTTTAATTAATTAGGTTCCAGGAAATTGGAAAGAAAAAACTGTTACAATATATAGTATTTTGCATCTTAAAATGAATGCCAACAATCCTCTCTAAAACTTACAAAGGTACCTTCGCTATGCACTATTACACCATCTAGACAATCTAACTAAATTACTTTCTTTCTTTCAGTTAATGGCATTCATTCCAGCAGTCTTTGTCAATTGTAATATAATATAATTAGATAACAATACAAATACCAGAAACACTTAATACGATTAAAAAATAAAAAAAAAAAAAGAAGGGGTAGCAGAGCCAGGATATTGCTACTACATACATGATTCTAGCAGTAATCATGAACTATTGCTTGTATCAATATTGAGCCTTATCTTGTGACAGCAAAATAGCAGGTTTCCACGAAGCTCCAAATTCTAGAAAATTCTACAGCTCTGAAAGGTATCCAAAACACTTGGTCATATTGTATGTTGCTACCTAAGGGAGGGAGACCAAACTTACTAAAGTGACATTTGCTGCTTTCTCATCCTGGTGAGCACAGAGGAACAAGAGATGGTGGCTTTTAGACAGCTTTGTGTTTCTACACATCTTAAGCAATGCAGGCTCAAGCCTCAGCCTAGTATCTTTTCATTCTAGTACACACTGATTCCTGGGACATGCCTAAAGAGCCATTCTATAGCTGAATGTCACAACACCTCTTGCAGAACATCTCAAGCTGATCAGAGAGTTTTCAGAGCTCTTCAAAATAGAAAAGCGCCTTTTAAGGTGAATAAAGGAGTAGGGGAGTCAAAGGGGACAGCGGTGGACACAATACAAACAAGAGACCATTCAACACCTAAAGATGGTTCTTCCTTTCTGTGCTGAGTTCTACAGGCTGCTACACATTAGGCGTTTGTTTCTTTGAATGCAGCTCAGGAGCAGACTAGCATGGTATGTTGCCACCTGGTGTAGAGGTGATGTAAAAATACTTGCTGACTCGTATGATGAAAGGCTGCGTCACTGCAGAGGCACATCTCTGCGTGGCCCATCCCGGCAATGTCGTCAGCTGCCTTCCTTGCTGATTCATGTCTTGGGAGGAAATCAGCCCCGAGGAAAGAAATTGTCCTTCAGCCTGCGATGATGCGGAGCAGGCAAGCACCGGGACCGCAGAACTTGTCTGACAAAGGGGAGAGAGGGAGTGATGGCTACAGGCAAGGGGCTGGAAGCATTCAAACTGCAATGCAAACAGACGCATTTACAGCTGTAACAGTCAACGTGTTGATCCTGTCATAAGGTGCAGGAGAGATGCTGAAACATTATGACTTATAAAATCACTCGTGTAAATGGGCAGCTCTTAAAGGAAGGATGAAAGCCTGCTTCACATTAATCATGTCAAGCTTTTCTCGCACATCATTTACCAGACGGATCTGTGCTTTATAATGGAATCCTCATTCAAATAACCTGCCTAGTATTCATTTGTGCAAAGAACCTCTTAAAAGTCATAAAGCTAGCACAGTCCATAGATTTTTTAAAGACAGTGATAAAGATCACAACTGTGATTTAAAAAGATTGTGTTTTCCTGAGTAATAGATCATTAATACCATTAAGCTTGGAAAAACTCTTTTTTTCCCCTCAAAGAAAACTTTAATTGCGGCCAACTGCTTTCTATAGACTCCTATAAGAAATACATTTTTTCCTTTCTTTAAAACCCTATATGCTGCTGTGAGGAACAATTACAAAACGAAAACCAGCATTCATTCTTCAGATAACAGTTTTCAATAGCAGATTTATGGGCAGCCTTAATGCTAGTCTTGAAAGAAGCTGATGCTGTGCACTTTATGGTCATTCAGTACTCTGTAGCACAGTGGTGTTCTGCTGCCCCTGCAGCAGAAAATGTCATCACAAATATGCTGTACATATGCACCTTGCCACTGAAAGATATCTAGGGATGTTGATCTTTTGATTTCATGGGAGAACCTCCTGTTCTCTATGTTTAAAAGGAGAAAAGCAGCACTACCAAAAAAATATTCCAGGAGCTTTTTGGCAAAACTGTTGACAGACCCTTTTTGGACGAGTTCAAGAGTGTTTGTTATAGCAGGAACGTATCCACGACTCATTTAGAATGCGGTTTTGGTTTATGCAGAGTATCCGCGGCACTGTAAAATTTTATCACACTGCTTATTTTTTTTTCATTTCAGAAGTTTGCAACATGAATTATTCTTTCAATTATTGAAAGTATAAACAATGCATTGCTATTAAGTACTTTACATGGATTATTTCACTGAAACAGTAGATTCTAGTCACTGTACTGCTACCATTATTTGCCACAGAGGAAGAGCTCGTTACAGAACTCATATATAGTCACAGAATGGAATTTAGAATACAGAGGGCAAGCAAGAATATTCAGGCATCTTCCATTCCATTTTTTTTTTTCAATATTCGGAACAGAACAATCATTGAAACACCTTCTTTTTAATCAGCTGGTCTCCTACTTCTCCCACCACAGACTAAACACAGTGAAGTTGCTGGTATTTCTCTACCTTGAGGAAAAAAATCTGGCAAAGGAAGATCAAATAATCTTGAGGAAAGCATTCTCCTAACACTCATCAAGGCCTACAGATCCAGTTGCATCTCTGGTATCATGTTGGAAAAAAGTTAGAAGCTTGAAAAACAGGTGAATGTATTGTTACTCAATACACTCGAAGTGTAAGAGAAACACTTTTTTCCATGTAACTGAAAATCTTTATATAACGTGCCAATAAATCATTATGGCAGAAAAACCTTTCTTGCAATTCATGCAAAATCTATTCATAACTTCAGTCATGATAGGTTCTGTTACTGATGGGGAAAAAGACTGACCGATGATGAAAAAATTCAGATGTCCTAGGAGAAACTTTTAAGAATATATGAACACATTCACCAGGCCTACAGCATGTATAGACTCATCAACACTGTCCTGTGTCTGTCAAGCTATAAGCTGATAGGTCTGTGAAAAAAAAATGGGAGAATGTCTTTTCAGACATATCAAATACTAGTCTCCAGATTATTTTCAATCTCTCAATACTAATTCCAATTCACATCTTTTCCCTGAAAAGTATACATACTTGATATATAACTAACCATTATATAACAGATGACATAGAACAGCATTTCCACAATAGAGACTGGCATATTGGGTAGAAGGTAGAGCCCTTTAACATTGAGATCTTCAATATTCACAGGATATGATTCATCATCACTACTACTATGATCATTATCACAAGAAAAGAATGCTGGTAGCTTTGAAAATATGTGAAACTGCACTGTCACAGGGCCCATATACATTATCTTTTGCCATTATTTTTTGTCTAAAATTGGGATTTATATTGTGTATGAAATGCTGGTATTCAAGTATTCAAAATATTTGTTTCTTTATTCCAATTAGAACAAAAAAAAATTATCTGAGTCTCGAAATGGGTGATCTTCCAATCAGCTGTAGTTAATATTTCAGTTCACATGATGGGAAAGGAATGGTCCTGGACCACACAATTACAGAGGCCCCACTGTACAAGGCAGTAGCCATAACATGACAGTCCTTTGAATGTAAAATCCCAAAAGACGTGGCTTGGTGCCTTCTGCCTGCTCTTCGCCTCCAGACGCTCAATGCTTCTGTCTGAGGCATGTGGAGCCATAAAGCAGAAGAGAGATTGTGAGACTACATTGCACAAGGCACAGCTCTGCCTACAGGCCAGAGCTGCATCTAACACTGCATGGAAGGAGACAGATCTTGTGTTCACCCAGTGATCAGCCAAATAGAATATGGTTGTGTCAAACAGTAATCACTCCAGTATCCACTTATGTTATTACAAAGCATCTGTAATACATTACTCTTCCATCACAGTAATTGCGATAGATATGGGGGGAAAACAGAAAACATTGAAAAGGTGTTTCAACAAGCTATAGAACTACAGCTAACACTAAAAAATCATGATATTTCATATAAACTTGACTAAGTTCATTTTGTACTTTGAATCCTTCAAGCACTGTTTCAAAGAACAGAGATGACCTTTTGCCATTAGGTGTGCTAAAGCTATTAAATCAGTTCAGCTCCTTCCTTCTGCCTCCCTTCTCCCTCTTTCCTTCAAAAAAAGCACAGGTCCAAAATTAATTCCTAGTCTGCACAGATGACTGTACTTTTCCTGGCTCACTTGACTAGAGCAGTGTATGAAGATATGTGGTCGTAACAGCATGGAAAAATCTCCTTCTCACTGTGAAAATAACTGTATGTTCTATTGTACTATAGAATCCAACATTAAAGATGTCTGGTATTTTTGATATATGATTCAGAATCAGAAAGTTTCAACAGAAGGTTTTATGAGATATTCCATAAAATCCACCGTGTAGGAGTAGGGTAATTATTGTCATTTCATCACTTTCTCAAACTATATACACTTATCTCTTTATACTAGTCATCAGCTTTATACCATTTGATCTCCTCTCTTTTTATCCATCTAATTACAAAGTAGCAGTACACGTTTGCATCATGAAGACTGGACTGAGTACCCAGTGCAATCTCCTTCGATCTTCAAAGTCTGCATTTCCCCAAAGACTTTTTAAAGGCTATGTCTTACGTGCCAATGACATGTATTTAAAAAACTATTTTATGTGGAAAGAGCCATCAAATTTTTTACACCAGTAGCGTGCAACACAAATTAACATGAACAGCATGATAGAAGCATATGTCATCTCTTTATTTCGAATACTTTTACATTATTGGGTCTGAGACAAGGAACTCATGCTCTGTTTCAGTAATGTGCAGGAAACATAAGCCGTGTTGACAAGTTAGACTCTGGCAAGCATTTCAAAACACTGCAGTAGTTCTACATTCATGTGACCTTATTTCAAAAACCAAACAAATACCTAAATTTGGAGGCTGTTTTTTAGTAGCTAGGGGCAAAAAAAGCTCATTTGTATTTGGTGATCTAAAATTGCTCTTTGAAGGAGCTTTTTTCTCCCTCTTAACTATACCTCTTAAATACTAGAGATATGTGTAGAGGAAGGCTTGCAACCACACACTCTGCCACACTTCATGACTACAAATGCCACTGCACCTGCTGTCCTTTGATATGGAGGCCAACTCAGTCCAGTGACAAACAGTATTATTCCTCATGACCCTTAGTTTAGAGTTTAAGGATGGTCCAATCCTACAAATTCTTATTAGGGTACAGTAATATCCCTTCTGTCTTTTGTCCAGGAATACTTTGGGTTATTACAAAATCCTCACCCTCAGCTGTGACCTTGCAGAAAAGCCAGCTGTGGCAGGGAAAATAGATCATGCCTTGCTTTGGTGTAGGCATTAGTCACTAAGATATGATTACAGCTGGATTTCAGGTTCAGTTTAGCATTCAAAAACAAGGAATAGGGCCAAGACAAGCTCTGAAGCCAACACTTTTCCTATTCGTGCAAACCTTACAAAATGCAGTTCACCTAGAGCAGGTTTCACAGTCACATCCAGGCAGGTTTTAAATGTCTTCAGGGAAGGAGACTTCACAACCCCTCTGGGCAGCCTGTTCCAGTACTCAGTTGCCCCCCAAAGTAAATAATTTTTTCTGCATATTTGGAATTTCCTGCATTGCAGTCTGTGCCCATTGCCCCTTGTCCTGTCACTGAGCACCACTGAAAAGAGCCTGGCCCCAGCCTCTTGACACTCGCCCTTCGGATATTTGTAGACATTGATAAGGTCCCCTCTCAGTCTTCTCTGCTCCAGGCTAAAGAGGCCCAGCTCTCTCAGCCTTTCCTCATCAGGGAGATGCTTCAGTCCCCTAACTGTCTTTGTAGCCCTCTGCTGGACCCTCTCCAGTGGTTCCCTGTCTCCATCAAACTGGGGAGCCCAGAACTGGACACAGCACTCCAGATGGGGCCTCACCAGCGCAGAGCAGAAAGGGAGAATCACCTCCCTCGACCTGCTGGCCACGCTCCTCCTAATGCACCCCAAGATTATACCACTGGCCTTCTTGGCCACCAGGGCACACTGCTGGCTCATGGGCACCTTGCTGTTCACCAGCACTCCCAGGCCCTTCTCTGCAGCACTGCCCAGTCAGACCCCAGCCTGTACTGGTGCGTGGGGTTGTTCCTCCTTAGGCACAGCACGCTACATGTGCCTTTGTTGAACTTCATTAGGTTCCTCTCCACCCAACTCTCTAGTCTGTCCAGGTCTTGCTGAACAGCAGTGCAGCCTGCTGGCTCCCAGTTTTGGCTGTCAGCCACTGCTCCCAGTTTTGTATCACCAGCAAACCACACACTTGTCACTCTGCTAATGAAAGGTTGCATCCTAGGTCTCAGACAATAAATGTAGCTTATGACAATATAGCCAATTGTTTGTAGTTAGGTTTTGGTGCAGACATTGCTAAATTGGCAGACATTGCTAAATGGCCAAGACTAAAGGCAAGGATGTTCTTTGGGCCAAGTTTTATAAAAGGAAAGACCAAATGCCTGTTTATTGCTCAGTATTGAATATGTACTTGGCTAAGATGGAAGCTAACACAGGCCAAGGAAAATGTATTATGTTTGGGTTTGGACCAAATATGAATGTACCAGTTAAGACTTAGACAAGGGTTAAGGCTGGGGCCAGGTTATTGTTTGGTAATCAAGAGCAGAAGGGTTTGGCTCATTGCTGTGTCTTCAACAGACTACACTGCTGAACCAATAGCGGTATTAGTAGGTAACAAAGGATTTAAATTTAATTTTAGAAGATGTTTCTTTTGTTTTATTATAACCTGGGAAAGATTCTAGGTGTAGTTAGGGTTACAAATTTATAGAAAAACATGGGAAATTTACTTTATTCCTTGAACTCCTATGCCTAAGAGGAAGTCTAATGTTGGTAAGTGGCAATTGCTAAAGCATTTAATATTAACAAAGTCAGCACCTCTCTTTAGCTAATGTTAAACTGAAATTTTGTTTTTAAGTCTTTATAAAAGAAAAACAGAATGCCTCAAGTTAGCAGATGGTTACTGTGCAGATTGCTAGAATAGAGAATTGAGGCGGGTAAGGGGCAATGCTTTTTGTTACTTCTGATAGTTGTTGGTCACTTGCTATAGATTGAAGTTATTACTTGGATTAAAGATAAGGTTTCAAAAAAGTAGGAATGAAGAATTTGGTTTACTGTATCAAAGCATATGGCCGAGGTAAGGAAATGCCTTATGTTCATGCCTATACGGACAGCAGCCATCTGGTTGTGATTAGAGCTGAGCTTGAGGTAAGATTTGGGCAATCAATTTTGCATAAAAATACATAAACACATAAATACAACAGTGAACAATGTCACATATATAAAAATAGGGAAGTTACAAAAATGTAAAAACTATACCTGATATATGCCATAATAAAAGATTTATTTTGAAATACCTGAAAAAAATCTGTTAAAAAAAAAGGCACAAAGATTATCTTTCTACCAGCTTACTAATATTACAAAAACATCCCTGGGATAATTTAAAACTATTCATTGATCTAGAGATTGTGCTGGTCTTTGTTTTAGAGATGACCTATGACCTAGAAAGTAGACATTTTTGCATTTACACAAATTAACGTATCTCACACAGTTTGAGAAGTACTCTAAAAAGAGAAAATGAAGTCTTGGGATTGATCATGTTCTGCATGGCTCAGACCTGAGTGGAAAGCAGCAGAAGCAAAACCACTCCACATTAGCAAAGCTTCACTTTAGAGAAAATTGACAATTAAGTGGATGCTGCAACAGCCAAGAGATTTTGGAAAAAAAACCCAAATGTTGAAGTGTGCCTTCTACTATGGAAAAAGGCTTATTTCAGCAGAACTTAGCGCCTCTAAGAGAAGTGGTATTTTGTGGTTTCCTTACTTGTGTTTCACAGTTGCAAACAATTCTAAAACAAGATACATAAATCCCTGTAAATGTTTATAAAGATCAAATTATAATTTTGTGGATGCCTGGATATTTTACATCTATGCTATTTCTCTTATGTTACCAGACAAAATGATGGTGCAATATATGGTAATTTGCATATTAAGGAGCTTGACCAGGACGTCTGTGTCTCTAGTATACCAGATGGTACAGCTGTAGCCAGAGTTCCGCGCTGTAAATTATTTTGAAAACATTTTCTATGTCACAGCTTACATTACAAAAAGAACAATTAAGATCGCATCAGGATAAATAAAGGCTAGCAAACAGAAGGACTCGCTACTCCTCTGTGCCTGAGAGAAAATCTTTAGATCTTGGTGTTGAATTTCTGTTATTATAGCCCTGAGATAACAGCAGTAAAAGCAATTCTCCCTGGGATCACACCAAACAATTACTGCTCCAACTGCTGACCCAGCAGCTTTGCCGCAGATGGGGTATGCTACACACAACTCTACCACAGGGCAGATTGAATTTAACACCTTAATTCATTTAACGTGTCTAGCTATAAAAGACAGAAAGGCTGGATTGGAGATAAAACACTGGAAACCACGAGCCCAGACCTCCTTTTGTAACATCACAGGAAAAATTATTTAAAGCACCCACTCGGGGAGGTTTTCTAGTTTCATAATTAGCACAGGTGGAAACGTTTAAGAATGAAGTGGTTCCACCAGAGAATCCCCTTTTTCTCGTTTCCACAGGGACCCCCTTCAGCAGCTCTTCTCCTGCAACACGGTCAACACCAGCCCCCGACCTTGCTCAGGCTGGCACGGCCCCTCACGGCCCCCCCGCATTAACAGGGCCATTAGCCACCGCTCTGCAGCTCGGCAAGGGACGGGGCCCAGAGCTCGGGGTCCGCACGGCCTTGGCAGGGCCACGGGAGCCACCCCACCACCCCACAGCCACAACGGCTCCGCAGCACCGCGCCGCCCCGCGCGCCCCGCCAACGGCCGCCCGCAGCCCGCGCGGCAGCCCCGGGCGCGCTACCGCCAATCAGCGCGCGGCAGGCGGAGGCGGCGGGAGGCGAAGCAGCCGCCGGCCAAACGCGGGCGGCGGTGGGACGGCCCGGCACGCCTGCCCGCTGCGGCTGAGCAAGTTAATTGGCTATTTTGCCTCCGAACCGCCCAATCAGAGGGTGCCTTGTAAGCGCATCGTGAGCCTATCAGGGAGCCGCTTCTGCTTCCGCTCTGGTGGTTTGAAACCGTCCTGCTCCGCGGCCGGGGGCGGCTGGTGCCGGCAGGTGAGAGGGGGCGGGGGGGCGGCCAGGGGTGCTGCGCCCCGGGGGGCCGCGGCTTCCACAGCACCTTCTCTGTAACCTCGGCGCGGCTGCCCGGCAGCTTACCCGCGGCCCCCACTGCCGAGCCGCTCCCGGCGCCCCGGAGCGGTCTGTGAGCAGTGAGTACGCCTGGCCTCCGGGTGGCCGGCCGGTTGCCTCAAGGGCCCAGCCTTGGAAAAAAACAAAACCGCCACCCCGCGCTCCCGTACGGCATTGTGCTCTTTTCTGCCTGTCCCCCAGCGTGGTGAGAAGCTTAAAAACAGGGAGTTGAGCCATGCGAGGGGGTGCGGTTAAGGGGAAGGCGTGCCCCGGGTATGCTGGGGGATGGAGTAGTTCTGTTTCCTAGCCGTTGAGTCCTCTGATCTGATTATTAAGTGGAAAGCATTACTTTTAGTCAAAAACAGACTGAAAAGCGCAAAATTCTGAGCCCAGCCCAAGCAGTTCAAAATTAAGGGTGAGAGCAGCCATGGTGAGTCGAACCGAAGATCTTCATATTTGTGATTTAGGATCCTGTTTCTAAAAGTGGCTGCCTTAGCATTGTAGTTATATGCTTATGGTTTGGAAGGGACTACTGCTGTCAACAGGAATCTTTCTGTGATGAAGTGAGACATATGTTTTGGCAGATGCTTGGGTAGGATTAGAATAACATGGTAAGTGTGAAGTTGCTCCTGTCACTGTCATGGTATAATGATTTGCAGCTTAGCAAGTCAACTTCTTGCCCCAGTGATGGTGTCTTACTTAATATCCATTGATTTCTCTTTTAGAAACGTACCCGGTATTTTCTTGAACTTAATGCTTTTTCACCAAGATCAAAACTGACAGGTTATTCTTAGCATGACATGGCAATGATGTCTATAAACATCAGCTTAAAAGAAGTGTATTTATCTCGATTTAGTGCAGTAATCCAGTCTGTTGTTTCATATATAAGCAGATTTCTGGAATTCTAGATTTACTGGGATTTTCACTGTAATGTTGCAATAAAAATGCAAGGTTAGACTCTGGACACAAACATTGGAAGTACAGACAGGCAAAACGTAGAAGCATGGGGAAAGCTTGAACGCTCAGTAGTAAGCTGTTAGTGAAATCTAAGGCAGCATTCAAGTCTGTAAAGGCAGTCAGGTGGAGGACGAATAGATAAACACAGAGGAGGGCTAGTCCATGAGTGTAAAGAAAAGGGATGGGAAGAGGGGGCAAACACACTGAGCTCAAGGTGACAGTAAGTGACTCTTAGAAGATTATGTCAAACAGGTAAGCTGCAGTTATAGATTGGAAAGGAAGAGTAACCTGGAGGAAGGCTGACCTGGAGTGGAGAGGTAGCATCACTTGTGGTGAAGGAACCTTTTGAGTTTTGGAAGACCACAGACTTGAGCGTAGTTTCAGTGCTAAGCAGAGAACTAGACACACTAGAGTGTCAAGGGCATGATCTCAGGAAACTGAAAATAGAAGTCAGGATAGTGGTCTTAAGTTATTGAACAAACATTTTGGAAGAAACCTTTCTCCTTCACTTCCTTGAACTCATCGATGTTCATGCAAAACTCCATTTGCCCTCCTGTTTTGCAGAAGAATTGATGGTAGATTAGTTCTTTTTAAGTGGGCTGAGGAGGAAGAGAACAGTATTTCTAATTTTTGGCAGCACATACACATGTAAGTGCGGGATAGTTGATCCTTTGTGATCCTCCCTAATGCCCACACACATGTTTGAATACCTCCAGGAAATTTAAGAGTAGTCAAGACCCACAGTTTCAGAAACTGTATGAGTAGAAGCTGACTTTTAAAGGTTACTAAAGAAGTATTTTTTGGCTATTAAAATAACTTGTCAACTAAAGGAAGGGTGAGTGCTAGTATAAAATTACTTTATTAGGCAGAGCAGCCAAAACCGAAAAAACAGGTAGGGAATAATTTGTGGGGGAAGGAAAAGAAGAAAATTCTCAGAGCCAGGGACAATGGAAACAGAAGGCTTGAGGAAGCTCATATTTCTTCTTTCATCTACACACCAGAATACAGCAATAAAAACATTTAGTAAACCTCCCGAAGACTTCATATTTAATGCTTAGTAAGCATGGTTGGTATATTAGGGCTCAGCAGGAGGCAGCGAGATGGTAATCATATCTTTTGAACCTTGGGCTGTAGGAAATCTCAGCATTTAAAATTGTCTTTATACCATTTAAAAAATGTCCATCTTAAGCACAGAAATGAACTACCCATTCTGCAAGGTGTAGATATCTGTGGCAGAGCAAGCTTTTGTGGTGTAGGAAGAATCAGCATCTGGAGTAACTCAAAGAACAAAAAGATAATTTCCATCTGTATTCCTGTGTAGAGAACTGTGAGGTTATTGTTGGATTTTGACATTTTTTAAAAAAGGTGATGATGCTTCATGATTATCTCAGCGTGGGCAGTGGCTGAGGTAGTTCAGGGGGGGAAAAATCACAGCATAGCTTAGTCACTCTATAGAAATTTTGTAGTGAAACAAGCTCCAAAACAAGACTAATAAGTAAATAAGGAGGAGGGATTGACACAGGATTTTATCTATAAATTAAGGCCTCTGTTATTCTTATCATCTGTTCCTTTTTTTTTTCCCTCTAGCAGTGTGTTTTAGTTACAATTGATGTAAAATTTTATATTGTTTATCATGAAGCATTTGTTATTAAACTTATTCAGTCAATGTAAAATATAAGAGAAAACATTTATATTGTTGCTTTGTGATCTTCCATAGTTTTCTTTTAAAGTAAATGGAAGAGTTTCCAATGTTTTCAGTATGGTTTGGATCAGTTTCCTACCTGGCGTTATATAATGAAATATATGATCAGTTTAGCCCGGAGAATGCATTGATGCAATTTCTACAGCAGAATCTCTGTTTCTGGGGAGAATGTTGGTGAAGATACAGTAAACATACTGGAACTGAAAAATGAAGTTCAGCTTCTACTGTTTTATAGACTTTGTGCAGAATGTCATCAGATGAGGAGAAAAGCACAAGTCCAGTTTTGCCAAAAGACTCTGTTGGGGGCAGTTCTGTTTCTTCAGATCTTCAGGTAGGAAAGAGGCAACCTCATTCAGTTCACTGTCATGGTATTTTATTTAGCAAAGGATGATTATGGGGAAATTAACAAAACTTGCATCTTTTTTGTTTTATGTGTACAGGAAAATAAAAATGTTAGTGAAAAGAAACAAATTAGACAAAAAAACCCCGAGATTAAAATATATTCACTTGAATTCCCTTTTGTGCATTTCACAAGAAATTTTAATTTATGTGAAAATTCCTCTGTAAACTTAAGAGGCTGATCAATGATAGCTACAAGTAAAATCATACAGTTTTCTTACCTCTTTATTTTCTGGTGTTATTTTTTATGTAAGTCTTATCAAGTAGCATAAATTTGACACAGTAGGATGGAAAATCATTATTTCTGCAGGATTAGTTGTAACTATGTGTTGTGCTTCTTACATGATGTAAGAACTGAATTTTTTTTAATGGATTTATTTCCCATAGAGTACAATTGTGGCCAAGTTCACCTTGGAAGGGAAATGCTGCTTTTTGCTTCTTTTTTGTTGTTGTTTTTTTTTTTCCTCCCAGCATCAAATATACCAAGATATGCTGGAACTATGGTGGCGTTTTTTCCTTTTCTGTGCTCAGCATTCTTTTGAAAGGATGCAAAGGTACTGGACAAAGTCTTTGTCCTGTGCTTCTGAAAGCAGCAGATTTTCATCCTTTACTAATTGATTATTCCTATTTGAGCAGTGAGTGGATTTTTTTCCTTTGATAGAATTCTATCCAAAACAGGTTAGTTTTGAGAAAAATAGCTTTTACTAATTGCCCTGTAGAAATGTATCTCCACTTTTGTCACCTGGTGGAATGGTCATACACAGCAGAAGCACTGTTAAATTAAGGGGATTTTGATTCATTTGGATTGATTTTGCCCTTTTAAACTACCTGTTCATGAATAATTAATTTCTGCAGTTCATACACATCTCTATTTGTGATCATATCTCATAGATAAGTTTTCTTAATCTTTGTTCAGCAATAGTAATCAATCTGTGTTTCCAGTGCCTTTTATAGTTGGAAAATGGGATGAAGGCATTGTGTGACATATTTTGAAAAAAGAGTTTTCTTTTATGATCTCGTTGATTATCAAGGAGGTTCTAAGGCCACCTTTTAGAGAATGATAAACTAAATTAATGACTGCTTTCCAACTGAGAACATGTCTATAATGGAATAGCCAGGTGGAAGTGACCTACAACAATCATCTAGTCCAACTCCCTGAACAAGTCAGAGCTGACCAGAAGTTGAAGCATATTATTAAGGATGTGATCCAAATAGCTCTTAAACACTGACAGGGTTGGGGCATCAACCACATCTCCGGGAAGCCTATTGCAGTGTTTGACTGCCCTCTCAGTAAAGAAATGTTTCCTCATGTCCAGTCTAAACCTCCCCTGGCACAGCTTTGAACCTTTACAGTGCATCCTGTAACTGGATCCCAGGGAGAAGAGTTCAGCACCTCTCTTTCCACTTCCTGTCATCAGGAGTAGAATCGGAATCATAGAATCATTTACGTTGGAAAAGACATTTGAGATCATCAAGGCCAATCATTAACCCAGGACTGCCAAATCCACCACTAAACCATGCCTCTAAGCACCTCATCTACATGTTTTTGAGCACTTCCAGGGATGGTGATTCCATCAGGTCCTTTGGTCTTTTCGGCCACCTGGGCACCCTGCTGGCTCATGCCCAGCCGGCTGCCGACCAGCACCCCCAGGCCCTTTCCCACCAGGCCCTTTCCAGCCGCTCTGCCCCAGCCTGTAGCGCTGTGTGGGGCTGGTGTGACCCAGCTGCAGGACCCGGCACGGAGCCTTCTTGAACCTCATCCAGCTGGCCTCGGCCCACCGGTCCGGCATGTCCAGACCCCTCTGCAGAGCCTCCTGCCCTCCCGCAGATCAACGCTGCTGCCCAGCTTGGTGTCACCTGCAAAGTTGCTGAGGGTGCGCTCGATCCCCTCGTCCAGAGTGTCAATAAAGATACTGAACAGCACTGGCCCCAGTACTGAGCCCTGGGGAACACCACTTGTGACTGGCCACCAGCTGGATATAACTCCGTTTACTGTGACGCTCTGGGCTTGGTCATCCAGCCACCTTTCTATGATTCTATGATCAAAACTCCTTTGACTTTCAGGCCTTAGAACTATATTCCTGTAGTTTTATGCTTTAACAGAATTTTTGTAGCTGACATAACGGCTTGAAAGTTTTGTTAAAAGCAGAACAAAGATAGTAAGTAAACTGAAGATATATTGTTAATTTTACTGTGGTTTTATTTTAAATGTGTTTGTCAATATTGTATTGCAATTGCAGCATCTTTGTTGCGGAATATTTAAGATTGCAATGATACACCTAATCATTCAATGTTTCCATTGCTCTGTGTTACATATTCTTATTGTAGTCTCCAGGAATTATTTTTCTTAGGTCTGAATTTCTGCTTACAATTGGGATACTGTGTTTTCTTCATTCCAACAGTGTTGTAATATTGTAATTTTTCACTGGATGCTGTCAATTGACACTTTCTGTTGGTGCATGAGGGTGTGTATTCTTGGACGTAGTGGATCCTTAGGGTGTTAGTGTTAGAATTTGAAAGATAAGATAAATATACTGCTATAACTTCATATGTATATTTTGAGTGCTCAGGATCTCTATAGTAAGACAGACTGTGTGCTAGTGATGAAACTGGGTGACTCAAAATGAACCACCTACTTGCACCTGACATCTTACTTACTAAGTCCCTTGAATTGGGTAAGGTAATCATGGAAGAAGCTGGATCAGCTCTGACTGAAAACTAAATTGTTTGGGGGGAAGAATTAGTTTTAAGTTGCTATTTGGCCACATGATCACTTTGAGGAAGACAGAGAAGTGATAAAGTGTCTTCAACCCAATCATTTAATTTAGATAAGGTAAAGGTGAATATATTGGCTTTTTTACTCTGCTGAAGTTTTGCTGCAGGGAATTTTATACAGTTCCATGCAGTTCCTGGATCAATAACTCACCTGAAGACAACTGTTTTCTTCTTTGACTTCTGATAAAATCTAAATTCAGAAAGATAGGGATATGGAAAAATTAATAACTTGTTGATTCTCAGCTGACTATACCTTTAACATGGCATGTGATACTTCCTTTTACCTATCAAAAAGATACACTATGTATTTGTAATTACATAGTTTCACAGACAATTATTTAGCCTTTTCATTTTAACACGATGGGTTAGAATATGGGAGATGGAAATTTGAAAGGAAACTAGAATTCAGCTAAACTGTACAAAACCTAGCTTGTTAAATTTTCAAATGAGTTGAAACCCATATAAATGTAACAGTTTCACTGGAAACTTTAAAATACTATCCTTTTCAGCTGGTAGATTCAAAAACACATAACATGTAATTGGTACCTCTAACTGATTGTTTCCACTCTAACTTTCCCCAGCTTGAAGAAGAAAAATATTTTCCAATTCACAAGTGATTTCTGAGGCTTGACTCCTTAGGATACTAAACAGAATTAATACAATAGTATTAAGTGAATTAAAAATGACTGCTAGTGGCCTGGCTTAGTACTTTCCAACTGGCATTTTTTTCCCAAATGTTTAATTAGTGACTTTGTACAGTTTCACCATTTAACTGCTACTGGAATATAATTACTGGACTGTATGATGTAGCCATAATACAAATTGTCTATAGTTACACACTGAACTCTAAATACTTCCATCCTGAAAATCTCTTTGAGAGATTTAAAAAAACTCGTTAGTTGGCTTACTTTAATACATAGTATAATGCAACATACCAGTTAAATTGATTTAGAATTTTTTAACAGGAAAGCTTTTATATTAGTTATATATGTATTCCCTATACCTATATAATTTTAAAAATGCATAATATAAGGTAAGAATAATTATATCTAATCAAAAGAAATTACTGGATAATCAAATGTCTTTTGGTGGTTGGCTTTAGAACTCCCACCAAAGAAATCGTTGTTTTATGGAGTATGAAACGTGACTGAGTTCAGTAGCATCATTGTCATGGCTATAAAAATATTTTTCTTTGCAGTAACGCTTAGAAATAGTATCAGGTGATTAATAGCTTACATGATCTAGAATTTATTATTTTTTTGCAGTTCGTGTTTTTCAGGTGCCTGTTCTAGTATCCAATCTGGCATCTGTCAAATTCTTTCTGTGTAACTATTGCATTATATTAGTTGTAGTCAAAATGAATGTGAACATGAAACAAGAGAGAGACAAATTATTATAATCATGGTAGGCAAACAGCTCACTTGCAACTCTATGGGAAATCCTCTTAGAAATGTCTCAAATTATTGAAAACTGTTTCCACTCCTTCCTATACATATATATATATATAAAATTTTTGGAAATGTGATTATATTTTTATGTTTATTTGTCATCGCTTTGTGACAGGATGAATATGGAGACCTGCTTCGTTATGCTGTAGTGACTCCAAAGTTTGAACAGTGTGTCTCAAAGTGGTCAGAATCTGCATCAGAACTGAGAGCAGGTGGAAGATTTTCAGGTGTAACAGATGATGCCATTCACTGTAAGACTCCAGGTACCATGTGCAAAGCTCTTTGTTGATTTGTTCTGTCAATTACAAGAACAATGATACACCTTTTTTGACTTAAGTTTTTTAACAACTTCTGTTTGAAAAGTACAGGTGGCACATATATAGTACAATTGCATTTTGCACAGCAATAGGAAGGCCTATTCACTGAAGGATTCTCACTGACATTGCTTTCAGATGATAGTATTGATGTGCTGACAGTTCCCTGTTTTGTGATGCAGATGTTTAAAGAGGTTGGTGTAATGGTGCAGAAAGGGGTACCCTTGCTTACAGTACACATCATCAAAATCTGGCAAGTCACAACTGGTTTTGCTCATACTTGTGCTGCCATGGTAGATAAATGGGTATTTTTAATATGATTATTTGGAGATAAGAGTTACCTTAAAAGGGCTTTGTGTAATGAGTAATCATGTCACTACATGAATGTCATTCTTGCTCTTTTTAGTTCAATCACACTATTCTAGTTCTATTTTATTCTTTGGTACTTAAGACTGTGTCTTGTGATGCATTAATAACACTGATGTTTATGGTTATATGTTGTTTGCTTTTGTCACTAGCATTTAGATTGAGGAAGCTGTTAATTTTTGCTTCAGAAGAAATAGTAAACCATCATACCTGCATTATTTCTTTACCAGGGAGTTTAGCTTAATCAGGAAGAACTAAGTTTTAAATTAACTTCTATTCTTTATCATGCTATTTCATGATAAAAATACTTACCTACAGTTTTTTCTACACTCCTGTTTTTTGTGATCCTTGAGGATGGCTTTATCTCTACTATTTAGAGGACCATGGGGTATAAAATGTGTAGATAATTTTACTGCTAAAGACTAAGCAGCCTTGAAGTGCTTGTGTAAATCTGGTGCTAATTGTCACCTTGAAATAAATGTTGTTCATGGCTAGTGTATGCAGGAGCTCTTGGCCATGCTGATCAGAACTAAATAACAGTCTGCTAGCAGGAATTTACCAGTTGAATTGCAAAGGGCAATGCAGTCATTGGAAGTTGTTAATTTTGTATTAGAAAAAGAACCATGAGTAAAAATAAATCTATCCTCTTAAATTGTGTTGTTGTTTTCACTGAATATAAAGAAATCTTTGTAAGCTGTCAATTATCTTTTAGTTAACTCATGTTAATACCATACAATAAATAAACAGGTTCTTAAAATAAGGAATGTGATTAAAGTGAGGGAGGTAGTATTGGTTATGCTCTGTATCCTTCCGCAATGAGTCTGTGCAGTGGAGTTTTGGTGTGTTCAGACACCCAAACTAATCCTCTACTTCCAGTATGCCATAAGGAGAAATGTTTTATCATTTTTATAAACTAATGGAGAATCTTAGTCCTGAAGGACATCATATCCATAACTTCTCTTCATGCAGAATTAGGGTGGTGGTTATTCTGAATATCAGACTGCCATAAGAAATTTAGAAGGTACGATTCTGAGTTCACCGAAATCATGAGAATGGAAGTTTGGAGAGAGAAAATATTCTGTAATGGAAGTAGATCTGGAGTTAGAGTGTGAATGATGTTAGAAAAACTTTTCCCAACAGAAAAGTTTGAAGTGCAGCCTTTGCATTTTGATATTACATATTGAACTTTATTAACTTGATCTAGTGTCATTATGTTCTGTGTGGGAATTGTACCAAGCTGCGTAAGAATCAGATCAATAGAAGCTGCTGGTATTTTGAACTATGGAATTATTCTCAAACAGTCAAACTGAGTAGGAAAAATTCCACAACAGTTATAAGTATTCCTGCAACTCCTACAGTGAGAACAATTGCTTGGGCTTTAAAAAATTATGATACAAAATTTTTTGATTGGAAGAATAAAAAATCCTTAGCTGTTATATCAGGTTGAGGTACCAAAAATTGCGGTCTGGTAGATTCAGCTAAAGGTAATGTTTAAGCTGTCTGTGATTCCCACAACCAAAGAGCATTGTGTGGTTACTGTCAGGAGTCCAATACTGTCTGACTAGGTTCCTTTAGATACGCTCATGAGAAGGGTTTCGTCTTCTGGTACCAGTTTACTTGTCTGAATATTTTCTGTTAAATGGGATTTTGGTTTAGCAGAGTGATACAGCAATATATTGACATTGCAATACAAGCACCTGTCATGGTCTGTTTGGATCTCTCAAATTAACAGGTCAGCATACTCCATGAATTAAACTTTATTTTCTGAGCTCAGTAGGAAGGAAAACAAACACATCGAACACGGGCTCAATCCCATTTGTACAGACCAGTCTAACATTCAAGTTCACTAATTCATCCCTTAATTCATGAAGTTTTTAACTCACAAGTTCTCCAATCATAACTGGCAACTGATAGCTCATGCCCCTGTGAGCAGAATTGCCTAGCTGACAGAGGGAGTGCTCATCCTTCCTTCCCCATCACAGTGCAGGACTCCCCCGTATCACAGCGGAAAGCACAGAAGCCTTGGCAGTCTGGCTGCTGCTGGATACATTTCAAAAGCTTTTTGTGTAAGCTGACTTATTTATACCTTCCAGCTTGGAAGTTTGATCTGTGCTATTTCTGTTCTGAAGGAACTGTCAGACAGTCCCTGTGCAAGGATTAGGGTGGCAGGAGACAGCAAGCTGCAGGTGATAATGGCTGCGTAGTGACCTTTAGCCCTTCTGTCCATCATGTCCCACCTACACACTGCTCTTGCCTTGACCTAATAGCACTGCTCCCAGGATACACCAAGCCTTAGCATGAGCTGTGCGTTAGCCAAAATCTGAGCAGGACCTGAGTGAACAGTCAGAGCATGATAGAGTAATTGTAATCGACAGTAAGATCACAGTACAACGTGGTTCCTGTTACTGGTCTATACGCTAACCATCATGACTTAGGGTGTCCCCGGTTGCCAGGAAGGACTATGTGGGTTAAAGCCAGCTCAAGCCCGCACCTCAGTTGAAAGTTAATTTTGCTGGTTGCTCAGGTTTTTTACTGTGTTGGGTTGAGCCAACACTTTCCGCATGCTTGTCTGGCTAGCACAGGATGCATTCGCACTTCTTGATTCACTAAGGCCACTTACACAACCAGTTGATCTACCCAGCTGGTGCAGCCTTTTAATGAAAAACAAAGGCCAGTCTCTGCCCCTCCCTGTGTTCAGGTAAGTGCAGCTTTCTTTACGACAGCTCTGGTCACTCCCTGTATTCTTCCCTGAACTTCATGAGCATAGTGCTCATCTCCTCTGAATCTTCCTCCATTGTAGCAGGCAGTTGATCAATTGCACTATCAGATTGCAAGGATTCAAATACACTTGCAAATCTCTTGAATTGCAAGCAGTTCAGGTCAGCTGCTGGGAACATTTCTCAGCCTGAGAAGTTCTTAAAAAAGAACTTCCACTTAAAAGTGGAAAATTTTAAATCCAGCTGTGTGGAATTATATTACAGAGCAAATTCTAGTTCAGGTGTTGTCCCCAGTGTGCTCTCTGTGTAGAATTTTGTCTCCCAGTTTGAGTGGAACATTGTTTTGTAAGGGAGTATTTGTGATGTGTGTTACTGTGCTTATACAAAAGCAGATCAGAATCAAAACACTAGACTTGTGCACTTTTTTTTTTGGTTGTTGTCTGTATACTCTATTTTCAACCATATTTGTCTGAAGAGAAGATCTTAGCCAGCACTGTCTGCTGTCTCTCTCTTAGTGAGAGGGGTTGTACTTTTCTTCCCCATACCCCTCCCCTCTCTGGGGCCAATAGTGTAGCCTATGACGTCTTTATACCTTTTTACTGTCTAAAAGTATGCAATAGAAGTGAAAGGACAAATTTCCATTCCCTTGATTGGTTTTTTTTGAAATATTTGAACAACATTTTCTTCTACTATGCTTGGTATTACCAGATAAGAATAGTCATTTGCAAGCTGTAGGTAATTAGCATGGAACACAGGAAAGAAATGCGCTTATACTTGATGGTGACAAAATTTGGCATCACAGTTTTGTGTATTGGTCATTACAAGAAGCCACACATTCCCCTCAGTTACATATGCTCAGGTGTTTATTATCTTTGCAAAGGGCACCACTTTGCAAAGTACAACTTGTCTTGTATTTTCAAAATGAAAACATTCGTTAAAAACAGTAAAGAAGGTGCTTTTAATCATCTCGGAGGCTGAGGCAAGAATGTTTATATGGCCCCATCATGCTTTATTAATTACACGCTATAAACTTCTGGTGCTCTGCTGCTGTGTCAAAACATAGGTTTGCTGTTCAAAATGTCTCTATGTCCTGTCAGTCTAGGAAGGAGAAGTCATATATTTCCTTGAGACAGAGCTTAAAACAATCTATTTGTAAAAAGAAGGTTATTTCAATGAAAATCTGTCCAACTCTTCTATATAACCTCTAGTACTGAGCAAGGGTGATTGCATATTTGGGTTTTTTTCCGTGATACTAATAGTAAGACTTCAGTTGAACAGTGAGAAAGTAGTCAAGTTCAGGTTCAGTCCTCTACCTCTGATGCTGATTAGATAGGATAGATCAATAGGTTGTTGCTGAAGGCTGTTAATTTATTTGTTTAGCTCCATTCTTTTGGCATTGCTTCATGTTCATACTAAGTATCAGGTTCTTTGACATTTGTCCTTTCCTTGTCTGGCTCTCATGCTGTTGCTATGTTAAAATAACAAAACCATAAATTATTAGGGTAGTGTTCTATACATTTGTGAAACAAAAGTTTAATCTTCTGCAGAGCTTCTCAAGCTTGCAGTGTTTTTTCACCTTCTCCATGTAATGTTAGTATTGAGACTGACCAAGTTTCCAATGCCACGTTATGCCTTTTGAAATGAAGTTCTGTTTGTGAAGTATTCTCTTGTTTGGCATTTTTACTTCCTCCTCAGGTTTTTGAAACTGAATTGAATGTTTCCACTATGATGGTAGAAGTCTTAATTGCTGGTAACCTGTATTCATTGCAGTTAATTTAATGATATATAATACCTTCACTAAAAGCTTCCAGTCAAGTAAGAAAAATAATTGAAATAAAGCATGCTGTACTGTTTGATTCAATGTCCAAATGCTTTGAAACCTAAAACTTAATTTCCTGTTCTTGTTCAGTTGATTAAATTGGAAAATGACTAAGACTGGAGCAGTAAATAATTTGTACAAAGATGTCTAAAGATGACTCGTATCCAAACAGTGGGAAAATTCCTTCTCTTCAGGCTACCAGCCCTCAGTATTGATTCATTAAAACTTCTGAGAAGACTTTTTAAAAACTATACATTTTAACAAATTTCTACCCTCAGCTTTGACCACTGATAGCAGATCATGTGTGAGAACATTCTGTCAGAGCATATTTACTTAATAAAAGCAGAAAAGGTCAGGTACTAGAAGAACTCAGAAAAAATCCCAAATGATAGTATTGGGATAACAAACATATGGAAAAATGACTTGTTTATAGTAGAGCTAAAGAAATAAGAATACAGTCTAGGTATTTGTCAGAATAAATGTATTTCAGAATTATTTAATGAAGTACATTTTTATACTTTATCATATCCAAATGGTTCCACGTCCTTGGTACCTGAGTGCACTGTAGCTGAATGCATCATGTAGTACAGTGGAAGGGACAGAGGTGACAGGAGAGCAGTAGGAATAAGAATGAAATTAATATGTATACAACTGGAAAATTATGGCCTATCTGAAAGGCCAAGATAAATGACATAAGATGATCATAGAGACATGTAACAAATACACTCGGTGGATTCAGTGAAGGTACATCCTATGATAAACAAGAAAACTGCAGGCAGAGTTAAGATAATCTGTACATAGGATTAAGGGGAAGGGAGTGATGAACTTGTAACTATGATGTCAGACTATGACAGTTGTCAGTCTATTTTAATATCCTGGTTTTACTGGTTACATTGCTACTGAAAGATCAGTCGAATGAACTTTCTGAGACTTGTTTTGAAGTTCAGAAAGCAGCATTCTTTATTACAGCACCAGGAACACGGGAGATATCTCCTCCTAACGTGCTCACCTTGTCCTAAAATATATGTCCCTTTTATTCTGTATAATCATACATATGCGTTACATTTCCCCAAAATCCAGACATATTTGATTATTTCCTGGAATTCATTTACATTAGTCCCTCCTTCTTTTGCACATGCATAGTTTTCTTGTGACGACTGAGACACTGTTGGCTCCTAAACACTCCATGACCCGGTTATGTTGGTCCTTTTATGATGTTTCTTGGCAAAACCTACTAAGTTTCCATGAGATTCAATCAGTTCTTTTCTTTCATCCTATATTTTTCTTTTCAAGTTGGATCATAAATCTCATCTGTACAATACTAGATCTTCTCAATTACAATCTAATAATTATACTAACACAGGGACTTCTCGATTACAATCTAATAATTATAATAAGGTTATACTTATACTAAGGTTATACATTAAACTTCTGGTATCACTGCTGTCAACATTTTGTTCTGTTTTTTACTTTGTATCTTGCAAACAGGCCCCTGGCCTTAGGAGTTTACAGTCTTATTAAGGAAAATGGCAAAAGTTTTTACATTTTTGACTGGAGATGTTAATCGACATAAGAGAGATGCTTTTTGTTTCTGGCAATGTTAGGGGTTTTTTTGGTACTTGCTGTAATCATCCTCCTTAAATTAACAAAATTAAATTAAAAGGTTCTGTTCTTTAAGGGGTCAGGTAGTTTCGATTTGACTGTTTACGATAAGACTATTGGTTTAAATATACATGTATCTTTGAAACATATAATTGAATTGGGTTGTTTGTTTTACTTTGGGAAGGGAGGTTTCTGATGGCAGAAATATTTTAAGATTTTGATGGGGGAGTTTGTTTGCTTCTTTGTTTGTTACTTTAATACCTGGCTTCTATCCAGAATACAGACCAGTTACCCTGTCCACAGTATCAATCCTTATTGCCTGTTTCATTTTTGGTCTTAATATCAGTGAAAGAGCTTTCTGAGGCCAATATGGACCGACTTAGCACAGTTATTTCAGAAGAGGCTTCTCCACAAGAGTCCACA
The DNA here is from genome assembly GCF_017639655.2 of Falco naumanni. Classification (NCBI taxonomy): domain Eukaryota; kingdom Metazoa; phylum Chordata; class Aves; order Falconiformes; family Falconidae; genus Falco; species Falco naumanni. Next base: position 59,442,898 of record NC_054080.1, on the reverse strand, counting down.
TGTGGTCCAAGAGAAATCAACGAAATCATAGTGACTGAATTGAATTTACCTGATGAAAAAGTAACTGAAATAGAAAACATACTCGATCACTGGAGTGGAAGTCTTAAGGTATTTATTTTGTGTGGAATCCTTAAATATCATATACAGACATCAGTGTGTTGTAGAGTAAGTGAGAGTGCAGCAAAAGTTGCAGTGTGATTGCACTGGGAAGTGGTGGTTTTGTTTTTGATTGTTGTCATCTATTGTGTATAAGCACTACAACATCTTGTTTCAAGAATTTTGGAGTAACTTTCTCCATTAGGGAAGTTCAGTTATTATCAGTTATTCAATAGTGCATTATGTCCAGTAATATTTATAAACAGCCTGTGTAATGGAGGCATCACTGTAAATATTCATGTCTCCTTAATTGCTATGTGTTTTAAGATTAAAAGATTAGGGAGCAGAAAATAATTTTAATCATTGCACTGCTGTCATCTCTTTAACTTTTCAGACAAACGTTCTGACTGAATTGAGAAAATGGAAGCTTAGTGTGATTGAACATCACAAGCTTCAAATGAGGCAAGAAAAAGAGAAACATGCTGCACACGTGAGACAGTTGAGCAGTGAGATGGAAAACATGAAGGAGTTGCTACGTACTTATGAAATATCTATTGGAAGGAAAGATGAGGTAGTAATTCAATTTCATAATTCAACAGTTACTGTCTTTTCTAAAAGTATCCACACTGAATTTTTGGGTGCATCTCTTATGTACTTAGATTGTATAGTAGAAGAAGTATCAATGCTGCTAATTATGTTCTCCATACTTACAATGGAAACTTAACATGCTGCGTGTATATATTTTGCATTGTTTGATTCTTAAATCTAGGCTCTCTTGTTCCTTATTTATTTCATGAAGATCACACAGGCTTAGATGAATCCATTAGCTCTTACACTTTAAAAGCCTTTAATTTTTCAATGATTGGATTGGTTTTCTTTAATTTTAAATGGGCAGCAGTCTCCTAAATGTCTCTATTTTAGGGTTCTTGTGAATTGTACATTTGTAAGAATTCTTAGGATTGTACCTTTGGAGTCTCTTGAGTTAAGCTTTTCTGCTATCAGCAATATCAACAACTGCAAAATTAACTGGAATTACGAGATGATATAAAGTTTTGGCAGCCCTTTGATCACATAATTAATTTAATCTTCTTATTGCAATCCTGATTTTTTGAACATGTACTTTAGGACACTTAATGGAATTTGGGTTTTAATTCCCATTTACCTTCTTCTTTAAAAAAACATCCATTGAAGTAGTTAAAATATGGGGGAAGATGATGTTCTGTATCCATTTAGAAAACAGTCTAATCTTACAGACCAAGCAAATATAAATATTGTAACATTACAAAAACAGGATTAGTATAATATCATTTATCTAAATAAGTATGTGCAGAGCCATCGTTATTTCAGCATACATCATTCAAACATACCAGATTCTGTTGGATATCATTGTATGACACTTATGTTTAATGTGCCATAATTCTCGATGATACTTGGAAAGCAGTATTTTTTTTTCCTGCTACCAAAGAAATTGTTTCTTTGTTCAATTTTATAGTTCTGTTTCTAAGAGAAATTGTTTTCAGTAGAAAATTATTGTTGCCACCACCCTAACGGGAGGTGGCAATGCTTCCATGTATCACTGTATTTACCAGAACTGCTGTGTTCTGACAAGGGCATAAGACAATATCTATCAGCCTCACAAATATTACAAATACTGCGGATTCTTGTTTTCACTTTGTAAATCTCACCAACGCTTTTTAGTGGCAAAAATATACTAATTAACAAATGATGATTTAGGCTGAGACTTCTAGTGTGTATCAACAGTTGTTGATGTTTTATATTAGTATATGACGCTTGCAACGGAAGTAATTTATTGTATTCCTTTGCTTTCTATTTGCTTATTGATTAGTTGATATTTATGCAAATTTACTTCTAATTTTAGATGTATTTGTTGTTACTTATATAGCTGAGACTATTCAATTCTGGAACTGAAAAGTTAAGACGAGTCACATTTAAACAAAGTAGCTTATACTAGATTAATGTATAGTATTAGGAAGTATTAGGAAGAGCTCATTCTTAAAAATTTACAGGTGGTTTATCTTTAAATTACTTTAAATACATCAGAGCAGCATTTATTTGTTTCTGGACTTCGAACATGTTAAACAAACTAAGCTTTTGCCCGGTAATATTTCATTAAACATGCAGAAGATGGACTGAAACAAGTTGTGTGAAAGTCTGTACTGAAGAAAATAGGAGATATTTATTATTTGCTAGATAACTTTGTTGATTTAAGGGTAGATTTTAAGTATCGTTCATTTAATTGATATATGTTCAAAATGTATTGCATGTAACATATGCCATAGACTATATTAAGATATGTTAGTATATAACATCACAGAATATTGTTCTTCACAATTCTAATGCAGTAGTTAAAGTAACTTGACATCATTCCCGAAAGTCCCGAGATTGGTCACTGTTGGCCATTGAAGTTGCTTAGACATTAGTAGTGGCGGAGTCTAGCTGAAGAAGTCAGGCAAAAATAGAGAACTACTCAGTGATTTGGTGTATTAGATTTGCATCACACCTGGCCTAATTTCTAATCAGGGAACCTCAGCTGTTTCTGTATACTAATTAAAACGTATTTAGAGGTTGGTGGTAAAAGTACTTAGTTGCATTCTCTGTCCAGTAGACCATCTTGCCTCTCAAATGGTTTGATTGCTGTAGGCCTATATGATACCTTTCATGAGAACTTTTAAAGAGAATGACAATTCTTAACCAGTTTTTTCTAGTTCTTAGCAACTCTTTACCTTGTTTATCATGTTCAGATGGTTGAATAAGCTTTCTGCAGATAAATAATTTCTTTACACTTCAATTAATTAATAATGCACTAAAACAAACTTAATATAAACATTCCTGATTGACCAAAATTGTCTTTGAAATAAGTGATTCTTCTGACCTTGTGCTACAATGACATTTAATTATGAGGAAGTAGCACAGAAGCCTGCAGATGTAGGATGAAATAACAATTCAGCTGAACTTTTCCTTAAACTATACAGTAGAAGTGTTTAAGTGACACATTCTGAGTGTTGAAGCCACAGGAATTTTACTTCTGATTTTAATTCTGATTGTTGTTTCCTGCATGCTAGAGTAAGGAGAAGATTCAGTAGAAAGCATCTGTAAAAAGCAAATACTTTAAGTGAAAAATAACTGATGCATAAAGTATATTCTGTTTGACCTTACAAAGATCATTGCTATTAAAAAATGTTAACTAATATTTTTGCAGGTGATTAATAACTTGACCCAAGCATTAGAGAGGCAAAAGGAGAGAATAGAGTTGATGAGAAGGTTTTCAGTGTGGCGAATTCAACATGTTAAAACCAAACAAGAGGTATGTGCGCAAAATAAAAATGCAATGAGAATGAAACCTCTGAACTCAAAAGGGTCAGAGTTGCTGCAGTTCCTGTTACAGTTTGAAGAAATGACAGTGTCTTTATTTTGATGTTTGACAATGTCAATTCTAAAAAGAACCCTGCTGTCAGAATACTCTCGGGGCGGGGCGGGGAGGGAAATCAAACCTATGTTTGTCTTGGATTGCTCCAATTACTGTGATCAGCTCACAGCAAATGAGCTCACAACAAATACAGTATCTGCGTTTTGAAGTAGGTGTCGAGGGAATCTGTATCTAAATTTCAAACAAATCTGAACAAAATAATTTGAACAGTGATGTGATACAATATCATTTTGGGAGGAAAAGCCACTTCCACAATAAAACTTCTGCTGCCTGCTTTTCTCATGTTGCCAAAACTTGAAGTAGCTAAGAGCTAGCTGCACACAAAATGTTGGGTATTGTGCCAGGCATCTAACAATAAACAGTCTACTCAGTGAAGTATGATGGAAAAGAAGAATCCCATACCAAGACTGCAAACCTTTCCCATTTCAAGCTGTTAAAAAGGAGAAGCCAGATTCCTGTGTAGACTCAGGTGTGTTGACACTATCCAAAACTGCTGACTTGCAGAGAAGAATAGCCTTTGCTTTTTCCCTTCCCTCCCATCTTAGAATTTACTAATAATTTGGAGTCTTGTTTTTACTCGGCTCTTTTTATTTTTCCTAATTAATTTCTGAAAAACTAATGCAATGCTGAAATACATAGTTTGGTGACTATTTTGAAATAGAGTAGAATAATAGAACTGTCTTAAAGGCCTTTTTAAAGCATCCTGAATTCTAAATTTATTACAAATGTAGGTATTTTATGCTAATCATCTGCAATCTTGGTGTCTGAAGGTTTTACATGGTTCCTGCAGTGAATCAAAATGTACCACATACCCATAACTGCTTCAAACATTCATGGTTACATCATATATGTGAGGTGGTTTAAGTGTCATTAATCTAAGAGTGAAAACACTGGGTTTTTAACCTAGGAGTTCACAAATATGCTTTCTCATACCGAGCACAGTAATGTTCTGTGACACGTGCAGGAAGAAACGTTGGGCTGCTGATGCTATGTTTGTATACCACTTCACTACAGCATGTGTAACTTATTTAGGCGTTCCTACTGTGGTCTGCGTAATAAGTTGTAAAACAATCATCCACACTCTCTACAATACTTAAATTTTTAAGAAACCTGAACTTGCATATCTTGTTGTTATATTTGCTTCCTAAGGAATATTCAAATAGAATAGCAGACAGACAATTCCGGACAGGTTTGATGAAGAAAGTATGGGCAGCATGGCGCACTCTTAGTGAAGAAAAATGGAAAGAAAAAGTAGCAAAAGCCTGTCAGTTAAGGGCAGAAGATGTCTGTGTTCAGCTCACCAATGATTACGAAGCCAAAATTGCCGAGGTAAAATAAGGTTCCTGTCTTTCATTCTTTCTCTCCTTCACTTCCCCACCCCCTATCCCTCCAAAGTATCTCTTTCCCAGCAGACTTGTAAAACACGAGGGCTTCCCAGCAAAACAGAGCTCCCAAGTACACAAGAAGATCTGAGGAGATCTAAGATCTCCACTGGTTTCTAGATGGGAATCTTTTTTTCCTGCATCTGATATAAAATGTTGCTAATCTGCATGCACAGGTGAAGTAAATAGGACTGTTCCTGAAATGAGACAAATCTCTATCTGCCCAACAATGGGGAACATTTGTGGTATTTGTGTACTAAGAGCACACTGTTAATATTGACTATCGGTTTTGAGGTCTTACTGAAGAAGACAATGGAAATAGAAGAACATTATTGCTATGAATGATCATGATGAGTACAATATTTTTTCCTTCAATAGCTGTTCTCTTAAAGGCTGAATTTAAGTTTAGTTTTGCGTTCAACTTGCCAAGTAAGCTTGTTAAAGAATTTTCAGAGCTTAAGTTGAAGTTATCAACATATGAATTGATACACAGTAAATAAAGTTTTTAAAGATATATTGTAAAGACACTCTATTTTAACAAGACATTAAACCTAGAATTTCAACAGGCTTACCAATGTGGTTTACCAGCAAAAAAAAAACAGTAAGCCATGAGTTTCAAAGGTAACTTGGTGTGTCTTTTCTCAGCATTTTTAGTTTTTTACAGTAGGTAGGAAAGAGTTTGCTGATGACAATTCACCCTATGCTTCAATAGTTTTCTGGGAACACTTATTCCTCTGTTGAGCAAATCCACGTTCCTGCGGAAGTCTAGCTTGTGCCAGATGTCTAAAGACAAAAACTTGTCAGATAAATTTCTGCTTAGCTGGTTAGGTAGGTCTGACAATTCTTTTGAATTCATTCTTGTTCCTTGGTTTGCTCTAGTACAAATGTGCGGTGGTACAAAGAAATGACAAGTAGCTGCACATCTCTGGTGAACCAGACATTTTGAAGTGAAAATGCATATTTTTGTAAACATAGGAAGTGACTTTTGAAGCTAATTGAGGAGTATGTTCATAGTTTGAATATGTTTGTAGTTTGCACTCAGAAGTACAGGAGGCTGTTTCCTTATTCTCGCAGCTAACTGCTACTTTGGAACAGACAAAAGCTGAGGTTCTGCGACTGCACAGTGAAAGAGAACAGTATGAAGACACCATGAAGAAAGCTTTTATGCGTGGTGTGTGTGCTTTGAATCTGGAAGCAATGACCATGTTTCAGGGCAAGGACAGCAGGACAGAACCTGGTCAGTATAAAAAGCAGCTCTAATCTGGTAGTCTGTGTGGGGTTTTCTTGGCTTTCTTAGTTTGGGGTTTTTTGTTTTTTTGAATGATTCTCCCCCTCTTTTTTTTAATTTAATATGAGGACTTGTGGCAATACAGAGTTTATCAAATACTGCTTTACAAAGTCCTGTTGAATAAGTTGAGAATATTCTGATGCTGAATTTTGTACTGCTGTAGTTGGAAGGTGGAACATGTTCTCTTCACCCCACCTTGCTGGGAGGGTGGTAACCTGCAGCTGAAGGCAGAACAAGGAAGATGGGGATGGTGAACTTCTTAAGTTGCTGTGGAAGATTACCCAGCATTTTGTCAGCACCCTGGTTATGGGGAAGTGAGGGGGAAATCCTGGAAAACCCACCTCTATTCAGTGTGCAATGAGTCGTCTTTTTTAATCTTGCCTTTTAAGGCTAAAAGGGCAAGTAAGTCTCTCAGGTTCTGTATTTAGTTGGAGTTCTGTGCCAGAACAGGAAACGCCAGTCTAATTATATCAGCAGCACACTCATAAAACTTGTGCAGCTACACAGGTAAGAGCTGCACACCCTTACTGACGTAATAGTCTCACCCCGATGGGGTTATTTCATCTATAGCTGTAGGAGCATAATCATGCTGGTGCAGCAGTCTACATTAAAGAGAAAATTGCTGTGCCAGCAGGAGTGGCACAGCTGTACAGGTGGCTTAACAACCAGCTGCACTGGCGCAGTTGTTAATGGCCTTAGGAAAGTAACTTCAGTTGCTAAACTTAACAATCTTATACGAGAAGTTTCTGAAATACTTCAGAGTAATTCTTCCCCAAAAATGTAGGTAGGAAGAGGAGATTAAAACCTGAAGAAGGTGTAAGAGGTGTAAGATGGTACTTACCGGAGCAGCTGTCTGAGCCTGTTAAACGTACATGGTATTTGTGCAGTTACTTAGGAAATTAGAATATGGCATTGGCTAAGTGCGGTAGCTGTGTGCAAGTGAAAATATGATCGGTATTTGGGGAAGGTGAAGAATGAATGATGTCTTCAAGATACTGAGTTTGGAAATAAAGTTATAGAGCATTGCCCAACTACTTTTTATTTTTCACTGTGTTATAAATTAAGAAGTACTGTCTCCTGAGGCTTTATCTTATATTTGTTTGTTTATTGTTTTCCAAAAATACACAGCAGACAATGGGTGTACCTAATACTGTTGGGTAACCGAGTGGTGTGAAATAGGTATGCATTGTTTCTGTAAACTTGCAAAGAGGAGGGTAGGTAGATAGGAAGTGAAGAAAACCGAGCTCTAGAGCTGCTGTAACCAACCACTGGGACTCACGGACCAATGATTTTGCTTGCTTGTTACCATGAGACAGGAGCTTATACACTACACGGGCACAGTTCCTAGAGATTTGGCTACGCTGGACAACTGGGGTGGCAGTACCTAACTTTTTGGGTGTCCAGCCATCATGCTTTTTTAATTTTCTGTGGTCAGTGTAGTCCTCATCAGGCTTCATAACGTCTCATAGTCTCTGTTGCTCTTGGTCCCATGCTCGCCATCTTCTTCCACTGCCTCTCATACCACCTTCTCCCCTGCCCCAGGCACACTAGTTCTGGCTACAGCCAGGTGGTGCATTTCAGGAAGTGAATTACATAATAATTTAATATGGTTGTACAACTGCTTATTACCATTCTTCCTCAGGTGTAACAGAGCAGCAATCAGAACATCAGGGGACTTCAAACGTCAGATTAGATGCTTATTGTGATTTGTTCTAGTCTTGTAATCTGTGGACGTTAGAACTTCGTGTGCCAGTCGGTCAGCGGTTACATGTTTATAGGAACACTGCAGTGCCACCTACTGTCATTGGGAATAAAAGCGGAATTTGACCTTTTTACAGATTTGCGAAGTTATTATAATGTACATTTAATCATTTAGTATGTATACGATGTACAGATAACATACTTTAATAACCTACATTATAATCTGTATTATAGTGTGCATGTATCACAAGCTTAATGGGTCTGTAACATTTGTAGCCAATGCTGATGGTCTAAAATCTATCTGGCTGATTTACTAACACATGGTTGGTTGTTTTTTAACAACTATTATTATATTAACGTTATTTTTAACCTCTTTATGTATTTAAAGGAACAAGAATTCGTAACTTTATTTTAAAAAACCTAACACTGCTTTTCTAAGTAACATACATCAGGTCTGATTGGTATGTAACTATGCATTGGTCCTGTCTGTGCTGAAGCTTAATGTGTGTGTACACACATACGTATGTACAGAATGCATATTTCTGGCACTCTTGAAATCTTTGAGTAAATGCACTGATTTGAACTACCTTCCTTGTATTTTCCCTGCATGCTTCAAGAGAAAAAACAACAAGCTACCACATGGTGTCTCTCTAGTCCCTGGAATGAGCTAAGTTCCCTTGTCCTGGAGCTGCTACCATCTGCTTCAGAAATAGGGACATAAATAAGAATATCTCTCTGCTTCCTTTAAGGAAGTTTGTATTCAAAAGGAAAAGGCTGAAACTGCTTGGAAAAGATACTGGGCTTTAGTCTGCAGATGTGACATCCCCAGGATGTCTGCATAGCAAGACAAAAAAATCCTGGATGGATTTTGCGCAAGCTCAGGCTTACCCAGCTTATGCAGGGGTGATGAGAGCTGTAGGGCATCTGTAGATCATCCCAGCCCTACAGCCAGGATGTGGCCAGTGTCCAGCTATCGTATATGGAGAGGAGATGCTGCTGAGCGTGATCTGTGTCTTTGAAATCGCAGTACGTTCTCAGGAAAGTTAAAATAACATTTTACATTATTGACAGTGAGCCCCCTTAAGGATCTTACACCCTTGCAGAGGTCCAGTATGGCATTTCTGTGTTTTGCTGCTCTCCACCTGAACTGGAGCTTGTCCCGTAGCGTAAAAGCAGCTCTTGCACAGTGGAGTTACTATTGTCAAGCAGTACAGAGAACCTCAGTTCTTTGCACTACAAGTGTGTGACAAATGCCACAGGGATTTTGAGACATAACACAGAAACAAGCCCCTTGGAAAATATTATTTCCAAGTATCTGAAAAGAAGGTCAAGTACAGGAATGTTTATGTGTGTATATATATTTTTATATATATATGTGTACACAAACATACCCCCTATAAAGAACAGGCAGATCCTTTCAATTAGACTATACAGAAATCCCAAAGGAATAATAAAGCTGTTACTGTGCTTATCTGGTTGGGTTTTTTTTCCCCTTAGGGTTTGCTAGATTATGTGCTGATCCCATTACTTTGTGTTTCTAATAATAGATGTAGGATGTAGGAGAAATGATAACAGTACCATTGTTGCAGGAAGGCTACCTCCTTCGCAATATGATCCTCCATCACCACCACCTCCACCAGCAACTACTCTTCAGCTGGAAGACATGGTAAGCATGTAGCTGGAACAGAACTGTGTTTGCTGGTGACAAAAATGAACTTCATTGGTTGGAGCTTTATAAAAATAAATGCCATAGCCCGTGAATTGAAGAAATTTTAAGACAGTCTAAGTGTAAAAAGAAACCTATGGACGTGTTCAGACTGCATGGTGTAAGTGAAGTGACTGAGGCACAGCTGCTGTGTCTCACTATGCTTTCATTAAGCTCTGCTTTTTACTTTAGTGAAAATGTGTTAAACTAATGAAGAAAAGGTCAGTATAAGAAGAGTTTTCTCTCTAAGATTCTTTCTGGAAAAAAAGCTGTTAGAAGGTTTTTGGGTTTAAAAAAAAACAACCAAACAAACAAACCCTGAGCTTAATATAGTCTGAAAAGAAGAAAGCTGGCTCGGTTGTGTCAACTTAGCCAGATTATTGCCCGGTACCATGGATGTTCTGCACCTGCCCTAGAGTCATCCTGAAGACATTGCCACTGTAAACCAGTTTCACACTAGAGTGCAGGTTACAACAGGGGAGCTGTGCTTGCCTCTGTCCTGATTTTCCATTCTGATACTATCAAATGTTATTCACATGTTTCTACAATTTTTAAACAAGTATTTTTAAATTAGCCAGAAAACAGTAAAACTAGACATAAAATATCTGCAAAGAAGGTACATTTAGAAGGGTAATTGGAATAGTCTAAAGAGGAGTATCTATCTATCTGAAGAGTAAAACTGTTTTCTAGAAAGTTTTCTCATTCTTTGTAAATTCTGGTTTTATTCACAGTTTTCTAGCCACCTGGGTCACGCAAGCACTTACCAGACCAGGCTAGATTCTGATTCTCCAGTAATTGTCACTAGCACAACTACAGCATCTGGTGTGGTGTCAACTCAGAAACTGGTAACATGCTAAAATTAACTTTCTTTTTTTTATTTTAAGGCATAATTATAACAAATATTAGTTCGGGTGTCATTATTTCCATGTTTTTCAGAGCAAAACAAGTATGTAGTTGAGGAAACTGCCATAGAGTTTACATCACAGTGTGAAGACACTAGCTTCAAATGCTCATTAATGTTACAGAAACCCATTTATGTTAAGAAAAATTTTAAATTGTTTTTGCAGGGGGAGGGGGTGGTGTGACAAAATGAAGAATAGAGAAGTGCACGTACACTTAACGCGTAGCGCAACAGGAACAATTGGTGTTTCACTTGGTAACATTTTGTTCTGGAAAGAATATGCTTTGCCTTAGCATCCTGCTGTTTGAAATGTCTCTCTCATCCCCTCTGCTGTATTTGTTACTAAACTGGCCTTTTACTTTTCTCCGCTGTCTTCTGCATTGCTCTCCTTTCTTTTTCCCATCTGATACAGTTTGCTACCAGCTGTCAGAAAAAGATTCAGCATTTTACTGCATGGAACCTTTTTTGTATCTGCTCTGTCATTGCTAGAAAGACTTTCCAGGGTGACAGAAGTGCCTGCAGCTGTCACTCAAGTATGCAGCCAGTGAGCAAAACTAAGCTATCCATGCTGCTTGATTTTTGTTAAATTAGCCATACTCCCTTCAGGATAGAAGTCACTTGCTTGAAATGCTGTCTCATCTTTATGTGGAAAAAGGTGGAAAAAACTAGATTGCAACTAGATGGAGCCAGTTCAGTCCTGTATAACGTAACTGGATTACCTGCAACATTCCATGTTCCACTTAGGCACAGGGCTGACATATCTAAGCAGACATATCTAAACCACTGTAAATACTATGTTTAGAACTTTTTACCAACTAATATTTAATTTATTTGTAGCCCATGGCAAAAGTAATAACATCTGCTCAACAGAAAGCAGGAAGAACAATCACTGCTCGAATCACAGGCCGAGCTGATATGGGACAAAAACCCAGAATTTGTGGTAGTTTAGCAGTGATGGGAGTTGTTCCACCCGTGAGTTCTGTCATTGTTGAAAAACATCATCCAGTCACTCAGGTAAGTCAGAGTTAAGTTTGTAACAGTATTGTTACTACAGCACATCTGGTAGTAGTTTAAAGAAAAACAACCATCGTGAAGAGGTATTACACAAGGCTCGGTCTTGAGGCCTGTTTAAAATAACAGTACTGTCTTTGGGCTGGGTAGAAAGTGCTAGTGAGGAGAGAAAGTAAATATTGCCACTTCAATCTATTGTCTTGTTTCTGTAGTAATTATTTCATAGGTATAGTAGTCTTGGCTGTCTCTCTCTTGGCCAGCTCTTCCGTAAGTCTTCCTCTTAAGAGAAGCTGGTACAGCAGTGTTTGGTGTCATCACTGTGCAACCACAGTTTAAAGACAAGCTTCATGGTGTATAGCAGGAATAGTGACTGAACCAGAGGTGGCAGAGATATAAATTAGCCTGACAGGCTGAGGGTAGCAAATTATTGGGGTTGGGGAAAGTAAAACCCTTGTCCAGAGGCAATTAATTTCATCAAGCCTGCTCCCTGTTGTATTTTGAGTCCTAGTCCCCCCATTCATCCTGAAGAAAATACTGAAGGAAGTGCATTAATAAGGTATGAAAGCAACATACAAGAAGACTGTAAACAGTGACCTACATGGTCTAGACAATTGCTACACTTTTAGACCAGTCTGAGCAAAAAATGGTTGTAACTGGAGGTGTATGGGACAGTTGAAGATTTTTTTTTTAATTTTTTCCCCACTATTTTAACCTGTAAAGTAGGATCTGAGTTTGCGCTATCTGAAAGTCCAGTTTCTCTTCAGTGATACTGCTGGAACAAGCAGACCTACATCAGGTCCTTTAATTTGAGCTGGAGTTACTGGTAGCTGTCTGTGTGAGGAATTTCTGCTTTCACTCATTTCCTGTGGTGAGTCAGAGCCCTGTGACAGGCTGCACATAGCTTTCAAGAATTTGGGCTCCTAAGCAGAAATTCATATTTAAATTGTATGTCCTTAGGGGGTTAGAAGTTTGGTGTGGAAATTCTTTCATTAAGACAGATTTCTTAATGAAATTTCTTTCTTTCATAAGACAATTTCTGGATTCAGATTGTGTGACTAGCATGACAAATAAAGTACCTGAACTACTGTACAAAAAAACCTGACTTCGGAAAATAATAAATGTGACAGTCCCAGAGATATATTCCGTATACTCTTTCTGCAAATAAAAGCCTAAGTGGAAGTCGATCAGACTGAAGTATTTCTTTTGAATTAATTTGACAGGGGAGAGAGTTTACCTTGATTAAAAACAGAATGACTGCTGTTTATGGCGGTAAGGTGGCTAGGTTTTGGGGAGAAAAATTCATTGTTAAATAAATGCAAACCTTTTCCTTTTAGAGACCAGAGACTTTTCAGATATTTCCTCATAGCAAATACTGAACTTCAAAAGGAAAGCTGGCATGATTAAGTTAGCACTACAGAGGAAAACTCTGAACAGTTTGTAAAAAAAACAAAAAAAAACCCCAAACAAACAACAACAAAAAAAAACACAAACCACCAAGCAAACCAACTTTGCAATAAGCTTGAGGTGATAAAAGCTCCGGGTACCCAGTTAACTGGAAGTTTAGCACTTTATATTCTGAAAAGTATATTACAGATAAGGAAGGAAAAAAATTACTGTCATTCTCTTAAAGTAACCAAGGTTTGGGGTTTGTTTGTTGGAGAAGTGTATTTCAGTTCAGATTGCAAATCTTTCTGTTTAAGCTATAGCTCACTTAGAGCTATTTTAATGGGGATTTTTTTTTTTAACTGTTAAGCATTTTGATGTATCTGGTTACTTTTCAGCAAACTGTATCCCAAGCAACTGCTGCTAAATATCCTCGAACTGTGCTCCATTCTTCTGGTTCTACCACTGTGAGACCTGCAGGACAAGCTGGGCGAACGCTTCAGGGCCAAACTGATACCAGTGTTCAGTCAATAAAAGTTGTTGACTGAGTGAATATTTTTCTCACCAGTGGGGTTTTTATCAAAGTACAATTTAAACTTCTTCCCAGTCTTTTCAGGTTTGATGTAGCAAGGCCTAAAGTATGTATCATGCTTTAACCCTTTTCTAAAAAAAGACTTTTTTTAAAGTGCTTTTATAGTAAACAGCAGGAGGGGAAAAAAGAATTTGAAATCTTATTCTACCTCCAAACCATTTGAGAACTTATTAAGATAAACACTTTTTATTTAAGGAGTCTTTTACACACTTCTAAATAAAGGATAGAATGTGATTTATTTTTTTTGGTCTGAATCAGTTTGTCTTGTCCCAGTGTTACTAACATCTACTTTCAAGTTAAAATTATTTTTATTTTTGATACATATGCTTTCGGTTGCTTATGCAACTAGGTGTAGTTGACATGCATTTTAATTATGTCCTATAACAGCATACTTAAATGAAGAATAACAGGGTGGTATCCTTCACACTCAGGGTGTGACTTAAGCCAGCTAAGGTACTGAGTCCATCAAATTGTTAAACATTCTCATTTTCTAAGCTAATCTTGCATACTTATCAGCATCTAAGAATTTGTGATCTTAGATCCCTAATTCCAAAACCTGAGGATTTAGCAGTCTGTTCTTCTTCATGTTCCCGTGATGATCAGCAGCCCTGTCAAAACAGGTTGCACACAAGAGGGCAGTTGGGGATAAGACTTCAGACTAAGAATCAGATCATCAACTTTTTAGTACAAACAATAATATTGATTACAGGAGAATGCTAGCTCTGTAGAGACAGACAAGACAATTCAATTCTTCCATTACATGATAAAATTGTTGCTGTTTTGTTATAGAGAAGACTACGTGAAATATATTTAGTATATGAAATATATTTAGACATGAAATATATTTAGTAGTGAGAAAACCTTTAAAAATATTCAGCAAGACACTACCAAATATTAATTCAAGACATGAACAAGAAATAGGTAAATAATTGCTAGATGTGTTTATTAAAGAGCAAATGCTCTGTTTTGGGTATGTATATAAGGTAATGCCTTGATACAAAATTCTGCAGCCACACGTTATTTTAGACATGAAATTTTTGTGCATTTTCATTACATAAATCAAATGCTGAAGAAAAAGACTTGTCCTAATCCTAACACTGATTAAACAAGAGAAAAGACCTGTTCAGACAGGAACACTATAATCCTAGCAAGACTTTATAAAAACCTGAATCCCAAATGAGGCCAGGTGCCAACCTATTTTTGGAAGTGTTTATTTATAATTTTCATTTAGTAAATTAAATTTACTTTCAGGTAGAAAACATCTCATTTACATTTCATGTCAAACACAAAATACCTTAATTTGCAGTTCCAATATAGAGTCAGTGTATCGGCGTTAAGCCAGATGTAGAAATTGTAGGGGAATGGGTCTAGCTTAGCGGTATTGTCATAAATTACCAGCCAGCCATTCACTCTTAAATTATTTAAAATATTGTATAGCAAACAGACGAGAACGAACTAACCAGTGTTTCAAGGGTGCAAGTTCTTCTGGCTTGAAAAAAATCATACAGTTTCAAAACAGGGGTTTTTTTTCCAGGAAAGATGTTATTTGTATTTGAAAATCAGTTTCTGTTTGGCAGGTAATTCCATCATATATGCCATGTTTTATTTATGAACTCATGAAATTGCACATTTTCTGGAGACCGTGTCAGTGCTACTTGCAGCTCTGATCTTCTCTGTAAAGTAAAAGGAAAAGTACGTGCTTGATGTACTTTGCTTTTTACAAGGTCAGACTATTCTAATGAAGAATGGCCAACTGCATTTTAATTATATTTAAAGGACAAAGGAGGGAAGCAAAGTTTGCTGTTTTTTATTGTCCTTTATCTCAAGTCTCCCTTAAATGCTCTTCCTCAAGCAACCTCACCCCCCAGCAAGGGCAGAGTCCCAGAAAGTGTCTTCCAGCTCTGCCACAGTTGCACCTTCCCAGCACCAGCGGGGACCTCAGCACCACACTGAATCTTGCAGAAGATAAACTGCTCTACAACAACTTACCAGCTAAAGGCGGAAATCCTGCTTCCACCAGCTCTTCGTAGATATGCTTGACAGGATTCTGATGAGCCAGCGATATACCATGTAACCAGATGAGCAACATTCTGTTTCCATGTTCCTTATAACTTTTTTTCCCTATGCAATACACAAAGCATTTGTCTGTTCCACATGCTGGAAACAGTGTATTTTGTGCTTTTACCCTTCTGAGAGTTTCAAGATGTTTTAAAACCTACCTTATACTCTTATTTCCTTATAAAGGTTAAAAAAAAAATACTAATTTTATCCTCAGGCTACTGTAAAGGGAGAAAAAAAGCTAATACATCTTAAAATTAATTTTTTCCTTTCATTTTTTCTCAACCTGTGGAAATATACCATGGAGCAGTAGTAAACAAGTACAATGCATGCTATAAAATGATTGCTTTCTCAGCACTTGAGATGTCTGAAACCAGCAACTGCTGTTTAATGGCAGCTGTGAAGACAAAGCATGAACAAGGTCTTCCTGAGTCACACGGTTCCCCAGGTCCTCACTTGCAGCATGACCCACAAGACCCTCCGTGCTGCTTACTGCTCTTGGTTTTGATTTCCAAAGATGAAGGTTACTTCAGGCCAAGAGGGAGGACAGAAGTGGCCTCTGCTTCTACAGGACCACTTCCCAGGAACCAGGGACAAGGTTTGTATCCATTCATTGCTCTTTTTCATAATGTGAGTAAGAGCAGTATGGCCAGCATGTATCTGTGATACTCACATTAGTTTAAAAAGCAACTCTGCCTTGTGGTTTTTATAGTTCAAATACTATGTCTAGCCATTCAGATATTGTTACCTGTCCATTGTTCTTCAATGGCTTTAATTTGTTCATCTGTGAACTTCCAGAACTGGGCTAGTTTTTTCCATTCCTGAGGTTTTAACTGGTTGTATGCTAGATTCCAAAGGGAGGAACGGATTTGTTTGGTCTGTGCACTATGATCTTGCTTGAAGGACAAGCTAAAGTCTGACCCATCATCACTACAAGCTAGATGTTCCTAAAGAAGAAAGCAGATGATAAATTTTGTAACAAAGCTGGGAACCTTTGCTTAGTGAGCAGTCAACACTGTCCTGTACAGTCATATGTAGCTACTGACAGGTGGTTTGCTCAGTGCAGGTAAAGGAACCATGTTTGGCTGGTAGAACTCTTTTGAAGTCTTAGTCTGGATGATGCTATTAGAGTCTGAATAACAGAACAGAAACAAAGCCTTCCTGTGTCTATTGCTATACCTTACTAAGTTAAATGCAAAATAAACCACTTTCTTTGGCACATGATATACAACAGCAAGTAACTGCAAGTACTACGCCACCACTGCAGTGCTCCTGGGCTCTGTCTGCTTTATATGTCACATTTTGAACATGGCTGGCATTCAGCCACAGCTCTTACGCTTTCCTTTTGCTCCTCAAAGTTCTAACATCTCTCTGAGAAGAGTCTAGGCACAATTGGCATGGCACTTGCTCAAGCTGTCACCACCTCTGCTCCGTCAGCTCCACTTGGCTGAAGCGGGTGCTACCAGGTCATTTGGTGGCAGCATGAGCCATAGGGTTTAGTATGTGGAACCCAGTTCAGCAAAGTGTCTAAGCACCAATAAGCACGTGTGTTGAACCTGGATCTAGTCTTATTGCCTGCATAAGCAAAATCAGATAGAAACCAAAACTGCAAGCATTTTACCCTACAGATTAGAAGTGATGTTGCTACCATGTGCCTGGCTCCTGGAACAGGAGTGATGGGGTTGCTTCTTGTTTGAGCACCTCTGCAAAAGCCATGCCTATCAGTGATTTCACCCCTAGCTGAGCAGTGCCCAGGAAAAAGCCTCAATCGTAATGTAGGTAAGCTCGAACTACTTTTATATTTAATTTTGTTTACTTGCTAGTCCTGTTTCAAATCAGTCTCCAAAGTGAAAAATGTCTTCAGGAAGTTGATACAGGATTACAAAGCAGATACTAAGCAAAAAAGGAAATGGCAGCATGCCACATTTTTTAAAAGTACAAAATATAAAATACTTCATTCCAGATTCAGAAAAATACAACAGGGTTATTTCCTAACTTTATGAGAGTTGTGCAAGAAAAAAAAGATCTTAGTTCGGTAACTAAGCATTGTCATTTATGTTTGATTCCATTTTTGTGGTGCAGACTTTATTTCATGCTTCCTGACACATGCAGGGTTTAGGTTTAGGACATTCTACAGGACAGCTTCAGCATCTCCCCAGTTCAGTGTTTCTCTTCTGAGGTTAAAACCCCTCACCTCCTCCAAAAACGAAAACAAAAACCACAAGCAAACAAAAAAACCCAGACTTATTTCTCCTCCCTTTGCAGCAGCACAGCTTCTCTTTGCTGCTAATTGTGTGTCTAGGCAATGGCTGGGTGGAACAGTAACAGCAGCCCTCAAATCCAGTCAAAAACAGCCTGGAGCCTGGGCAGTGATAGGGAAGGGTTGGGTGGAAGCAGTAGATAGAAAAAAGGGCAAACAGAGAGAACAAGGCACTCACACATTGGTATCATACACTTCCTCACAGCAACATGACATTTCCTTTTTGTAACTAAAGCCTTGTCACATTGAGCTGACTTTTCATGTGTGACAAAATGATAGTTCTTACAATTGAGTTCTTACAAAAATGGTTAAAAAATGCTGTAATTTCATATATGGTAACACCATCTGAACATCATATTCCATAACTGTAAGATCTAAGCTGCTCCTAAAGACTGTGCTCTTAGCTTTAGGTAATGGAATGTAAACACTCATATTTCCATTTCCCAGCATCTGTGGAACTCTCGCAAAAAAGCTATCTACTTAAACACCTTTTCTTCTCCTCAGGCAATTCAGTAAACAATGCCAAGAGGTTAGGAGCATTATGGGCTCACTGCTGCTGTCTGACTTGTCATGTGTTGCCAGAGAAGACATGACTTCACTTTTGATTCTCCTTTAAGCCAAAAGAATCAATAACATACCTGACAACTCGAGTTGAACTGATGCAGATCAAACATGCACAACACAAGGAGTTCGTAGAGGTGCTTTTCATTATAATTAATGTAGATATGTGATTTACAAGCACAATTCCCTCTAACATTAAGCTTCATGTATTTGGACACACAGGGCTGGAGTGGGGCAGTAAAACCAGCTAATTTATGTGTCTGCTCTCGGGCAGGACGAGTACGCTTGCACCGCCCCCGGAGGCGCTTGGCTAACCTGTTAAACACTCCCTAGCAGGAAGCAGGAATGAGAATGACCTCACAGGTCTGTGTGGCAGCTCAGCAAGGAGAGCACAAGAGCTGACAGTCAACTGAATTCCTTTTGCCCCGGTTTGCTAGCTCTGATGCTCACAGAAGAACTTGCTCTACATACATAAATTGTATCAGTATCTTCCTTCTTGCAGTTTTTTTGGTGGATGCTATAAGAGATGTCTTTTACTGCCTCACTAGGACCAACTTGCAGTTTATTTGAGAGTGTGGAGATTTTACACTGTATTGTGTCAAAACCCAGCAAATTTAATCAATTCTCAGGGAGCCCACATAAACCTATGGCTCCGAACAAGAAAAACTGAGCAAGCTAATACAGGACTGATTTATGGAGCATTAATACGCCTTAAAATTAATCTTCACCATCCTATGAAATGCCTCCCTTTCTTAAGTGTGTAGGTACAGCAGGTGCTTTGTGGTTTTCTACTACAACTGTCATTGGTGGAATAAATAAACTTTCTTAGAATTCTGAATGTCCCTCGTGACATGAGATGTCCTGAATTTTCAAGACCCATTTGGGCTTGGTCTGAGTTTCAAGGCGTGTCTCTGGGCACGGCCTCACCAGCAGCCCAGCTCCAAATATTCCTTTGAATTTAAGAGGTACTAAGCTCAGCTTTTCTTGCTCAGACACTTACTGCCTATAAAGCACGTACAGATTCGTAAGTGATTCAGGATAATTAACACAGGCCAAAATAATTGTCACCTACACTTTAATACATCTGCCTCTCAGCCCTTTAGGGAGGGCCATCACTAAGCAGCCTATGTTTAAATAACTAGGGAAAAATGGTTAGAAATTCAGACGATCTGAGGTCAACTAGGCCATGTCCTTCACACTTGTTGCCTGATTCTTTCCCATTTCATTGATTGTAATTTTATAATTAACACACATAGAACAGAGGAGGGAGCTCCTGCCAAAGCAGCTAAGCGCTTGCTAGTCAAGGAGTGATGGACACCTGTGCTCCTCCACATATTTTGCTGTACCAGAGTACACAGGTGTGGATTCAGGTCATCTGAGACCTGATGCTGATGGCACAGTTTTAATTTGGGTTAGAAACTCTCCCCACCCCTTTATTTCTGTGTGTAGAGCATGATGCAGGAAACTGGTAAGATTTGCTGACAGCTTAACAGTTAGTCAGAAATAAAACTTTTATGGGGTAGAGACCTTCCCGTTCCCAGTTCTAACCCCAATTTTCTCAAAGCCAGTCTCGCAACCTGCCAAAATAAACCACCTCAGGCAAAAGGCATTTCAAGATCAGAATTGGCTTTTCCCTTATAGTTCTCCTCATTGTAATGAAAGATGTATCTTACCTGTTTCATGGCATAGTACCTTTCTGCTTTAATGATCATATCTACAATAAGGGCATGATTGCTCCTTGATGCTACAGCTAGTGCAGTTTTTCCATTCTGAAAGCAGAGAGAGTGAATCAGAACATTATCTCATATGTATGATGATATGTATATCATAAAAGAAATGCAGGAGTTTCATTCACAGAGCCCTATCCCTTATTTCCAAGAAAATTTATTACTATGGATTTATGGCTTCAAGGTAGCTACAAAGTTCTATGCTTTGTATGAGCTGTATCCCCTCAGCCCAGAGGCGGTCATTTTTCCCCCTGCACCGAACTCCCCACTAAAGAATTTCTGGTGAGGTACAATTGCTTTCAGAAACCTCCAGCACTCGGGCTGCTCTCTACTCCATACTAGCTTGCCCTCTCCAGTCACGGCTTCCAAGTTCATGCAAGCCCCTGTTTCAAACAGGCTGAAGACTACCACAAATACAGTCCATTGGCGTGTTATTGTTAAACTGGCATTTCAGATGGGTAGGCAGGCAAAGCTGGAAATGGACAACTTTTAAGGGCAAAACTGCATCTTGTTATGGATGGTAAGAGAAGCTGGCTCACAGAATGAAAGGAGAGTGTGGGACTGAGTTTCTCATGACAACTGAAGTGAGCGCAACTGAAGTTGATGTTTGCCGGGTAGTACAGGCAGTCAAAGGAATTAAAAACCATTGCTTTAATTCCAGCTGCAGAAGACTGCTCAGTCTATCTGAACTTGTCTCTGCTATCAGCACTTCCATGCATGGGCACCTCTTTGGCTCTGCAGGGTTTTTTCTGCAATTGTCTATTTTCAGCAGATTTGTACTGAGTGGAATCACCTCAGATTTAAATATTCAGGGATATCAAGCTAGGCATTCTAGAAAATTAGACCTAAAAGAAGCCACTCTCTTAATCAGAAAGTTCAGTAATTAAAATACAAGGCATTTCAACTCTCCAGCTATTTTAAAGTTCCCTAATATATACCATTGGAGTTCTAGCTCCTGGCTGCGCTCAAGATCATTCTAGCCTGCTTTAGAAAAGCATCACATTGGAAGCCAAGGAATTTACATTTCAAAGAAGCTTTATAGCGTAGACCTACTTTGTATGTGAAGAGTCCAGAGACCACAAGAGCTTATTGGGTCCAACATCTGGAAAGATGTTCTGCATTTCACAGGGAGATGGGGGGAGTGGGAAAAGGAGGTGTTGCCAACCTCCTCTGCTAGTGCAAACACTGCTGGATTCTTGCGTGCACATGTAGCACGGCAGTCTTGCACACAGGGAGCACTCTGTGCACTATCAATCACAACTGATGACAATTGTTTCTGCAGATTGGAGGAAGGAAGATCTCCTGAGAGACCAATCCCTGAGCTATAACAGCTTGCAACTCGTGCAGATTTAGGACATGCTCTGGAGACTGAGGAGGCTCTTATTGCCAGAGCACAGATGCCAGGAAAACTCAGCAATTGCAGCGGGCTCTCCTTTCTCCTGCCTGCTGTTCAGTAAGGATGGGAACATTTTTTGCATCTTGGCACCAGCTCAGTTCAAAGAGGTCTGTACTTGCAAATGTTCCCAGCAGTAGCATGGCCTCAGGGGTCATCCAGCAAACAGGCAAGGGAAAAACTACTCCAAGAAATAAAACCATTGCAGAAAAGTGACAGAACGTGGGCTGGCTCAGAGCCATATTCTCATAATGTGCCCAGGACTCTGTCAACACTACTGTAATACCAGGGCACTATCCAGCCCAAAGACTTGCAGGTGCTTAAGGTCAAAACAGGCAATAAGAAATAAATTTCTGTGCCTGCCCTTGGAATACAAATAAGTAAAGACAATTTTCCAACGGCTAAGGCACTGTCTAAAGAGAACAAGTTTTCGGTCCGTGTTAACCCCTATGAGACTGCAGCTCTCCAGCCACTGTAAGCATGACTCTGAATGGGAAGGTTTAACTGCAATGTAGCATCTTACCTCAGCCTCCCAAAACACATACACTGTGTCACACACACTCAGAGTCCCGAGCCTCACACCAGGCTAGGGAAAAAAAGATGATCCTAGTCCATAAAGCTTTAGTTCTCATTAGGACAATTTTGTACATAAAAGTAACTTTTCAGAATTAGTAAAGACCTAGATTTTGCTTATGATAAACATCAAATCTGTCCATTCAATCATATAGAAAATCAGTATAGTGGTAACAGCATAAAAAGGGGAAGTTCAGCCTTGCAGTAATTTAGGAACATTTGTGCAAACTGGATTTGGTATGCTGTCCTTTCAAAAGCACTTCCCCAGAGACTCTTTGCTTTAGTAGTTCTTCCAGCCATTGCCATTTTTGCCTTAGTCCTTCCAGGCTGAACATCAGCAACAGGATCTAAGCACCTACCTAAACGGATCTGGGACAGCTTCTCAGGGACACAGGACCATCATTTCCAGATGGCCCAAAGTACTAAAGGACAAACTCACCATCACTGCAATTAGTGAATCTGGCAGTACCCGTGCCTCTCCTGGCAGTGAACCTGGCTGCGGGTGCACAGTTACAACAGCCACAGGCTGTTTTCCACTCTGTGAGCCTAGTCCTTTTTTTCCATTAGAGGTCTCTGGCAGCAGGGTTTACCCTGCAAACAACGGAGCCTGGAATTTTTACGGCTCTTCACTAAAACCATTTCAGATCTCTGCAGGCTGCAGATGTGGCAATATTAAAAGGAGATTTCCTTTGTAACAACTAACAGCTTTACCTGGCAACAAGTGCTTCCTGCTTCTCTGGGAAGAAGGTTATAAAACAAAAAATAAAATCACATAATAGTTGCAGGTGTGAGGAAGTCAATCTACCTTATCCACAGACTTGAGATCGCAGCCTGCCTTCAGCAGCACTTCCACCAGCTCCACATTGCCAAGATCAGCTGCCAGATGTAGAGGGGTTTCCTGCCTCTGGAATTAATGACACCAAATAAATACAGAAAGCCATCCTGCCTCTGGAATTAATGACAACAAATAAATACAGTATGCCAAACTCCCTCTTAGAAGCAGAATGTTTACAATCTGAATCTGGAGAATATTCGCAACAAGATGGTATTGGCAAAAGAACACTGAACAGAACTAAATCAGCTAACTTTTGAGTGGCCTACCTGCCAGTTCTGTTTCAGGCTAACAAGAGAGCATGTGGGATGTTTCCCACAGGAAAACCGGGCAGGAGCTGGAAAACCAGCTGGCTCAGGGAAAAGTTGCTCTCATACCCCTCTAGTGTACTGTAACCTAATGACGTCTCTCTTTCCCTCTTAAAACAAGGTGTTTCAGACAGAGTGCTCCATGTGACTGCCAGTCCCCATCCATGCTAACCTCTTGAGTAACATTTTCCGTGCAGAAATTCATGCAAAGATAACTGGATATCTGTCATTTTTTCAGCAGTACCTTGTGCCATGTCCACAACAGGGTTTCTTAGCCAGCACTGCCACAAAGCGATAATATGTAGCGGGAGTGTACTTGCTCCATGATGGTCTCAGTGAACATTAACGCGTGTGCGTGCGCATACACACACACTCACACACAAAAAGGTGGTGGGGGAAGCATGAAACAAACCTAAACCATTAACAAGAAGTACAACTAAAGCAACATTCAGCTTCAAGTCTCATCTTTGGGTCTGAAATGAGAGTTGTGTGATCTCTACACAGCTGCACCTATTGATTTATTTATCCTTCTACAGAATATTAGAATAAGAACCTCCAGTCATCTAAGGGTGCATGCAGCAGCAAATAAGATATGTTGCCATTTATGGAATTTGTTATCTTGCTCAAACAATACTAGCACAGCAAGTACCATAATACATATGCACACACGCAAAAATAAATATAAGGAGGGAACTGCTTCTTCCTTCCTATTTTCTTGTACCCTGAGCTCAGAAGGAAAAAAAAAGATCATTTCAAGCAAAATCCACATAATCTCCTCTTTACCAGTTATGTTAATTCCCAGTCTTTCTTACATGATTTAAGGAGTTTATATCATGACTGGCATCCAAGAGGCTTTTTACTGCCGGTAGATGATTATTGATGACTGCTAAATGGAGAGGGGAATTCTTCTGCTGTTGAGGGAAAACAATAAACGATTATACTTGGGTACGGTATTGGTTCATTTGAACAAGAAAGGTTCTTGTTAAAACTGCCCTTGCAAAGGTGATAAGCTCTAGCAGAGGTTCAAGACTGCAGAAGACACACCCTGAGGTGCGGAGTTATGCCAGAGATGGTAGCCTGCTCCTGCAACACCTACAGCAGCAGGTAAACAAATACAGCTGAGAAACCTGAGAATGCTGGGTGCATGGGGCACGTATCAGAGCTGGGATGTGCTGCCTTCCCTTGGCCAACAACAGAGAGCTTAGGGTAATGTTTCTGTTCCCTCAGAAAATTGGCTTTGCCCTTAGTTGAATAGGCTGGAGACAGATTAATTCTGTATTGGGTAAAAGATGTCCAAATCTACTTTCCAGGAATAATACCTTGTCACATATTGGTGCTGGAAATATTCTCCATACTAAATTGACTTGCTGTCATATTTACAAAAAGCAAATTACAGCTAGAAAGAAATGAAGTTTTTTTATATGAGTGATTGTTTGTTAAAATAACTGGGGCACAGATCCAACCCCCGTCACGATCCAACCATTAGATTGGCAAGATCGCTTTGTATGTTGAACCTATGAGTCATCAGTTTCTTGTTAAATACAGCTAAAGAATAATTCCATACCAGTGTCATTCACAGGTGCCTGACACCAGTTCATTAGTGTCTTTATAAACCACAGCCATTTTTTCAGGGCTACAGAAAAATAAAGCAAGCTATTATGCAATGCTGTACTGGAAATGTTTCCAAAATGTAAGTTACAACTTTGTGAGTGGCTTCTGTTACAGAAAGCCAATGAGAACAAGCAACACAACAGCTTGATCATTTCAAGCACATAAAAAATTGTTCTTCGCTGATAACATTACACAACAGGCCAGTGATCATGGCGCACATCACAAAGCCCACTTTTTGTTTTCATCCTGTACTGTAGAAGTGGAGCATAACATCCTATTCACAGAAAATCTCAGACATAACAAAAACTGTAATAGCTAAATTGAGACAATATTTGAAAGTTAGGAATACCTCTTTCTTTTTAAACCCCAAAGAATGGTGGCATGCAGACTTTGAAGGCATATGCTTTGAATGCACAGGGTAAAAGCACTGAAGTGTTTATTTACCTTTTAATTACCTTATTCAAAATCAGTTACAAATGTTAACTCTTTTCCCATGGCACACAGGGAGGCCTGCATTATTGCTTAGTTCAAGCAGGATATGCTCAGCTTCTCCTGTCACCTGGTCCTTGGCTTAGCCTGGCCACCTTCACACTGCACTGCACCAGTCTGCCCAGGCACTCACTGGGTTTGTGCCACAGGACCTTGTCTCTGTTGGTCCATACATCTTGCTAACCAACATCCATAAACCACATAATAATGTGTATAGTAAAAACATTTAAGGAACTAGACAATCTCTTCAGCTGTCTCAGTTCCCAAGGAAGGCCATAAAAGACAGGACAGACTGAATCCACATCAGGACAGTTCTACTGATACACACTCACCTCGGGTTTAGGAATCAGGTCAATGTTCTTATCAATAAGAAAAGTAACCAAGGATAGATGTCCGTTCTGAACTGCAATCTGCAAAGCACTACTATTGTTCTGAAAGAAAGGGTATAGACAGCAAAAAATTATATTTTTGTTGCTGGGAAAACAGTACTAAAGGGAGCTATCAATACAGGGTAATCTTTCATTTAAACTTGTGTTATTAGCCCTCCCCTCCAAAAAATACCCTTTGATAAAATGATATAAATTGAGGTGGACCAGCAGTTAGCATGATGTGATTTTGTAAACACGGAAGGAACTTCCTATTTTTACCACATCACAACAAACATGCTAAAACCACCAATATTCTACAGTCCTTCTCAGTCAGTCTGAAGAAAAAGATAAATCAGCATTGTCAGCTATCCTGCACCATGGACAACGACAATGCCAACACGTCTTCTAGACTTTTAGTTCAGTTTGAACTTTAACAAGCAAGTACAGTCGCATTAACAAACTTTTAGAAGTAAATCAATAGAATATTTTCACTCAATAATTCTGCTAAAACAAACAAGCTCTCGGTCTGCTGGAATCATAAACTTATTGCAGCAGGCAAGCCAAGGCCATTCAACAGATGTGAGCCAGACTGCAGTCCAGATGTGGAGAACAGGTTTGTCATCAGTTCAGTCATATACACTGCCAGAAAGGAGGATTTTCAGTTACTCTAGTTGGTTAAGTTTCTTAGTTGTATGTTTTACTATTGGACATACAGTAAATAAAACAGCTCCACCGCAGTACTCTGTCAAATAAATCTATGCTATATTTCTTCCAAATCAGTTTTATTCTGTTAGAAATTTCTATATTCCCAGTTCTATTTTATTAACTATTATTATAGTTATATATATTTACCATTTCATGAAAATAAGCAGAGCAAATACACTGTTAGTACACACAGAAAAGAGAAGATAAGGTCCTTCCTACAGCCCAAGATGTCCCAATACCTGTGTGCTGGAGGGATAATGTGTACATACTTGAGTTAAAACATTGATGTCACTCCCTGCTTCCAGTAAGAGTTCAACACATTTTTCATGACCTCCTTCAACAGACAAGTAAAATGGAGTTTCTCCGTTCTAGACCAACAGAGAGAAAATGTCTGTTCCAATTTAAGCCATGTGACTATAAGGCTGTGACACAAAACAGATTAGCTTGATCAGACTCATCCAGCTCAACAGAAAAGGGGAGACAGTCTCAAGAGAACACAACAGGAATGCTCCTAAATTAACACTTATAAGAAATAGCAATTCACCAACACCTAAGTGACAGATAACATTTATATGGACAGATGTACAGTACAGTTTACAATACAGATAACTATTTCATAAATAATAATCATGCTCTTTTCAAAGAAGATTGCTAGCAACCAGCACAGAAACAAAGAGTGGGTAGCAATTGCTGCCATTCAGCACCAGGCAACACGGCTAGCATGTTTGCACATACCATAAGTACTAATTTCTGTCAGTCCAATGTCACGCATTTCTGACAAATTCCCAATTCTAGTGCTAGTTATAAGGAGCACTTTTAGCAGAAATAATCATGTTGCATATTTATTTCATATCTTCTCCCCCCAAAAAAATTTTCCATGTCTCCACAGCAAGTCTTTAAAGTTACATCAGCTGCACAATGACCTAATCTCTGCTTCTGAACTAAAATACAAAAAGGTTTACTGAAAATTAGTGTTTCAGCATTCACAGAAGCATCAGTAAATCCTGATTTTTGTTTGCTTAAACTCCAGCCACCATTTTCCTGGTAAACTTCACATATCTTAGTACTTTGCTTATGCTGGGGAAAGCGAAACGCATTTATCCACAGATCAGAACATCTTCAGCTGGACAGGAAGGTCACACCATGGGTCACGGCAAGGCAGAGGCACAAGCAGTACAAACTTTGTGTGCAGAAGCAACATTGTTGGACAAGGATTGGAAACACAAGGTCCTCACATTTCAAAGAAGCTTGTGTGCCTCAAAGCTTGCATAGCTGGAAATAAATTGCATAAAATCTCTCTTATTAAGGATCAGGATCTTAATCAGAACCTGATTAAGGAAGAGGAGTGACCTGGGTAGGAGCAGTTGTCCTTTACTCATTTCGCCCACTGGGCCAGCAGGACAGTCCATCAACCACATGGCAGGTTCCCACAGGGGGCAACAAAGTGAATTAACTTGCCTGGCTCATTCCAGCTCCCCACAGAAGAAGCAGAAGGCTCAAGGACCCTTTGCAAATCAGGAATGCTGAGTTGAGCGGTTAGAGTGTATCTCCTTCCTCCACCCCTACTTTAAGCCTGAAAATTAAGCTCATGAGTGCATCATCTCAGGGATACAACCTCCACAGCTAATATGCAGTTCATGAATATGCCGGCTAAGCTCACCCAGGAAAGAAAATGTGGGTAGGCATGTCTGCAGGCAGTTCTGGGCAGTCAATTGGGATCAGATGAACAGGATACAAATCCGAGACCTCTTTGCTGAGGTGCCTGCAATGGTATGTGCTGGGTATGCATGTTGAACTGGCTCAGTGGATATCTTGAAAAGCACCAGAGATGGTAAGAAGAATGGGATCACATGGCCACAAATGGAGGACAGGAAGCAAGGTGGAGGTTAGGTCATCCTCTATTTCCTTCTACCAGTAGTGACTAAGGGCATATGAGATGGAGAGGAGGTTGTTGTGTGAGGAACAGAGGACAGATGAAGGGACATTGAAGGAGTTAATGGACCTGCATTTGCTGGAGAAGGGACAATGAAACAGGATGCAAAGGTACGTAGAAAAGCATATATATGAAGGTACATAGAAAAGCGGAACTAGTTAAGTTTACTCAATGCAATGTTTATTCCTTTAAAATGTTTTTTGGGGAGTTGATTTTTACAATTGTTAACTTTACCACTTTCAGTAATTTCTGTGTCCTTACCTGATTTATGTCATTTATTTCCTCCCACTGTTTAAGCAGGATTTCTACAACTTCACTGTGACCATTCTTGGCTGCTAGATGCAGTGCTGTGTTCCCCTCCTTGAAATCAAAATGTCAAATAAGTTACTTTAAAACCCAGAATAAAGTCAAAACATCAAGTAAAACCAACACAAAGCCTTTGGTCTTTCACATACATCTCTCTTCTGCATACAAGGAGAAGGAGGCAGATCCACACAGCATGTTCCAAGGTTAAGTTTAATCCAAAAGAGGTCTTTTTCACATGTATTCAGACATGACATTGCTGGTCTAGTTGGTTGTTTTATATGCTGAAAACTGCAGTGTATGACCAGTGAAAAGATCAAAAATTCTAACTCCTAAAGAATGAATCAGAAGAAAACTTTGCATGCTTCTACAGGGAAGGGGACTACACCAAGCCCCCAGGATCCCCTAAAGATTAATGGTCAAAACATAGTAAGTATATAGAAATTTGTAGTGGCTTTGATGCCACGTTTTGCCAATAGATGGGGTCAGCACGAAGGACACACACCTAGTTAAAGAAGTGAGTTGACCTTTATTTAAATGTAAAGCAATAGAACAGTTAAGTGAAATAATGTAGCAAGAACAAATCAAGCCACAGTAATGCATCTAATGGCTACTACACATGACAGACTATAGTGGTTAAGAAAGATACATCACCAATTGCCCTAATACTTTACCATCACCCAGACCCACACTCACTTGGGAGCCCCAGTTACAGTGAGGATTTGGAGAACCTTTTCTAGCAATTGGGAGGTCCTGTGCAGTGCATCCACTCGTAGGTGAGGTCTCCGAAGTCATAAGAAGGTCCAGCTTTTATGTTGATGATTAAACAAGCTCACATAATTTCAAATGTGGAAACATCTGGTTTCACTTTCCTCTTAGATCCCACCAAAACCTGGCCAGGGCTCAGGGAGGAACCAAGGGAGTTTCCTTTATCTACTTGATTTTAACCACTGGTTTCCAAACAAGACCATATATCTGGTTTCATATCCTTGATCACTTGCCTCTGAGCAAGGAAGGATGCACTGTATCTTTGCTAATGATTATATTTTATCTAAGTCACATCTTTCGCTAAGGATCATACATATTTCACTAATGACCATGCATATTTCACTATGATTGGATACTAACTATATATAACGTTCAGGTGGTGTGTTCATCTAGAGGTCAACTTTGGCTCAAGGCCTATTGCTCAGGCCTCAGTACATCATGCCAACATGGCAACTCCCAATCTCTTTCACCATCTGCACAATTTCTCACTAGCTAATTAAGGGGGGAAAAAAACCAACAAAAAAACCAACAGCACACCAGCAAGCAAATAAAAACAAAGAGCAAGTTCAGGAAGAGCAGTGGGTTTTGAGCTAAAAGATAATGCTGGCACAAGAAACAGTACAAAACAGGCTAAAAACAAACAGAAGCTGTAAATTAGGGGAAGAATCCTAAACCTCAGAGAAATAGGAGTCCAAAAGAGCTTTTCATTCACAGCACTGGGGTGGGGTGTGCTGTGCACGTGGGTGAAAATTCAAATCCCTTTTAGAAATGACGGATATGCTGTGATTGCTTTTAGTGATCCAGCAGATGAGTTTCTGTCCTGCTTACTCTGTATGATCACAGCATTTGCCTCCCATTGTTGCTGTTAGACTGCTGTTAGATATCATAGCTTCAGAATGCTAGATGTCTGGGACAACACTGTCTTTTAACTTCTACTAATAAACTGTTTAGCACAGCAGAGCTCTCAGTTGCACTGCAACTTTTAAACTATTACCAGAATACCAAGAAAACAGAGTCACTTCCTGGGTGCGTGCTTACATGTTTCTATAAATGCAGTGTCTGACCATTTCACAGTTTTTAATGTATTTATCCTTGCAGTGCCTCACAGGTTCAGAGAAATACCAACTTGCTCATTCCACATATAGTTAAGTAAGGAGTAAGGAAATTTAAGGGCAGACTTTGAAAGCTATTTAGATACCTTAAAATGCAGTGTCAAAAGCACAGTCAGTCAATCAGATTGAAGTGTTAAAGTGCTTCTGAAAAATCCCCCTAGGTGTTTATTTGTATCCTGAAGTATTTAAACACCCTGAAAAATTACTCATGCGGGACTTAGCAGTGACACACACATACACAGCTGAGCAAGGTGAAAAACTGGGAAATACAATCTCCCAGTACAGAGACTGACACCTTAATCACAAGACTTCCCCACTTCTCCCAATAGACAGCATATGCTAGTCTTGCTTTATGTGAACTACGAATATGTATGGAAAAGCCTCCTGGCAAGAAGACCAGATATCCCACTGTCTCCCCTTGATTACTGCAAAATCATTATCCTTGTATATTTGTTGGTCCAGTATTTATCACTACAAGCACTGTGACATCTATACAGTTTATTCACAGTACTTGGTTGTGTAGTAACTACAGTGAAACAAAGTAATCTTTCATAAACACATTTTCAGTTGCACTTCTAAGAAATAGAAACATTTACCTTATCTTTTTCAGGTGTAAACAGCTTCAGAGTAATCAAATTGTTTATCATGTCAACATGACCTTTTTCAGCTGCCAGAAGAAATGGCTTTTTACCTTTCTAGAAAACAAGCATGGAAAGGAACACAGTGTTTTTGAAAGTAAAAATACTTTGCTTCCAGTTACTAGGTATATGGCATGCATATGTGTATTCTGCATAAAAAATTATCTATCATATATCTAAGTAGATTAACAAAAAAGTAGATATACACAATAATAGTAAGAATATAAAAAAAGGATGCATTATTCAAGTAGGGTAAGGAAACAGATTATACGTCTTGCGTATGCTGAAGAATATATTTGCAAACTGTTCAGAAATGGTAACCACTGTGGACTGACCTCAGCCTCCTCTGCCTGCCGACACCTCCCCAGTGGGACTGAGCATCATGTGCAGCAAAGGCAATGGGAGCAGGGAAGGAGATGTGTCTGGAGTTCAACTGAGACAGGCAAAGAGGGAGGAAAGGTGTTTTCCCTAAGTGCTTGTCTGACTTCTTGTCTTACATGTTTCTCCATACCGAATCAGTATTGAAATTTTGTGTAACTGGCAATAAATTATAATTCATTTAATTTCCCCAAGTCAAGATTGTTTTGCCCACAACAGATGCCTCATTACACCAAAGAAGTAAACAGAAGCATACTGTACCCCATCAGGCTTGTTCAAGTCATTCAGGTGAAGATCCTGGAGAAAATAATCAACTATTTTAACACTGTTGTTCTGAGCTGCGAAGTGCAGTACATTCATTCCGTCCTGAAAAAACATAAACAACCCTCTAAGAATATGTTTGATTTTTTCCATTATAAATATGTTTAGAGTTGGTAAAAATTTGTCAACAAACCTCATTCTTAGCCTTTTGATCAGCACCTGCTTTAATTAATTTTCGCATTATATCCAGATTTCCAGTCCAAGCTGCTAGATGAATCACTGTCAGGCCATGCTTCAAATAAAGTGATAAAGGCAGAAATTATCACCAAAATACCTCATGCCAAACTTCTTTAAATTTCTTTCATTAATTCAGTGTATGAGTGGGTTCTGCTCTGCAGGCTCTTAGAAAATCAGTATTAACACCTGGCAGTGTGAGTGGGATCTCACTTAAATTAAGCTAAATGTCATGCATCAAGACCTAGCTAGACGTTCAGGCTGCCCCTCTTCTTGGCAGAAGGTCCGGAATCTCCAGAGAAGGACTGATCCTGTTTTAAGATGGGGTGATTAAATACTACCCAGAAATCATTCCCCCTCTCCAGAAACTACGTAGATAGTTAGCGCTGGGTGTGGTGGATGAAATTTCAGGTGACGATTCGTAATGACTGTCTTTCCATGAGTCACCATAATTTTCCAGTTAGTCTTCTTTTTAAGGTTCTCTTTTCTTTCAATGTCTTTCCTGTACTGAGGCAGAAATTGCCCAGACTGGGCACAGCAAGGAGAAATAGCGCTGGAAAACAGTGCGGAGCGATACGGAACATGCGTCTGATGCACAGGCTACAAGAATAAAGCTGAATCTGGGCAAAATTTGTGACTGTGGCTCAAAAGTCTGCTCGGAAAAACCTTCCCAACTATGACCCAGGAGAAAAAGTAACTAGACTTGATAGCCTTATACAAGGAGAAGACTAGCCTGGTAGATGAGGGGACAGAAGTGAATGCTGACCTCAACTTTCCTAACAGTTTTGACACTGCCCCCTATGACATTCTTGTAAACAAACTGTCAAAGTACAGGCGTAAACAAAGAGATATGCCAAGGTGTACTGAAAGGCAGCTGTCCAGCTGGAGACCAGTCGCTAGCAATGCATGCTAGGCATTGATCTCGGGTCCAGTACTGTTTAACATCTTCATTAATGACCTGAATGATGGGGCAGAGTGCCCCGTCAAATTTATAGATTATATTAAATTGGGAGAAGTGGCTCATGGACCACATTGGTGTGCTGCCATCCAGAGGGACCTCGACAGGCTGTAGAAATGGGCTAGCAAGGACCTCAAGGAATTCAACAAAGGGAAATGTGAAGTACTAGGGAAGGCACAACCCCAGGCACCAGTACTGCCTGGGGGCCAACTGCCTGGAAAACAGCTTGGCAGAGACAGACCTGGGACTTCAGGCGGACACGAAATTGGACATGTCTCACAGCAATGTGCCCCTGCAGCACACAAGGAAATTGGTATCCTGGGCTGCATTAGGAAGAGCACTGCCACCTGGTCAAGGGAGGTGATCCTTCCCCCTGCTCACTGGTGAGTCCACCTGCAGTACCATGCCCAGTTCTGGGCTTCCCAGTAGAGAATAGACAGGGACATACTGCACATAGCCCAGTAAAGGGACACAAAGATGATTAAAAGACATATGAGGAGAGCCCAAGAGACCTTCGAGTGTTTAGGCAAAGAAGGCTGAGGTGGATCTTGTAATTGTTTATAAATACTTGATGGAAGAGAGTAAAAATGATGCAGCCAGACTTTTCTCAATGGTGTCCAGTGACAGGGAAAGAGGCAACGGGCACATATTGAAGTACGGGAAGGTTCACTTAAACATAAGAAAAAACTTTTTTACTCTGAGGGTGATAAAGCACTGGAATAGATTGCCCAGAGAGGTTATGAAGTCTGCATCCTTGGAGATAATCAGAACACCACCGGGCATAGCTCTGAGCAACCTGCTTGTCATGACCACGCTCTGAGCAGAAGGCTAGATTAGGTCATCTCCAGAGGTTCCCACCTCAGCCACTCTGTGTGATTCTGGGGGGGGGGCTGTTTGACAAGGATGAGTCTGGGAGGCAAAAAAGAGGCACAAAGGTAGCAAAAAGGTGAGTTTGAGGGGGGAAAAAAAGAGGGGAGGGACAAATAAGGTATAAAATCATATGAAAAGCAAAAAAGGGAAGGATCTTGTGATGTCCACAATCTTGCCATTGTGGACTCCTGTCAACACTGGTGGAGGTGACCTGCAGACACAAGCTCCCCTGATATAGTCTCCTGCTGGTCTTCCTGTCAGGTCCACGTCTGATAAAGTTGGGATAGCAGGGCAGATAAGAAGGGGTAAATTTGTGCCTGGATATGAAATGCAGGACAGGTGACAGAATTTCAGCTTAGTAGTGTAAGATTTCTTTGCAGTAATGTAATTGTGTATCATTGCTAATACTGATAATAAGCAACAGAATTGTAACTTAATCACTGCAACTTGGAGTGATATAAGTACTATTAATAAAAACTGATTCTAATAGTTATGTTTATTAGCCAAATAATGTATTACTGGTTTAACCCTTATAGATGTGCTGCTTAATCATTAAACATCTTAACTACCTCCATGACTTATGTCAAGTCACCAGTCTAAAGTTGGGAGCACCACATATCTGCTGCTAAGAATACCATTGTTTGGTTTTAATCACCTTCCTTTTTGTACAGAGAAATGGTAAGAATGCTTAAGAACTTATGCCAGAAACTGAAATGGAGTAAGAAATAAAGTCATAGTATCTTCATTCTATTTCTTACCAATTGCAAGATCAAACTGATTGCCAGAGAGTACATGAATCACTGTCAATTACAATATGTAATGTCATAGTATTTGACTCTGTAAGCTAATTATGATGGAGTGTTTCCAATGGTCTTTCAACAAAGATGATTAGCAACATCTAAGAATTAAAGATAACTAATGATTAAAAGGTAATCCTTAATTAGAATGAGATTCTGAGTGTTTAACGGAACACCAGCATGGAGGGAGGGTCTGTATTTCCAACCTGGCTTCAATGCACCCTATTAGGGTAATTAAAGGACCCACAAAATGTTTTAGTCACCTTATTGCCTCAATAAATCTGGACGATAGCCATTGAAAAATAATTTGTTATAAAGAATAATTTACTATAGTTACAGAATAAATATATTAACACTATACCCAGTGATACTCTGTAAGATATCCAGAGATCCATTTCTTACTGTTGTTATAGACGGCAATACTACTTAAAGAAGACTCTCCACTTCTTGCAGAATTAGCTTATTAGCATTTATATCATAGACTAATCATTTTAGAGTACTTCATGCAGGCAACATCTTTGAGCTTGTCAGACAAAAGGGAAATGTTGCTTATAGCAGTGTAAGACTTGCTTAGGAGCTGGTAGGGTCCAGAAAGACAGCCATATTTTTTCAAAGTGGCACGTGAGGTATTCATTGACAGGGCAGATTGGGAGAACATTTCAGAGCAACTCAAGCAGCACTAACGAGGAGATAGTTACCTACACTGCAAGAACATGCCCAAATACAGGAACTGCTGGTAATTGGAACTGGCAGATCTCTCTCATCGTATTTTCATTCCAACACAATATGAAAACAAGGAAACTTTCTCTCTCCACCCCTCACAACCTGGAATTTGTGTGTCTTAATTTAAATACTGCCACATATGGTGGTTAAGGAGAAAGAAGCAAACAAAGGGAAAAAAGGTAAATGATTCATCTATTTTCATTACTCAGGTCACTGGAAACCTCCTAGTTTGAATATCCTGTTTATTAATAACATACCATGCATATGGTCTTAATATCCAAATCAAATTTTGCACTGTGGATCACCATCTGACCCAGTCAAATCAGTCACACACTGCTAAACTCTTAATATCTTGGAGGCTGCAAAGTAGCTGACAGTTTTGCATTAAGCTACACACATAAAAATGGAAGGAAAGAACAGGAGGGTTCATTTTTACTTTCACCAATTGCTTTCATATGAAGTGGCCAATGATTAATACACAGCTACCACAGACAGCTTATTTGCACAAGTGGCTTCAACCACCCTTGTGCTCACTCGAGTATTCAATGTAGCCAGAGCTCTGGGCAAAGCATTTTTCTTTTAACAATGCTTTTTTCATATAAATGTGTGCAGTCTTAAGACAAACCGAAGCATTTACAGCAAGCACTTAACTTTGCAAAACTGGGAGCATAAGGCAAATACCTTCTTTTACTTCCCCTAAGGTGTTCCTATACTGTGTGAATCAAAACATGTAAACCAGCTTACCTGATCTGCCATATCAAGTCTAGCTTTGTGACAGAGAAGAAAATCCACTGCTGACGTATGACTTCTGGCAACAGCAAAATGGAATGCAGTGCGCTTCAGCTGAAATAAGCAAAGCTTTGGCTGTCAGGTCCATAATGCAATTCTTTTCCTTCTGCAGGTGATCAGGATTTCTGAATTCTTTATTAACAAATGTATTTGTTAAAATATATACGATTGCATGTTTTTCCTTCAACAGCCATGCTTGTTCTTATCTGCATTTTTGCTCCTTCAATAAGATTTAAACATTGATCTTAAAGATTTCTTAAAGAACCAGAATAATTTAGTCACTCTGTGTAGCATCATCCCTTCACTGAAACTCACTGGAAAGTCAAAATGTGATTAAGTAATCATATACTGTCTGTCTAGAGGAAATGCATGCAGTTCAAGAAGCATCCATGTTTATTATTTTATTATTTGCAAAGCTGAGGATTAGACTTAAGCAGTTAGATTTGCTTTTGACTGTATCTCTATAATGCACTACAATATTCCTCCCTCACGCAGTATTAGTCACCTTCCCAGACTGAGTCATTTACTATGTAAATGAAAGCTTCCACCTTGCAGTGAGTAATTTTACACAGGTGAATAGGCTCAACACTTACCAGGAACACTTGATTAATTTTTCATTAAAGTAATTAATGGTGTGAATTTAAAAGGGATTGGTTAAATTGAATTAAACTTTAGTGGAGAGAGTTTTACTTCCAGTTAAGGTGAACATAACTGGTTTTAACATAATTCACTGAGAGGTTCCATACAAAAATACGTAAGTGATTTAACCAATTAACTTTAAAAGTCAGTTTGGACTTGTTCTCTTATGCTTCTATGCACATCAGCTGACTTATTCATGTCTAAGTTTAAATTTACTGCTATATGTGTTAGAAGCATAAAAAGGTGGGATTTATGACGTGCATTTATGCCAGAAAAAGCCTCTTGCACAGAAATAGTTCTATCAACAAAACTTACCTTTGGCAGCCTGGCTTATTTGGCTTGGGAGTACAAAGGTAGGCATGATCAATATGAACAAAAGAACGGTTTTACCAATATAAGCTACATCCCCGCTAGAAGGATTAATCAATGCACAACACACATGTATCTATGCTAGTAAATTCCTTATACTATTATACTATATGTCTGATCTAAGTATGACAGTAAAAATTCAAACTGCTGGACTGGAAAAGTATTTAGTTTAATTTCCTGAATTCTGGAAATAATAAGGAAGCAAGAATTATTCTTAAGTCAGTTTTTAGAGTACCATTTAATTGATGACAACACTCTCATTGTTCAAGAGAAATTTACTCAAAAGAAATTTTTGTCTCCCTGTCTTTTTCAAAAACAAACCAAGGAATATACCTGTACTATCTCAAGTCCACAGTGGGGAAAAAACCAGATGTAAGTATGGGAAGCAAGGTTTTTTTAGAACCATGATTAAGTAACATCAGATGTTCATGGGTAGATGATTCATATGTAGCCACTGAAGGCAAACTGCTCTCCACAATACCTAGATTAACACCACAACCGCTCCATTGCTGTTGAAGCAACCCTCACGTGGAACACAGCACTGTATTTTGTTACTGTGTATTACACATCCTCAGATTTTAGGCCTAGATTTGATGTCAGCTTAAGATGCATTTTGATCTATCAAGGGTAAACCTGAACTCCGATCTCAGCCTGGTGCCAGAGGATGTGGTAGAAAGCTCCTGTGGTTCCACACAAACAGAATGGTAACACTTCAGGCTTTAAATCTGTAATGCTAGCAGTGTAAATTCATTCTCAAAGTGACTGTGAGGTTAAGTTCTCCTATATGGAAAGATGGGAAACTTCAGAAATTAGTCACCCAAGATCACAGAGCAAATATTAGAGCCGGGACAATTCAGTAGTCCTTAGTTCCCAATATGATGGACAGACTAGTGGCTAAATGCAAAGACCAAGACCTGCAAGTTATGTTGCACAAATCCTACAGTCCATACTGGATGTGTGAAATGTTTCTTAACCATGTCCTAGAGGGGACTCCCCACAGCCTCACCACCTTGCAGCTGACGGGGCTAGCATACTGGGATTCCACCATGCAAGCCCCTGAGGAGTCCCATTTGAGATCAATGATCTGTCAGATGCTTCATACTCACAGAATCTACAGCATTTATATTAACGTTCTTTTTAAACAGCTTTTCCATGGTTTCCAAATTGTTCATTTTAGCAGCATATTGAAATTCTCTCTCATCTGGCAATACTGTGGAAAAATGTGATGAAAAAATTGTATTACTAAAAAAATAGCCATAACCAACTTAAAGGATGACGATACTGTTCTTACTTTCTGTTATTTGTCCTGAATTCATATGTTATGAGAATCAATTCCTTCTCATCATAGAACTGTTACAGGATTACATTTTTCTCCACTAGAGACATTGGCTGACATTTCCAGTTTCAACTTTTAAGCGCAAATGGAGGCAGACTTTTCACAGCAGGGAATACCCCTACTTGCAATGCTCACATGAACAAGGGTTCATTTATGAAAATTTCACTATCTAAATGGGTCCCAAAGTATTTTATAGGCATAGCAGTGAATGGTACAAACTGCAGTATTTATTTCCTATTCTTTGAAAAGTTGCTCTGTTTTAAAACAGAACACACTACCAAAAAACATAAAAATGTATAGCAGTAACCAAATGGTATGACCCAACTGAAAAAAAAAACAACAGACCCAAACCCAAACAAACCAGGAGTTTTACAGGGCAAAAAAAAACAAATCCAAAACAGGTATGTACTTGAACTCAAAATGTAGCCACAATGTGGAATTCACTATTAATTTGGGACCTTCCTTAAATATCTCAACCCAGTAATTAGCATCTGTTTGGTGAACTGAAGTAGCTGCTGTACGCAGTAATTTTCAAAAG
Organism: Falco naumanni; assembly: GCF_017639655.2. NCBI lineage: Eukaryota > Metazoa > Chordata > Aves > Falconiformes > Falconidae > Falco > Falco naumanni. The sequence continues at coordinate 59,403,860 of NC_054080.1, read as the reverse complement.
TAAAATCCCAGTGTCTGGTGTTTTAGCTAACTTAGAGGTCAGAGTTATTTCTCTACCATAACATTTAATTTCCTAGCCTATCATACTTCAAAAATGCATCACTTAGGTCTTCTGTCTAGAATATTTTGGCCTGAAAAGCCACTTGTCCAATGATATCACCAAAGCAGACAGCATTCTCTGTGCTGAACGAGAAACTGCAGCAAGCATCTGCTCCTTAGAGGCCTGTCATGCAAGTTGATCCTATTGCATTACATTTAAGTTCATTAACACATAATGAGAATACAGCCTGAAGCAGTATGGCTGCAGAGCATACTAAGAAAAATCAGTATGGGATTCACTTTATCGCATTTTACATATTACCCATTATTACAATCTCAGTGGGAGTAATCACAGTTGTACTGTACAAATTAAGATAGAAATGGAACTGAACACTTGCAAAGCAGTTTCTAGTTTTGCTATGATATTATCCAAGCACCTCAAACTACAGAAGCATCCTCCCACAATTATCTGAAAACGACATGATATGATTTGCTTGTTTTACAACATGGGGGCACAGCCAAAAAAACCCCCAAAACCAAAACCAAAGCAGTTGCAAATAAAAATACATCTGTGACAAGGAGTGTGGCTGACAGCTAAATCTGTTGCGAAGAGGGATCTTTCCAGAATAAATGCCTCACTTATAGTTTTCATAGTCCACACCCTAAGGAAGTATCTAGCAGAGCTCTTCCCGCTACTTTGATTTCAAACACGGTAAACCCATGGCTGCAGGATATCTTGCTCAAGGCAAACGTGTGGCAAGCGTGGTAACAAAACATAGGGCACCGGTCAGCTGCAATTAGGCCACATTCATTCCTACTGACTGCTGATGAACACGCACACATGCATCCTACCCGAGGATGCAAAGATAAATGCTGTTGCATCTCAGGACATTCAGGACCAATCCCAAAAATTTATTTGCACTGCATTCAAGGACCAAGAGAAAATGATGTTTCTTTACTGCATCTGCATCGGCAAGGACAGTTTTGTTGTAGTTCTGACAATAAATACATGCTCTTTTCTCTCCTGCCCAGAAGTCATGAATTGGCTGTATGCTGTTAAAAAAACATCTGTTACTCTGGGCATGATGTTCCTTACAAATCTCTCTCTCTTAATACCTCTTAATTCAGGAGTTAAGAACAGCGGCAATCCAGATATACTGAGGGACTGACCTGCTGCACAACCTTTCACTGCTTTTGCAAAATGTTTTTTTCATACATGACATTACAGGATATAGAGCTGTCAGACTACAGATTTATGGAAGCTTTCTATCCAAGCTGGGGTGTCCAGGATCTGGCACTCCTGGCATTATTAGCAGTCACTCTACTTTCACATAACAGCAGCAAATGATTATAAATTCGTTGCTGTCAGGTTTTTTGGGGGGTTATTTTCTTTGGTTTCATACAAAATGTCTGGCTTATTGCCCTGCAGGCTGTATCATAACTATGTAATTACAAAATAGTTATATTCAATTTTTCTTTTGAGCTAACTAGAAGTAGTAATTTTATCACTTATTTCCATCGTAGAGAGCCCTGTCTGCAGTGTATTGAACATTTCAACATTTCTCTTTCTTTTGGAAGGGCAAGGAAGTAAAAGGATGCAAAGTAAACCACTTTGTTGGCCTGAAAACAGAAAGTCTTCCTCAACAGAAACTCAAGCTTTGAGGTACCTTCAATTTTTCTTTCCTCATATTTACACCTTATTTTAGTGCCCTCAGTCTGCCTTTCAGTGAAACCACAAGTAACAGTGACTTCCAAAGAAGTAAGGAAGTGTACCAGAGGTTTCAGTACTCATAGCCGACGGAAATCTTTCCACCTCCCTCCCATCCTTATTTGTAATTTCCTGTCGTGGCATCCCCAAGATGGAATCTGTTATTGCCTCAAAAAACACATGGAAAAATACCAGGAATTTGAATTGAATGAAGAGTTACAAGGAGACAAAATACAAAAATAATAAAAATATTCAGATTCAAATGACAACAATTTTTTTTGTTTTTACTCTATTGTTTCTAAAAATTAAATCATGTATTTAAAGGTTTGGTAACATTTTCAGTGTTTTCCCTACACTTCTTGTTTGTTACTGGAAATACAATGACTAGGGAGAAGTAGGTATTTTGTTAAGTCATAAGAATGTTTTTCTAAGATAACAATTTTCCAATTCAAAGCATGGGAAAAACTACCTATTGAGTCCCACCGCGTTATCTTATTAGTTTATCTGCCCTCTTTGCCAGCCTGGAAGCGGGGCCCAGGGGAATGGCTCCTGGCTGTCACGCTGCAATCACAGGACGGGGCCGTGGCAGGGTTTAACAGTCATCGCTCAGTTTCCACAAACAACCCGCTCCCACTAATTGCAGCCCATGCCAGAGCAGGCTGCTCTTTCACAGACCGGTTTGTGGGATGAAAGTTGGAGATCGCTTCACTGGCAGTCACGCTGCTGAGCGCCAGCAGGCCAGCAGGTCTGCCGATTTCTGGGTGCCCCCCCGAGACTGGGGGGAGCCCACAACGGTTGTGAAGCTGTTGGAAGGCTCTTAGCCCCAGGGACATGGGATGCCAGCGAAGCCCCTGGGACGGCTTCAGGGGTGAAGTTAGAGCAGGGCGCTGGGCAGCCGGCAGGACCTGTGCCCTGGAAGACAGACATGCCAAACCCCACCTCCCAACCCCACAGCCGCATGTCTTTGACGATGTCTTTCGCTACACATAAAGCGGCTCATGCTTAAACCTCCTCCTTTTCTCCTCACACCATTCATTTTGGTCTTTGGTTGAGGCAAAAAGGGGGTTTACATGCGCCCCACCATCCAGGCAGCCCCGACAGGGCCTGGCACGCCACCCGCAGCAAGGGGCCCAAGGCCGCCAGCAGCCCGCTGGGCTCTCGCCTCTGACCCCCCTGCACTCACGGCTGTCGTGGCTGGCTTCGTGGCTGGCCGCCGCAGCTCCCCGCGCAGCATCCTCCCGGGCGCGGAGCAGGTGGCTCAGCCCCTTCAGCCCCTTCATCGCTGCCCTGGCTCCTCTTCCTCCTCACCCAAGGGAAGGGGCCCCCGCCGGGGCCAGGAGGGAGGTGCCCCGCGCTGGCCCTGACAAACCGGTTGGCGTTGGCGGGGCTGAGCTGGCCGGGCGCACCCAGGCAGGCCCAGCACACCCTGCAGGCACCCAGCAGCACCCCCCCAGCACTCGGCTTTGGAGAGCTACGGAGCAGCTTTAGGATTTTATTTTAAAAGAAACCAGGAACTAAATACACAGCATTTCTTGATACTAGCTAAGCGGCAAACAGTCATCCTTACGCAAGCCCACTCAGGTCTTCTCCAGCAGCTAGTAGCCCTACGTGCAAATAGCAAAAAAACTTGCGCCGACGCGTGCACACAGGAGACAAAAAGGTAGTCCTGTTTGCTCCCGAAGTGCTTCCCAAATCTTTGCACAAGCAAGGTAATTTCAAAAAGCAATGCCACAAGTACAGACACACAGAGGCAGCACAGCTTACACAGGACCCCAGGGCCATGGCTTTGTTACTAATTACAGGGCAGTCATGGAGCTCTCCCTGCAAGTTAAAAGCCATTTTTGGGGGAAATGCCTCTTGGGAGTTGTCCTCCCTGCTATCAACCAGTGCTCACTGGACTGGAGGGGGTGACTGCTCCTGTGCCTCTGCAAGCTTGACATAGCCTTGGGATCTGAGAGACTGAGGTGTTTCTGCTATAAATTTGGGCAGAAATGCACACATGCAGAAGCAGTATTCATGCAGTCACAGGACTCTTTATTTTCAGGTAGACGTTTTTTTCATTTGCTTTTGCCAAAGTCCAGTCAAAATCAATACACACATCCCAAAAGGTTCAGTTTTTGTGAACTGATGTACTCTGATCCATCTAATCTACCTATTTCTCAATTTATTCTGAGGTCTACTGTTACTTTGGTCTACTTAAGCCAGCACTGATATTTCATTTCATACAGACAATGGTTTTCTGAGACAAGGCATAAAAATTGTTTAAAGTGACTACGCCAAATTTTACTTTAAAAACAGCCTTTGATATTGCTAGTACTTCAAAATAAGTATTGGAAGTTTCTTCAAGAATGCAGGACTATCAGTATCCAGCCTTACACAACTGAAGACATATTTGAGTTCCTTCACTATAACTTTTAATTTTTGATTAAATTACACAGTTGTCTTAACTTCCAAGATTATTAATACCATACATGTCCATGGTAAATTTGATCTGAAGGACTCAAGAACTGTAAATTGAGCAAATCTGGATACAAATCCATTTGCTCAGATTCTGCTTATCATACATGAGATTTCACAGTTCTCCTTTAAACATTTTTGATACAGTCAGGCTGTGATATATAAGAATCTTCACACTTGATACAGTTGATGAAACTGTCATAGCAGACCAAGGTGTATTTCCAGTACGTGAATGTTACTCAGCTGAAAAACACCCTGTGAAAATAAACCCAGAGTGAGAAGAACAAGTAACCGATTTAGCCATAGCTGAATCACAGAGGTTTCACTTTTACTTGCTTCCTGTGAGTCAAATGTTCCAGCAGTTTCTTAAGAGGAAGAGTTTTGTGTATGGTGACCAGACTAGTAATACAGACCCATTGTTTGCAACATTAATGCTCCTTTTCAAAATGAGAGACAACCGACAACTGTGGAATGATTAGCTTTTCCTACAAAGCTTGCACAAAAGGAAGAATAGCTTTCAGCCTCATACAGAGCACAAGTTAAGAGTTTCAATCTTTAAACCAGGATCAGAATTTTACATACAGACTGGAAACACCAGCTGTTAGTTTCCAGTTCTAATTACTATCACACAATACTATTTCCCAGCATATCCCATGTCTCTTAACTAACTTTGCCATTACAACTACACTGTGTGTGCTCAAACTTCACAAATACCAAGTTAACCACATTCTCTTAACCACTTCTCATGATCTTGACTCTTTCAAATGGCCCCAGCGACCTGCAGAAAAGACCGATGCAGAAACTTAACAGTTGAGATGCAGAATCCAGATATTAATACAGAATAGCTCACACAAAGGAAATAATTTATAGATTAAGTTAAACACAGGTATAAAGAAATCTACAGATGTTAATTGAAACAGATTTTAAGTTAAGGTCAATTATATGATGCACACCACGCTAGGAAAAATGCAAAACAGTAACATTGCTTACAGTCTTCTCCACAAGAACAGAGATGGAAAATCATGTCACAGAAGTTTATGACAATAATTAACTGTGTATTAAAGGCCTTCAGATAAAAATAGTAAAAAATGTGGTATAAGAAACCATAAGGAACAGGGGAAAAAAGGCTTCTGGTTTGCATTGCAGTAAATAATTTACATGAAAAATTTTAAAATAATCTCACTGTGAACTTTCTGTAAACACACAAAATCACCTTTCCAAAAGGTATATTTTTAAACACATCTCAAAAGACAGAAATTTCTGGCTTTAGATTCTTACTGTGAGTTTTATTTCCTCATTAACATACTCCACAACTTTATGACACTCAGATAACTCTATGGCACTTATTTTTTTTAAACAGATGGTAAGACAGCTTCCAAGGCTAAGCCAAACTAACCTCATTTGTTCAAGCACTTGCAATAGTTTACTTCTACTTTTTGCTAAGCAATGCATATGTAAAAATAGACATTTTAAAAAAATACACAAAATGACAAGGTAGTACTTAAGATTCTACACTTTATTTAATCAGACAAATACAAACTATTACAGGGACAGGTGTTCACTTTCTAAACAGCACTGGCAGCTTAAGTCAGTGTTCCTTGAGTTGCTTTTATGTCTTTCCTACCAAAAGTTTCCAGCTCCCACCTCTGTCGACAGAACAGCTCATGCTGAATGTCCTGGTTTAGAAAAAGTCAACTGCATCAGCTTAGACAGGCTGAACTAGTCCAGCTGATTCAGTCCAAAGCAGATAAGGAAGCACTGACATGAATTCACGTGACAGAGCTGGGGGTACAGTGGCATCTGGCAAACAAACAGATGAGCAGGTAGAGATGGTAAAATCATTCCAGCAAGTTAGGGAACAAAAAAGCACATTCTGGACTTAGCCTGGGCATCTAAAACATACCAAATATATATTTGTTTGTTAAAAAACAAGCAAACCCTGAAGTACTTCCAGTACAGTTAAATAACAAAACAGATGCTTCTATAGTAGCCACTTCTTTTAAAGACTTTGCAATTAAAAAGCAGTTTATATTTCATACAGGGTTTGATACTGTGTAACTTATAAGAGATAATGCTGTCATCATAAATTATTTGCCTGATAAATATTCAATTAGAATAAAATGACTACCTTTAAGCAACTTGGTGTGAACAGAAAAAATATAAACAGAGTATTTTAAATATTTGCCCTTTATAACTTCCTCCTTCCACATATGCACTCTGCACTCATAAAATAGCATTTATTCAGAAATACAAAATAATTTTAAAGAGCAAGATAGCTAAACAATAAGAAGGTTTAGAATCTTGCATATTTGCACATCATTCATATTATTATTGCACCATGAGACCTTTTATTTAGAGTAAATTTTGTGCTACTGACTAGTAACAATTTCACAATTGCAAAGAAAATTTAAGTTCCCAGTCTGTCTGGAAAGGCCAAGGATCTAACAGCATTTGTCTGACTAACCTGGAGGAATCCCTCCCTCATCAACAGGTTTATTAACATTTTTTAAATCAGTGAAGTCATCCTCTGTCCCAACACAATGAGTCCTTCATGGCTGCTCCACAACTCTTACTGAAGTCATTTTCTGTCACAAGAATGAAAGCTTAACAGCAAACTAAATTCTTGCTCTTTTCCTTTGAAACTGCAAGACCCATCAACTTCTGCGTCCATTGAGAAGACAGACATTTGTAAGCTGAAATCAAGCAAGTCAGCTCTTTGTTATCACACAGCTAATACTACAGTTAAATTTGGTGTTGAATTGTTCAATGAAGTGTCAGCCTAAGCTACTATGGTTACCATGGCCAATATGACCACAAGGACAACAGCAGGTTAGGTATGGGAAGAGGGCCTTCAGTAAGTGCAGCATGGCACCTCAGCTAATGATTTCTGCTTTGTAGGGAGCTTGCCCTACAGACTTGCTCAATGGCAGCTCTAATCTCCCTGTTCTCTTTGTTGAACAGCAGAGAGAATTCAGGAGGCTGCTTGTGACTCTAACAGAGTTCCACATGTTCAATATAAAAAACAGTTGAAGTGCTAGTGAATTTTGATTCTTTGAAAAAATTGGGGGAAAAGTATTATTCTCAAAAAAGAATTACCTCAGTCGTACCTCTTCCTCTGCCTCAAGCATCATGTTCTTTTTACACAGGCATGCAACGGCTCCAAAGTGACAGGCCTGAATCTAGCCTACCACCAATGCTAAATTAATTTGCAGTCATAAAACACTATGAAATACTTCATATAGAATATATTGCTACACAGTCATTTAAAAAACATTTCAATTGTATGCTTGGAATTGCTCAACTTGGCCTTTTTTGATACTGACTGTGAAGCTGTTAGTCCAGACCTAAAGTTAAAGAAAGAAAAAAAATATCAGTCAAGTTAAAGTGTCCAATACATACCTACATTACTTTTCCAACACTGAATATTTTTTCTAAACTTTATTATTTTAAAATTAGTTGTATACTCAAGTTTCCAGAAATCCCTTACCTTTTTGTTCCTTGTGATGGATTTGTGCGTTGCTGTCCTCTGCTTAAACCTCCTGAAAAGTAGTCAGAAACAACCAAAATTAATTATTCCACTAAAGAAAGAATGCTTCAGAAATTACATACATGACAGGACTTTTAAATTAACAGTTTTGGGTAAAGCTTTTTTTTTTCCCCAGCTTTTTTTTTTTTTTAACATAATTGCATATAATCTGTCTCAAGGAGCAGATAAGATTTGATTCTCTGCAGTTTGAGTACTGTAGTTTATATAAACATTTTAAAAAAAGAGAAAAACAAAAAGCCTTTAGTTAGTCTTGTGGTAGTTTTCAGAACAGCATCACGTATTTTATTTTCAAGGTGGTTGTTGAAAACGGTATTTTTATTTTTTTTTATTCTGCTGGGCGAAAAAAGAATCTTTGCCAACAGTAAGATTTTCATCTAAAATAAAGCCTGTTTGCATATGTAGAAAAAACACTGCTTATAAAATGTGTAAAGGATCCATATTCTAAATCTTGTGTTCTGAAAATTCTAACACAGTAGCGTTTTAATTTCCTCTTATAAAGCTCCCAAGTTAGACTAGGGACAAGGTACTTCAAACAGATACTTAACTACCTGCACATGTCCTCTAATCTGGCCAAAGATTAACCCTTCATCAAAAAGATAATTTAGTTGAGTAAATATGCTACTGGCTTGGCATGTTACAGGTACAGTTATGTGATATCTTTTATTAGACGTAAAACAGGCTTACAAGTTCCTGTCTTTATGCTTCAGTTCATCACCTCTGTTTTTGCCAGCACATTACATAATGGAACTGTTCTGTCAATATCAGAAACAATCCAGGTTGAAGATGTTTTAATTGATTTTCACTTAAATCTCAGTGGCCTTACGAAGACCATTCTGAACATGGTTGGGGGGTAGCAAACACGCAATTTACAGAAATGAGCAGTAACTCCTATGTTGCCATTGTGGCAAGCAAGAACGTACTGTGTAACTACAGTCATGTTTATATATCTAGTTTGTCATGAAAAATGATTTGGTATTTTTTAAATAAAAATGTTCACTCTTACATAGGCCTTACTCAAATGAACTTGTTGCAAAAATCTCAAAAGCCCTGAAATCTTTGAAGTACACTATTACCAAATTATTTTAATTGTACAACTAGATAATTTGAATAATCAAATACATCCCAACATGCATACTCACCAATTCTGTTTGAGTTTTCCGTATGGTATGTCTTACTAGGAAAATAATTCTTTTCTTTCAGCTCCTGGACAAGGCCTTCATTTAAGCAGATATCCACATGTCTGTTAAATGACAAAAGACTCGTTGTTTTCTGTTCTGAATTACAAACTGGACAAACAAGAACACTGTCATCTTTGGCTTCAAAGAAATAGGATGAACTAGTTTCTTCTGTATGTTCAGTCTTCTCAAAATGGTCTTCATTGTCTTGTGAAATTCTTTTGGGGTAGAGACACTGCTTCATACACACATTGCTACCAATATCACAGAGATTGCTAGGCTGTCTTTCTCTGTGAGGTTTATCAGATATTATCTGAGCAGATTTTTCTGTACTATTGCTAGTAGGGTTGTCTGATGTACTTGCAGACTGGTCTCTTCCTGCTAATTGATCTGTTCTATTTGGTTTACATTCATCAACATTTTCATTTTTACATTGTGGAAGAAAGTTAGGTGTATTTTCTCTTGAACTGTCATACTTGGATATTTCCACGGTATCAAGATTCCCATTGAGGCACTCATCAATATGCCTGTTAAGCTCTTCCAAATTATTGCTGCTTTGTTCCTCAAAGCAAACAGGACAGGTGAAGATCTTACACACATTAGAATCCTGGAGGTCTGTGACTTCTTTTGTTTCTTCCACAAAATTTGCTGGAGACTTGTTGTCATGAAAGAGCAACTTACTTACAGTTTCATTTGGAGAAAGATTCTCACTGTTTAGTTGCCTTGCAGCTCGTTTTTTATCAAAAAAACTTCCTCTGAAAGATGCTTCTGATTTTTTTCTGAAATATTCTTGGTTGGAATTCCTTGACTGAAGCCTAAGAAAACCTATTTCTTTTCCTGACTTTAAGAAACTTGTAATGCTTTTTTGCTGGTACTTCTTCTCTTCTTCACTTAGAAAACCCGATACTCGTACACCTAATGATGAAAAAAACCTTATAGTACCAATTTATGAAAACTTAATACTAATTCTTAATTAACACCTTCTGAGGTACAAACTTACAGTACCAATTTATGAAAACTTAATACTAATTCTTAATTAACACCTTTTGAGGTATACATACACTCAAAAAAAGTGCATTTTTATCTCTAAATGGAGGCTATACTACCTGCAAATGCTAACAATGGATCACAAGGCCCATATGATTTTATCAAACCCAAACACTTGCCCCATCATATTAATTTCAATACTCATGAAGTTTTAACTGATAGCACCATAATGTGAAGCTATAAAGTTAATTCACCTAATACAGGATTCAGTCTGAAACAGAGTTTTCCATTAAGTTTCTCCACCAAAATATTTTTTCCTTCAGTGTGTACTAATACTGTAGAAAGTTTTATGTATCACTGAATGGTTCAAGCAGAATGTATAATCACCTGAACACTGGTCTTAGAATCAAAACACAGTTTACTTTGACAGAAATTTTCTGATTTCTTGCAGCACATAGCATTTTCAAATCTATAAACACTTTTATTTAACACATTTGTTTCTAACAGAGGTTATGGGCTGAAACATGTTGCTGTGGTGCAAAGCAGATTTAAAAGCTCTTTGAAGGCAGAATTATGCACTGCTATGATTCTACTCTCATGCCAGTATGTATGTTTTTCCAGGGCTAACAGGTTGTGAGGAAAGTACAACGTCAATTAGTAAAACATTCCTGAGTCACCATTCAGCACTCCAGACCTGTTTCACTTTTCAAAAACTACCAGGGTAACAGAGAAAGGACAAATCCATTTATACCAAGTTTACTTTAGATTATCGTCTATTACTTTGATAAACTACAAAATCTAACTCTAAAAAGGAAGAGTTTGAAATATTTTACCCATAAGTCTTATCCGTAAAGGGTGAGGAGCAAGTCTATCAATTTCTGTTCCTAACAAGTCTTTAGCAACAGCAAATATTTCCTCCTCAGTAGAAACAGAAGACAGGACAGTTGAAGCTCTTGTTTTTACTTCAAAGTTCACATTCTTTAGCTTCAAGGTAACAGTTTTACCCTAGGGAAAAAAAAAAACCAAAACCAACAAACAAAACAAAAACCCAGAAAGTAAAAAGGTTAAGTATGTCATATATGGCACAGAAATAATTATTTTGTAGCATCTATAGAAATGCCCTAAAGCCACAGTCAAGACTGTGCGTTTGTATGTGTACAGCAAGAGGCACTGCCAAGAATTTGCCTGCAAGATTCTGCACTTGCTCCTAAACTGGTGCCAAAGTCAAATTCTCTGAACTGGGTCATTTGGCTATGGTTCCCAGCAGACCATCTGCCATCAGTGCATATTCAACACATCTCATGGTTTGGCTACAGCCTCAACTTATATCCCGTCTACAAAATTTACTTCCTCACTTAGCAACTTTAGTGCCAGATAGCTTAACTTTGCTGGGAAAACTACTAAGAATGATACCCAATTAAGGATTCACTGAAAACTTCCTCCTGCATGGTGCTATCAGAGCCACACACAGCATCTGTGTTTGGCACAGATATTCCCCCGGCAACACCTTCCAAATCATTCGTGTGATGTAGTGTGACCATCCAAATGTAAATACATGGCACTTTTTTTGTTCTGGTGCCTTTGTAAGCTTATCCCTTTGTCCTACTTAGCTGATGATTTCCCTTTCAACCTGTCATCTTTTGAGACAATCTTTTATGGCTGAAGAAGACCAATCACCATTCTTTTAGGTCTTGAATGTTATTCCTTGCTTTACCATAAAGACCTCCATAGAAAATATGAACTGTTCTTTCCAGATAGTAAACAGAAATTTAAGCAGAAGGAATACAGGGACTGTTCCTACCATTCATACCACTGAATGGTATGAATAACTTGTCAGCAAGCTGGGGACATGTGAACTTCTTCAGCTACACTACTGGCTGTTGACTGAATCTGGTATGAATATGGGAGAGTAACACAGTGTTTTAAATACATCAGTATTATGTGACTGACCAAAGCACAGCTCATAGGGAATCAGCTTTATTGCTTGCTTAAAAACATTGCTTTTAGCATAAGATGTTTATATGCTAAATAACTTGGTTAATTTGTTGAATTTTTTCCACACATATTATCGGATAGCCACCTGAACAATAACAAAATGCCACCTAAACAATTCTAAACATCTGCAAATTAAAGAACAGAAACTCAGGAAGATAGATTGCATGGTATGATGATGCTGAAAGCACTCACACTAACACTGAATTTCAGTACAGTTTTGTCTTTCTGCAAGTAAACAGAGAATAATATAAATACCTTAAGTCCTTCTTTCTGTAGCTCTTGAGCAAGATCTCTGCAGAGTTCTCGACACAAGCTGTACTGGTCTTCTGCTGCATTTATTTCACTGAATGTTCTAAGATAAAGATAGGATCTCTTTTACAGTATGAACCCCAAAAATTCATTCAGTGGCTGCCATCTAAATTATTTTTTTGTACAGTTGAACAAAACTACATCAGAAGAAGGTTGTGTCAGTTTGAGTGTTTACTTCAAGGAAAAATGAATATTAATAGGAATATTATACAGAAAGATTTGTGCACATTTATGTGTTTCAAAGCCCTTCAAGTAATGAAATAACTTGGCTTTCAATTTTTAATGCACTACTTGAAAATGTACCACATGTATAGTCATTCATGTTTAAATATTTGCAAGAGAGAATACTAACACCGACTGAACTCATGGAGCCAGCCACGTTATTTGTATTTAAACTCCTTTGCACAGTGCTGTATTACATCAGAAGAAAGCAAGGATTTGAAAGTCAACAGAACCCAGTATCAGAATCAATTTATACAGATGCCAAGAAAAAGATGCCAGCTAGAATAATTATGCCTCAGAAGAGGAAAAACTACCTTACCACCAAAATGTTGCTGCCTTTGCTAGAGCTTTTTAGCAGTGCATTTACAATATTATTTTTCTGTTGTGCATCTGCTTTTTAGTAAAAACATGAGAAGAAAGGCAACCTTCAATTAGCAGTGGTTTTAAGAGTGGTTTTAAATAGGAATTTTGATTTATTTAGTAGGAATAAGAATCTTTTCTTATCTTCTTTTCTAAGAACAGACAACACATGAGGGTAAGGATAATTATCACAGTGGTCTACAGATTCCCCTTGTAGTATTGCCTTTTTAAAAATGAACTTTTGGAAATTACATACACCACCTTCTTAAGGAACTTCACACTGTTAAAAACTTAAAAAGATAGGAAATGTAACAAATTTTAGTTAACCTTGCAAAATTATTCTCCGTTTTGCAAGTCTACCTTATGCATGTTCTGCTATGCATGGCACTGCAGGCTGCTTGACTGATACTGATGTTAAACTGGAACATATAAAAAAAACATATAAAAAAAGTCCTTATATTTCCACCCTGTATTATGTCTTAAAGACCACTTTAATGCATTAAAGGCATTAGGAGAATCAGATGATATGAAAAGAGAGCACACAATCCAATAGAAGTACCTCCACAATATTCTAAAGCCAAGGAAACAGAAAATAATGAAAGCCTCAATCTGATTTAGTGAGCTTGTTGTGTTATCAAGACACATATAAATACACAATGAAATTACATGACTGAGAAAAGTATATACTACTTAGCATTAAGTAAGTTTAGTGATTAGTGTAATTTTTTTTCAATATTAAGGAGACATACCTTTCAGTGCTCATACTTTTTCTTTCTCCATCCCTTTTAAAAGAAAAAAACAATTTATTATATTCACTTTACCTAGAACCGTTATCTTTTCAATAAACTGAATCAACCAATCGTGCTTCAATAACTAATAGTAGTCGTCTTCTATAAAATCTGGATGTTAACTTTTTCTACAAATCTTGTACATCAAGCTTAAGCAAGTGCAAAATGAAGAGGGTTTTATTTAAAGAAAACATTAATTTACTGTAGATGAAGTAAAGACATAGATCAGCCACAGACATCAATAAACAGTTGGTAAAAAACCAAACCAAGCAACAACAAAACCCCAAAGAAACTCACCTCATATCAACAGTCTTATTTAAAAATAAAACTAACTACAAATCCTATACTGTCTCACCTAGCTATAACTGTGCTATTAAAATCCTGAACATACTATGCATATTTGAATATTTTTTGTCTGAGGAATTAGTATGCTTTTTGACTAAATTATTGCCCATGTTAAAGGTGATGTGTTAAGGCATCTTTTGTTTCTTTCTGGTTTTAACTGAGCATCCTTTAACAACTCTTCTGCATATAAGGAGTTCCTCAGAGCAATTTCTTTTTAGGTCCTTCTTCTGTTTATAACTATTAGAAATAACAAATTTGGTATCCTCAGATTTTCCTAAATGAAGGTAGTCAAAGACAATGACCATAAGATCAACAGTTTACTGACTGAGGTGTTGGTATTTAAGGGCTTGCTTTCTCCACACAAAAAATCACAGAAATAAAGTTCATGCTAACAAAAACAAAACCAAGAAATATATTTCTTATAAAACACTGTTAAAAATACGTTCTCCCTCACAATTATAATCTTGGCTTTTGAAATGCACCTTTTATTTTTTTTTAAATGTACTGGGAGATTTCCTAGACTGTACAACACCTGAACAGGATGAATACAGGGAAAGAGTGCACCAATTATTAAAGGACCATTTGAGGTTGCATTATCTTAACAGAAACAAATATTTGGAAAACTGAATTTTATCTTTTATATTGTGAAGCCACCTTCACAAATTCAATCTTACTGCACATTTTGTTTAAACTCAGCATAACTCTGAAAAGAAAAAACAAAGATTTGTGCTAGCACATTACTGGTCTACAAACTGCTGCCTGTATATATTATTTTGTAGTCAAATGGACAAAAGGGAGGATGTATTACTGTCAGAGAAGTAACAGAAATAATACAGAATAGGTCTTTCAGAAGTACATAAGACACTTTTGAATGAAACCAAATGAAACCTAATGAAACCAAATCATTATGAAGTTATTTTTAAACAGAATTTCAGCACATAGGGAAGGATAGAAAGATATTTACGGAAGGAATATTTAAAAGAAAATACTCATTCTTAAATTAAGACTCTTGGTTACACAAACAGCAAAATGTCTTCTTTTTCTTTTTTTTTTTTTAAGAACAGATGTTCCATGTTTGTATCCCGGACAAGCTTCAAAATGACACATGCTATGGAAAAGTTGTATTCACCAGTAAGACTGATTTCTCCCCTCCCAAACAGGAGGCTAAAGCACCACTACAGTAGTATGAACCTTAAGGGAACAGACATGAAGAAGGATATAAAAATCTCCAGTTCTATTCCAGCAAATTCACAAATTGATATTACAAATATATACATAAACATGATAGGAAACAGCATGACAGGAAACAGTAGCTTCACTTACTTTAATTAGCAATATGACAATTTACCACCAGAAGATCAGATACCAATGAGATTTTAATTACATGTATAATACTGTAATAATATATAGATAATAATAAAACCCAATGAATGTATACATTTTTAATAGAAGAAACAGGACTGAATACCTCTGCTTAGGACAACTCATTTTCCTTTAGCTATTTTAGTAATCGTGAGGTTATCCCAAATGATACTGACTTGATTTATTGATATATACACACAACTTCTCTGACAGATGTATTGAATTTTACGTATCAGATATGGCTATACAAACTTTTGCTTTTTAATGTTTGGCTGTTATGAGTATCTTAGCCATAACTGTAAGAGTAACAGTTATCCGAGATCTTTTAAAATATATTAAACAAGCCAAACTTTCATATTTGTTTCTCAATGTGTCAAGTCTTAAAATGTACAGTATGGAACATACACAAGGAAAAATTCAGAAAAATGCAAACACAGGATAAAAAAACAAAAAGCAAAACATACTTTTCCAAATGTGTTGAACCCAAACCAAGGGAAATATCCAAGAAATTACGCCAAGATGCTTCTGAAAAAAGAAGAGAAAGTAGTGCCCTCTGCTGATAAAGTTCTGAGCAAGTCACAATTCCAAGGGCTTTTAACATCTTCTCTGTTACTTTTCCTATACCTGGTACCTGAAAAAGAGTAAGTATCACTATGTTGGAAACTTTCCATTTGTAGATCCAATACTAAGAACAATTTAAATCAAACACAACTTGCAGATTACCTAGGAAAGTGTATTTCTTCAGCAGAAATTTGCTTTTAGAACATAAGGAACATGACTGCATAGCAAACGTCATGGTATCTCTTACCTTTCTAATAGGCAAATCTTTTAGGAAGTCTAACACTGCGTGTCTCTTGGGATCAATTCTGTATTGCCCATTAGGTTTATTACGATCACTGCACATTTTTGCTAACATTGTATTCGGTGCTATGCCTTAAAAACAAACAAACAAAACCTGCATTTTCAAAAGATACTAGACAATGTTTAATTTCAACTGCCCAATTTTTAAAAGCACAGGAATAGACTACACATTTGGCAAAGACTAAACATAAGCAGAAGAATGACAATAACTGATGAACAGATTTGTTACAATTCTGCAAAAAAAATTTTGTAACAGACATGTGAGAACATAAATATTTGTCATAGATGAAATATAACAGATAGAGCGTAGCTACCGTTTTAAGATAGGGTAACACAACATGCACTAATCAGTCATGAGGGGTTAAATACCAAATGTTTAAAAATAACACCAGTTACACCATTGAAGGATTTTACGATGGTGATCATAAGAAAGAAGGAAATGCTTACAACTGCAGTTACAATGAACTCCTAATGAAAAAGAGATATTTCTTCCCTGTATTTCAGCAAAAAAACTAAATTAATTTTTACAAAATTTACCACATTAAAGTGTTTTGTGGGCTAACACTGCTATGCAGTTATTTTTAAAAAATATATATATATCACTGACACTAGTAGGGATGAGGAGGGACTGCTCTTTTCTATCAGAGTAACTGTTTTTGCAAATGAACTCTGGATTAGTTTAGCAAGAAAAATAGAATTACTCTGCACTACAGGTCTAGTATTCTAAATTTTGATTTGCTCACTGATGTAAGGTATTATTCAAGATGGTAGAAATAATTGTATTTATTATTGATTATCAGTATTGTTTCAGTTAGCCATCTAATAGTTCTTAATTACTGGGCTTAAAACACCTGATGCACTTATAAAAGCTATGTGTGTTTTTTGAACACTAACAACCTTAGGAAGACAATACTTCAGTAGAAAAAAATTCTCTCCCCTCCCTGCTACTTCCTACTAACTGCTTTACTTTCAACACTTCCCTGGCCTTCCACATCTGCTTCATAAAGCTCAGCACTCACTGACCTGGTTCACAGTTTGGATGGCATCCAATTTAAGTGACTAGGGACATACACTTTTTTTAGTGACCTAATCGAGATTATCACCAAAACATTCGATTTACAGGTAGGTTGCCCAAGGTCAAAAGACATAAAAACTGAACAGTAAATATTAAAAAGCTAGTGAACAATTTATTAACCTCAATATGTATTTACTACTCTGAGAACTAACTTTTTAATGAATTTTGATATTGCCTTAAGCAAGGAACAGCATGGAGAACTTTACAAATACTTAACAATAAGATCTGTTTTTCAAACTAACAGAAATTTAGCAACCAGACAGATTTCACTGTGACACTGGCTTATGAAAATAATTACATGAAGCACTAAAACAACAACCATCAGCACTAAGATTAGCTTCTGAGCGCTCCCAGCAGTTCTACCACACTACTTGTATTTCAAGAAGAAAGAAGCCAAAAGGTGGTAGAACTGCTTCTATGATTTAAAAAACAAAACAAAACAAAAGTAAAAAGAAGGAGTGGCTTTGACAGCTATTAGATCTCTTGAAGGTCACAGTCTGCAGATTTGGAAGACAGTTTATTTCTTTGCAGCAGAAGAATGCAGGGGCAATGCTAATTTCTTAATTAATGACCTCTGAGATTACAGTAGAAGACATTGTGGAAATACAAAGCATTATTACTATTCATGTGTCTGAATACCTGCACTAGCAGTCAGTTGAGTTTTCTGCTCAATCCTAAAGCGAATTTCCTTCACAGCTTCCTCTGCATTAGTTCCAAAGACAACTGAATTTTGCACCAACTCATCTTTTTTTTCAGCGTGGTCATTCATGAGAGGTGTGTTATCTTCAAACAGTACTGGTGAAGCGGAGTATCCATCTTCATTAAATTTTGCAGACATGTTTATATCAGCTTTATCTATGTTAGATAGAAATAGAAATAGATAATCCATCCATATATAAAACATAGTTTACTGATTTCCTTCTGCAGTGGCTGAAAATAGTTCACTAACAATTTTATTTTTTCTGTTTGCGAAAAAAATAATTATTTAGCTGAACTAACTGCATAGGTTTTTTTGTTAGAAGAAAAGAGAGTCTTAATGCTTTGTTCTTAATATGATTTGAGCTTGGCTGAGATTGGAATAATTGGCTAGGAGACTAACAAGGTTTAATGACCTGTTGCTGTAGCAGCAGAAAACCACCAAAATTCTGGCACTATTTTTGTTTCATATTGGAGAGAAGGCCAGATACCCCCTTTTTTTGTGGAAGTGAAAATCTTTTGCAGAAGTTTTTTCAATATTCTCTGAAGAACATTAGGGTTCTGGGATATCTGGTTCTAGAACCACCAGCCTGGTGAGCTTCTTGTTTTCAACTGCTGTCATGGGAGAACAAGAAATGTCAGCAGCCCTTTGACTCTACAAACTTTACTATTATAGTTCCACATTCTGAGTGCTTGTTTGTGTTTCACAGGAACAAAGATGTTAGAGAAGTATGAAAAGGCACATGACTATGCTAGACATCAGTGATACTTATTTTGTAAAGGCTATGACAGTTTGCTTCTTTGTATTCCATTAAAGCTTTTCAGTAGTAATGTATCCTTGATTATCCTCTTAATGGCTATTTAGATAATTTTTGAATACTGGTAAGAAATGTTCCGGTTTGTGCGATAATCAACCATTTATATGACTCCTCCTTTTTTATGGTTCCCAATTGGATATATAGTTGTGGATGTGGTTCCAACTCCACCTTCTAGAGCCAAGTGAAATCCAGTCATATTTCAAGCATTACTGTAACCCTGGTAGTGCTCATTACTTTGTCTTGCAAAATCATCATGTAACTAGAGCTTATGCTCACTGTCTTTACAGACTATTTCTCATGTTTCTGATGTACAGGACTTACTACAGTATCATTGGAAATATCTTTGCAAAATACAAAGAACTTCTAGAACAGAAATTTTATTTATTCTACACTTCCTTAAGCCATAAGATTATTACTATGTATTTGCAAAATTATCATGTTGAATTGTAAAGAAAAAATACACACCTAAAACACACCACATGGTTTAATAAACCTAGTATCACTTTTCACACATTTTACTCAAAAAAAAATCCTCCAAGCCCAAATCATTAGCAGCATACCTTTTCTGCACTGGTGTGTAGCAAAGAAAGTTAGCCTGTAAACTAACGGGAGGACAAACTACACAAAGACTTAAGTCCCCTCAGTGTCAGATGACCACATAAAGACAGTAATTTGCTTACCTTTTTCTGCAGTGCTTTCTGTATTAAAAAAGAATCTTCTCTTCTCTTCAGGCCAGTTCAGCCTTTCCTCCAAGTGCTCTGCTATGTTCAGGTAGGCCTCATCTAGACCCACAGGCATAAAATTGGGATCGTATTCAGCCAGTATTTCTCTAACCTTGATAAACAAACAGTGAAAGTTTAAAGCCTTGTTGCTTTAAAAGCAGATTATGACGCACAATTGTGAGGTGAGCAAACATACTCTGAAACTTCAAGATGACCAATCAGTATTAAAGATACTTATAAAATAAATTATCTATTGATATTGGAAAATTATAGTACTGCTCTCACAAGTAGCAAGATAGCAAGTAGAGAATTAAACCAATTTTGAGCCGTGTATCTTACTGTAGAGGACATTAATATCAGTGTATAAGGACTTCACAGACACTAGGGTCACAGACACTGCAGTAACCACCTGAATAAAACTTCGGGGACCTGGGAACTCAACAAAGCACAGAGCTTTCTGTGCGCTGTGTGTCAGATATTACATATGCAAAGTTAAAAAAAACACAACTAAGTTTTAAATTACATTTAAACTGAAGTTACAGCCAATTGCACTGGTTAATGTCACAGGCAAAACCTGTTAGAAAAATCTTTTGTGATAAGTGCATCTTCCCAAAAGGCAATATAGTAAATGAAATTGTCAAAATAAAATCTCTACCTTTTGTCCTCTTTTTTCCCCCTCTCTCTTTATTTTTAAACAAGGAGCAAAATTTCACTGTGTCATGTTTTCTCCACCAGTTTGGTCAGATTCTTAGATATCACAACATTTGTTCACATGCAGTTCATCCTTCTGAAACTGATTAAAGACAGGATTCACTGCTCAACTTTTAATGACAAAATGAATTAATTTAAGTATTTTCAATCCAAATTCCAATAGAAAAACGTAACTAAAAATGCAAATCAACTCAAACCTTCAGTACTTTACCCCGTTAAACAAAAAATGAAATACTTATCATGAAATCCAAGATCCTTAACAAGTTCAAAGTCATTCTGAAATACTCGTATTTATATATGCTTTTCACAACAGAAGTGAGAAAAATCAACATCAAAATTAGTAATTAGATTGCTTTATTTATGTAAAGAGATTGAGGCTTCATAAAAATAAATGAATGAATGAATAAATTTGGGCATAATTCTATTGAAGTCAGGAGACTTGTGCCACACACTAGTTTGATTTAAGACCTACAAAAGATCTTTTTTTTTAACTTATTTTTTAAACAGGATTTTGGACAGTGTATTTCCCCTGACTTTCTTGAAAGCAAAATGTGATTTCTTTCTCCCTAATTTTTTGATCTTCGTTTAAAGTCCCTTCTTTTAAAACAAATGAATCTGCATTCAGAGCTCACTAATGCCCTTTGCTTCTCTCTCCAATAATTGGCATTCAAAATGATGACTATATATTACATGAAATTATTATCTTCAAGTTTCCTAAGTACTTGCAGCATCCTAGTAATTAGATTGTTCCATGGTTTTCGAGTTTAAGAATAATAAGGCTCAAGGGTTATCACTAACTCACTACACAGTTTTGAAAATGTCTATCAGCATCACTACTGACTTCATTGAAGTGGCAAGATGGGTGAATGCAATACATTTTCATCTCCTTGCCCAAAAGCACCCATGTTTTGTTTAATTTATGTTCAAATTCATGTTCAACTCACTGAAGAGTCTAATATTTAAACTACCATTTTTCGTATTTAGATATTTCGTATCTAGAACTGATGTATTGATAGTCATTGACCAAGTTCACTGACTTTCGGTTAGAAAGCACTTTCAGACTTACCTCTTTACTCACTTTGCTGTATTTTTCGAAGTTTAATGGTACTATAGTTAGATGTGGACATAGCTTTTTAGCAATAAATCCAGGCATGGCTGCACGTACACCAAATCTCCTAGCGTGGTAATTTGAGGTGGACTTAGGAAAGATTAAATAAGTTTAATATTCATTAATCAAGTTTTTTTGAAGTTCAGTGTTAAATAATCAAGTTCTAATCATGTATCTTCACACAGAAATGACTGACAAGGTTGACAATTTATATGCATACCTCCCCCACCCCCCCTTTCAATCTATTTACATCCTTCAAACTTTCATCGGTACTCTTTCTACAGAAAAATAAATTACATCTTACAGAATCTAGTCTTAGACAGATTTTTCCTCTATTATTTTTTATATTTTTTTTTCTACACTTATAAAAATTCTCTACAGAACAGTGTTGTTACATTATGCTAATTTTGTATGATTTTATTAGGCTTCAGATACATGTAATTGATTTCTGTATTAGCTTTGACATTCAGCCTTACCAACATACTCATTGATCCCACTGCTATAGGCTTTTCCTTCAGCTCTGGATTGTCTCTTATTTCCACAGCTGCATAGAAGGCATCCATGTCAATGTGTACAATCGTACTGCTCAGGTTACGGCTCTGTTCTAGTTCCAGCACAAGTTTGTCCACCTGAACAGAATAAACCAGTAACTGAAAAACTATTAACCTGGCAGCAGTGCCACAGTACATATGACCCTAAAAATTCAGATGCACCTGGAAACAATTAAAAAAACCCTCCAAACCAAAACTAAACCCCATCAAACAAGCACCACCAAAAAACTCACCTAAATTTCTGATGAAACTTGCTCTCAGAGACAAGACCCCTTCAGCAAAACGTACATGAAAACCTCAACCAAAAACCCAATGAAAAAAAAAACCAACCCAACAAACAACAAAACTCCATCTGTGCTGGGAAGGGGGGGGGTGGGGGGAAGATACATCACCTCATTCAGACAGAAACTTTGTAAGACCATTGAATATGCAGCTTTAGCTACTGCGATGCATTTTTTCCAGCTTTTTTCTTTAAAAAAGACTTAAACCCTGCTATTGGAGAATTTCCAACACTCTTAAACAAAACCATCACACTTCAGAAAGTTGCCCTAGACAACTGAGAACCAACAGCTCACAGGGCAGATCCATTTGTCTCGTCCTGTCTGAGATCAGGCCTCAAACAAACAGGCTCATTTACTCCTAAGCAAGCTGTTAATCCCTTCATAAAGTTCCTTAACGTTTGTTATAGGAATCCATACCACGTAAGGCTGGATTGCTAGCAAAACTGCAAGGTGACTTTTACAGAAAAGCACACAGAAAGTGCATTTCACTCCAAAAGTAGCATCCTCCTCTAGTAGACGGTGAGCAGCACCCCCTGCTTCACCAGCTCCATGGTATCTCGAGGCAGAGGCCAAGCACACAGACCTCTCTATTAAATACTTTAATTGTGCTTAATCTGCTTGCATTCTTTTACCAAAAGACTTGCAGATCATGTGCTTGTTTCTGAAATGTCTTTCAACTATAAACGAACTGTGTCACCAGAAGCATCAGTGCATCATTTGACAGGCAATTTTTAAGGTCTAATTTAAGATGACTATGTTGGCACTATCACACATCATTCTAAAAGTGAGAGGAGAAAAAAAAGAATTAAAAAAAAGGAAGTGCTGTAAAACTGTGATTATCTAACCACACTAATGACTATACTGACTTCTGTTTACACAACACAAGAAAAAAACCCAACAATTAGGCATAACAGAGCTCAAGATATGCAAGTAGCGAAAACGAAACGCTTGCAAGCACAAGGACACACAAACACATTAATGACATCAAGGTTCCATTACAGAATTATCTCTGGATTGATTGCAATGGCTTTTATGGTCCTGAGATGAAGGCAGTTTCTCTCTTTTTTCCCCTCAACAGAGCTGCTTAATAAAAACCACAAGTCTTATCCAAAACCCCATTTTTGGAGCTGAAAACACTTGAACCAAGGCAAGTGACTATGAATATTCTAACTAAATTGCTGTGTCATGATTTACAAAGTCTCTTCTCTGTTTTGTTCCAAGTTGATTTGAGGGATAAAAGGGCCCTCAAACTAGGTTATTTCATGCAGAAGAGCACAGTATGCTCCAAGGTTGAGAAAACTAGTTTAGATAAAAGCACAAGGGGAAAGCCATTCAAACAACAACCACAAATAAAAGTGGGGAATTTACATTATTTTCATTATGCTACTAATTCAGCAGGGTTTCAAGTCACACTATAATCATAAAAAGCATCCTTACTTTAAATGATACTTTACAGATAATTTTCAGGTTACTCTCAAATTCAAATTGCTTAATTAATTAACAGTCAATTGCTCCTCCAGTTACATAACTCCTGCATTGCAATTTATCACATTATAACAAGCTTCTCTTTGCTTTTTCTCCCCAAATGCTTTTCTAACATAATACTTAATGATCAGCTAACATACGCATCTAAAGAATGAAGTAAAGTTACATTAATCAGAAATACAAAAAGATAACTCTTCAGCAAAAGCAACAGATAAAAGTAATATGCCAAAACAAAACACATCCAGATGTACTTAGAGAATCCTGGGCACCTACACATGTTTCCTTAGTAACACATGGAAAATTATGGAATAGTTCCTTAGAGGCAAGCCAGGGTGACAAGTATTAAAAAGCTGCTTTCAATTTTCCTTTGAAGATAAAAAGAGATACTAAGTTTATCTCTAAAAGTTAAAAAAAAACCACCCTAAAAAGTACAAATTGTAATTAGAAGTTTAATTTTGCTTATCATGACTTTCAAACAATGTAAAGGGTAAAACTTTTTTCTTTCTTATTCCACGATGCAAAATTCAAATTTTCTACCTTAAATTGCTTTGCCAAAGTAAGACAGAGAAGATTATTCAAAATCTTTTATATTTGTAAAAGCATCTGACAAGATGAAGAGATAACAAACAGTGATACTATTTTAACACAATAGTAACTATTTACAGAATAAAAGCCTGGGATAAAACCCACATCAATAAAAATAGCAAACATTAGTATAGCAGCTTGCAAATCTGGTAGCAGCTGGATAATTTTAAAGTATTATTAACTACTGATCAATTTCAGGTAATTCCACTCTAGGTTGTTAGTATAGTCTAACTCTGTTACACAAAAGTTTTCAAAAATTAAGTATTACATGATACTGTACAGTATATAAATTCCCTTAAAAGACAACAATGACATTCATTAGGAAAAAGTTAAAACTATCTTGCACATTTAAAAGTATTTTTTAAATATAACAAAACCCCCAAGCAAACAACCAAAGAAATATTTGTACACAGAAATAGCAGTTTTAAGAAAATTTACAAGTACCTTTTAATCTCCCATATTTGCAAAATCCATACTGATAAATGCGCTTCTGCAAAAAAAGCCCTCTAAGGAAAACTGCAAAAATATGACAAAAACCCTCACTAATTCCTTGGCATACACACACTCTAGCAGTGAGAAAGACAGCATTACATTGCAGATTCTGCATTTTATTTATATTACTGTTTCCACCATGAAACCAGGGTTTTGTCCATGAAATCCAGTAAGTGGGGACCTTTTTGTTTGTTTTTACATTGCAGCACTTACATCAACTGCCAGCTTAGGAAGCCGTATCTGAGCTTCTAACCATCCTACAAACAAAAATTGATCTGCAGATGAGAACTTACAGCATTCACAGAAGTAGATAAATGGCTATCTTTGTAATTCTGGAGTACCTCCCACTTATAAATTTCAGAACAAATTCTCTCATACTGTATCAGAAGGTAGTACTGAAAAGTTAAAGAACTTGATAGATCACAATGATAAAGGAAGAAAGAAGATAATGAGAGCTGACCATATCCATATCCAAAGACCTAGAGGAACTTATTAAACAACACACTGCACATACTAAGAACACTGAACAGGACAAACAAGACTTCCAAAGCAGATAATGGTCTGGGAAGAGTAGCTGGCAAGTAAGTGACAGGAAAAGGGGGAGACATTTAGAATATCAGACACAGGCAGAAAAAGACTGGCTGGGCCAGGAGATGGGGGACTTCAATGGGGACTCTGAGGGCACAGACAAGGACTGCTTTGGAAAGAAGACTGATGGTGATCTGGGGATGCGGGACAAGAAAAGGAAAATTCAGGATAGAATCAGTTATAAGAAGGAGACGACAGGGTAAAAGAGTCAAAACTTGTGATGAAGAAATGAGGGCAACAACAACCATGAACCAGAGCTTATCTGCATACAAAGGGTAGAACCAAAATCCAAGATTCTGAGATGTTTTTATAGCAGCAAAGACCTAAAATTAGCTAGCAAAAAAGTGTGCATGTTATCCCCCTCTAATGACAGTTCTCACGCAGTGTCAGCTGACTTAACAGTTACTCCATTGGAAATAGTAACAACTGCTACTTAAGTTTCTTTTTTCTTCTATAGAAAGCAATTTTCACGCAAAGAAAAGATCACAGAATCAAGTTCAGAAAAAGACAGCATGAGGGTAGTCAAAGTAATTAAAATTATTATTTCATGATATGCACTATATGTTCTTTAATTACATAACCATACACTAATTTTATAGGATCTCTGTAATTCACTCATGTCATTCATAACAAGACTGTTCTCTGTAAAATGAAAAGTTCTGTAGTGAAGAAATAATAGAAATGGAAGTATTTTTTAATAATTAAATTACATAAAAGCTACCCCAGAAAACTAAAAAAAACCAAAACCAGACAAGCAGAGATATAACTAAATCATGTTAACAACTAACTAAAAGCAGTTGAGGCACACAGGTTTGTAACAAACTTTTCAGAGGTACTCAGTAATTGCAAGCTTTTCTGGGCACAAATTTGAGACACCGGCATATAATTTACCGAAGTGATTTGCAAATCTGCAATGAACAAAAAGAGGTTGCACACCAAAGCTCAGGATCTATAGCCCTCACAATAGCATTGAAAATTAATGGATGTGTTTATCTTCATGTGCTTCAGCTCCCAATCTACAAAACAAAAATATCACTTTGCTGAAGTATTGCAAGAATAATTTAAAGAATTCACACAAGTGGTGTACAACCTAGAAAAGGCTATGAGGAAGTCTGTAATTCTGCATTCAAAGCTGGATTAGACCTCTGTATAACAAATAAAGCTTGGGGCCACCCACTGAACAATGAGGACAACAGTAAATACTGAATAATTGCCCATTCAGTGAACACTGTCTGCACTGTGCGCTGAATGAAGCAGGAAATCTATTAGGGAAAAAGAGCAATCGGTCATGTAATTAAAAGACTGAAACACAGTACAAAAGAAAAAGAAAAGTAATTAAGCTTCCACAAGCAACTTTAATTCTGTTGCATCTAATGTTTACTGTGCAGCCTCGGTGCTGTTCTTTTAGCAACCTTTCATACACAATAATACTTTGGATACTATTATTTAGCATTTGAGAAGATAAATTGCCTCTTCATCTTTCTTGTTCAGGACACTTGTACTTCTTGTGACTGCTTGCCATGATGATTTTTTTCATTAAATATCATAAATAAGGAATAATTTATATCCAGAAGAGTTGACACCTGTGATCCCTCTCATCCCACTGCAGGCCATTGAACACAAATACACATATATCAGAAAAAACATTAACTCAAGACTGATATGAAACTTGTAAATAAGGTATTTAACAAAATTTTTACATAGACCATAATGATATCCCTTTAAACTGATCAGACTTAAAAGAACAGGAATTATTTTGCTTCATTTTGCTCACTTGGAGAGCATTTCGGACTCATTTTACATTCTATTCTTCTATGAAGTTTTTATTAAGAACACATCATCAAAACATGGTGCACTTTTACTGTCATGACTCACATCCAAATTATAGTTAACACTGTGCCTATCAGCAGAATTTAATGCAATAAACCACAACACACCAATACCATTCAACATTTACTCCAGAAGTCTTCAAAGATTAGTACCTGCCACTGTGCTTTCAAGAGCTGTTGTGCTGTAATTTTCTCTTTTAGCTGCATCATTTTTTCAATTCGTTGGTTAACTTGTTGATCTTTTTTAAGTTCATTTTCATAAAATCTGGAACCCTGGAAGAAAATTGCAAAACCATTAAAGTTTCTATTTGTCTTCTCCTATAAACTCTGACATTTGTTCTTTAAATACATAAAACTTAAAAACACAGTAACAGCTTCTAAGGCATACTTTGGATTTTCATAGAAGTAACACACAAAAAAGACCAGTGGTGCTTTACATCTCTCTCCTCAAGTGAAACAAATATATTTCTCCTTCTCGGATCCCCTATACTCGGATGAGTATAAGGGACTATTTGAGAACTTACTATGTTTAGTCATTCTAACACTTGACAAGCAAAATTCCAAAACAGCAGATAAAAGTCGAACTGTTCTTTGCAATACCTCCAAGATATGAAGTACAAAACTCAAAAAAAACCAACACAGATTTAAGCATTTTACCAGACTCCCACATAGCTGAATCTACATGGAAATAAACAATGACATTGTAAAAGTCAGATCCACTTACAATGTTGAGTATTTCATTGGCCATTTAATCTTGAAAAACATAGCAGAATTAGAAGCTATGTGTAAGAGGATAATGAAATGCAAAAGGGTGTAAAAAAGACCTCTTGTTCTAAAGTACATAATTGCTCCTTCAAGAAAAGGAGTGAATAAAAGGAGATGTAATGAAAACATGTAATGAAAAAAAGACAACTGTGAGAGAACATATAATGTGACTTTCCTTCCTGATTCATAAGAAAGAAAAAATGGCAAATAGAATGAAAATGAAAAGAGGGAAATTCAAAACCAGGTACTAAAATATTTTTCTTGCAACATTTGCTTAGCTTACAAGAGAAATAACATTTGCAGGAAGCAGTAATGCATTTTATTGAACCACCTGATAAAATTTGCAAAAGTGGAAAAGATTTTAGGTCAAAACCTCTGCCTATCGAACTGACACTGATCTCAAGAATTCAGTCATAGTAAAATAAAAATCAGGCATTTGTATAAAAAGCTAAAATACCCACTTTTATAATAACAATCAATAGGATGAATGGCAAGACTTTAACATGTCATGTCTCATTGCTTAAAAGAAATCTCTAATCTGAAGAAATTAGGGTGTGTTTTCTTTTAATATTAGGCATGCATTTAATCTTTCTCCTCTCTGCAATCAAACAGGACTTGTTGAGACTCACTGAAAAAAGTACCAAACTGTTAGTGTGGGAAACAACTCAATACTCAATATTGTTATTAAGCTGTGAGATTTTTTACTTCTCTTGCAGTACTTCAGAGTTGAAACGCTATACAATCTTGTTGTAATACAATTGTGGGTAGTGTTTGTAAGTATATTTTGAAGACTAAAGAAAAAGCTAAGAAAAAGAATCAATGCTTCTCTTCAGATTTCTTGAGCTATAGCTGGTATTTATGTTCTCTGCCTTTTTTGACAGAAGTATGTTCTAATACACAGATGCCAGTATATCAATTTTGAAGTCTGTTTTACAGTTCATTCTATTCCATACCAGGGAGTGAATTAGTAACTGATCTGAAAAATAATTTATCCAAGTATCATTATTAGATATATGTCTGACAAAGCACTAAGTTTTCAAGAGTGAACAGAATAAGCAGATGAAACACCTAGTTAGTAAAGGGCCTGGTAACATATAAAGTATCATCAAAGTAAAATGCAAGCAGAAAACATTTGCAAAATAAGCTGTATGCAGTTTTCTACTCTCCCACCGCCTCTCAGGCAGTTTACTACAGAGCAACAGTAGTCAACACAGAACTCATGAGCAAGATACCAAGCACATAACCTAGGGCCATAGCAACACCAAATGAAATACACATTTATGCAAGAAAAAGTAAGAAAACTTAGAGCTGCTCAAATGAAGTGTTATCCCCATATTCTATGTGAATTCTATCCCCAATTTCCATGTGAAGACTCTCCAATAACAAGAGAACTAATATTTCAATGCTTTGTAGGTTTGTCTGGTCCTCTATGGATCTTTGGTACAAAGCTGCACACTACAGGCCACCTCTCTTCAATACTGAGAAGACAGTCCAGAAGACAGGCAGTAAGCACAAAGAAATTCCACTGAAAGTACTAGAAAAACCTGAATACATCAGAATCATCAGTTACAGGAAGGTGAGCAACTGGGGTAGATCTGCTTGGCTGATTAATGATGTGGCAGGCAAAAGGAATGAAAAAGGGGAAAACAACAGGGCAAAACAATAGGCCTAAGGAAGCTGAAACCTTCACAATTACTTCTGGACAGTGCCGTGTCATATTTACGTACTGCTTCGGGCAAAAAGGGAGCACCTCAGGATTCCTCCATGTCCCTGTGGATGAATCCAACAGTACCCTAAGGTACCCTAAACTACAGTCCTCCCCTTCCTCACCACACATGCATTTCTTTTTAGAAGAAAGATGCCCTACACTTACATACATGAGGGACAAAATTTGGGAAAGGAAAAAGAGGGCCTTATGATACTGGACAACAGATAAAGCACCAGAAAAAGAGTAATCAAACCAACCTTGGTAGTTTCCATGATGATTTTATTAATTTTGTCTTTATCCAAACCTTGCATTCCAGCTTTGTTATCATTGAGGCCCATTCTAAGTAGAACTCCATCACTGCAAGAGCTGTTACCAACTTTCTTCATGTCATCCATAGTACTTGAAAACAAGTACCCCTGTTAAAACTTAATATCTGGGAAAAAAAAAGAATTAAAATCATATATTTGTTTCTAAATGCCAGCTGAACAATACAAACCAACATTTATGGAATTAATTTGCTGTGTTTATTGAGTAAGTATTTCATACTACTCAGAAAACAATACACATATGACAAATATGAAGACTTGTATTCCTGTGAAGTGGCTGATGTGCCACACTCACCACACAAAGCCATCTATAACTCTACCAGTGTTTGGAGACAGCAAGACTTTACTATTCAATTAACTTAAAAACATACACTTTTGAAAGCTCCCTTACAGAAATAATTGAGCACCACCAACTACAGGTAAAGGCTAGTACTGTACACATGCACATGAGATTTAGGCCTGTACATTACCCTGTGTCATGAAACAATACTGCCTTAATAACAAAATACTGCTCACTAGATTATTAAATTAAAAAAATATATATATTTTTACGTTGCAGAATACCATTCATTCACTCCTTGTTCCTGCTGGAGACAAGCCATAGAATCATTCTCAGTAATTTCTAGCTCAGATTCATAACTTTTGTTTGTGTTAAAGCTCATCGTTTAGAAACAGATGGCTTCTATTAAAACTTTTGAACAAAACCCTACTGTTTAATTCAGGGTAAAATTCAAGCATTCTTTTTTTCCATTAATTTGTGGAGCCACGGTATGCAACTACTGGAACTTATACCAAGCCTTTACTACTCAATTACTTCCCTTAAGTGATTTCTTACACATGCAGGTACTTCTCACATGTGAACTTCTAATATCTTCCCTTGTGGCTTACAGAATTAAATACCTGAATCCTTCAACAGGCTTTAATGATGTGGTAAATTGTCTAGTTATGAAATTGATCTTAAAAAACTAAAGAAATCAAATTTTACCCTCTGTGGCCTTATTTTTGCAAGATTAAAACAAGCAGAATCCAAGCGTGATACTGGCATAAATTACTTAACATGTATTTGTTACTGGAAAAGCATACAGAAATGATTTCTTCCTACCCCAAGTTGCTGACTCATAAACCACTTCAGCTTTACTTACATGAGGGAAGCAGATTTACTCCTAAACTCCCCCTTCAAGCTTCTCCCTGTAATGGCAGGCCTTCCTGCTTGGAGAAACCACACCCTTTCAGGCACGTACAACTGCTCTATTAAACAACCACAAATTACACAAATTAGGTTTGTTACGTTTTTCCTTTAAATGCGGCTTTCCCACTCTGGGTCTTCAGTTGGCCTCATTAGTAACCAAACTGAAGAAGATCATTATGTATCTTTGCATTTTGAGATTTATTTTTTGCTATCAAAGAACCACACGGGTGACTTTTTAAAATTAATGGTGTCAGTGTTCATATCTTCCTGACAACCTTCTCCTGAAACATGCTAGCCAACTGAGTTCAAGATATTAAAAAAAAGTCATCTTTTAAAAAAAGTTCTGACAAAAATATCCCAATTTTAATTACATTCTATTATTCACGTACTATTCATATTCAGATTATTATTCATTATGTCTTCTGAAGATAAAAGATCAGCTTAGTAATCTTGCATTTATTTCCAGCTTGTTGTACTTCAAAGAACAGAAGGTGATGTAGAGATCAGAACTCTTCTCAACGCTTTAGTAGCACCTGAGCTACTATAAATTCAACTAGGAATGTGAGTGGCTTCATAGCTCTTACATGTATCTATCAAATAAAAGACCACAATTACATTTTCATAAATTTTTAACTTACAGTAGGACAATCTCTTACAGTTCATACACATTTACCAGAACAGGTTTGCTAGACTTCCATCAAAGGAAAAAACACTGCATCCCACATGACGTTCCAAGTTTCATCTCAAGCTCATAAGCACCCCCATATCAATTAGCTCCACAATAATTCCATTGTTACTGGCAATCTCTGGTAAGCAAAAGGCACAATTTCAAATAAATACGTTCCCCAAAGTAAATGCCCCTCCACTATCACGCCTGGTTCTTTTATCACTGTTTCCTTTCAGGAAGTTGCAATGAACAAAAGATTGCTTCCACTTCCTATTCCAGTCTTTGCAACATTTTTTAGCTGTTCCTTATTCCTGAAAGTGTATACATATAGAAAGTAAAGCATATCAAAATCTTTCCGTCTTGTCATTCAGATCACTCTTAAAGGCTCAGCTTATAGTGGAGGCTTTAAACACTAATTCATGTCAGTCAGAACCCTTCTCTATCACAACTGTTACATATCCAGGAAGAAAAAAATTACCATGATACAACTAGGTTTTCCATCACTGGTATTTAAAATGTTTCATAAATTGTGGTGTCCTGATGTGTTTTATCTTTTCAGCTTATTGTATGGAACAAAATGTATTGCTAGTAGCAGATAATAAATGTATAAATATCAAATAATACCTTAGTTGGAATTAAGAAGAAATATTTGAGGACATGACATTAAATATTCACCAAAGCTTAAAGGTGTACAGAAGGGAATAACATGAATAACAACTGATACAGTTTTCAACCACTTAACATGAACAGAACATGAAGATTATCTTGGCTTCAGATTAGCAGTCCTGAAACAATTATGTAAAATATTTAGCATATTGAAACAAATCACAAAAGCTACAATAAGACAATAATTAGAGCCCTGTCAGACAAAACCAGCAGAAGATCTGCCATGGACAAAATGAAAATGGAAATACTTAAAGGAAATACAGAAGCACAGTTTGAAACACTATGCAAAATATGAACAAAATGATAATGAAAGGAGTAACTGTTCTAGTGAAAAAGTGACCTAGATAAAACATTTAGCTTGTGGTGTCATAATGTTACAAAACTTTTGCTAAAACAACTTGGAAAAAGTGGGTAAATGTTTAGAGTCTAATGAAACAGTAACTTAGAACAGTACAGGCAAAGAGGGACATATTTTTGGCATGCTGTCACCTCAAGAAGCTGCTGCAAGACTGGAGCGTTTTTCTCTAACAGAACACATTAAACAAGACTGGAGCTGTTTCCTCTAACAGAACACATTAAATCTCTCTCAGCATCATACCAAGTAAGCAGGGTGTGAAACCAGAAAAGTCCGTGAAGGCAGTCTACAATTACATACTATCCTATTATTCCCATGATTTGGGAATGGGGGGAAGGGAGCAGGAGAGCCACCTCTAAGTGGAGAAAGTAACTTACCAATTGCAACCGGAAGGATTTCTAAAGGTAAAGAAAAGTTCAGCAGTGGATGCCAACAGTTAATGCAAAACAAAGAAGTGGAGAAAAACCACAGAACAGCATTACTGTGTAGTAAACTTTGTTAGTAACCTGGGATGCTTGTAAGTGGAAAAAGACCACTAAAAAAACCCGTCAGGCTCTTCTAGGAGAAGGCACAGAAACTCAACTAAACCAGTCAGTATACGAAAGTATCAAAAGACTGAAATAGCAATAAAATCTGAGTAACAATTTGATTTTGAGTGCCTCTACCTTTATTCAGATTCAGAAAATTCTTGGACAGTTGATTGAACTAGTCTGAAAGAAATGGCTTGGGTTTGATCCTGTGCCACTCCTCCAGCCTATCTTCAGTAAAAATACTCCAATTCAGCAACAGAAACCCTGTATGTTGTGTGCAAACATTAAATGCCTTTAAATTACTATTTTCAAGTAATGAAATACTTAAGAAAGATAAATATTTCTAAGAAGTGGACACTTTTTATGCAGGTTATTAACACTTGAAAAGTATGTGATGTTTGCCTTTTATCAATAGCATCAACAAATTGTTGCAAAGAAATACTAGGACTGGAAAGTGACACCAGCATGGAAAAACTTGAAAAAATATTTACATACTGAATTATGGTTTGATGCATGTAAATTCTGTACCAGTCCTCATAAGGAAAATGATATTCTGACATTGTTGCTATCACAGATGCTCATGCCAATAGTGAGATGCAAATAAGTCACTAAGATACACAACTGCCTACTTCCCCCAGAGTTCAAAAGCTAAACATGGGAATCAAGACAGGTACTACAGATGTAAAGGACCACCATTTACATCACAATTGCCCTGAGTAAGTCTCCACAGCATGCAAAAAAACACCGATGTTGAAAATATCAATTATTAATTTAATTACTATAAGTATTTAATAAATTGTTAAACATTAATATAAATTATTAAAGACTCCTTTCTATACGATTTCTTAACTATTATTTTTAGGATGGCTAAAACAAGGTTCTAAATTAAATAGTTTCTTGAATTTCTGACACCTCATTTACTGCAGTATGAGCCCAAAATAAACCTCCTGTTTTCCCTTGATTAAAATGTTTTAGGGATGCCTTTATTTAAATTCTTCTATTCTTACTTTAGCAAGAACAAAACAGAATTACAGCAGCTACCTTCACATACTAATACAAAGAATGGATGACGGAATGAGCTTCAGGAATCCAGCTGCATAGGCTGCATCAGAAGAAAATCATTATTACCTTTAATTTCAATAACAAAAAAAAAAAAAGTTGATAGGAGTTCTGTAAAAGCACTGAAAGCACATGAAACAATTAACAAAGTTAGGAGTTACCTCATCCAGTTTTGACCACAAAGGATCACTTCTTAGGCTTTTGGCTAACATCAAGTGTGGTATAGTATGGATCACTCTATGTTCAAAAGACAAATGCCTCTGAAGTTAGTACTATAGAAAAACATCAAAGAGAAGGAAAATACAAAAAAATTTCCTTTCAAATATCAATATATATATATATGCATGAGATCCGTGATTTTTTATTTTCCTTATGAAAACTTTACAAATGACCCACTATCAAATACTACTGAAGTCTGGAGCACTCAGGTCAAGCGTAGGATGGAAAAATTTATTCCATAAAACAATTATCAAAATAATCACATACATGTAGAAGATGGTTGTTAATAATACTAAATTTCTAGAACACTTGATAAGCAATCATAAGATCCTCAAAAGCCAAATATGAAATATCCAGCTTTAACACACCTTCAATAAAAGGGTAATTCAGTAGTTTAAGACTCTAAAAGAGGCAATTTCAGTCACTTCAAAAAAGACACTTGTCATGAAACTTTGCTGGTCCACCACCTCACCATAATACACATTTAAGCCAACCAAAAACCCCATAAGCCAAGACAAGCAATGTGAATGAAAATAAGCAAGCTGGATGTGTGTTTCCCTAGTGAGAATGCTACAAAACAAAGTCATTAATAACCATTCTTCACGTCACTTTCTTTTGTATTGAATTGGAATTAAGCTTAGTGTTGTAAGCAGCTTCCTCTATCAAAACCAATAAACTAATGAGCACTTACTGTTCTAGATCTTAGACAGGACAACTCATTCACCTATTTGTAAAAAGGTTCAGTTTATATAAATGTAAAATATAAAATATACCCCAAAGATTACACGTATATACATACTGTTATTATGTTATATACATACTGTATCAAAGGATAAAACATCAAGTCCTTTAAAAAAAAAAAAACCCACAAGAAAACACCAAAACAAACCAACAAACAAAAAACCCTCTAATGTAAAAAGTTTTGACAAGAGATGAGGAAGGCTGTTAAACTTCACTGTAAGTGAATGGGAACGCTCTTGGGCAGAAACCAAAATCACTTGTACCAAAGATGGTAATTCACAAGTAAGCATGAAATACTTTCTCAATCTACTTCATTACCTTTTGCAAAGCATTGAAGAATACTTGAAGAACAAAGAATTGAAGAGTGAAGGCAGAACAAACAAGCCAAGCAGACTGATCTAATAGTAACTCTCAATCTCAACCTTTCAAATGCCTCCCTTGCACTGAAAATTATTACAACTGGAAACCACATCACAGGCTACCTTGAAACAAAGCCTCTAGGTACTATTGAAACAATACTACAAGTAATAAATAAAAAAGACTATAGAAGATCTTCCCAATAAGATCAAAACTCATCTAAATCCACATTTTTAATAGACACCACTTTGGGTTTACTTCAATTGCTAATTAAGACTGAACTGGGGGCTACCAGCAATACTTCTTATTCCCCTCACTGCACAGAAGTCTCTTCATCTAGGCTGTGTATGTATGCAACTGTTGGAGTCACCATCAATTAAAGAACTAAAACCCATCTAACCCACCTTAATATAGAAATTCATGTATCAATATTCAGGCCATTTGAACAATGGGTTTCTCACAAATGCATTGCTTAATTTCTTCAATTTCTAAGACAAAAACAAACATACATTCAACAAACCAGGAAAATTCAACCTTGCTAGAATGTTTTTAACATTTCTGATATTTAAAAGGTTACACTACAAACAAACTCTGGTACTGCATTTGATTTCATACTACTTGATTTATCCATTACTTGGATACGGATTTTATTCCAAAACTGTAACATTACATTACATACTTTATGATAAGAAGCACACCTGTCTTTTCTGCGTATTCATTTGGCAAAGAAACATTCCGGCTGACAGGATCGAATTTAAACTCCTTAACTGCCACTTCCTTGTAAAAATGTGTTCCTTCAATGATTTAAGTATCAGCTGCTCTAAAGTCTCTCCTCAGCAGGATAAACTACCAACAAAGACATATGCAAGCAAGCACATCAGACTGTTCTGAACTATCTGCTCAACTCTTTTCAGACACAGGGGTGTTGATTATTTACTACAGCCCTGGTTTCCGAATACCTTGGAGGACTCCTGACAGTCTCTAGTGATCTACAAGAAAAGATCACTCTAGTGATCTACAAGAAAAGAACTGGTGGGAGGAACTGCACACCAGTGTTATAGCCATTTAATATACACACTGTTAACCACCTAGCTTCCCTGCTATTGCTCAAAACTGCCACTGTTTCAATATCCTCCCCTCTCCCTGCCCCTGCCCTAGCCCCCCTACCCTGAAAACAATTATCTTTTAAGAAAGACGTAAATATTTCCACAAATGTTAACAAGCCAAAGTACATGATAAATTAATACTGAACAGAAAATCAGGCCAGGATTCATGGAAGTGAAAGTATCAACTGCCCAAAATGACACAGCTGAATGGGATTATTTTTCAAGTGGCAGCTGACTCAGCATTTTACAAAAACATAGAACCCATACAAGTACCTAGAATTAGCCTTCAAAAAATAAAGCCCCAGAACTATGTCTCTTCTGAACTCACTGGCTTTATATATTTTTATAACAAACTACAGACAATTCAATTATTTTAAAAAGTAAATAGTTCACACTACAAAATAAACAGATAATAGAAACTGCTTCTGACGATGCCTAAAATTAAATATCAAAATGTGTGGCGTACGCCATTCAAACTGTTTGAATAATTCTTCACTTATGTGAAGAGTGACACAAGTGAAACAAGTGGAACAGTCTCCCCCTATATTAATTTTCTGCAGGCATGACACATACAATTCTGTTCTAAATCCTGTCAATGCAGCTACTCATTGAGAGTAACAGACGGAAAGTTACATATTAAAAAGATGGTCAGAACATGAGAAAAAAAGAGTTAATTTACATAAGGCATTCACAATCCCAACACAACTTTTGGAAGAACATAAACTGGTGACATTATGGTAAAAATAAAACATATTAGGAGGATGTGGCAGATGTCAAAAAAATCTGTTAACAGAGACAAGGCATTATATGAAAAGTCGAAAAGGCAAACCTTTTAGCATCCAGTATTTATCCATCTAAAGTTTGGTTATAAAATATTAACTAGAATTAATGATCAAACAAATATACTCTCTAACATGGAAGAATATATTTGTTAAGCAACCTGAAAGAATATCTACCCATGGCATTTTTGTTTTTTAATACCTTCTTGAGTCAAACTACATTCTGGAAAGAAAAATAGGGGGGGGGGGGGGGGGGGGAACAAAAGAGCTACTTCTGGAACTAAGTGAACAATCCTAGACCAAAAGCATGACAGTGCGTGGCTATGCATCACTGCCAAAAGGATTTGCTCAGACATGTCCCTTCACCTTCTGCTCTCGATCAGGACAGAGAAAGAAGTTCATTCAGAGTTTAGTGGGGAATATGACTGGCTTTACAAGTGATACTACTTCATCAATGTACTGTGGACAAGAACTATAAATTATTCTCATACATATCAATACACACACAGCTCGACCACTGTGCTTGCTTAACAGATGCAGTATGTTGCAATAGACACTAAGAAAATGTATCTTAGTTTCTTTCCAAACAGCTGCTCAATCAAATAGTTTCTCAAGAACATTATATATTAGAAAATTGTCTGAAATAGCACCCACTGTAGACTCATTTTCCCCCCCCCGTGCATTCATTCCAGTGATTACACAAATACTAAAACACCCGTGACTGTTCCTTATTTCTAAGTGTTTAGGACAAGGATGCTGCTTCACCAATCATTCTCAGTGCTGCATTAATTGTAAATACCTTTATACCAAAGACTTTGAGCTGGTACTAGTATTATTGAACTTTTAGCTGCTACATATGTAGAAAATGCATATAGCTGTATCAATGCTAAGAGCTCTTTCAAAAAAATATTAAATGCTCAGTGGAAACTCTCAAGCAGATAACATGGAAAAATTACACAACAATTTGTCACAAGGAAGAAGTCAGAGAAAATGCATTTGTACAGCATTCCTCTTGTGATACAACCAGAAGTGTGTGTTCGAAAATTAAGTTTCCTCAGCCAACAATACTTAACACACATCTTTCAAGAAATCATTATAAAGGAGATGAGCCAGCACAAATCTTCAGTCCTTCCCAACCCACTACATCTGCTCATAGTGTGAAGTGACACATTCAATTGCTTGCTTTTTTTTTTCTCCTTTCCGCAAATATTTCTCCACGTATAAATATCGGCAAGAAGACGTATCTCAGACGTAATCCTGAAGAAAAAAAATTTTTGCTTCGTTCCCTAAGCTACGAAAATATTAGGCAAACAGAAGACAGGACACCGCTACCTGGCAGCGTAGCAGACCG
Source organism: Falco naumanni (assembly GCF_017639655.2). NCBI lineage: Eukaryota > Metazoa > Chordata > Aves > Falconiformes > Falconidae > Falco > Falco naumanni. Next base: position 59,364,947 of record NC_054080.1, on the reverse strand, counting down.
CTGACCGCCACTTTCCGCCGTACTCATCGGACGTCTTTGGGGACAGCCGGTGAAGCAGCACGACAGCGGGCGGCGCAGGGGCACTCTGTCGGCCGGCAAGAAGCGGGCTGCCGAGCTCACCCGCGGTCGCACAGCGCGACTGCTTGGCACGCCACACTGAACCGCGACCGCTGCCGTCCGCAGGGCGACAGCCTGACTGGCCCCTCCGCCCCGCGACCGCGGGGAGCGGCCCGTTACCTGTGGCGGGACGGCACGTCCTCTCCTCACGCTTCACGCGGAAGTCGGCAGCACCACCCGCCCCTTCCTGCGGCCTCCGCGGCCACCATTTTTGTTAAGGGAAACGTTCAACGCTCACAGCCCGAGTCCCGCCGGTTTGAGGCGGGGACGGCGAGACCGCATCTCTCACGCTAGCAAGCGGGGAGGGCCGGAGAGGCGCTTCGCCTCAGTAAAGAAAGAGCCCTTCCTTATCCCACAACGAATAAAGTAAACACCGCCCCAAGCAGCATCGCTGCCCTCGCCGGACGGCAGCGGGAGCACAGTTTCCCTACCTCATCGGGGGCACACAGGCCAAACCCACCAGTAGCGCCACAGAAACGATGAAGCCAAGATGGCGGCTACCGGCAACGGGAGGGAGCCGGCCGCGGCGGCAGACTACATCTCCCAGCATGCCGTGCCGCACTAGCGAGCACCAGAAACTACGTTTCCCGAGAGGCAACGGTGGCCGGGCAAACGGCTGCGCGGGGCAAGACTACAACTCCCGTCAGGCACCGCGCGGCGCGGGCGGGGCTGGGAGGCAGGGCGGAGCTGGTAAATAGTGGCACAGCGCACACGGCTCGCGTAAAATGGCGGCGGCAGGAGCGGGAGAGCTGTGATCGGGGTGCGCGGCTGGCGGACGCGCGCTCGCCCCTCCTCCCCTCGCTGCCTCTATGTTGTGGCTCTTGCCGCGGGCGGGGGTTGCGGAGCTACGGTGAGGGGGAAGCTTCAGTCTGCGTACCGCGGCGCCCGCCGGTTGCTGGCAGGGACGGGCGGCTCCGGTGGCACCCGCGGCTGCGGAGCGGTGCCGCTCAGGCAGAGCCCGCCGGTTTCGTCCCTTCGGCAGGAGGCGGCTGAGGCTGCTGTGGGCGGGGGCCACTTCGGCTCTTCGCTGCTCGGCGGTGACTGCGGCTCGGATCTCCATGTCGGACAACCAGAGCTGGAATTCCTCCGGGTCCGAGGAGGACCCCGAGACGGAGCTCGGGCTGCCTGTTGAGCTCTGCGGGGTGCTCAGCAAGGTAAGCTGCTTCTCCCCCTCCCCACAGCCCGCGGCCTCTCCCTTCCCCTCTCCCCACCCCAGCCCCTCCGCATCGTGGCCGGCCGAAGGCTGTCAGCCCAGTCCGCCCGTCTCCTGCCCCTTCCAGGGGATCAGGCCGAGGCGCTCGGTGGCGGGGCCGAGAGGCTTCGCGGGAGGCGCTGGCACGGCCGGGGCAGCCGCCACCTGATGGCGGGGAGTCTGCCAGGCAGCCGCTGCAGCGCCCGGCGCCAGCCGCCCGCGCCCCCCCCCCCCCTCAGCCGCGGGCGCCGACACATCCCCGCCGCCGGGCCCCCCGCCTCTGCACAGCGGCCGCCCGCCCCTCCTCGCCACGGGAGGAAGCCCTTCTTCGGGCGAGAGCGGCGGGCGCGGCTCCGGCTCGGCAGGGCTGTTGGGCTGGCGCCGTTGTCGCCCGGCCCGGGGATCCCGGCCGCCCCCGCCCCGAGCCCATTGCCTGCCCTTCGTGAGGAGAGCCGGGCCTGGGAGGCGGCGGCGGGGAGCGCCGGGGGAGGGAGGGCGGCTGCCTTGCGCCTCAGGCGCCCGGCCGGTGGCGGGGCCGGGTGCGGGCTGGGGCCGGGGCACCGCGCTCGCCTCCCGGCAGCTTCCGAAGGCAGGCGCAGCCCGTGGCCGCTCCCAGGAGAGGGCACCGGCGCGGGAGCTGCGCAGCCTGTGGTCCGGGTATCAAAACAGGGCAATAAAATATTCCTGCAGCAAGAGATACAGGAGGTGGGGAGGAGCGGAAGGAAAATGGCCCTAAAGCTTGTTTCCCCTAGTAAAAATAAACATTTTTTTTCTTTTACCACTGAAAATAAGATGACTTGCGAGTATGTGTCGGGTGTTACAGGGAAATTTTATTTTTAGGAGTACTTTGAAGTTGAATTAATGCAGTTTGAATTTAAATTATTTGTTTATTACAGAAAGTGCCTTCAGAATAATGTTGAAATATGGTTAGGATTAAAGCGCTGTATTTTGTCTGCTGGACAGAAGCCCGTGTAGGAGGCATTGGTCACAGGATACAGAGGTCACAAACTGGCCCAGGATGCTGAGAAAACAGCAATAACAAGGCACACAGTCTGCTTGTGAGGGACTCTCTGAACTCCTAGCCTGAAAATGTTTTGAACCCCAGGGATGAGCAGAAGGTTCAGGAGAGAAGGAGGGTCTCTGTCTTCATTTTGTAAGATTTTTGTCATCTAATGGTGGATGGGGAGTGAGAGAATGAGACTTAAGTGAGATGTTGCAGCAGTTAAAATGTGAGGGTTTGATTTAGTGCAGTTATAGTGATGGGTTTTTTCCATTGCAAAGTTGTACTTTGATTAGATGCTTCCATCCTTAGAAAGGATGTGATTTGTGGGATGTAATTGATTTTCATGTTGGCAAATTCAATACTTCAAGTCCAGATGCTTTTTCTTACTGGTGTAGCAGGTGAAGCTGTGGCTTCTGATATTCTGTAGCTTAGGTATGTGCAAAGTTCTTATACTTCTAGATGATTATGCTGAATGTAGCTGATTCTGCCTTTCCTGTGAGAACACAGGATGTAATGGGAATAGTCAAGTATGGTGAAACCTGTTGCAGTAACTATGCTTGAGGGATAAGTTTACCTGTTGTTAGTTGATGTCTTGGTAGTACTTGAGACAAACTAATTAAAATGAAATGGCATCGTAACAAACTTTCGGCTAAGGAAATACACAGTAAGTTATTAAAAATAGGTATAATTAAATGCTAAAGCCATAAAAGGAGGCTGCAGTTCTCTGCATGCTTACTAGTGTTTCAGTTGCTGTGCCCTTCAGTAACGAGAAGCTTTGAAGGAAATGGCTTAATTTGCTAAGAGAAGCTTATTCGAAGTATGTTGTGTTGGTCTCTAAAAAAACTTTCAAAACTCTAGGCTTTTTCTCCACTGTATCTCCTGGTAACAGTTCTAAGGTACACATGAAGAAACAACTTCAATGTGGCAGTCTTGAAGCACAAGAATCTAGATACTTGAAAAACGAGTGGCCATTTCTTTGCCAAAACCTTGTGCCTATCCAGTATACTTTAAGGAGCCTCTTAATCCATGGCACATCTTGATTGCAACAGCAAGCATTGATTGCAACAGCAAATGCAAGATTGACTGCTAGATTTGTCTCACTTTGTCAGAGAAGAGAAGGAGCTTTCCTCCCTCTCCCTTGTTCTTTTGCCCAAGATAACTTTGGGGTCTGTCTTTGACATGTTATTAGGAAATATACCTACATGACTGCTTGTGCTACCAGTTCATGTATTAAGCACAGCTGGAATATCGGTTTCATTCCATGTCTGAATGAGGAATGCCTAGAAAAAGCTGAATAGCAAAAGGATGATTGGATGTCCGCTGATAAGTAAGTATTTTTGTAATGAGAAAGTTGGGAATTAAAACCTAAAGCACTATCTATGGGCAGTAGTAAATTAGTAAAGAACTGATTGCTCTAGGCTATATCCTGTACTGTGGTATAATGGCATGCTTGCATTTATATGAAGAGAACTAGATACTTTAAAATTGTTTCTGTAGAAACTAACTTTTATATAAAGTAAATTATTTCATGTTCTACTTGTTTGGCTTTGGGTCTAATTCAAGATTTTAAATCAGGTGGCTAAACTTACCTTTGTGATTAATGTTTGATTTTTTTTTTCTCTTCCCCCCCTTTACTCAATTTGTGTTATAAGTATGTTTGTTACTTCTGTTATAACTGGCCTTGGCAATGCATTGCAGTCAGGATATCTGTTATCTTACTGTTCATTTGAAACAACTATTTTTTAGGACCTTTAGAAGTTTGTAACATTATTTTAGGAGCTCAGAGAAGAATAAAGCTCTCAATTTGGAAGAACTTTTAAAAATAAATAACTTCTCCTCTGGCTTGAAAGCCTGAGAAATATCATATACACTGTCTTTTATTGTTTTTCTATTACCTGATCTTTGCAATTTTTTTTTATAGTGGACCAACTACATTCATGGGTGGCAGGATCGATGGGTAGTTCTGAAAAGCAACACACTCAGTTATTACAAGTCTGAAGATGAAACAGAGTATGGCTGCAGAGGTTCTATCTGTCTGAGCAAAGCTGTGATTACAGTAAGTGCTATTTCAGTATTGCCATCTTTTCATGTTTTGAGGTGTTAAATATTTGTAGGCTAATGTCTGGTGAAAGCAAACGTGGGTGTGGCAAGTTCTATTAGGTCATCTATTATGAAAGTTAGTGGTATCCGTGGAACACTGTGGAGCTGGGCAAGTAGTTCCTAGTAAGAAAACAACTATTCTCATTTGTGGCTGCAGTAAGCAGCTTTTTATCTCTTGCATTAGAGCTTTCTGTGGGTAGGGATACAGTTTGTCCCTGGAGGCTGCTAAGTTTTTTTAGGGGTTGGTCTAAGACCCTGGACCAGCTTCCCAGAGGGAGTACCATCTGTCACGGTCTTCATGCTTTGCACTTGAGAGCGTGTGTAGTAGTTCTTTGGCTGTACTGTCTGAACATCACTCTGTGTTTCCTCTTCTGAACAAGTTAGTGTGTTGCCGTGTTTGTCAAATGGCAAAAGATCCAGTATTACACTAGTAAGAATAAAAAGCCTACATTTAAATGAAATCTTGTAAAGGGGAATGGGCCGTAGAAGACAAAGGAAATAGTCTGCTATCTGTGGCTTTCAGTATTACCATCTGTATTAATTATTCATAATGCTTGCCAAAAAGCATGCCGTCGCTTTTCTGTGTTACTGTTAAATAGTCAGTCCAGTTACATGATTTAGGGGAAAAATAGCTGGACTTCTGTAAACACAAAAGTTCACACTAGATAGTGATGTTAAATCTTAATATTTATGTTCTTACTCCCCTGTAATCTGAACAAAGGATGACAAATGAGAAGTTTCCTTTCTTACTACTGTTCAGCTTATAATTTTATTAAACATTTTGATTTGAAAAAAAGACTGGTTTACTTGTATCAACTGCATGCAGTTTAGAAAAAAGCTTGTAAAGAAAAAGCAAATTTTAACATTCAGTTGTCAGGTATTGCAATCATCTAAAAATTGAAACAATCCTCTCTAGTATTTTAAAACTTCCTTTAAAACTGCTTAAACTTTTAAAACTTAAGATTTGACTTAAGAATATATGGTGCACAACAGTCTCTACGAATTCTGGCTTAAGTGTACTTTTGACTGTCCATACTAGTATCTATGTACTAATATATATATTGATATGTATCTATATATATATCAATATAATGATAGTAACATACATACTACCCTGTGATCAGGACTTCCAGAAAGATCTCCAAGTTCACTAGCGAAGAGGCTTAAGATGCCAGCCAGGCAGAGATAGGAAGGTGGTGGCAAGGAGGCAGGCCAGGGGATGTCTGGAAGCATGCTGTAGAGCACATCTCAGCAGCTTGAATTCCACAAGAAATTAGTCATGCTACTATTGCTGCTGTAATGTTTTGGTGAATTGCACCTTCTGAAGGGAGGTTGGTGAGCTGATTTTCTGACTAGGGAGTATGTAACACTGGAACTTGGACAGGTAGCTTTTCCTGTGCTATCTGACACTTGTTGCATCTGATAGCTTAGAGTTGAAATGTTGCATTTTTTTCAGTTCTGGACTTCTTGAGTACACTGAGAAGCTACGGAGTTGGAAAAAGAATGAAAAGTGGGCACAGTTCTAAAAGTTAATCAGTTGTTCTGGTTGTTCCATTTTCATTCAGGCTCATGCTTTGTGAGTGGTATTTGAGAGTTTAATTGTTTGACTGTGGTTTGAGATGGCATCTCTGAAACCTGAGAAATTCCTGTTAATTATTTCCGACTGCAGTTAGTGATGTGTAAGTATTACAGGTTCAGGAATACTACTGGATCATTTCATGTCTTTAGGGTATAGCAATTTACTTTTGAAACTGTCATGCAATTATTCTAGGTCTTTATTTTTCAGAAGTTATTCTTCTAAGCCAGAATTTCAGCATAAATGCTTCTGATTTGAGAGTTGTTTGGTAGAAAACTGACTTTTTTTGTAAACCCATGTTTTCAATAGGAAATTATTATGCTGAAAGAGAAATGTTTAAAATAATCTTCCTGAGATACATAGTTAATCTTTACTTTCATGTCCTTTTAATGTATTACTAACTATAAGCTTACTAGCATGTGTTGAAATGCATAGAACACCAATAGCTGTTAAAATACATGTTGAGGTAACATGTGAAAAGTACTCTTGCTGTCAGTGGAACTTGCTGTTTACTGTATGTCATGTGATTACTTTGGTAAGGAGGGAAAGTGTGGTTTCTTACGGGCTTAATATTCAGTAGCAGTGATGTAGGTTGTAGTGAAGATCTTGATCTTGAATATTTTTGAACAGTCTTTTATTATACTGTAACTTCAGTTTTCCTTGATCTTGCTGTTCCAGAGTCAGGTATAGTAACTACCTATCTCCTAACCTGGTGTATTTCATAAGTGGCCTTTCAGTACAGAGCAGGACATGAGTGGTATGAGATGGTGTTGATGGCTGTAATGTTTCTTTGTAGGAAATGGTGATTGTATTTTCATGAAGCTTTCTTTCAGGCACTCAAATTAGGTATGCAGCTTTGGATTCAGTGGGGAATGTAATGGTTTTCTGTGTGTAATTAGTGCTACAAGTATTATGGAATGTCAGCACTTTGGCATATAAGCATAAATTTGGAAAGCTGGTGTCACTGCACAGTCTAACTGTACTTCTGGCAACGAAGATCAGCCTCATGATAGTTCACAGTATTGAGATACCAATGTTTTATTCAGAAAGCTGCAGTCCCTTCAGCTCTTGTTTTATCATTCCTATCACATTGGGCAGAGATTGATAGACAAGTAATTCTACAGGGATATTTTAGAAGACATTTCTCTCTCCTCTTAATGAGGAGGGCATGTTAAATTAGCTTGTTAAACTTGCTTCTTTAGGTATTTCAAGCGTAGAATTATGTCATCCCTCCAAAACATGCAGTTTGTTGTGACAGTGGTCTTTAGTCAAATGAAAAATAGGGGGCCTTGTTGGACTATTTGCTATATTGACTGCTAGGACTGAAAAGAGTTGATTTTTTCTGGAATAGAGGACTGAAGGATGAGTATGTATTGTATACTTACTGGATTACATCAAGTAACAAACTGTCAAAAGCTGGCCATGTTAAGTTACAGGGGAGGACAGCGAAAGTCAGTACATCATGCTAAGTTTCTTTAAGACAGGTCAGGAACAACACCTCAGAATTGTTTAATTGGTTTCTAACAGGGTAGATAGAGGCTTGAACTCGAGTTTTGCTATGTAGTCAAGGGATGGGAGGAAATGATGGGTATTATAAAAAGTTCATATATGCACAGATTTAAGCTTTGTTTTATTAATTTAGCTAATTACTAAATTAAATAATTAGTAATTTAGGACATCCTAAATTACTGCTGTAGCTGGTTGGCAATGCCAGATGGTGTTTATTGGAGATACCTTTCATTACCATAAAGCTTTGTGGTTTTTCATTCCTAAAGTCAAACTTTCAATGGAGACTTGTGTGTACATGATTACAATTGGATGTTGATAGCTGTCCTGTAGTGTTGGATCTGTGGGATTCAGCTTTGGAGTTGGGAGGTCTAAGGCTTTTCATTAAAAGGACTGACAGAAATGCTCTGTAGAGTTGGAAGTCCAGCTTCCCAGCAAGTTGTCCTTTCAGCTTGTACTGCCTCTGCCTTGATTACTGTGTCTGTTCTGGTAGTGCCTTTAGTGCTTTTGTGCAGTGACTTGCACCAACTCATGCAGTCAGGGTGTGATATATCAAGAATTACCTGGTATGTGTAGAATAACTTCAGCTGGAGCAGAGCTCTCAAGGTCATCTGTTGTGCCCCCTCCACTTCAGGCAGCCTCACAGAAAGGCCAGCACTAATTTAATCCTGGTGGTAGTTTAATATATTTTCAAACCTGTTTACAAATTATTAACAATAAAATGTTTCTCATGCATTCTGGGGTATTTCCAGAAAGGATTTGGCTCCTCTGCAGGGGTCTCTGTGGAGGACCTTGAAAACTGCATAGAGAAATATCACATTTGATAAATTTTAAGAATGCTTTCAACTCAGCTATGTGTGAATTTCATGTTTTTTGTCACTAGGGGTAACTGCCTTTACAGGAAGAGTTCCAAAAGCTTAGAGTTCCAGCTTAACCTTCAGCTTTTCTTCAGATAGGATTTATGCTTGCCTTGTTGTCATCTTCATTTCTGTGTATATTATTGATGTAGGAAAATTTCTTGATTTCTAAGTTGGTAGCTTAAGATGCAGTAAACTATGATAGAGTAATTTTCCTTGGGTTTGGTTATACTATGATGATGCATGCTCATGGCAAGATCTGAAGAGAAAGATGCTTTTGTTTATTAGTCTTTTTGTTAGAATACTTTGGTTTTATTGTGTTCTAAAAAGATGTTTAGACAGTTCTCTGGAAATGCCTGGACCAGGATTGAGCAATAAATTCAGTTTGCATAATGGAGATGTTTTCAACAAACTAGATTCACACACACACACCCCCCAGTAATTAAAAGCAGTGTTGCATAATGAAGGCAGTAATGATGTTTTATGTTAATATACAAGTTGCAAGCCATTCACCTCCAGAATGGTCTTGCGAAAGGATGGATTTCTTATTCTGTTGTGTATCTGTTGTGAATATTTGCAGCTCAGGAGAGGCAAAAACATAGAAAACTGAAGTCTGCCTGAGAGAGACAGCTTAGTGAATGGTCTTAGCTTTTTTCCTAAATAGCACATAGCTATTGTGAAGAATTTAATAAATATTCATATTATAAATTAAGGCTGGCATAAACATGTGTTAGTTCCAGTTTATGAAAAGAATAAGAATGCTATACATAAGAGCTAAACTGTCAGTTTCCAATTTTAAGCTTCTCATTTCCTTACATATAGACTGAAGAAAAAGAGTGAGATGGTTCTTTCCAGTAATCAGCCACTAATAAAGACTTAGCCCACTTTTTAAAGATACAGTTAGTTGAGCAGCTGCCCTTTCTAACTCTAGCAGGATTTCTGGATTATTTATACTATGATGCTGGCCACCATTAATGAGTGGGCACTTGTGAGAGGAAGTACTAATTCTTAAAAGTAGATTGACAGTTTAACAGAGTGAATCATATATTTGTCAACTTAAACATACAGAAGCTTCCTGTGAGACCTTGTTTCACAGGAATTTTAAACTCTACAGATACTAAAGTTTTAGAATAAAGGTGTATTTTTAATTAACAGATGTCAGTATTAGACAAATATTCTTAGTATTGTTTAAAACACTCCTAGCATGAAGAATCATGTCTTCTAAAATACACTTTAAAGATCTACCTTAACACCAACAGTACCTAGGCATTTCTCTTAAATCTTATGCAAAGTGAAGCGTAACACTATTTTGAATGCAGTTGCAGTGATGGCGTATAGAAATGAACATACTTGGAGGACTAACATGGGTAGATTTTGAAATAGCTTTTTTCTAGCTACTGCTCTGAACTTTGATCTAACAGACCTGCTTATGGTAAAAGAAGAATGATGTAATTGCAGCTTTTATATACTGATAGGTTTGATTCAGGTTGTTGCAGGCAGCGTTGGGAATGGTGGCTTTCGGCAGCTGAAAACTTTTATTTAAAAAGCTAAGCAGTAAATCTGTGCCTTAGACAGAAATACGGTAGCAGTAAATTGGTAACAATTGCTAATTGCGTGGGAAAATATTGTTTCCAACTTTCTGAGGTTGGAATACAGTCTGCTTCAGTATGAAGTGATGAGCATTTAATTAAATAATGCATTTTCTGTAATTTGATAAAGTGCTTCCTCAGCCTTAATTGCTAATAAAAAGATTACTAAACTAAGACAGAATACAAGCCCTAACTTGATTTGGATTTATTTAGTAGACAACGGCTATTAGTACTTTAAGGGTTTTGTGTCTTCCTTAAATAACCAAGTAGCTAAATCCGGACTGGTGAAAAGTATTGGCTAAATGGAAGAGAAAACTGAATGGGTATTCTAGACAGAGGCAAGTGTGGTCAGGAATGTTTACTCATATGTGAAAAGCCCAAGACGATTGTATTCTGGAGAGGAAAATGCCAAAGAGTAACAGGAGAGTGTCGGGAAAGAAAAGGAGTTGATGCTTGTGAGATAATCATAGAAACATTTAGGTTGGAAAAGACCTCTGAGATCATCAAGTCCAACCATTAAGCCAGCAATGCCAGGACAGTCACTAAACCATGTCCCAGAGCACTTCATCTATGTGTTCTTTAAATACTTCCAGGGATGGTGATTCCATCACCTCCTTGTGCAGCCTCTTCCAGTGCTTGACAACCCTCTCAGTAAAGAAAGTTTTCCTAATATCTAACCTAAACCTCCCCTGGAGTAACTTGAGGCCGTTTCCTGTTGTCCTATTGCTGGGAGAAGAGACCCACCCCCACCTACATACACTCTCCCTTCAGGTAGTTGTAGAGAGTAATAAGGTCCCCCCTGAGCCACCTCCTCTCCAGACAAAACAGCCCCAGTTCCCCCAACTGCTCCTTGTGCTCCAGACCCTTCCCCAGCCCCTTGCCCTTCCCTGGACATGCTGCAGCCCCTCTACGTCCCTCCTGCAGTGAGGGGCCCAAACCTGAACACAGGGTTCGAGGTGCAGCCTCACCAGTGCCCAGTGCAGGGGGACAGTCCCTTCCCTTGCCCTGCTGGCCACACTGCTTCTGACACCAGCCAGGGTGCTGCTGGCCTCCTTGGCCACCTGGGCACCCTGCTGGCTCATGCCCAGCCGGCTGCCGACCAGCACCCCCAGGCCCTTTCCCACCAGGCCCTTTCCAGCCGCTCTGCCCCAGCCTGTAGCGCTGTGTGGGGCTGGTGTGACCCAGCTGCAGGACCCGGCACGGAGCCTTCTTGAACCTCATCCAGCTGGCCTCGGCCCATCGGTCCGGCATGTCCAGACCCCTCTGCAGAGCCTCCTGCCCTCCCGCAGATCAATGCTCCTGCCCAGCTTGGTGTCATCTGCAAAGTTGCTGAGGGTGCGCTCGATCCCTTCATCCAGATCATTGATCATCAATAAAGATATTAAACAGGACTGGCCCCAGTGCTGAGCCCTGGGGAACACCACCTGTGACAGGTCACCAGCTGGATGTAACTCCATTTACTGTGACTCTCTGGGCTCAGCTGTCCAGCCAGCTTTTAACCCAGCATAGAGCACACCCGTCCACACCATGAGCAGCCAGTTTCCCCAGGAGAATGCTGTGAGAGATGGTGTCAAAGGCTTTACTAAGGTCCAAGTAGACAACATCCACAGCCTTTCCCTCATCTACTACGCCAGTCATCTTGTCATAGGAGATCAGGTTCATCAAGCAGGACCTGCATTTCATAAACGCATGCTGGCTGGGCCTGATCCCCCATTGTCCTGCACATGCCACGTGTTGGCACTTGGGATGATCTGCTCCATAACCTTCCCCAGCCTGTAGTTCCCCAGATCCTCCTTCCTGCCCTTCTTGTAGATGGGCATCACATTGGCTAACCTCAGTCTTCTGGAACCTCTCTGTTTAGCCAGGGCTGTTGGTAAATGATGGAGAGCAGCTTGGTGAGTTCCTCTGCTCTTCAGTACCCTCAGGTGGATCCCATCCAGCCCCATAGACTTGTGTGTGTCCAAGTGGAGCAGCAGGTCACTGACTGTTTCCTCCTGGACTGTGGGGACTTCATTCTGCTCCTCCTCATCCCTGTCTTCCAGCTCAGAGGACTGAGTACCCTGAGGGCAGCTGGTCATGCTGGTAAAGACCGAAGCAAAGGAAGTATTAAGTACCTCAGCCTTTTCCTTGTATTTTGTAGTAACGTCCTTCTGTCTCTGCCTGCCAACACCGCCACCACCCCATTCAGTAAAGGATGGAGATTATCCTTGGGTGTCATTTTGTTTGTAACGTATTTTCAAAAACATCTTTTGTCCTTACAGCAGTGGCCAGCTTGAGTTTGAGCTGGGCTTTTGCCTTAGTAATTTTCTCCCTGTGTAATGATCTTAGAGTCTTCCAGAGTTGCCTGCCCCTTCTTCCGAAGGTGGTAAACTCTCCCTTTTTCCCCAAGTTCCAGCCAAGGCTCTCTGTTCAACCAGACTTGTTGTCTTCCCCACCAGCTTGTACACCAGCCCAGTGTGATTTTGACCAGGCAGAAGCTGGCCTATGAAGTGTCTGCTTGAACTACATGAGTGTTATTTCTGCTTCTCCTAGTTTATCTTTTTGCCTTCTCCTTTAAGCGTAAACTTCAGTTACTAGTTTTGCCATGTTTCTCATGAATTGCAATAGATGTGGATTAGATCAAATGTTCTTGCCATCTGCAGCTGCTGTTTAGCCTATTTTGTGTGTCCTTCCACTCAACTGAAGACCACCATTCCTCAATTAAGAGCACCAGTTGGAGCAGAATTTGCTACCCTATGTCTACAGGCACTTAACCCAGATTGTATTGTTACTAGCATCTAATACATTCCTAAAGCTTTTTAAGTTGCTCTCTTCTAAGGAAGAAAGTTGCTCTTTTTTTGAGCTCTTCAATCTCTTTCACAACTAAGTATGTGTGCATACATAGATATGTACACAAATACAACTATTTATCATGGAATTGGAGGTAGCTGTGATGGGAGAGTTTAGACTGATAGGTCAATTTCAAACTTTAGAATGAAAGCTTTTAGGCTGACATTCATTAGCAATATGCCTTGTGCTTAATTCTTACACATTTTTAATATCACTGTACATCAGTTCTTACACACTTAACCATTATCATTATGTATTCAAGGCAGTCAGTCTTATATCTGACTTATATGCTGAATTAGCTGTAAGCATGCAGTACTGTGCTAGCCTGGTATCTTTGTTCTTGATGGTCCTAGTTGCTAAGGTCAAGGTAACATGACTGAAAAGCTCTTCAGTAAGGGGTGGGGGGAGGTGGACAGGACAGGGACAGAACTGAAGTAAGCATCTCCTTCTGCCAACCACCCCACCCCCAACTTAGGATTCTGGCCCTGAACTACATGTGGTCTGATGCTGGGGAGGTGTTACTTTCCTAGGCTGCAGCAGGTGCCTTGTCCTGTTGCATGCTGATGTTGCTGGATAATGCAAATATTTTGCTCCCAATGGATACCTGAGAAGCATCATATAAATTTTTTTGTAGGGGGCTCAGTTTTCCAGTTTGGTTCCCACCAAAGTGACAAAACGTACGCTTCTATTTCAGTATCCCATATCCTGGGGTCATTAACGGATAGTTAGCTCTAAAGACAAGTTGTTACAACTTCAGTGAAGTTTAGGATTCTTCAGGCTGGGCTCAGATAGGACAGGCTCACTAGTTACATCCTGATTTCTTGGGGTGCATATCTAAATCTGTTAATATTGCGTCACTAATCTATCAAGGTCTTACATAGGGTATCCACAGCCACTAGAAGATGACTTTAGGCAATGACTGTGTGCACATGCTCTTTTACAACTATTTCTGTCTTGCTCTGATTTCTTATAGTAAGACAGTGCTGTTCCCATGTCTTTGACCAAGTCTAGCTGGTGTTTCAAGTGCACGCTCATTATTCTCTAGATCTTGCTATTACAAGTCCTCTGTTTTTCAGTAAGCAGTTGGGAATAGCATGTATCAGAGGTGTGTTTATGTATAAAACAATACAGCATGACTTGATACTATGTAGTAATTCCACATTAACAGGGAAATAATTGGATAAAATATTAACAGATTGGGTACTCTAAGACTGTAGGATAAGTTGATTCTCCCCGGAAGAATCTGAACATTATTTTTATACAATCACTCCAGCATGTGAACCTCTGCTGAGGTGCAAAAAAACAGACTGCCAGGTTTGCTCTTGAGAGCTGTAGGTTTCAAATTTTAAATGTGGTTTTAGTGCTAAAGTTACACATACAATATATGCTTGTTCCAGACCTAAAAAGGTGATTCTCTGATGAGAGAGCTTCTTTGCAATGGGTTAAACTAAGGTAGTTTTAAAGTTTGCATAGCATACTAACAAGCTAATATTAAATTCCACTTAAATGCTTCTGCTTTCATGGGTGCAGTAGGCATCTGTTTTAGCTAGGTTTTGGAAAAGTAAGTTTATTATTTAAAAGGCAAAGTAGTGCTGAAAGGCATTTTGAAAAGCAAATATCCTAACTCAAGGCCTGAGGTGAAATATTTGTGTAGTACCAAAGATTATAAAATATCTAATAGGCTTTTCTTGATAAGATTTTTCTACATGTGTAAGTGTAGCATTATGAGAGAGTTTTCTGTTTAGTGTAGTAATGAGCAAACTAATTGTCACATGTTTTGCTACCTAAAAAGGTCATCACTGTTTCAGTAAGCATAAAGCTGTCTTGCTTGCTTGTTTGCAATATTTTCCCATAGCCTGTGAAAGAAACAAAACACCACCACAGCCAGCTGATGTAACTAAAAAGTAGGTGGTTCTTGTTTAAGAGTAACAGCAAAGGAAGGCAGTGCTTCCTAATCCAATGTTTCTATCATGTTTTGCCTGGGAATGGAACTCATGAAAAACAAACCAAAATTTTGTCTTGTCTTGTGAGTTTTGGCAGATCCTAATTACCCAGGTTTGTGGATCTACTTGGGTTTTGTGGGGTGAGTGGGAAGTATTACAAATAAAGTGAATTAGAACTTGCAACACCTCTTTGGTTGTCATACATTTCTATTAACATGTATTATAGAGAAAGTGTTATATTTAATTGTTCAAGTTGCTTCACCATGAGAGTTAGATCTAGAATAGTTAATGGTATCCAAAAAACCACTTGCAAAATTAATGAGACTAGTAACTTTAATGTTTATACTTTTAAAGCCAAGAGTCTTAAAACATAGAGATAAAAGGATCTTGATGGACTTCTATAATTTTATAATTATACTGGGTGGGGGCTGCTGGGAGGCCTCTGTGAGGAGAGGCCAGATTGCCCTGCACTGGACATGGTTTCAGCTGGCTTCAGCAGACCTGCAGCAGGGCACAAGGGCACAGCTGAGCCCCTCAGCCACCATGACAGCATCTTGAGGTAAACATAGTTAAAGGGTAAAAATGCTGTTCAGCAGTGTGTGGGAAAGAGAGAAGTGACAAAAAATTTGAGGAACAGCCCTGCAAGTGCTGAGGTGAGAGCAGGAGGAGCAGGGAGAAGGTGCTCCATGTGTGGAGCAGAGATCCTGTGCAGCCTGTGGAGGAGAGTGCTGCACAGCACACATTTTTCTGCAGCCTGTGGAGGTGGACCACACCAGACCAGATGTTCACCCTGCAGACTGTGGAGGACTCTACCATAGCAGCTGGATATGTCCTGAATGAGGCTGCAGCCTGTGGAGATACACACTGGAGCAGGTTTACCCTGAAGGATGCTGCAGTCCATGGAGAAGATCCATGCTGGAGAAGTGAAGCATCTAAGGAAGGAGCAGAGGAGTCTGTGTTACAAACTAAGTGCAGCCCTCATTCCCTATCCATCTATGCCTGTGTTTTTAGTTTTGTCTGTGTTTCTCACCATCCAACTCTAACTGGCAATGAATTAAATTAATTTTCAGCAAGTCAAGTCTGTTTTGCCCATGATGGCAGTAGGTAAGTGATCTCCCTGTCTATCTGGACCCATGAATTTTTCATCTTTTCTCCCCTTGTACAGCTGAGGAGGGAGATTGACTGAACGGGGAGTCTGGCAGCCAGTCAGGGTTAAGCTACCACATTCATCTAGAGAGTTATTATAGACATAGCTTGTGATTAATGTATGTGTTTGAAAGGGTAGGAAGGGACAAGGATTCTTTCAAAAGTTGAGGGAATAGAATGCTGCATGTACTCAAACTCTGGGAAGGGAAGAAATCTCTAATGGAAAATACAGTGATGATGCCCATTCAGAGTAAATAATGTCATGGAAGAGTACAAGGAGGAACAAACTATTTGGAGTGCCAGTGTTCAGGCAGTATTCTAAAAAATGACCAGTGACTCCAGAAAGAAATACACTAACCCGACTAAATACTTCTCTGTAGTATTCAATAGGGCACAGAAGACATGTTTTTAGACCTATTGTATGTGATTAAATTTTTAGCCAAACGTAGTAGTCACTGGTAAAACAGACATTCGTTGATTCAGCTGATTGAGGAGTTTTTCTTTGATTTTAAGTACTATTCACAGGAATACAACTTTACAATAATCTGTGGTACTTTATTTTACTATCTGTTCCATTCAATGTTTTTTCTTACATTAGCATGTTTTCAGCTATTTTGAATTTTGTAGGGAGGGGACATAACTTCTCTGCAGTTTGGATCTGTTGTGGATTAAATGCTTCAGAAAAATTATTTTAAGATGTGCACTTTTTGAAACTTGGCTGAGGTTTTTCACTTGCTTTTTTCCTAGCTGAAAAATCACAGCCTTTGCCAATTCCAAGCTGGTTTTACATGGGAGATGAAATGAAGTAATTGTCTGTACTTTGAAAATTAATTCCTTCAACTGTACAGCACAAATCTTAAGTAAACTTTGGGGGGTTGTTAGCACCTCAACGTAAGTACATATAGAAAATGGTCATATAACTTTTCCTTCCTGTCGTCAGGGAGGTTCTTTTTATTTGCTCCCACAGTCAAAATGCACGCTGTTAATGTCACTTCTCAATAAATGCAATGTTTTTCTTAGCTTACTGAAAATGGTGAAGAGGGTTTTTTAATTTTATTTTGTTTTTACCTGTTAACGTTACATTCTTTTCACTGGCTTCCCCTTTTTCTGTTGCATCAGGTAAGCTACTTTTTAAGGTCCTTAGTATTGTATTTCTGTAGCACATAATGTAAGATATTACACCTTCTGTTTAACATGTGATGGTGGTTTTGTCCATTACTTTCTAAATTAGGAAATACACATCTCTCCCTTTTTCCAGTTGGCTGCTTCCTATTTTGAGGAGGTTTGCTTGCTTGTGTGTGAACACAGTCATCTCTTGAACTTCTGTTTGTTTTAAAAGTAATACGATGTTACAGATGCAATTTAGCATATTCTGAGGATAGTTTGTGCACCTCTATCCTTTTTTGTCCTGTACATATTGTCCTGGAAAGATCTTCTGGATTTCCTGCTGGAAGCTAGAGAGGATAGAGGGATTTTTTGGGCATTTGCATGAATATATCCAGGTCCAGAACCTGTTGAATGACCTATGAGAACATACAGGCAGATCTGTAGATTTTGTTATGTGGTAACTGCTTGGAACATTTTCGTTGTGGAGGGAAGAGGTAGTTTGTTCAGGTGCTGTGTAACTGGAGAATTTCAGGAAGTTGCAGAGTGGTGCAGAAGGGACATTTTTTCCTGAATTCCATGGGGATGGTGGAAACACTAATCCACAAACCAGTGGATAAATTGTACCTTGTGTTGTAGGAAAGTGAAACTATTCATGTGCGAAAAGATATCGTATTCAACTCTGAGCTGGCAAACATTGGTTACGATAGCCTGGCTTGCCTGTCGTTTTCCAGGATAAAACTTTTAGTGTCCACTTTTGTAAGAGGTTGCAATTGGTGGAGACTGCTGCCTTTAAAATATTTTTCAAGCATGTGAATGTGAAGATTCTTGCAGATAAACATCAGACTTGCAAAGTGGTATTCTGGTACTGTCCCATCAGATGAAGCGAAGGGCAGAATGCAGCAACTTGTATTCTGAGTGGAAAAGTGATTTTGGTGGCTTGTCTTTACACACATCCTAATTGGGGGGGGGGGGGGGGGGGAGGAAGGAAAATCTGTAACAATGGGTTAGAGCATTTACATCAGTGGAATATATGCAAAACACTTTGCATTTATGTAGGAAAAATAATCTTATATTAAGTCAGTTTTGTTTATAGGGCATTTTTTTAAAAGCTGAGAATTACTTTTTTATAGCTTTAGATATTCTGATCTAAGGCATGTAAGTTTAGACCATTTTCTAAGAAAAAACTTTCAGTTTGATTATAAAAATTTAATTTTCTCAGTTTTCAGTTAAGTACCTTTTGACTGACACCATCATCAAGCCTACCTAGAGAAGAGAATGAGAAGTTCTGTAAACTTGTTTTGAGCTGCAGTAAGAGGAAGAAATGTCAGGTTTCATGTTTTAACTTAAAGCTATTACTAAAGTCTTCACTAATGACTGAAAGCTAACTAATCATCAGAGGAATTCAGATCATTCAAGCTTTTTCTCTTAAAAGAATTTTCTAAAACCTAATTAAGTAAACCAAAATGCATCACTCCACAAAATGCCTTTTCCAAAGCAATGATTACTCACAATTTTGCAATAGTTTTATTAGAGGGAATAAACCAGGTAGTACTTAATTATTTGCCTTCATTGTAAAATTACTTTTATGATCTAATTGTTACAAGATTTTATGGCAGAAAAGTAAATAATGTAGAGCTGTAGCAGGATGAATGAGAATTAGCATTAGAGGTTTTGTGGAATCTGGCTTAAATACAGCTGGAATTTAGACATTCAGGGATTATTTTTGGTAGCTGAACAGGTTTTCACATTTAGCCATAGGCAAAATCATTGTGCAGCTACACTAAATTTTTCTTAATCTTCTGTGAAAAAAGACTTACTGGTATCACAAAAGTAACATAAAACTGCTATGTCAAAGCTTCATGGATAAATAGCTTTATACTGCGGGATTAGTTAAAGTTCAATGTTTGTCTTCACTCAGTTAATATGTTACTACCGTGTATTTGTAAAGAGCAGTTACCTTCGTAGCAGTATATGGTATTGTTCAGTTAATAACTGAGAACTGTGGAGCTAGGCTAGCTAACAGCCTCTGTCACATTTATGCTAGTGACATTCGTGTCTGAGAACTGAAGGATGGTAGTTCTCATTTTCTGTAGGCCTCTGGTCTTGGGTCCTAGTGCCGCCCTTGATATTTTCTTAATATGAAAACCTTTGAAACTTTAAAATAAAGTCACTGTAGATAAGTTTTAGCTCTGCAATGGGAATAGCAGCACAAGGACACTTCTAGGAGTTGTGATGTGCAAACTTGAGCTGGATCTACCATGAACTGCTCTGGTTTGCTTCTGTAGGGAAAAGGAGGAACAGTATTTAGTGAGAAAGCAAGCAAAAGTTTCTTTGTTCAAGTATTTATTTTTCCACATGGGGTACTCTCAAAGGTTATGAAGTATATAAAAACACACTTCTCTGTCTGATTTGACTTAAGCACTTGAACCAATATTTTTCAAGCAGATGCTGTTCTGAAGCTTGTTCTGTGAGTACCTTGGTCTTGTGAGCTGTATAGCAGGAAGGACTTTGTGGCAATAGTCAGCTATGACTCATGAGACCAGAGCTGCCTATGGACTTCCTCAGTAACTGTAGTCAAGTAAATGTTTCTTCATGTAAACTGTTCTTGCTTGTTTAGAATTTAAGAGGTAGTATCAATTGGTTTTGTACAGAAAAATCGGGGACACTTGAATACTGGCAATTGCCTTTATTTCTCTGCAGCTGCTTCCCTCAGAAGAAAGCTTAGGAGGCATGCAGAAAGGGTATTCAGAGATGCTGGAGGCCTATTTCTTGCAGAGTATTCGTGCATGGAATTATGACTTGGCTGTTTGGGATATTTTTTGGTTTTTTAATTTTGGCTCTAGAAGGAGGCCTTGATGCACACACAGACTGCCTCTGCCACAGACTGTTAAAAGTCTGCCCAGCTCAGCTTTTAAAATGCTATAAAGGTTTTCTTGTGCTCCTACTCGGTATTGTCAGCCTGGGTTTTGTTCCCCAGTGCCCTCTGAATTC
Source organism: Falco naumanni (assembly GCF_017639655.2). Classification (NCBI taxonomy): domain Eukaryota; kingdom Metazoa; phylum Chordata; class Aves; order Falconiformes; family Falconidae; genus Falco; species Falco naumanni. Next base: position 59,344,991 of record NC_054080.1, on the reverse strand, counting down.
ATGTGTGTGCTGCTTGAGGCTGCTGTGGGGTGGGGGTGTTTGGAAAAAGCAGCTGAAGTTCCCCAGTTTCAGGTCCTGAGAGTAGATGGTGAACTGCTACTTGATTCCTGCTTCTCTGCATGACTAAAACATTCCTCTTTATTGCCTTATCTTCCTTGAGAAAGGGCAGTAGGACATATATCCTGGCTTCAGCACACGTCTATAGCTTGTTACAGGCAGAAATCCCTATTCACCCTCCAGTGTCTTGTCAGGCAGTTGACTAAGAACTGTACTGTTTTATAATCGCTTCTAAGCATAAGGAGGAAAGTCAACACTAGACTAGAAACAGGGAACCTAAGCAAAACAGGAGATATCAATGAAATGTGTAGGGATCAAAAGGAAGAAAGTGAAGAGAAAGGGGAAAACTTCCAGCAAGTGTAAGTAGTCTGAAGAGGATGCTGGAAGAGTAAAGGACCCACCTGAGAAGTGGTGAATGATGCTTTGTGGACTGTTAGATGCAGCTACAGAAAAGGGTAAAAGCATTTATACAAAGGGAGAAATCAAGGAAGTTTGTTCACAGCTCAGTAGGGAGGAAAATGTAACGATACTAAAAAGTTACATACTTAAGTCTACCAAGCTATCAATGAAGATGAAATGTGAAGTCATTCCTGGTTGAGAAGAGGGTTATTCAACAGTAACTTGATTTATTCTGTGTTATGGAAAGAACAGATCACATGTGATTCAGGAGTGTTATTTGCTCTTGGTAAAATGTGTATTAGGGAACTTGGCTTTCATTTTCAGTTAATTCAGCATTCTTGTTGTTAGCCCAGTCTGGGTTATTCACCTAGTGTGCAAGAGCCAATCCACACACAGTCAAGGTACTTACTTATTGCATGTCTGTGCAGACCTGGGTGCTAGGTAGTAAATCCACAAAGCTAGCACACCTCTTAACACATAGTAAAGCATTTTATACACTTGGAACAAATGTTTATAATTAGGTTTAGTTATTTTTTAATAACTAATTCTTACTGGTTCTTGCGAGCCTCGTCTCCATTTAAAGGTACAGTATTTTTTCTTTTCATCATGCATATTCTGTGGGGAGTGGGCTTTTTTAGCATAATAAAACATCCACTCCCAAGCAAATTATGATAGTTCACATGGTTCAAGTAATTTTCTGTTTGGTCTTGTTAACCGTTTGGTTATCCTTTAGCTTACCTTGTTACTACTTAGCTTGATGTATTTATGGTGTCTGTTCCTTCTCCCAAGGCCATGCCTGGTTAACTGTTTGCAAGGATCAATATCCTCTGTTTTTCAAATTTTCTTCTTTTTCATTATGGAAATTTACATATTTCCTTTAATTTTTTTAAATAAATTATTGTATTATTATGGTGTGACCTGTCTTCAAAAAAAAAAGGAAAAAGGGGACAAAAATGGGTCTGATTTCAGTTGCCAACAAATATGGAAAATGGGCAGTTAAGTACTGTAAGATGGTAAATAGGTAACATGTCTGTTAAAAAATACGCACTAACAAGGAACTTAGTCAGGTGATAGAAGATTTGTTCATCTTCAAGCAGCTTGTCTAACTGGACCACCTGATCAGCTGGCTTCTTTGTAACATGGAACTGCACAATGAGCGAAGTAAAACCCTAGGCCTGTTTTTTATGTGGCCTAGTTTCTTTAACTACAGGTAATGCAGAAGTGTATGCAGTGAATGACCCAGAAAAGTGTTTAAAGGATTTAGCTAGACCTCAAGGAAAACATTTTCCTTCCCTGTCTTAGCAGCAAGGCGTAGATTTCTAAACGTTAAAACTTGCTGTGCAAAGAAAGGGAATACATAAACCTGCCTTTGAAAAGGGCAGAGAGGTGATGGTCTTAAATCACATTAGAAGATTTTTAATCTTCTTAGTTAAAGATGCAGGGGTGAAAAAAAAGCATGGATGCTTGTGCACTGGAGTAAGTTGTGTATGGAAACAGCACTTACTGCAGGTGTTTAAGATTGGTTTTAACAAGTCTTTCTAGCTGCATAGCATGTAACTGCTTTCAACTCATCCTAAAGGGCTTCAGAGGGAGGGGGGGATTGAGATGAGAAATGCTATCATGTTAGGAAAAGCTTTGATATCTGTTGCACACCTGCATTTTGGGTTGTTTTTGGAGAGAATCTTCCATTGTCATAGATGCATGTCCCCCACCATGTGGCTAAAGGAAGGCCTGGCAGGTTAGTGGCTGGGAACAGGCATATAAGCTGTTCTAGATACTACTAGAACAGATAAACTACCCTAGAACAGACAAATGTCTTTCTCATAGTAATAATAATGTAGCAAATGCAGTTTGAAGAAGAGGGGCCTGGACTAGAAGACCTGATCTCCTGTACTGGCTTTACATGACAAGGTTTTGGTAGCAGGGGGGATACAGAGGTGGCTTGTGTGAAAAGATGCTACAAGCTGCCCCTGTATTTGACAGTGCTAGTTCTGTCTGGACCCACCGGTGGCCAAAGCTGAGCTAATTGGTGATGATGGTAGCACCTCTGTGATAACATACTGAAGAAAGAGTAAAAACTGCTGTGCAACAGCAGCTGGGAGAGAAGAGTGAGAGTACATGAGAACAACAATGCTGCAGACACCAAAGTCAGTGAAGAAGGAGGGGGAGGAGGGGCTCCAGGTGTTGGAGCAGAGATTCCCCTGCAGCTCATGCTGAAGACCATGGTGAAACAGATTCCCCTTTGGAGACCCACAGTGGAGGAGATAGCGCCCTGGAGATGTGGAGGGCCCCATGCCAGAGCAGGTGGATCTGCCCAAAGGAGGCTGTGAGCCTGTGGGAAGCCCATGCTGGAGCAGGCTCCTGGATTGATGGAGAGAGGAGTGCAGGTTTGCCGGCATGATCTGTGACCCTGCAGAGGACTCATGCTGGAGCAGTTCATGAAGAACTGCAACCTGTGGGAAGGACCCATGTTGGAAGAGTTCATGGGGGGGTCTGTCTCCTTTAAGAGGGACCTGACACTGGAGCAGGTGATGAATATGAGGCAGAAGGAGTGGCAGAAGAAACGCAGGGCGAACTGACCACAACCCCCCTTCCCTGCCCCTTGCACTGCTCAGGAGGAGGATGTAGAGAAAATCGAGGGTGAAGCTGAGCCTGGGGAGAAAGGGGTGGGTGGGAGGTGCCTTTAGTTTTGTTTTTATTTCTCATCATCTTACTCTGACCTAGATTGGCAGTAAAGTAAATTAATTTCCCCAAGATGAGCCTGTTTTACCTGTGATGGTAATTGGTGAATGCTATCTCCTAGTCCTCATCTTGACCCATGAGCTTTTTGTTAAATTTTCTCTCCCCTGTCCAGCTGAGAAGGGAAGTGAGAGCAGATTTGGTGGGCACCTAGCATCAAACCAGGGTCAAGTCACCACATGTCCCTTCTTCCATACCTCTGCTCTGTAGTTCAGTGAAGACAAAGTAGTGCATAGAACCACTTCTAAGAGTTGTTTGAATTTAAGTTGAGATGGTCAGGTATTAAGTTATTAGTAGCTGCAGTTGTTTGACTCAGTTTTGTCTGTTGGGTTTTTTTTTTCTATGGGAGATTTAAATTTCTTTAAATTGAACTTAGGTCTAGATGCTTGACCAAATATGTGAAGCTTTTAAAAAAACGTGAATATTCGTGTACTTTGTTAAATTTCCTTGCTCATTTTTTATTGGGTAGTTTGACTTCTGTTGTGCTTTTCTTCTTCTTTAGTATATTTAAACAAGAAAGTGTGTTATGTGTAAGTAACTTGAGATTTCTAGATGCTTTGAAAATAATTTTCACTGACACTGGACCGTTGTGCCTGACAAAATGAGACTTATTTTCAGGTTTTCTTTTGTGAAGTGTTTTACAAGTGATACATGGTGCTTTGGTTGTCTGCAAGATGAGTGTATTCAGGCTGGTTCTTGCATTGTGAAGGATAATACTGACATGTATAGACTTATCTATAACATCTGGAATCAATATTTGAGGTCCTTCAGATCGTGTAATTTGCCTTAACCTTAGAGCCTGTTGGCTTCCTATGGTTATTTGCGTATATAATTTTTCTTCATATTAAAATTGGAAAAGGTATTCAGGTATATCTGTGTTATGTTTAAGAATGTTTTTGAAGGGTTTGGTGCAGGGTGGGTGGGAGTGCTGGAATTCTGCTCCTAATTTCTGGCAATTCTGCCTTATGTGGTGAAAACACTTGAGGCAGTGGGTACCACAGCTTCCTTTAGTCCCTGCTTTTCCTTGTCATTTTGCGGTAGTCTGTGTTTATGGTTCTGTCCTGATGCTTTTTGCTACAATGTATGTATTTCTTCCTTGTAAAATCAATATTGATAGCAGTAACGTTTTTTCCTGCTGTGAAATAAAAAAAAAAAAGGTGTATTTTCCTGGCTGTGTCTCATATTTTGAAACAAATCATTTAGCAATGTAACTGAAGTTTTGGTCAGTGTTGTGTGGAACATTTTTGTGACAATTTTATTTAATAATGTGTTAAACAGTTATTTCTATTTCAGAAGACAGGCATTTTTCATTATAAGAGTGTATGTTCATTATTTGAGACAGCCACATAAACCAGCAGTTAGACCAGGGCTCCTCAAACTTTTTAACCAGGGGGCCGGCGCGCGGATGCAGTGGCAGGCAGCCATCTGCGGCTGCTTGGTTTCCCCTCCCAACACCCGGCGGGGTGGGGGGGTGTGGGGGGGCGTCTGTAAATACCAGGGGCCGGATTGAGGACCCTGGGGGGCCGTATCTGGCCCGTGGGCTGTAGTTTGAGGACCCCTCATTTAGAATCTAGGATGAATTCAAGGCAATATAGACCAGATTTTCTAATTGCAGTGTTTTAGATTGTTAGAATGTTCTGTGAGGTGTTGCTGATTATGTTGCTAATTTTAGCTACTCTTACACTCTTTTCTGTCACAGCCCCATGACTTTGACGAATGCAGATTTGATATTAGTGTAAACGATAGTGTTTGGTACCTCCGAGCTCAGGACCCAGACCACAGACAACAGTGGATAGATGCAATAGAACAACACAAGGTATGTTTTGTTTTATTCTGATATTCTTTCTCACTCCCTCGTTAGATCTGGTGGTGCTTGCTGAGAGTTGTAAGCTTCCCTGTACAGTCATTAAAATATTCCAGGTATTCATGGCAGGTAAAAGCTGCAAGATTGAAGCTGTATGTTAAATGTTTTAAAGAAGTTGATTTGCTTGTTCTTCATAGATGAGAGTTTAGAGAACTGGGAGCTAACATCTGAGAACCTTTCTGAAAGCTCCCAAGCTTGAGAAAGGAAAAGCTTGCGTTATGTTTGAGTGACTTCTTAGGTTTTTTCCATCTTCCCTCATTATTGAGTTGTTTCTTATCTTTCCGAGGTGTTAAATTTGTTAGTCTTGGAGTCAGTTCTCCTAGGTTATCATGCTGATTTTAGGCTTCTCTTTTCATCATTTAGCTGCTTTTACAGTATCTAATTACTGGCTTTTGTCTCCTTGTCTTCTAAGGCCCTACTCTTCATCAGCATTTTGTTTCAGTTTTGCTGATCTATTCCTTATGTCTTGCAATGAACTCAGTTGTTGTTTTCATTTCACCTAAAGGGCTCTAAGGTCAGATATTTTTAAAAGTATGTAGTGCACAAAATACCCACTATGTTTTCAGATACAAGATAGACACTGCTTCAAGGTGTTTAACTACAACACCTGGCACAATGCAACTTCTGCATCTGGGTTATACAGGTGTTACAGGAATATGAACTAAATTAGTTGCCTATGTATGTATTTTTACCATGAGTTTCTTGACATACTGCTTACATAAGTTTTATGCATAATTAGGAAGTTTTAACTTTTATTGGGCATTTCTTAGAATAAGCAGTACAAGCTCTTAAATTTAAAATGCTGCCTTTTGATAATGGTGTTGTGAAAAGAAATCTCAATTAGGGTATTAAACCATTTTCTAGCTTGGCATTTTGCCTTAGTTTTGATGCAGAGGTAACGTTAAAACCAAACTGAGTTGCAAAACCAGGATTCTTTTCTGTAGTCTAGTGAGAAAATACAAAGTTAACCATGGAGTATTTTTAAGACAAAACCACTGTAATTTCTTGCTATTGCAATACCTGAGAGAAGTGTCTCAAGAGGATACAATGAACAAGTTGCTGGATTACACATCCATGGAGCTGGCAACAACTGTTTTACAAGCACAGGGGTCTTCAGGTATAGGGTTGTGGGGACATGGAACTTGATAACCCTGGGCTAAAATTCAGACTAGGTTTGGTGAATGATTTAGCTGTTGAAATGCAGAATTTAACCTGAAGTCCAGATATGCAGAAATGGGGGCTAAGTCATTGCATGCTACCACGCAGGAATGAATGAGGAAGAAAACCCAAATCCTGTCATAAACTCTGCTCTGCACAACCTCAACGGCAAGTCTTTTTCATGCTGTTCCTTTCCCTGTTTTAAGGCTGTCCTTAACTGTTGCTGAATTCTGAGCTGACAGTTTTATGGAACTGCCTATTTATAATTGGAAGTACTGCGTGGTAATAGAGATTGCCATTGTACTTGTAAACTTGGAATTGTTTTTGTCACTTACAAAAAAAAAAATCTTGTATTTGTCAACACTGAATTTTCTTCTCCTGCGTTACTGCCTCTCCCTGCCTCTATTGTGAGGTATCTTTTTCTTTAGTTTACCAGTAATAACACACAGGTATCTTACTCGATCTCCTTTTCAGATTAATGATCGTTGAGAGGCATAAGTTCTAGCATTCCAAAAGTAACCTCTCTTTGTGAAGATGCCTGATTAATTATGCAGTTTTCCACTTAAAAGAAAAAGCTTCCTTTGACTTTAGTTTGGAACAGGTTTAAACTTCAGGAATTTGGTGGTTCTTAAAAAATAATAATAATTGTGCCAGATCTGTCTTGATGTTGAAAGGAGTGGAATGAGAGGTTTCTTGGATAATTCCACTACCCAATTTTTTCAGTATTCACTTAGAGTTAGTATCAGGATAGGGGTAATGAGTGCTTTTTTCATTATTTAATTAGCGTTATCATTCTGCTTATTGCTAAAAGTCAGTTATGTTCTGCAGTGTTACATACTCTGAAGAAAAGTATGTCTACAAGTAGGAAATGGAAATAAAAATATTTCTGTATATTCTGAACTGACAAGAAATAGTTCAGTTTACATCTTGCTGTCCTAATGTAATAACAGTGGACTTGGCTGTTCTGAATCTGGCTTTTTCAGTATGTATAGTTTGTAGTTTCATGGCTATTTGACATTTTCCAGTTTGTTGTGTAGTCATTTTTACTCCGTAGTGTTTACAGTGTTCAAGACAAATAGCAGTTTTAATTCTTAGAGGGAAATATTATGGCACCTCACTTCTGAATAAACCATCAAACCATTTAATATGTTAAAGCAATACATTATTTAAAAGCATTCTCTTTGTAGTATGCAACTAAATACCATGATCAAGACAAGGTGAGTCAAGAAGAGCCAAAAGTAATGCAGTCTTGTAACAATAGGTTGGACTCAAGTTAAAAGTATGTCATTAAATCTCAGAAAACTATTGGTTACTAGCACTTTTTTCCAGTGCAGTATTCTGTTGTTTTCTTAATACAGTAGCAGCTTTGTGTGATGAATATTGCAGGTTGTAGGTGCAGCTGTTCCTTCTAACTGTTCTGACTAAAATACGTAGGAGTTATCACCAGAAGCCTTGGAAAAGTGCTGTGTGCACATAAATAGGTGTTTGATGTAATTAGCCATAAAACAGAAATGTCAAAACCCAATTTTCAGTCTGGTGACAGTTAATGTTTCTTAAAGAATGTATCTTCAAATGTCTTTCTATATTTTCCAAATCAAGTGGTATATACTATATTCTGTACAACTTATATTATACAAAATCTATATATTTGTAGGAAAAATGTATTGCTGCTTAATAACATCGATAGGATCTGAAAAATAGGTTTTCTTGGAGTCGGGAAGTTAATCCCATTTTTCAGTTGAATTTGCATGAACACCACACTTCAGTGATCCTTACTTTTAGCTAACTTTTCACCCATCCTTTAGATTTTTTCAGCCTGTGTGGAAGTTTTATATCTAAACACTTGAATAAGAGCAGAAGATGAGGTTTTGAGGCAAAATATCAAATTTCACTGAAAAGTTCGGATTTGTCTGTTTACTCTGAAATTTCCTGAAGGAACTTTCCTGGTCAGGTTTCCAGAACTCAAGCAAAAGTTCCTTGACAAGCTGTTGTCACCAGATAAAAATTCTTTTCCTTTGAGAACTAGGTTCTTTAACTGACACATAATAATTTGAATAAGATTGAGAGAGGAAATTATTTGGTCTTACTAAGCAGTCATTATGATTAAATTGGGTCTGCTGCTGTATGAAGTACTTTTTTGTTTGTTTTTGAAGCTCTTTGTTGCTTACTGGGTTGGTAGCTGTGATAGGCTGCTTAAGCTGTTTGCTGACAAAAATATGTTTGTGAGACTTACTGTAGCATGTCACAAGGTTGTTTATCTTTAGAGTATGAAAGATGGACTGAAACTGTGGCTTTCATTGTGCTCTGAACAGAGAAAACAGTGATTTAATGAATTCGATATTAAATCTGAGTATAATATGAGAAGAGTTAGAAAAACTTCTGCTTAGCAACACCAATGAGTAGCTGGTAGCCAAGAAATGTAAAACATCTAGTGTTCAAGCATAAAACCTAGAATTTGCTGCTGCTTTTTTAATCATTGCATTAGCCTTCTCTTCTATTGAGGTTCCTGAATGCTTACTAAATTAAATGTTTCAAGTACAGCTTCTAAAATGCTTATTAACCTCACTGAAATGAAAGTGGGAAAACTCTAGAACAGCAATAAGACTGTCAGTGGGGCAAATGAGGAAATAATTCATGTCTAACTAGGAGTCCTTTCTTCTACTTAAATATTTCATTAAATATACTAAGCAGATATTTATCTGTAAAACACCTGGTTGTAAAGTTGTGTTGGGAAGCTTCTCTGTTCTCCTACCCTAGGAGATAGTCAGGTCTAGGATGGCTGATGACCTTTTCTTAGACAGATCTAATGGCAGTATATATTGCTGAAGAACTCAAGACCAGATCAAGTTTCTACACTTCTCTGGTGTAAAAACATTGATGATGCATGGGTAGCAAGGTACCGATGCTTTTGAAAAGCTGTTCTCTTAAATAATAAATTGAAATACTTACTCCATGTCTGTACCATGGTTTGAAAATGGTATGGAATTTTTAACAAGATTAGAGAAACTGGCTTACATATTGTTAGTTCTGTACTGTGAAGAAAATGTCTGGGTTTACATATAGAGAAAGTGGACTTCTGCAGCATATAGCTCTAACAAATAAAATGAATGTGTGCCATGTATATGAATAAACAAGATTTACTTTTTCACTGAAGTGGAAAGTGTTTCTTTACACATTAAACTTATCCAAAAGTTTTCATTCTTTACCCTTTTCTCTGGTAGAGTCAGTATGTTAACTTACAAGGTATGTAACTGAGGGGAGTGAATTACTGTTTGCTGTGAAAACCATCTAGATGATTGAAGTTATTTTGAGGAAATTTGAACTCATGAAGGCCAGATAATTTTTTATTTCTTGCAATGTTAATCTAACACCTGAGTTGAAAACTTGTTGAGAATTTGTTGAGAAATTAATGTTTCAAGAGAAACTCTGGATCAGCTTGTGTCCCATTTTGTTCTATCTTGGTTTTAATTTTTTCCACACAGTTTCTGCATGTGTTCATTGACTTTGTGACCCTTCAGCAAAATAAACTGACAGTGGTTTAAGTCTTGGGTTTTCAAAATTTTTTTTATCAAACCGAAATACTGTTTTAAGTCTTGCTGAACTTCTTACAATACCTGTCCTCAGTGTGTCAAACTGGAAAAGGTCATTCTCCACAGGGATGTCTAGATAAAGAACAAGTTTGGCATGTAAGAAGTGGGTAGGCTTTGTTTCATTTTTGAAGTGATAGTGTACAACATGTTTGTATATCCTCTAGATAAACAAGCTCTTAGAGCAGGAGGCATGAATTTCAAAGCCTGTGAAAGGCATCAAGTGGCTGCCTTGAAGGAGTGATTACCTTGTTTTTACTGTTGATCAGACTCTGGGAAAGGACAAATCAGCTACTTAGAATAGGGTTATATAAAAACATTAGGAACAGTGGCATATCTATTTTCTAGCAATTTTTTCCCCCAGATAGCTGGGAGAACGGGGCGTGGCAGCCTCAGGTATCAAAGATAGTTTAGCTTGTAAATAATTCTAATTTTGTGAAATTCTTAATTTAAGAAACAAATTTTAGTGTATTTTATCAGTTGTCAAACTCAGACACTTCACATCCCAGTTTTTTGCATTTAAGTACAGATCTAGTTAAGATACTGAAAAAACAAAATGCTGGATTTGGCAATCGGGTGAAGTCAAATTTAGCTGTAAGTATTAAAACAGTTGATTCACTTTGTTTATTAAACATTGGTAAGTTGCCAAACAAGTAAACTAGAATCACAACACTTAGTTTTGAGACAATTATTTTCTGAGTGTGGATCCTAGTTCATAGATTCACTTAGAAAACTGCAGAGGAAACTTTCAACAGCTTATTTTTGATTGTAGTTAATAAGGGCACTTTAGATTACTGTTGGTGGGGGGAACAAAAGAAAAACCACTGTGAGCTTGAAACTTTCAAAAAATGCTTGTTAACCTCATGAAATGTGGGGAAGGTGTACCACATAACCTAAAAAAGTTAAGTTACCTTATGTACAAAGTACTAAGAGTCATTAATTTCACCCTTAAGGTCATCTATCTACATGTTGTGTTTTCTCTTGATGTCCTGTTCTAAAGGAGTTACTGAATGTGCTGTTAGGCATTGGAAAATTTTAGTGCTAACAGTAATTGTGATGTTGAAGCAGAAGGGGCAGCCAGGTAGGTGTCTGAGGAGAGGACAAGGAGTAGAGTTGGGCTTTTGCTAGCCTAACATGAATGCAACAACGTAGAGAAGCAAAACTCCCAATGGCTACATAGTACCATATTGTTGTGCACTTGAGAAGCATCTTAAATACCCACAGAGTCCTCTTAAAGGACCTCCCTCAAACTGTTCCAGTTATTCCAGTTCTAAATCTGGTTATACAAATCAGCTTCTGGGTAAACAGGATGAAAAGCATCTGTTAAAATATTGCACTACTATGTTGAAGTATTTCTTAAAATTAAAGTTGGCCTTCTGTCTTTGTGTTACTTCTCTTACGAACTGAAGTATAAGAGGTTATGCAGGAGTAACTTTTTTCAAACTCGGAGGAAACCTTAAATTTCACTTTAAACTTTAGGTGATAAGCACCCAGAGTATCTCCATTCCCTGTGTTTTGTTCTGTAATTGGGATACTTCACCTTCAGACTGAGACTGAAGTGCATCTACCCATTCCTTCAGCCTAATATTTGTCTTACGAAATTTCACATTAACAATACTTTAAGTCAAGCTTTTTTTGGAATACTGTATGTAAATATTGATCTATGAGATGATTTTTAGGTAGCTGTGCTAAGGAAACATTGAAAAATGCTGATGGACGTAACTTTTTCATACTACTATTTTATTAGCAATGGATGCCATAGCAAAAGTTTTCTGACCGGTTAATAGGGTCAGAAACCACTATCAGAGTTTTATTTTGTGAAAAACAGAGTTCCGGTTATCAACAGGAGAGTACAGAAGGATGCTACTACTACTTAACTTGTCCACAGGCTTTCAGCAATTTTGAGAAGGGCTATAACATTCTGTGAAGTCAGAGTAGTTTTCTCCTTTCCTGTACCTTTGTAATCCTCCCCTAGGATTGAACTAATTTACTGACAAGGCCAATAAAGACATGCAAATAAATTGCTCCAAATCTATTGTATGTCTGGACTGAAACCAGTATTAGTAAGATAATTCAGAATGAATAGGAAAGAATATGTGGAGTAGAGATGTTATGGAAACCTTTTGATTCAGCATACTGATGTAACAAACAACTTAAATTGTATGTCTCAGTTTCTGATTTCTGCCATTGTTAAATAGCTTTGTACATTGAACTTCATTTTCCTATTTGCTGGGATATTTTTATGGAGCCACTGAAATTAGTAGTTGGGATGTTTATGTAGGCTACGTTTAAGTGCATGATGAAGCATTGTGCAAGTGGTCTTCAGAAGTCTGCATTGATGTTTTATGACCTTTATAAATGTGTTTTGTGCCAGTTCACTGTATTGCTGAGTTAGGCATGTCAAGTAATTTCTAGCAAATGCTATCTGTTCTAATGTTGATGAGTGAATGCTAATTGTAAATACAATCTTGCTGATTATTGTAAAATTAGAGCTTTCAAATAGTGCAATTTCAGACATACCATACAGGAGGGAGCAACAGGAATAGTGTCTGTTGACATTTCTCAATCAACTTCCTGTCCTGGAGTTTAGGTGTTTCAGTAATGTGTGATTTTTAAATTGCGTGCTTCCTCAGCAGCAGTGGGTGAGGTCTGAAAAGGAAAAAGAATGTGGCTCCCCAGTCTGTTCATTTTTTTGACCTTTTATCCTAACACCTGTTCTTCTGCCCGCACTTCCCCTCCATACCCGTTCACAAATAAGACTAGCTTAAGTGGAGGCAATAGGCAGACAAAGGAAAGCACAGGAGGTATGACAGCAGATAAATCTTATTTAAATTTCGTTTTATTAAGTTCGTAGTGAGGATTGTAAGAGTGATGATGCAGCCTCCTTTTTCCGCTGTTAATATTGCTGGCCTGAGTGTTGGAACCCAAGTTTCTTTCTTAGACTTGTTGTCAGCTATTGTTCCCTATGAAATTGATTTGGGTTGCCTTGTGCTGTAGAGCATCAGACAACTGAACATCAACAAAGTCTAAATTTTTGTTTGATGCTGACAGATTGGATTGTATAAAATACCCTGTTAGTTTCTGTGATACTGCATGTCACTCCAGAACCTAGTGGCCCACTCTCACTGTGGCATTACAAGGCATTCATTTGCAGCAGCGCAGTTTGCCTGAGAGGAGGCTAGAGTACAGCACTCAGATCTGTGTTAAGCTGTGAAAGGTTGTTACCTGTTTAACAGACTTAACTATGTAGGCAGGTAGCTGGTGAGTGGTAGACACACGTGCTTAAAGGTGTTGCAAAAACATCATATACTAGTTTGAAACTAGGAAAACCATGAACCGTTGCTCAAGCTCATGCAGGAACTTGGATGTACTCCTGTTGCTCTTAGGTTACTGTTGCATGTTGACATAAAATACCTAACTTATGTTCTTATGTATTCACATTTGGTATGTTCATTCAAAGCTGAATTTGAAGTGTTTGCAAAAATACTCCCTGATAACTAAACAAGAAAATGAGTGCAGGCATAGTCTTCTGAACTCTGCAGTAATAAGCTTATTTATTTTGAATTTTGGCCTGAATATCAGACTGAAGTGGGATATACACAGAACAATGTAGCTGTCTCAAGTCCAAGCACCTTGTCTAGCTTTTCAAGTTCAGTGATCCTTTGAATACTGGCTTTTTCTTTTTGTTCTTCAGTGACATCTGAAATAAGGAAGGAGAAATAAACCAAAGGGCCCTCTTGAAGGAAGAGTCATAAATTTCATCCTAATTCTTCCCCTAATACAAACTGAAATCATCCTTACTAGATGCCATGTTTCATTATAAGTTTAACTACTAAGTCTTGTTAGCAGTTAAAAGGTTGTGGAACCATTTTAGCCTTTTTCTGCTGTTTGAGGGATTTCTTCTTGCCATCTTCAGCAAAGCTGAGTATTCCTTTATAGAACAGTCTTAGAGTTAGTCTGGAGAGGACATTATTCTCTTCAGCTTTGCAACACGTAAGAATTCTTCTCTCTTACTGTTAAATGGAACAGCTGCCTGTTCATCAATTGTTGTTCGTGTGGATGCCTTTTACAAATCTCTGATACTTTGTATGGCTCTCTTCCAGACTGAGCCCTCATCTTTCTTTGATGTACAGCATCAAAATTGGAGTCAGTATTCCTACTGAGCATCCTACAGATGTTGTATAGAATATAGGATAATTTTATGGGTCTTGTGGACTACCCTGTTTTGCAACACCATGATTTTTTTGTTTATTCAGCTTGAACTATTAAATCTGATTAGTTGCTAGGACTATCTGCAGATTGTTACCTGTCCTATAATTGTGCAGTACAGTATTTCCTATAACCAAGTAAGCCTTATTTCTCTTCAGTGTACATAAGTTGTAAGTTGTTACTGCTCTGTCAACTTCAGTCTTCCCAGCTCTGTCTTGGGTTCTGGTTTCTTTCCAGAAATAATTCTTTGTGCTACTTGGGTTAGGTTCAGTTTCTTAAGTGATTGTGCTACTTGTACTTTCTGAAGTATGGAGACTAGCAGGGTGAAGAAAGGCTAGATCATTTAGCACTATCTTGATTGATAGCTGATCTTGTTTGTTACTCTGTTGGACTGCTTATCTGAAGCTGTATACATGTGTGCACTTAAGATAAACTTAAGTCTTTGTATCCATGAAAGCTGTGGTCACTGACTGCCATATGTTCCTAATTAAAAAGTGTTCTTCTCCATCTAGTCAGAGCATTAACAGGTAGTCCTCATAATCTTAGTAGAGGTCTTGAACCTCTCAAGGTTCTCAAACCTGTACCCCTAAAAGACAGTGAACTTAGTTGAGATGGTTTACCCTCATCTTTCCCTTTAATAAGCTAAAGATATTAATTGACTGAACATTCACATGCACATAAAGGTTCAAGTAACTTTTGGATCCCTGTATAGTCAGACTGGTGAACTGGTGTGTTCTGAAATATCTAAAAATGCCTGAACATTTCTGGCAAAAATGCAGATTAGCAGAGCATTGTCTTATGGGTGTAATACCATGTGAAACACTTTGAAAAGTGCTAAATGAGTATCAGACAATATGGAAGGCTTGTGACACTACTGGTAAGCTGTTAAAGAGTATGTTGATCAATATTTTTGTAATGCTATTTAATAAGGGGTGATGTACATGGCTAAAGTAAACTTGGTGTCAGGTCTAATAATGCTGAGTCTTATGGTGACTGGAACTAAGCTACCGGAGTCAACATGCAGCTGGCTGTGCAGTAAATAACCAGTCTTATTGCTGTAGTGATTTAAAGAATCAGTCACCAGTATTTGAGTGAGCGGAGGTTATCTTTATTTGGCAGCACTGGGTGCATGGGGGATCGCTCCACCAAAGTCATGCACACAGAGGGGGGTTTTACGTCCCCTCTTTAAACAGGCAACTCATACATATTCATTAATTTTCCAGGAACTCATTTACATATCTCACCAAACGAGTGACCATGATTTAAGTCCTTGTCTTTGCCACGTTGTATAAACAGCAGGAACTTAGGACCAGATAGCCTTTTTAAAGATGACAAATCCAAGGACTTAGCAATTAGTACAACTGTCATGTTAGCAATAAGGGTCCTTGGATGTTTCCCAACTTCTAGATCAGCGTAAGTACATCATCCTATGGATAAGTAGTACATCATTCATCATTCAGTAAACAGGTGGGTTTCTAGTAGTAAACTCAAAGGTGTTATCGATTCACTTTGAAAACAACTGTGGTAGATCATTTCAATAGTGTATGCTTTCATTTAATAGAAAGAAGGGGAATGCCAGTGTTTGTAGCTGGCGGAATGAGACACAGCTTTCTGTGGCAATGGCAACATGTTTTTGCATGGTCTCCCTGAAAACAGCATTGTTCATTGAGAGAGACACATGTCAAGCTTTAGTTTGGTGGTAAATGCCCCTTCAAATCAGGGTAAGCTTTTGGTATCAAGAGCAAAGTACAAAGCTGCAATGTGGAAGTGGTGAGTGGTTGAACAGCTGACACTTGCCAAATAGATCTATGTGCTGTTTGTTACTCATCAGCTCAAACAGTACTGTGCATTATCAGTTTAACAGGAAAATCTTGGATACTCTGTATGCCTCCATATACCAAAGGCAGTCTTTTTTCTTTCGAAAATGACTTTGAAAGGGATGGGTTTTCTTTGGTGATCTTTCATTACAGTGAAATGCACTGAGTTGATTTTAACAGACCAGACTCACACCTTAGCCATAGGGAGTGAATACTGCTTAGCCACATGGGTGGTGTGCACAAGTAGCAATGATATGTATTCAGTAGCATTCAACAGTGGTAAATTCCTGGCTCTTTTGAGAGACACAAGACATGCATGCACACTTCACCACCATGTGCCTCTCCTGAAAAACAGAATAGCTGCAGGAGCTAATGTGACTCTGTTAGCTGGGGGTATTCTTTTAAAAACAGAACGACAAGACTTTGGGTCATCTTCTTATTTTAATTCAATATCCACTTGCCATTATTGAAAACTCATAAGGTAACTCTCCTAATGTAATTTCTGCTGTAGGACAACAAAAAGATCCTTTCCTCTCTCTGAAAACAGATAATACTTGAAAATATGCATTTGCTATCACTTTAGTGTTATCTGGGTGAGTGGTCTTACTGCAGGGGAATCAAAATTCTGGTGTTTGAGCATATGTATTTTAAACAAGAAGGAATGAAGAAAGGGTTAATATTTAACTGCTAGTATTTAAATGTCCTACATTGATTGGTACAAACACAGGCATCAGAAAATGTTGGGCGGGGGGGGGAATAAAGGCAGGTGCATCTTTCTTCCCCCCAGTAATCTGAAATAATTTGTGGAGATTTGGGTATTACCTTAAAATTGCTGATTTCAACAAGGAAGTTCAGCTGAGGCTGTTCAGCTGGTAAAAACTACTTGCCCTGATGTACATTATGATGCTGGTAGTGAAACTGCTTTCAGGGGAAGATCAGGTGGATTGCTCAAGCTATTAGACCTTTACTGGAAATAACAAAAATTTCTGCCTCTGAAAATGAATCAAATACGCTCTTTCAAGCAGGAAAGCTAAGCTGGGTATGTCTTACAGATGCCATTATTCTAGCATTGTTATCAGCACAAACTAACTCTTCAATACATATGATATTGCTTGTCATTTAATGTTACTAAATTTGCTAAGTGTGCTTGTTGCTCGAAACTGTATTTCCTGAAAGAAGACTTTAGGGGAAAGCCAGTGAATCAGCAGTTGCAGTTGTACACAAGCGTATGCTGCAGCAAACCTAAATGCTGTCACTTCCAAACTGTTGAAACTTCCCTTTCAGAGAACAGAAGAAAATTGTTCTTTGTCTTGGGCCCAAGAGTGGCAAAAGGATGCCATGTTCAAACAGCAGCTGTAAGTTGTAGCTTTATTAAGTAGTTAGTTATGACTGTTCAAAGCTGGACTGAAGCTGTCAGTCCATTCCAGCTCAACACACTTGATTAACTGTAGACAATGCAGATTGTTTCACTTTGACCAGCCCAATCTTTCTTTGCCTGTGTGTTCCAGTTATGTTTCGTAACAATCACTTTGGCTTTGAAAATAGATACTATAATTCCCTGAAGAATGCCTCCTTATGGGGTGGAGGCCTGGGCATCTAATGGGACATGCTCTGAGCAAGAGGTGGTACTGGAGATGTCTTGCAACCTAGTCATTCTGATTTCATGATAAAACCACATTTCTTGTATCTTTGTTCAATTCTTCCCTGCTTATGTTTTAGTATTTTCTACTTCACAGCAAAAGGATTCTTCATTCCTGTTTTGAAATCATCCTTTTTTAACAAGGTGAAGTTCTATTGCCTCAATTTCCTTCTTTTCACACTCTGTAAGTAAAAGATCTGGTTAAACTCTGTTGTCCTGAAGTTTTGCTTTATTTTTGCACTGTTAGAAGGTGCAGCTTCTGCTTATTTAGGTTCTTGTTTCTACGTGCCCCAAAATATGCTAAACAGGGTTAAGCAGAAAATACTTATTTCATGTGTTTAGTGGTATTAGTAGGTTTGAGGAAATCTGTTGGGTAAACCTGCCATTTTGAAATGTAAAAAGAAAGTGCAAAGGTAAGCATCAACAGCTATTTAGACTACACTTTCCATAATCTAGTCAAACCATACATAAGACTAAAGGTTTGTGCAAGTGTATCTTAACCTTCAAAGACTTGCTGGGCTGGTTTTTGTTTTGATTGTTTAAAAAGAGGCCATTGTGCCTGCTAGATGCATGTGTTTAACAGATCAAGAGTTTTCAGCTGACAGCACCAGCCGTATATAGCCTCTTCTCTTGGAGTATTCATGTGAGTAACCAGGTGATGCACCTAGAGTTAAAAAATGCTGTTTGGCCTTGGTCATGTGAAAAGGAAGTCTGCAATATGTGACCTGAGGCTGCAATTAGAAGCAAAACCTCTGTCACCTGGCTGGAAAGGTTTTCTGCCAGCCTCATTAATTTATAGTGTTTCAATATAAAATGCTTCCTGAAGGGTCATATCTTTTTAGAGCCCTGTGGTACACAGGCAGTCTGCAAACTTCTCGTTTACTGTCCTAGACTGTAGGGTGGCTTTGAGTGTGGAGTGCTTTTGGGTGGGGATATCATAGTTTTACATTTCTGCTGGTTTTATGGCTGCTACTTTGTGATGCCTGAACTGGACTATATGCAGATCTGTCAAAGGTCTGGTGGCAGAGTATGATTGTCACTGCCATGCAGAATAGGCAGGGAACACCTTGCCTTGTCTACCATCAGGTGGAAGTCTCCCTCCCCTCACTCAGCAGTGGTGCAAGGTCAGCTTTTGATGTGTTGCAATTCAAAGCAGGTTACAGTGAGTATATGGCTGTTCTCTTTAAGTCTTACATCACTCCATATACACACTGTGCTGTCTGCAGGCAGTAGCATCAGTGTCTTGAGCAGTCTGTGAGCTCTTAATACATGGGTGGCTTTTTCATGATTAATTCTTCAGGGATATACTGGTGTAAGGGAATCAGCAATGGGATTGGACCTCAGTAGCATGTAGAGAATACATGGGTCTACAAAATATTTTATTCTGAGGACTCACGTATTGAATGTGTTTCTGCAGTTGCCTGGACTTTTCAAAGTACAGTGTGCAGTTAAGGCACAAGGTTTTGCAGAAAGTGCTCCTACAGCTTGTGTAAAACACAGTGGTGCTGTCATGAGACAGTTTAGTTACTAGAAGACTGAGCTAGAATAGGCTACTAATCTGCTTGCTTTATCAGTAGTACACTATTTTAAGTCATGCTTACTGTAGGGAGGTTTTTTACCTCCTTTTACTTGTTACCAAGCACCACACTGGCATCCTGTATCTTGTTCATACTTTTTTTTTTTTTACCCCTCTGGAAAGCAGTAAGAATGAAAAAGGTGACCCACACATTAATGTGCAACCTAATGATGGCCAACAGTATTACAGTCTTGTATGAAACCGGTGATAATGCTTATGCTAGAAGTCCTGAGCATTTTAGAGCCTGGGTCCTTTGGTTTGCTCCTCTGGTGCACTACAGGCAGGGTGCACTTGCACAAACTTACCCCACTGGTTCCCAGGCTTTTCTTAAAGGGCAGGGTAGGTCAGCTTATTGTAGAGACCTGTGATATGCTTGAAGTTTTTCCTGTCATCTTGCACAGAGGGTGTTGGCTTTCAGCAAATAAAAACAGTCCGTTTCTTCTTGCAGAAATGAATGATATGTTGGCAGATTAAGTTGAACTTAGTATTTTTAGTGATACTGTGTGTAATGTCAGGTAACATTTTAATTATCAAAGATTAGCTTTCTGAAAATTGCATTGCACAAAATAGTTCAACAAACTCTGGAGTAAGCCTGCTTAAACTTAAGTGTTATGATAGAGTAGGTGACTTGTTTCAAATGAAATGTCTCTGTATCACTGCTGCAGGACTTTTCATGGGTTTGGAGGGGTTTAACTAGAACTTTGTTTCTTCTGATGCTTCTCAAAACGCATATGCCTCCAGGGAAAACTGGTCTGGTGAGTACCTACTTCATGTGTACTCCTACAGGAAGAAATCCTGCCTGTTCATCTGGCTGATATATAAACCTCCTTTTCCTGATAAGCTGTATAGTTTGACAGCTGCAGACTGTCAATGGCAGAGCTTTGAATGTGAAAAGTTGTCTCCTACTTGGACTCCTTCTTGAAGTCTCCTACTTGGTACTTGACAAGTGCCCAGTTTCTATGTCATGTATTTAAACATTCTTTTTTTTTAAAGCTAAATCATCTTGAGCCTAACTACTTCATGGTAGATGAAATTCTAAGAAATCTGTGCCTAAACATTTGTCAATTTGATGCTAATGACTTTGGACAATCTTAACTGGAAATTAACGTGGTGTTAATGAGTTCACTGTTTTGAATTGGCTGAGAGGTGTGACTTCAGAATAATTAAAGCTCTATGAAAACTTGATTCACTGTCATTCTTTCAGCAATAGATGTCAATTTTATCCTCACTTAGCAATGAGTATCAAATGTAATTATAAAGGCTAAAGGTAAAACTGCGCTGGTTTTAATTGTCTGCCAAGGAAAGGAGGTTTTATAGGCGCAGGGACTGAAGCAGAAACAGGGTAAGGGTTACTGTTGGGCTTTGACCAATAGTAACCTTTAGACGCGTCTCTTTCCTTTTTGCTACTACCCTCTAGTGGTCACACAGGATATTGACTTGGGGAGGTTAAACACATGAACTTGTATGGTAACTTTTCAAATGCTTGTACTTAAGTAAACTAGCACAGAAGTAATATGGCGTGTATGGAAAACTAATCTGC
The DNA here is from genome assembly GCF_017639655.2 of Falco naumanni. Lineage (NCBI taxonomy): Eukaryota > Metazoa > Chordata > Aves > Falconiformes > Falconidae > Falco > Falco naumanni. The sequence goes on along the minus strand of NC_054080.1, from coordinate 59,324,406 downwards.
CCAGTACCTGGCCTATCAGAATGCAGTGTATTATATCTTGTAATGGGAGGACGTATTGTCATGCTTCAAGTTGATCATTCAACAAGCTTGTAGAAATCATCCGAGTTTCTATCCTTTTGGATATCCAAACGTGCTTTTTATATGAAACCTAATCATACAGAGCTTTTAGCATAATCTAAACTTGCTTCTAAAGTTTTTTGAGGTGGGAACTGCACTTTATGCATATTGTTGCCTTTCTGTATCTGGGACTAGGTCTTACATCTACACATCTGAAGTGCTAAGAAAATTTATCACTTTAACATCAATAACTTCAGAAGAATTTTGGGTTTATCATGTCAGACCGTTCTTGACCTACAAACTAACATGAAAATAATAATCAGGTAGTGCTATTTTTTCTAAACTAATTCATGTTTTCATTTAACTTTTAAAAAATGTTGGTATATCTGTTGTGCTTCGGGTGTTTGACTTAAGATCTTGCAAATCTCTGCTTGTCATGCAGAACTTTTTTATAGTTATGTAGTTATCCTTTCAGAACTTTAGATTTAAAGTGTCAATTATAGTGTGTTAATCTTCTGTAAAAAAAAAAAACAACAAATTGCCTTTGAACAGAATTATTGCCTAGTTAGTTTGAGCTTAAGATGCAGAATCTTTATGTTGTCAAGTGGATGTATGGTTGGGATTGGGCATAAAGCTTCTACTGATGGCAGAATTCCATATGTGTAAAAAGCTTTTAAACCAGACTGGGCTTCATTTATAACCAAACATTTTTTGACACAAGTAGGAGGACTGTTTTTATAAAACTTAAACCCTAGACAGCTTCAGGAATCTGAAGCTATATCAGGAACATGACAAAAAAATGCATGTCCTGGAGAGTCTCTTGATTTGTATAACCTTTTTTATTCAACTACCTGCAGTGTGCTTCCCTTGTTTTTGAGGATAGTGGGTGTTGAGAGCTGATAAAAAGGGCTACAGCAAGAAGGAAATAAGAATAGGGACTAAGCTTTGAAAGTCAAGAAAAATGTGTTAATTTGATAGGGTGTGAGATGCAAAACAAGGACTGTTTAGAAAGTAAACTACTCTTTCCTTGCCTTTTCCCAAATCACTGTTCTGAGATTGCAGTTTAAACTGAATGTGTTCTCGTGATTTTCCGGTCATTTTTTAAAATCCTCTGTCAAACAAATGAACTTTTCAGTCCTTGACAATTTAAACTTTCTTCATCCTCCAGTACTTGCTACTGGTGCATACTCGGGTATGCCAAGCATTCTGATGGCTGAATGAATGTCCGAGGGTTGAAGGAAGCAGGGGGAGGGGGGGAAATCTGTTACTGTGTATGTAGCAATAACAAGAAACTGTTAACTGTGCTAGGTAAACAAGAGATTTAGTGGTCTTTGTGTTTTTTTCAGAAGTATTTGCTTTGATTGTTTTACTGCTTATTGGTAAGCCTGCTGATGGATATGTTCTATGTTGCTGTAAAAGTCTTTGTAGTCCATCTCTTCCTGTGTTTTGAATTGCAGGGGTTCTTGATATAAAAATGTTTCTTCTGAATAAGCGAAGTGAAATCTTCTGAATTCTGAATCTTCTGAGCCAAAACTGGCTCAGACTTGCAACAAATAACTTTCTGCAAAGGTGAAAAAAGCCCTGCTGTTCAACTGTGATGTCTCATTTGAAATCGAGTTATGGTCTTTAGCCCAAGATTCTTCAGTCTAACACTGACTGTGGATGTGTTTTTCCACTTCTGTGCAGAGGTGATATTAATGTAGTACTTCACAACTTCACATAGGTTAAACACACACACCCCCCAAGTGAAGTAAGGGGTAAACATTCCTTACTGCTGCTTTGAAGGATAAGAAAGATAGTACCTGAATGTCTGTTAACTGTGAACACAGTGTGTAGTTTAGTCCTTGAGACTGTTGGTAGGTACGAGCTTACAGGCTCTGGCTGTGTGCTCCGTGCAGCTCTCCCTCTGCCCAGCTGTTGCTCTGTGGATGAGTGCTCAGAGGCAGCTTCCCGGGCTCCTACCACCTCCCGGCTCTTCTGCCTGCTAGTGTTTTGTGCATTGTCCCTGGCAATTTAATTTTTTGTTATTGATTTTAATAATTAATATAAATACATAGTTTATATGATTGTTACCATTTTAGTCATATTAATATTTGTATTGGATAAAATTGTTTTATACATAGCAATTATGTAGCAATATTTAGTGTAACCATTAAATACAATTTAACTACTATGTAATGTTATATAACTGTTAAAAACAGTGATATGGCAGGTGCTTTCAGTTAGGATCAGAACTGTTCTTTTGAAAGGCACAGTTGTGCAAGGTTTGTCCTTAAACCAAGATCAAGCAATATGTATTTGAAGGAACTAAGTCTTTAAACTATGACTATTCCCTCTAGCTTTCAAAGTACTAAAGCAAGTAAGAACACTTAATTCATTGCATTGGAAGGTGAGGCTAGAACATCAGTGCTTTTCCTGACAGTGTCTAATAGCACAGTGGAGACTTCTAGTTTTTGTGCAGCTCTAGAGATCTTACTTGTCCCTCTCCTGACAGCCCAAGTTCATAGGAGGGAAAAAGGGAGCCCTCTCCTAGTCTTGCTGTACAGTACAAGCTGCTTTAGTTTTACTAAGTCAGTATACAGCAGAATGCAGTTATTGTCAGCTTGGGGTTTGGTGCTTTTGCTCAGGGAGCAGTTTTAGTCTGTAAAAATCACACTTTGATATAGTGGTTCCCAAGCCTCAGAAGTAGGATGGTAAAGGCATTCTGTTGCTCACCTCTGTGGGCTCTTGGCCCATGCTCAGTGTCCTGGCTGTTCTTCGTTCAGCTTTTGTGGAATCTCAGCATTTAAAGATACTGAATAGTTTTCCTGTGTTCATTAACAGTTAAGAGAATTAATAGAATAACAGTATACATCCATGTAATTAAACATGGGTGTGTAGTATGTGCATAAAGATTATCAAAGTCCAGTCATTTACCTTTGGCTGCCCCTTTGTCAACTTGCATTCTCTCTGCAATAATTTGTATTGATACCACAGCCCTTCCTTCTTCTTCAGAATGCAGTATGTGGTTTCAGGGCTTATAAGCTTGTGTGCTGCTCTGGCTCATGCAGCTGTTGGAGGCTTTATTGTCTGCAGGCAACACACAATGACTTAGCAAAAGTATATGGAGTTTGAGAAGTAAAGACAAGAGGTGATTCAACAAGTGAATATAGCAGTTACCATAGTCTTGGGGCTATATTGCTATAGTTTCTATTTTTTCAGTTGTCAAATACTTATTTTTCAGTTCAGAATGCCTGGTGTTTTCCTCCTGTGTGTGGTGTTTATTTAATATGGAATTGCACCATCTATCGCTGTTGAAGGAAAAACATCTCTACATATCTTTACCTGGTTCTGCAGTTGCAAAGATCATGTTAGAAAGCAAAAAAGCTTGTAAGTAGTCTCCTGCACTGTGCTTGGGAGGGCTGTAGGTAGGGAAATCATCACCCAGCTGCAGTGACCTGAGTTGTGAAATTCTCATCTCTGCCTTCCTGCTAATAACTACATTGGTTTTGAAACCTTAAATTTGCATTGTCAGTGGCTGTGAAACAATTGAAAAGTCAAACCTGCAGACACATGTTAACTGTATCTTTAACTTCAGTCCTCAGAAGTGCATCCTGAACTGCTCTACCTGTAGTGTCTGTCTGCAGCCATCCCTAGGTAGCCTTTCCATGGCTTGTCCTAGCAGTAACCCTTCTTTCTTCAATATATGTTGAAGTATGTGTAGCAAGTCTAAAAATAGCCCTTGGGACATATATGTTTTACAGAACTTGTCTGCTTAGTCTCCACAGAGTCTTTCGTAGGACCTTATAGGTCTTTCCATTTTGCATTTTTACTTTTTTCTACGTTCTTGTTTTTCGTAAGATACTGTGGTTTGATCTCTTGGATGTTTTAGTAGGATTTTTCACAGGTAACTGCAGAGAACATGATTAGAGTCACTGTATCCTAATGTCTGTTTCATCACCACCTAGGGTGAGCCGTATGCCTTAAGAGGGAGGAGCTGCCTGCTGCTTGTGTTATGTAAAAATAATAAATAATTTATAATGCTAACTGAAAATATCTGCCTTGGTGGACTAACATACACTGAAGTGCTTGACAGGCACTGATCTGAAACATAATCAATGGTCATTCCTTGAAGACATGGGAGAATAGTTTGCTTTATTTGATTTTTCTTTTTAAGAGGGAGCTTTCCTGTTGAGTGTGCTTTACTCAAGAGTATTATTGACCTACTTTAGCAGATCAGTGTGAGCCATAATGGAGTTCTGCAATATGATTCTGCAAATACTTAGCTGTTTTACTGAAAGCGACTGAAATACTGCCTTATTGGTGATAGCAGCAGCTGCTCCAGTAAAGAATCACATGAAGCTTTGGATCATGTGGCTCTTTCATCTGTCATAACGAAAGGATTAATGGATTTTGCGCACCACCTTAGAAAGCTGAAGGTGTTGCAATGTACTAACAAATGCTGGGTTTAGTATAGCTTTGAAGCTACGATGTATGCATGGAATTTAAAAGAACTGAATCTATATACTGAGCGTGGTAATTTAGCGCTAGTGCTTGGTAGTATGAATTGATACAACTTCTGCAAGTTACTTTGTTTTCAAGTGGAGACTGTTAGCATCTATCACAGACTTTTACCTGCTTTTCTGAATTTTATCTTGGGAAATCAAAAATCGTGTAAACAGAAGAAGCTTGTGTCAACACTCCTCAATGTAATTGAGTATTTCTGCAGTGAATAGTTAATGATGATCTGCTTTGCAAGATATAAATGCGGCAGTGACCTGCTCTCGTTTAGATGTTGCGGTAGTAGAATGGTGGGGCTTTGCATGATGCATGCTTTCATTGTTTGTGTTAAGCTGCTTGCATGTGTCTGCTGTGAGCTGGATGGCTTGTCTCTGTAGCAGTTGTAACGGAATACTTGTTTTCTGTTTCTTCTGACAAATAAGTATTCTTGATGTTATTTTCACTTTTTCTCCTTGGCTATTAAAACACAATTGTCTAAGACAGTTTTGTGAACATGGTCTGTAAATGCACATGTTTTGGATTCATTTTGTCTGCTGTTCCATCTGCTGAATTTGCTCCTTGGTTGCAAACAGTTAAAACTGCCAAAATGCTTTTTATGTAGCACCCTTCTATTGGTTGGGTTTGCAGGCTGATAGCTGTATACAGCTGATATCCATATATGGCTGTCTTGTATACAATTCTGAAGCATAGGTAAACTGTTTAGTAGAATTATTAATCACAAGCATAAATGACAGTCAAAGGTACCTTAAAAAATACAAGCTTACATAATGATATGGAAAGAAGTGGGGGTGTTTTTTCACCCTCAGCTTTTATTTTATGAACTAAATTAACTGAGCATTGACTGTAGGAGTAATGTTGGAAGAAAATTATTTAAATCAAATGTAAAATATAAGTCACCAGATTTTCTGCTTCTAAGATTGCATCTATTCTTGTAAGTTTAAGTAGTACTATTAAGATGTGACCGATTAAAACTTCAGGTAGAGAAATGTGCAAGTTTTACTTTGTAAGTTGAAATGCAGGTTCTTACTTAAAGGAGAAAGCAATCACAAGACATTTGCTGTCCTTAGTTAAAATGCTCTGACCTCAATGCAATGGCTATTTTGGCTCATTTTAAAATAAATTGGTTCATTAAGTCATATCCTGTTAAAATGAAATTTACCTTTCCTAGTGTGTAAAACTTACTGAGAAAATTGAATGAGTTCCCACTGTCAAACTGTAGTAAAAGCACATTCAGTCATCTTAATATTTGTAGCATATGATTTAATAAATACTGAGGTTACTAGTAGAATAGTGAAGCTTGTTTAGATTTGCATTTAGAGGAAATCTTTAAAGAAATGTTTCATGCCTCAAGGTGTTGTGTGACTTAAAATGCTCTTCTGAGGTCTATGTTTATCAAACACTTCTGAAACAAAATAATTGTATGCCCAAAACTCTCATTTTTAAGAAAATCCTTTTGTTCCCTTAGCCACTTTGATTTTAATTGTCAAGCCTTTGGAGGACTTAAAGGCCATTAAAAAAAGCCAAAAGCCCTTACTGCAATATTTGAAAAAAACCTAAAGCTTCACTATTTGGCTTCTGTTATGCTTAAAACTACAACCCAGTGAATTGAAGTTATAATCTTTGCACTGAATTGCATTGCAATTCAAAATGTGATCCAATATCCCAAATACATTACCAAAGGCAGGTACCAAAGCATAACACTTGAAATAGTCTGAAAAAGCACGATGTATCCAATGTGAGTGTTTTTAAGTAAAAGTCTATTCCAATAGATATTTTAAAGCCATACTTTAAAACACATATCAGGAATAATTCTTAAATAGAACTATTACCATTTTGATTGCTACACTTGTGTAGCTATTTTTCTAGGACTCTTGCTCAGTATAAAATAGTTTAAATGCATGGTTTATACCAGAAATTACTAAATTATTAATACATCCTTATAGTAAGGCTTCATAAGAAAACTTTTCATTTCAGTCTAAGCTGTCAGTAAACATAAACTTCTATTTCTGCTAGTTCAGATATGTTGCAGTATTTCTGATTTTTTGTGAAGTGAAATTAAGATGTGCCTCATTAAATCTTTTGAATTTCAAGTACCTGTTTTAAAGAAAAAAAATCAAGTTCATGACCAATTAGCCACCTTCTATCTAGACTTGTAAGTACAGTTAGAAAAAGGTACTCAGTTTCTTGGTCATTCATTTTTCAGCTCCACTTCTACTTTTGATACTCATTCTATTTCTCTTCTGTTTCCCCAGTGGTTTCTTGTCTTGTACCTCAGTCTTTAAATGGGCCAGATAAAAATTGACTCTTGGCTCCTTCTTGCTTGGTTTTGTGGGATAGTATCATTCAGTCTTGTTCATTGAGGAATTTTGTTGAGAATTCAGGGACTTGTATTTTTCTTTTGGGTTATGCCTTCACTTCCCCAAACTTGTGCTTCTCTGCCACTGCTCCTTTCTAACCCAAACATACATACTTTGTCCCACACATTGCAGTACTGTCCAAATCCTCCAGTTTTAACCCACGCATCAAACAACTTTTTGTCCTTTCTCCCTGTTTTTGATACTCCTTATATTCATTTGCATCTTGCATGGTTAATGGTTAGATTTCATGATTGATTTTAAAGGTCTTTTTCAACCTAAATGATTCTGTGATCAGCCAGCATGCGTTTATGAAAGGCAGGTCCTGCTTGATGAACCTGATCTCTATGACAAGATGACCGGCATAGTGGATAAGGGAAAGGCTGTGGATGTTGTCTACTTGGACCTTAGTAAAGCCTTTGACACCATCTCCCACAGCATTCTCCTGGGGAAACTGGCTGCTCATGGTGTGGACAGGTGTGCTCTATGCTGGGTTAAAAGCTGGCTGGACAGCTGAGCCCGGAGAGTCACAGTAAATGGAGTTACATCCAGCTGGTGACCTGTCACAGGTGGTGTTCCCCAGGGCTCAGTGCTGGGGCCAGTCCTGTTTAATATGTTTATTGATGATCAATGATCTGGATGAAGGGATCAAGTGCACCCTCAGCAACTTTGCAGGTGACACCAAGCTGGGCAGGAGTGTTGATCTGCGGGAGGGCAGGAGGCTCTGCAGAGGGATCTGGACATGCCGGACCGGTGGGCCGAGGCCAGCTGGATGAGGTTCAAGAAGGCTCCGTGCCGGGTCCTGCAGCTGGGTCACAGCAGCCCCACACAGCGCTACAGGCTGGGGCAGAGCGGCTGGAAAGGGCCTGGTGGGAAAGGGCCTGGGGGTGCTGGTCGGCAGCCGGCTGGGCATGAGCCAGCAGGGTGCCCAGGTGGCCAAGGAGGCCAGCAGCACCCTGGCTGGTGTCAGAAGCAGTGTGGCCAGCAGGGCAAGGGAAGGGACTGTCCCCCTGCACTGGGCACTGGTGAGGCTGCACCTCGAACCCTGTGTTCAGGTTTGGGCCCCTCACTGCAGGAGGGACGTAGAGGGGCTGCAGCGTGTCCAGGGAAGGGCAAGGGGCTGGGGAAGGGGCTGGAGCACAAGTCTTGTGAGGAGCAGTTGGGGGAACTGGGGTTGTTCAGCCTGGAGAGGAAGAGGCTCAGGGGGGACCTTACTGCTGTCTAAAACCACCTGAAGGGAGGCTGTAGGCAGGTGGGGGTGGGTCTCTTCTCCCAGATGAGTGACAGGATGAGAGGAAACATCCTCAAGTTACTCCAGGGGAGGTTTAGATTGGGTATTAGGAAAACTTTCTTTACTGAGAGGGTTGTCAAGCATTGGAAGAGGCTATGCAGGGGGGTGGTGGAATCACCATCCCTGGAGGCCTTAAAACAACTGCGTAGATGTGGTGCTTTGGGATGTGGTTTAGTGATAGCCTTGGTAGTGCTGGTATAACGGTTGTACTTGATGATCTCAAATGTTTATTCCAACTTAAATGATTCTATGATTCTGTCAGCACGCTCCTGCCTTCCCAAGTCAATGCAATTTCAATTTTTCCATAAAAAGTACAATAGCTAGAATTTGCTTCTTCTTTTGTATCATTTGTTTCATCCCCTTTTCCCTGCCCCGTCTGAATTTCTGTGCTACTGCAGAATTTCATATTTTTGGTAAAAGTCTTTTACAGTGTTGTCACTGTCTGCTTGAATCAGACATACCTATTAACAGTATTTTAATTGTTGCTCTGAACCATCTGTTTTTCTTACATTTTCTTTCAGTGTTTTTCTTCTCCTCTGCCATACATAGGCCATTTATGTTAACCTTTAGGGAAGTATTTTTCTTGCAGTTCCTTAGTATCTGATTCTGATTTGTGAGGAAATTTGTCAAACTTTGTATTTTAAGGTCTTTTAAATGTTATTTTAATAGACATGGGTTTTTTTTTTTCATTATTTAGTTACTATTGATTGTTTTCTCCCTCTTGATTTTAGTATCTCATCTTGCTTTATGTAGAATTCTTTCAATTGTAAAAAGTAATTGCAGTCTAGTATAATGAATTTGGCTACAAAAGCCTGGAAAAAGGAAAAGAAGAACTTGGCAGCAGTAATTGTCTGGTTTTCTGTGATCTCTGTTTTGCTGCTTTTAAAAATAAAATGGCGCCATATGAACCAGTGGAAGGATTGACTGAGACTGATTGTCTTCAAACTGAACCATGTTAATCCCTGATTAATTGTGGAGTACTGTAGGTTTTTGAATGCTGTGTGAAAATTGATTGTTAGGGATTACATAAAGCAAGATAATGGAATATTGTCCTTTTCTTGAACCCTTAAATATGTATTTCCTTTTTATTTTGCAGGCATATAATCAGTTGTAGATAATTAATCTTTTACAGATCACTACAATAACAGAAAAGTAGATTCATAGTAACTTTACTGATGCTGTATCAACATCTTGAATATGCAGGTGCAATTTGAGTTAAGCCCCTGCTGCTTCCTGACATGAGTTTTGCTTTCATAATTTCTTTTTTATTAAAAGCCTCAGCACTCTAGTTTTGTGCATGGTTTGTTTTTTAGACGGAATCAGGATATGGATCAGAATCGAGTTTACGACGCCATGGCTCCATGGTGTCTCTTGTTTCTGGAGCAAGTGGATACTCTGCAACATCCACCTCTTCGTTCAAGGTTAGTGGATAAAGTTTTCTTAGTATTGGTGTGTAAATAACACATGCAACTGGAAAAAAAAGAATATATGTGAAGCCTCATTCACACAATTATGGAAAAAATACAGATTTGGTTATGTGTTAGTAATTCATCATAGAGGAAGCTCGCTTGCGCTGCTTTGCAGTTGTCCATCATAAACTTGTCATTTTCCAATGGCAAGAAAATCAAAACCTGTAGGAGCATTTATTAACTGTTCCTCACTTACTCCTCAGAATAGCAGGCCTCTAAATGAATGCTGATTCTGTGACTTAAATATGATTAACCTGATAGACAGATGACGGATTTCCTTGTCTCGTGTGTATGTTTAACACATGAACTTGAGCGGGCTGTACTTCTGGGAGAGTAGAAGAGAATCAACAAAAGAAAGGCGAGTAAAGACAGGAATAAAGATCCTGAACTAGAGCTGACTGTTTTCAGGTCAATAGGCATAAAGTTGGGAGCATGTAAGATCGCATTTTATAAGCTGATATTGAATGCTGTGAAGTAGCAGTCAAGGAAAAATTGACACTAGTGGACAAAATGAGTAAGGAACACTTCATATACAGTTTCTTGCACTCTTCTAATATTAACAGCATTTCATAGCTGCTGCTAAGATGTCCATAGTGGTGTTGAGTTTGTTCTTCATAGCTGCAGAAATCTAATGTTTTATTTATTTATACATTGAACTATTGCGGAGTATCTAGAAGCATTTTAGGCTTTTTTCTCTTGTATTTTCAGAAGGGCCATAGCTTGCGTGAGAAGCTTGCAGAAATGGAAACCTTCAGAGATATCTTGTGTAGACAAGTTGATACTTTACAGAAATACTTCGATGCCTGTGCAGATGCAGTTTCCAAAGATGAACTCCAGAGGGATAAAGGTAAAATTGTAACTGAAAACTCTTACCTCTGTAACATTCAGCTTTTTACACAGTAATAGCCCTTGAAATAGTTACTATAGCATCTGATGCCATGTAAATAAAATATGTATCTTAAATGTATGTTTTATTATAGGGATCAATCATAGCTATTTCTGCATAGTGTTAATGACTTCCACTTCAGAAGCTGGCCACCTGTAAAAATCTGCTTAAGTTTATATTAATCTGTAGCTGTCAGCTGTACAAAAGAAATGCTCTTTTAAGCATTTGATATTATAGAACAATAGTTTAACCTTATAAGATTAATTCAAGTTCATTGCTGTGTCTCTTACCTTTTCTTTTGAAAAAAAAAACCAAAACAAAACAAAAAACAAATAATAGGATATTTGGTCTGATATGAACAGTACATTCTTTAAAAAGACAAAGGTGCTGCTATAATGAATGCTCCTTAGATGTATTGGCTGGAAGTAGAGCACTGAATGCACATCTGAGGCCCTAATAGACTCACATGTGGATGTCTCCATATCTCTGAATTGCTCTTCCCAAAGCACAGCTTTTTATGGTATCCATACACACGCCTGAGGCATTTATATTCATTTCTGGGTTTGTTCTGTTCAAGTTACCTGAAAGTTTTGCTAGTAAGAAAGTGGTAGGTAAGTACAATTACACTTCTTGGTGAACTTTCTAGTGTAAATAATAGATAGTTGCTGAATCATGGCTCCCTTGTTATCCAGATGTAACACCAAAATACTGTTGATTTATCATAGAGTATTTACCATATAATCAAGTGCTAAACTTCAACATTGAGCAAATGTTAGTATCCTAATGCTTTCTGACACTAATGCTGATAGAAGTCTTGGGCCAAAAAAAAAAAGGGGGAGGGGGCAGGGTGTTTGTGACTTATAGGAAAAAAATCCTTAAATGTCATTTAGCCATGAAGGTGCTCTTAATTCTTTCTTGCACACTAAAGAATTGGAAAAGCTTTCTCACTCCCATAACACACTCTTTCTCAAATTTAGTGGTAGAAGACGATGAAGATGATTTCCCTACAGTGCGTTCCGATGGGGATTTTGTACATAATAGCAACAGCAGTAAGGAAAAGTGTAAGTGTCTTCCAACTTTTTCACTGAACATTCATATGAATGGTGTGATAAGCCTGGCAGAACATGGATATTTGTATTCTTTTCTCAGCAGAAAATGGCAAGAGTAGTTATTTAAATGTCTGTGACAGGAAGTTCTTACTCACGTTATCATTCATTAGCTGCTTTTCATGGTTCTAAGCCATTCTTAATTCACACAAATATTAATGCAAGCATGTCAAGCTGGAATTTCCTGTTCTGTGTCCAAAGCAATTTTCACTACAAAATTCTGTTGAAACAGATGTCATTCAGGTGTGGGAACTGAGATTTGGAACAGGTAATTGCAGTTTTTCTTGCAAGTGTTACCTGCTTTAGGTGTGTACTCGAGCACAATGCTTTTCTAGTTAGGTATGTCCTGGTATGGTTTTCCCAGGTTCTATGACTACATAATGGTTAAAGTCAAGGGTTACTGATTCTCACTCATCATAGTTCTAGCAATTTTTTGCTGTATTTTCCATTGTTATGATGAACACTTCCGATATTATGATTTTTAATCTTAAATGATCCATGTAGTAAATATGAAGAACTCGTGCAAGTCTTGTTGTTCTAGAAATCTAATACTTCTGGCCTGGCAGAAGTTGTCTCTGTACATTTTTACATTCTTTTTAATCAGGAAACAACAGAAAGGCTGAAATATTTTAGCGTTTACATTCTCTATTTACACTTCTGTTAGTCCTAAGGTATTTCTTAAACTTAGATTCACAAAATTTTCAAGTTGCACTGCCTCTAGTTTCAAATTTCATGTAATCTCCCAAAGACTAGTCAAAAGTGTTTTTTAAATGTAAAAACTTTAATCGAGAACCTAGAAAATATATGGACAAAATAAGCCTTTTCTATGTCTTCAGTTTTCTTTTTGGCTGTTGCCCCCATGTGTTAAAGCTTACTTGTGTTTAAGTGCTCTTTCTAGAGCATAGCCAAAACTGTTATGAGGAAGGGGAATGGAAGGAGCTTTCAGGATACTTTGAGTTCATCGTATGATTAGATAATTTTTTTCAATTATATGAAGGGCTTGCTGTACTGGGAATTAATCATAACAGTGATTTCAGAGGTTAAATAGCATGTAAAAGAGGTTTTGCGTAAGGCTTTCATGCCTCTTATCACCAGAGTTAAACAAGCTTATAATGCCTACCTGTAAGCAAATGCACAATTCCACTAACCTCCACTAACCCTATTGTGTATATAAATGTACATTTTTTTGTGGACATTTGTTTGTCAGAACAAATTTCAGAAAAGTCTTCTCTAAAAAAAATGTTAAGCGTTTAATTTCACTGTGTGATTCATTTTGAAGGAGATGTCTTTGTCAAACTTAATTTTTGTGGATCATGTAGGAGTTTCAGCTTAATTTACCTTTAGAACATCTCTTCATATCTATCTACGTTCTTCTAGTGTATCTGCTATATATACACATGATATGGGGAATGTCATTAGGAAAGTCTGTATTTTTAGTACATCTGGTTATCTCAGAATATTTAAATGTGAAGTAGTTGACTCCCTTTTTTTATCACCTGTTTAATAGGAATTTGAAGTGATACACATTTGTCTTGTGAAAAGTTCTGTATCAAGTCTTTAGGGACTTAGATGCTAAGAATGGGTACCTGTATATAAACTCACTCACTGCAGAACATTTCTGCAACCCCTTGTGTTTTACAGAACTAATCCAGTTACGATTCCTGATTCCATTAAATTTATTTTCCATCAATTATTTCTTTGAAAAGCTTTATCTCCATTTGAGTTTTTCTGTGGCTCATTTTGATTTCTGAGAGCTAAATCCATTAAATATTTAGTAGCAGAGTGCTGCAGAGCTTGATTACAAATGAAAAATTAGAGTCTGCCCTAAAGGAGAATCATAAGTGGAAAGTGGCGCAGTGGGGGAAGTAGATGTCTTGGGTTGAGGCAGCCATGCCCATGTATTGGGCAGTGAACTACTTGGTTTAACTTTATCTTCCCCCTTTTCTAAAGCTTAGTCTCAGATCAGCTGTTAAGATTCTTTGGTTTCTCAAATTTCAGGTTCACTTTTTGAAGTCTTTATTCAGTCCTGGAAGGACTGGAACAATCTTCTTAACCGTAGCTGAGAAGTGTTTTCCTGTTTTTCTGGGGTTGCTCATCAGTCATTGTTGCACGAAGTGAGAAGCATGGGTTCAACCTCTTAGTCAGCCTACTATGATACGAAACAGTGTTTGAGCCCACTGTTCAAACTACTAGTGCACCAATCCAATGCCCGAAGCATTATTTAAGGCTGACTTAGGGAACTATGTTCACATTGTCTTTTGACATCTGTTCCTCTGCACCTCCCCTGGGTGGGAGGAGAAAGTTAACATGACTATGGAGATTTGTGTACAACTCTGAAGAAGTAGTTCTGGATAGGGAGGGGTTTTCTTTTCTTTGTTCTCTAGGATATTTGAGTGAAGACCTAGGAAGAATACTGTGAAGATGTTCAGATTTATTGGTCAGTTTCCAGTTAAAATCTGGTAAATGAAACAAGTTGCATGTACAAAACACCAAGGGAGAGATTGGCTGAGCAATATTTACCCATTGGGAATCTTAGATTCTAATGATTTGAAGAATCAGTTCGTAATATGCAGGCGAGCAGAGGTTATCTTTATTCGGCAGCGCTGGGTGCATGGGGGATCACTCCACCAAAGTCATGTACACCAAGGGGACTTTTCAGTCCCCCATTTATACAAGCAACTCATATCTATTCATTAGTTTTCCAAGAAATTGTTTACATATTCATTACAATTCTGAGAATTCATTTCCATATCTCATGCCTGCGCAATGTCCTTGAGGAGTTGTCTCTACGCAGACTCTATTCCTTAGCGGCCATGTTTAAAGTTTTCATCTTTGCCATGTTGCATGTACAACAAGAATCTAAGACAAAATATCCCTTCTAAAGACAACCAACCCAAGGACTTAGCAGTCTGTACATCCGTCACGTGGCAGTAAGGGTCCTTAGACATTTCCCGACTTTTAACTAAACATAGGTGTGTCATCCTTTAGATAAGTGGTACAGCATTCACTATTCACTAAGAGCATATAATCATGGCCAGGAGGTGTTCCCATTCATGTGCTTAGGAAAATGAGTGTATTTGATTTAAAGTTATGTAAGAATAGGAAGAGCAGGTGAAACCTACTTAAGGGAACCTCTTTGAAGATGGAAGGTGGCTTTGTGCTGGAACTATAAAGATGGAAGTGCTGCACAAGCTTAAGGAGAGAAATTCAATGTAAACCACAGTGGGTTTTTATGTTGGATTTTTGTGCTTTGAATGGAGGAAGAATATTCATCAATGTGTTGCTGAAATAATGGTGTTGTTCTTAGAGGAAGACTAAGCATAATTGATCCTACTGCTGTCCACAGAAGATAAGCAACAGTATGTATTTGATGCCAAAACGGCACAGAGTAACTGCTCAGACTAATTTTGTCTTTAAGCAGCAAAGGTGTTTATTTCATGCAACGTTGAGGAGCTAGCTGATTCGCACTGGACAAATTAGCTCACAAGTTTTCAGTGGAAAGTTAGGTATTTTGTACAGTTTTCATGAGAGGTTGCACAACATCTTTACATATGTACTCATGTGATTTTGACACCTAAACATTCCATTCACAATAGGTGGGATCTAGGTGGAGTAGACCTTTCAATTTTCTTTGTTCATCAATTTTCTGACTTGATGGTCTCCTTATCTCTTTGAGGTGCCCACCTTATCTTTTCTAATTATTCAGAGTACATTCCTTTCTAAAGGGCATTGTACCAAACTCATCCTGACTAATCTTTTAAGACCTTGTTCTGTTTCATATTAATAAATGGTCATGCACTCGAATGTTTTTTCACTTTAGTGACATAAGATGTTAAGGTGGCATAAAATGGGAAAGATAAAGGAACTTCTTTCTACCTACTGTCTTTAAAATAACTTGCTGTTTTACTGGAAAACAGATTTGATCAAACACATGGTGCTTGTAACATCTGTGGAAGTGTGATGTTATAAACGATAACAATTAAAACAATTTTATTTTGGGTTCAATCAATTTAGGTTGAGAAACTAAGCAAAAACAGCGCTGGGTGCGCGGAGAACTCAATTAGTTCCACCACACACACACCTGAGTCCTAAAAGCAGCGCCTTTTATGCCTGGATCTTGACCAAATCCCTTCTTGCCAGATGTTCGTCCCGCTCTTTCCCCATTGGGCCGTTAGGGTACGCCTTCTCCTCTTATTGGCTCTCCTTTAGCGCGCTTTTTCAAATCTCAAGGTCTTTTGTCTCCTTCGCGGGCCTTCTGGCCTTCTCTGGTGTGGTGTGGTTTTGCTTACCTTATCTCCTTTGGCGGGCTTTTCCAGGCAGCGATTGCCTCAGGGGAAAGGGAAGCCATCACGTCGTCTTAAAGGAGAGAACCACGTGTGCCCACTCACCACAACTGCGATACAGGTCCCAGATTTACACAGGGTACAACAATTATACTTATCACAGTACATTTTATTTTTGACATGAATCATGACTGCGTTTATCACAGTTACAAACAATGTTAGGAACAAGAAGGGAAAACTGACCTATCTTAACAGACATAAAGGTGTAGAAGAGCAGGACAAAAGAGCTATTGAAGGCTAAAGCATGGTATGAAGAATCCTTTACATGAAAGGCAAGAGAAGAAAAATCAGAAATAAAGTAAAATGCTTAGAGGACAGGATAACTAAAAAGGAACCATTTGGAAGGTGTTGAAATTGAAGTTAGAAGCAGGAAAAAAATCATCCTGCTGCTTTTTTTCACTTGGCTACATGTAGTTTGATCAGCAAGCTAGTAATGGTAAGAACACTTTCCTATCGGCCTTTACCTTGAACCATATAGATCTTCTGATGCCAGATTTCATTTGGAAAAACTAAATCTGTAGCCAACAGGAAAAAAGCATAAAAAAGGAATAGGAAAGATGTTTGCGCTCTCTAAATAAGAGAATCTCCTGACAAATACTTCTAATGTGCTGAAGCTCAGCTGTTACTGAGGTGAGGCTCGAGATCATCTTTTGACATCTTCCAGGAAGACAAAAGTCACCTGTCATTAGGATTGAATTAAGATACTCCCATCATAAGGAATCTCTTGATTGACCATCTCTTCAAAGAAACAGGTTTTGCATCTTCCTGCAACAAGGTCAGTTTTGCCCAGTATTACAATGGCTGAAAGAAACTATGGACACTGTCTTTAAAACTGCAAGCTCTGCATGTATCAGTGCTACTTTGAGACTAGCCATTAAAGAATGACTTTGAATATATGATGACTGAAACCGTATGGAAGTATTAACGAGCTATAGCTGAGACCTAAAGGTATCTAGGAAAAAAGCTGGTACTCTTCCAGGAAATGAGCTGTGTTGCTGCTTCTGCCTTACAATCTTCCACAGAGATTTCTGGAATGATTTTATAGTGTTGCAGCCAGTAGTAGTTTCTTCAGCATGTCTAGCGTGTTGCATAATTATGAGAAAAAAATCACATCTGTAAGCACTGTAGCTGTGCTGATAAGCCTGCATATGAGCGTGGTCTACACCAACAGGACACATTATTAATATAAACTGTGTTTTTCAGTCATGAAGTGCTATGGGAAGCTCTTGTGGAATTTTCATCATTCTCGGGGAATCTGCTGTATTGCCTCCTTGCCAGCTTATACCACTTTCAGCGTTGGCCTCCCGCATGTTCCCTCTGCAGCTGTTAGGGGGAGGGGGAGCTGCTTTATCATTATTCTTTCTGAAACAGATTTTTTTTTTTCTCCAGCCTCCATCATTTTTACCTTTTAGGGAGTATTCTTGATTAACATGAAACAAATAAGCTGTATTCTACTGTAGCATGTATGCTTATTTGAGGTATTTGTAGTGTGTAGCCTGTAATCATCTCTCTGAAAAAGTTTGGTTCCTTCTGAAAAAAGGGTGTATAAAACCTCTAGAGACTTGAACCACTGCTTAAGACCATGTGATGATTGCTCTCTGTTCCTGAAGTGTAGATAACTGTGCTCTGTCATTGGAGAGCAGCAACTGCATTTATCCTCCCTACGAGAACTCAACTGCTTGAAAGCTCTGCTTTGCTCTTGCAGAGAGATATAGGTTAAACTTAAACAAATAATTACTTGTACTTTTTAAACTATGACAGTGATAGGTTGACGAACTGACAGACTAGGGTAAAAAAAGTGATATCCAGCTAGATGGTAAGGCATTAGCTTGCCCCATGACATAGCAGGAGTTACTTTGTGCTGGGCTCAGTCAGCTTGCACATGAGTGTTACTTCTGCTTTCTAGTATTTTTTTACATTAATGTGTAGTGTTTGATTTGTTATTATGTCAATCTGCATAGGAGTTTGACATGTAATAGGTACCCTTTTTTGTCACACATTTTAAATGAGTTCTTTAAATAACCTTAGCAACAGATGGCTTGGTTGACAGCATGAAATAGTTGTTGGAACTTCAAAACCCACAGTACTTGGGTAATTCAACATTTGATACTTTTATCTTATACCTTTTTGCTTTGAGTTTTTTAAATTTGTAACTATCTGCTTAAGGCAACCTTGACTGTTACATTCTGGGTTTGATTGCATTTTGAAATTGTTACTTTCCTAGTGCTGTATCAGATATGTTTTAAGGTTGCTCTGTGTTAATTAGGCCCCACTTCAAGCTGTCAAACTGCTATTGTTACAAAGTATTACCACTCCCTCCACCCACATGGTTTGCAGAGTGCAGAGTAATACAGCATTACAAGCAGAATTGAAATACAGTATAGCAAGATGAAGCTGAAGGGATGCGTTCCTCCTTTTGAACCTCTTTCCTTATCCTGTAGATAGCTGAAAATTATTAGGACTTTTGATTTTTATTTTTAATTAACTTTCTAGCCAGTCTGTTTTCATCAAAGAGTTGTAATATGAAGCATACATGTAAAATGCTTGTTTGACTTAAAGGCAGCTATCAGTGAATGATTCATGTTTGTTTTTAGTGTTTCCGCATGTGACACCCAAAGGAATTAATGGCATAGACTTTAAAGGAGAAGCTATAACTTTCAAGGCAACTACTGCTGGGATCCTTGCTACACTCTCTCATTGTATTGAACTCATGGTAAAACGTGAAGAAAGCTGGCAAAAAAGGTTAGATAAGGTAAGATCATTTTCCATTTACTTTTGTTGAAAAACAAAAGTTTAGCTTGACATTTCAAATCAGTTCTTGTTAAATTTTTATTCCAGGAATTGCTTTTATTTTTATGTACAGCATTTGTTAATTTTAAGTGTTTTCATTACTACTTCTAGAAAACATTAAAGCCTTGTCCTGATTGGTGATAAAGTAACGTTATTCATTATAGTCTGTCTTTTCCCAGCCCTTGTTCAGATGGTAGGTATAAAAAATACAGGCCTATAGAGAACCTGACAGTATTGCACAGTAATAAGTGTATTGCTTGCAGCCCTCTAAAAGAGACCTAATTATCCATGCTTGCAAATAATGTGCAAATCTCAGAAATAATTTAATTGTGGTAGATATTGACAATACTGAGGAGAACAAATTGTTCTAACTTCAAATGTCTTTGACATACAATTATTTACTTTCCTTTAGGAGATTAAGTCATGTTTTATACTAATTGGCTAAAACATGGTATTAGGATATCTGTTGTTCTAATGGCAACAATAGTTCATGCTGAGCCTGTTAAACGACTATAGCAACTTAAAAGGAGCAGTGTCATCTCTTGAGATGTGCTGGAGGCATGAATAGGTTGTACTTCAGGCTTTGATTTCTAGAATCGTGCCATCAATGGCTGGTGTCCTGTGCAGTCCTATAGCTGTTATTCCATTTTTCATTTAACATGACTCCATGTGGTGTGTATGTCACACTTCAAATCCTACTTCATATGTTTTAGTGGTACACAATTCAAAGAATGAATGCATTCAGACAAAATACTTCCATGTTTGAATCCTTACCCCGTCTTCTGGGTCACCTTTGTTCATATGTCAAAGGTCTAGCCCTGTCTAACTGTATTAAGACTTCTGTCAGTGCTTGTTACTGCTTCATCTAAGTCATTGGAGGAATTTACAGTAGATCTAAGGCTTGAAACTTGTTAGTAGAATTGGCGGGTAATTCAGTTTAGGCTAAAGACCTCAAGAGGTTTTTCTCTCAAACCTCCTGCTTAAAGGAAGGACGGTTTGAGATCAGGCTGGGTTGCTCAGGGCTTTCGTGAGTCAGGTTTCACATCTCCAGGGCTGGAGACTGCACAGCTTTTCTTGGCAGCCTGTTCCACTGCTCATTTATTATTCTAGTGAAAAAAATATTTTTCTTATATCCACTTGGAGTAACTCCTATTCCAGTATCTGCCTGTTGTGTTTCGTGCTTCTACTGTAGACTGCTGTGAAGATGTCTGGCTCTGTTTCTTAATGACTTCCTTGGAGGTACCAAAAGGCTACTGCTAGGTCCCCCCCTCAAAAACATTCTTGTCTCTTGGATGAGCAAACACAGTTCACTCACATTGATGAGACTTTGCTTAGTGCATGGATCATAAAATCATAGACTCACTTAGGTTGGAAAAGACCCTTGAGATCATCAAGTCCAGCTGTTAACCCAGGAATACCAAGGCCTTCACTAAACCATGTCTTGAAGTGCTACATCTACGTGGTTTTTTTAAACACCTCCAGGTATGGCAATTCCACCACCACCCTGCACAGCCTCTTCCAATGCTTGACAACCCTCTCAGTAATAATATCCAATCTAAACCTCCCCTGGAGTAACTTGAGGCTGTTTCCTCTTGTCCTATTGCTTGTTAGCTGGGAGAAGAGACCCACCCCCACCTGCCTGCAGCCTCTCAGGTAGTTGTGGAGAGCGATAAGGTCCCCACCCCGAGCCTCCTCCTCTCCAGACTAAACAACCTCAGTTCCTTCAGCTGCTCCTCGCAAGCCTTGTGCTCCAGACCCTTCCCCAGCCCCTTGCCCTTCCCTGGACACGCTGCAGCCCCTCTACGTCCCTCCTGCAGTGAGGGGCCCAAACCTGAACACAGGGTTCGAGGTGCAGCCTCACCAGTGCCCAGTGCAGGGGGACAGTCCCTTCCCTTGCCCTGCTGGCCACACTGCTTCTGACACCAGCCAGGGTGCTGCTGGCCTCCTTGGCCACCTGGGCACCCTGCTGGCTCATGCCCAGCCGGCTGCCGACCAGCACCCCCAGGCCCTTTCCCACCAGGCCCTTTCCAGCCGCTCTGCCCCAGCCTGTAGCGCTGTGTGGGGCTGGTGTGACCCAGCTGCAGGACCCGGCACGGAGCCTTCTTGAACCTCATCCAGCTGGCCTCGGCCCACCGGTCCGGCATGTCCAGACCCCTCTGCAGAGCCTCCTGCCCTCCCGCAGATCAGCGCTGCTGCCCAGCTTGGTGTCATCTGCAAACTTACTGGGGGTGCACTTGATCCCCTTGTCCAGAACGCTGAGAAAGATGTTAAACAGGACTGGCCCCAATGCTGAGCCCTGGGGAACACCACTGGTGACCAGCAGGCTCAACTGTCCAGCCAGCATTTTACTCGGTGATGAATTTTTCTTGTCTCTAAGTTAGTATATGTTAATACAGAATAATAATTACTATATAATTTCAATTCATTTAGGTTAGTT
This sequence comes from Falco naumanni, assembly GCF_017639655.2. Classification (NCBI taxonomy): domain Eukaryota; kingdom Metazoa; phylum Chordata; class Aves; order Falconiformes; family Falconidae; genus Falco; species Falco naumanni. The sequence goes on along the minus strand of NC_054080.1, from coordinate 59,303,173 downwards.
ATTTGTAACTTTTTTCTTCTTCTGGGGACTAACTGTAAAGCACTTGTTTTAAGCTGCACGGGGTTAACAAATTCATCCGAAATGACATGTTAGGTCTCATGTGACTGATGCCTTGTGTAGCATGAGTAAATACATTTTGAAAGGGGTCACAAGCTTATTTGGAGTTCTTTTCCCAAAAATTAAAATACCAGCAGTTTCTAAAGTCTTGGAGGTTTTAAGTTACTCTGCTTTGGTAAACTTGCAACTTTTTTAAAATCATACATGTCAGTGAAATTTTCTGGGGTTTACAGCACACCCAAGGTAAAATACTTCTAATATTATTAAATAATTACTTTTTATTTGTACTCCTCTAATTGCTGGCCTTCTGGAAGAGGAGATTTTTATTTAATTAAATAATCTGCAATTGTGGTGGGCTAGTCTTGGCTAACAGTCAGATGCCTGTCCAGCTGCTCACCACCCATTCTGCAGGGTTAATGGAATAAATAGGATGAGATTGCTTACTGGTTCTTTTCATGGCAGTACATTCTTGATTTAGGAAAAAAATCACTTTTCTGATTTATAAAAGATTCAGTTAACAGGAAGCAAACCAACAAACACTAGAACAGCTTTCTTCCCCAATTTCCCAAGCTCAGCTTCACTCATTCACTGCAAGCCCCTCTACCCACTGCTTGCTAGCCCCAAGCAGTGTGGGGTAAGGAATGGGGTTTACAGTTCATCTCTGCCATTCCTTTCTGCTCAAACTTTTTCCCCGCACCACCACAGATCCCTACTGTGCAGCAGCAGTCCTCTGGGGAAAAAAAATGTGCCGCAGTGTGAGTCCTCCACAGGACACTGTTCCTTCAGGAAATGTCCCTCTGCTCTGGCTTGATGCCCGCCATGGGCTGCAGTGTGGATATGTTCTCTGGCCTGGAGCTGCTCCTCCTGCTGTTCTGGCCTTGGCATCTGGGCTTTTTCTCACTTTTTGCTCCCCCTTCCTCTCTCCCTGGGGTGTTTTTTGCTCTTAAATACATTCTCAGAGAGGTGCCCCACTCATGGTGGATGGACTCAGCTGTGTGCTGCAGTGGGTCTGTTTCAGGTCTGGCGAGAGCCACCTGTGTCTGACACAGGGCAGCCCCTGGCCTCCTCCCATAAAGGCCACCCCTGCAGTCCCTTGTGGCCAGCACCATGACACCTACACCCTTAAAGACAAAAGTTGACTGTGTTCAGACCTCTGCTCACACTGTTCCACTTCAGTTGTAGAGCTGCTTTTTTTTTCCTCTGTCTTGTTATTTCAGTGGTTAAACGTGGCTTTGTTAGAGTTATCTTCTCTAACTGTGGGCCTGAACAAAAAACATTGCTCAGTCATTTGATAAATAGATGTGGGAGGAGAATGGTATTTATCTTTGTACTTCTGGTTTTCTTGGCTAGATTGTAAACTGCTGTGAGAAGGAAGTAAATACTGTGAGATTATGAAGTTCAGAATACCTTCTCTGAGAGATTAGAGGGGAAAATTACATTACATTGCACAACTGTTAGTGTTTACTTTCTAGCTGGGAGGGTTCTAGAGCTCCAATGCCTGTAAAAGACCATCTAGCAGCGTTGAAAGGGACAGCATCTAGTCTGTCATTTGCGTGTCAGTAGACTGACAACTCTGGCTCTGTGGTGTGCAGTTTTGCCAGAGGAAGAGTAACATCTCAGTCAGTGGCTAAAATCAATGAGCATTTTACAAGTAGTGTGAGTGCCCCTGTAATCTGGCTCTCCTCTCCAGCCTCCTCAATCCAGTAGTTTCAGAACTGCCTTTTACTTAACAGCAACACACAAAGGTGGTTAGTAAGGGTCCCGTGACCTCACAAAATTATACGACCTCTATCTTGTTAAGAGCTAGCTTAGCCTAAAGATGCAAGATGGTTTTATGTCTGCTGAACTTGAAGCAAATGTATTTCAAAATCATAGCTGTCCTAAAAAAAATCTCCTATTAAAAAAGCTCAAGTTGGGTAGAATTTGTTGAATCTACAGGTGACTACAGTCTGACTAGAGATGAATACAGTGTTATGAAGTTAATAACTTTCTCTATAACCCCCAGCCTTGTGGCTTTTTTAAATAACAGGGGGTTATGTTACTTTCTGAAGGTTGGAAACTATTTCTAAACCTTTGAGAATAAGAAACTCATTATAAAAACATTTTTTTTATTTTTAAGGACACAGCTAAAGTAATGCACTTAATTATTGTAATTTTAGTGTTCTATATTTAGTTTTATTTCTGTTACCAAAATAGATGATGGCCAGAATAAAATTAATACAAAAGCATGTAATGTTATCTAGAGGTAATTATAGTTACAGCTTTGCTTTTAGCCTTTTACTTTTAGATGTTAAGATCCTGAGCTTGGCTTCTTGTTTATCCAGTGCAGTTATGTCTTCCAGTGTGATCCTCTCAACTATATTTTAAAATAGACTTTTCTTAAAATGTATGAACAAAGCAAGGGTATAATTTCTAGTATTCGGTCCACTGTTTCATTTGCAACAAAATCCTTGTGATGATGCTTTTCATGTTGTCTTGAGTCCCACAACATTTTTCTGTTAGTTTCATTTAACTGTACTAGTTGTTATTAATGAGCAAACTTAGCTTCTGAACATTTAATTTTACTTTAAGATTAGCATGTTTAGGTAGCTTATTTGTTCACCTTTGACAATTTTAACTTAAACGTTTCATTAAATCTTACATGGTTTTAATACACCAGTAATTTTTCTGCTGTGCAAACAGTTTCCCTATTTCTTCCCTATTTAATGTTGTTGCCAAGAGAAGCTGGCAGATTTAGAGTTATCTTTTGACATGTGAATTATCACTACTTTGCAGATGTAAGTACAGAAGGTGTGGGGATTTGAGGTGAGCAGGAGGAGGAGTTGGGGGTGTGTATTGTTTTTCATTCCAAGTGTTCAGGTAAAACTTCTTTTTCTCAATGAGTTATAGTCAAGTCATGCTTTATGCATCTTCAGGACTCTCCAGTTACTTTCAAAAAAAGATAAATATGCCAAGTTCTGTGAAACGTAAGTGTTAGCAGTTATTGCCTCCTTGTGATAGTTTCAGAAAGGAAAACACTCACAGATGAAGACAATACTGTCTTCAAAGTGCTGCTTCTTTTCCTAAGAATCTTCCTGTGGAAAACTATACTACTTTGTTTTACATCAAAACTGTTGCTTTACTTTTGAAACTTTTCTTTAGAAACTGGAAAATGTGTTCCAGAGTGAATGTTACCACCAGATACCCAGTTGGTAAAGTCAGCCTTTCAGTATTGCTTAAGGGTTCTCCACTGAATCTTTAAAATTCAAATTGGGTTGCTGAATAATTATGTTATCTAAAACAAAGTTTTCATCACCTGGAAGACCGAACTTTGTTCCACATGAAGTGATTCTGAAAGGGGACAGAGGAACATCTTGCATATTAAAGCTGATTTCTGCAAGAATTTTGTGTTTATAGGTTTTTCACTGAGAATTATCTGGAAGTATGTAGAATTTGCCCAGGAAATACTAGACTTAATCTGATTCTGGCTTTACTACGTTTTTACTCAAAATAGACAATGCTACAGACATCAAGGGCTCTAGTACAGTCACACCTATTATGGGAAAATGATGTTGAGTAGTTAGTCTCTGCATAGAGTTCACAATGATTTGCGTTTGTCCCATGCCAGCTGATCATAGATACATACTTACATGCTGTGACTTATTAGTGTCTCACCACATTCAACAAGTTAGTTTTTTATTGGTCTTAATACTCACCCTTTGTTATCTCTGCCCAAGCATCTGTGTCAAAGAGATTTCTGTCACTCAGATACAAAGTCTGACTTTAATAAACCATGAATAGCTGTGCTTAAACTAGATAACTAGTTTTTGGTCACTGATGTGGTTTCTTTCTTGTGACTTAAAGAAGGTACCCTGAAGGTTACTGGCTCCCCAAGCTTTGTATTATGTAGTATATGTATATGGGTGTATATATAATGCATACATGCAAATAAATTCAGAAAATCAGAGCTTTGCAGTTGTAACTTGGAAAAAAGCTATACTGCTCATTCCATTTATTGGTGTGTTGACTATTTTCAGTCAGTTTATTCTCTCTGCACCAAATGATCATGTAATTTTACAGGAGATAGAAAAAAGGAGAAGAATTGAAGAAGCATACAAAAATGCTGTGACAGAACTGAAGAAAAAGTCCCATTTTGGAGGGCCAGACTATGAGGTACAAATTCTACTTTTGAGATTTTAAAAAATGCTATGCCTTGACTCAGCTCTACCAGCTGTTTAGTGTTAAACTGTTCTTTCCAAGAATTTTCGATAGACATCCCCAGAATTTTATCTTCTCTTGTTATGTTTTGAGAGCACATATTTGAAGTCTATCCTGGATTGGATTCCCCAAGGCACTGGAATACTTGGAAGGAGGCTTAGCTACACAATTATGTTAATATGTGTACTTTACTGACACACTGTAAACATCTGTAAGAGACTATATAGATTAATTAAAACCTAAATCTGATGTGAAGGCATACTAACACTGTAACTTAGTTTCCTGGGTTTTTTCTTCTTTATACAACTATCCCTAAATTGTACTTAGGAAGAGTAACTTCCTTTAACAAGTAGAGTTTTCAGAGAAACTATAATCTAAGAATATCGGTGAAAATATTTGAGGTCTATAGAAAAAAATTGCTTCTGCATAATACATAAGTATGAATTTCTAATATTGAAGTGAAGTGGAACTCTCATAGCTCAAAAATTTTGAACTGGTTTTGTTTCTTATGCTCTAGGAGGGTCCTAATAGTCTGATTAATGAAGAAGAGTTCTTTGATGCCGTTGAAGCTGCTCTTGATAGACAGGATAAAATGGAAGAACAGGTATTGGTACTTGAAAAATGTCTTAAGGTGGGCACTTCATGGGAGACTTCTGACTTAAACTCAGTCCTGTGGTGCATCTCATGAAGCGCTAGGTAGCTTATTCTGACACACTGATAAGAGGAATTCACTTGATTTTTTTACATGAAATATTGTTGCTTAACACTAATTTTGAGAAAGTGACTTCGTAGTTTATATAGAAAAGGATAGTGTGTTATGCTAACTGAATGTCTCTACTTTCTAACTCCTAGATGAGTGTCCTATATAAAACTTACCTTTATATGTAACTGATGCCCTATGCAAATAAGGATATCAAATGCTGCAGCTGTTTCTCAAAACCTAATTATTGCTCTGAAGCATCTGTTGACTAACAGTATGTGAAATAGGAAAGATGCAGTTGTGTTGGTGTTTGCTTTTTATTTAAAAATTCTGAAGGCTGCAACTACTTCTCTAACTTATTTCTTGAATACACTTGAATGACAAGGATCAAAAAAGGTGTAAGATGCATGTGAGGAAATACAGGATATGAGAACACACAGCAGTATATAAAATAAGGGAGTAACAAAGTGGTGCAGCATCCTCTGTCTTGAAAGTGTTTAGGCTTATGAATACAGTGAATATAATTACTTGGTTAAAACTAAAAGACTTTCCAGGGTGCATATATACCCAACAGAGTGCCTGTGCTTGGGGTCTCTTAGCTGAGTGTAAAAGTTCTGAGTGACTTTTGTACGACTACATGGATCTGATCTGTTCTGCTTAACTCAGAAATATACCTTGAGGTATACATGAATTCAGTCTTCAGGCCTGTTCACTTACTGAGAATTCCAGCAGGATGACAGCTTCATGCCTGTCGTGGACAGCATTAGTTGTTTTAGCCACTACATAGATTGAGGATGACTCATAGTCCAGCCAGTGGCAGTTGACTACTAATAATTAAACCTGTTTTGTTGCAGTCCCAAAGCGAAAAGGTTAGATTACACTGGCCAACATCCTTACCTTCTGGAGATGCATATTCTGCTGTGGGGACTCACAGATTTGTCCAAAAGGTAAGATACTTCTTATGATCTCCTCCAAATAATGGGCTGACCTGTAATCGTTCTGTATAATATCTTGTATGAGTAGGTGAGATATTAACTTTTTTTAGGTGTTTCTAGTAACTTTCAATGGTATACTCGCTTCCAAATGAAGTAGCTGGAATTGGAGAAGGACTGTTTTCTGTCTTGGCTCAAAAAATACTAATAGGAGTATCTGTTTAGAATACTCTTGACTTGTATCAAGCTTGTCAGAATTAACAAGGGAAAACTCCCAATTTGTGACCCTCAGTGTTTTTAAGATACCTTCACCAAAATTCATTGAATTGATTTTATTAAAAAAAAAACATCCAGTCACTTGTATCAGGATCAGTTGACTGTTTTTTAGTGTTACTAGAAACACTGTGCTCCTCTGAGCTACGCTGGGAGCATAGTACAGAATAGGTGCATGAGATCAGCGTTTGCTGCTGTGCTTGCTGCTTATGGTGCTTTTGTTTTCCTTTTCTTCATTATCTTGTGCTTGTAAGTTGGTACTGAATGCTCTGTTGTGCCTTTGTTCTGATTACTTGGTTTTTTCTTTGTCTGTCTCTGGTAGCCCTATAGTCGCTCTTCCTCCATGTCTTCCATTGATCTAGTCAGTGCCTCTGATGATGTTCACAGATTCAGCGCCCAGGTACTGTATTAATGTGTAGAGTGGGGGTTGCATATCTCTGCTGTATTTCATCCTCTTCTCTAGAAACCTGGGTTTTTTGTTACATAAATCACTGCTTGCTTTAAACTAGTACATTGAGATAAACAAAGGAGTTCTCTATTTCTGTACTAAATGGTTGTCTTTTTACATTCAGCTTGCATGCATATCACTTGTGCAGAGGCCCAGATCTTGTGAAACTGTTGGATTTAATTCCATAGCTTTAATAAAAATGCCTACCATTTGAATATCTTGCATTTCTGATTATTATAGAAGTTGAATAACACCTGTTTTGTGTGGGCTGGAGATTGAATAGTTTTTAAATCAAAAGTTTAATCTTTGTCTTTAACTTTTGTTTGTAATGACATTAATATACTAAACATCAAGGTTTACTATTACCATTTTTTTACCACTGCCACTAGTTTTATTACTGTAAGGTCATAAAGTCTGTTGGCAAACAAGGTTGTGGGTATGAGAATTTTTACTGAGCATTTCAATATATTCACTTATCCTTCAGAAAACAAGTCGACATCCTGAATATGTCAGTGTAGTCATAGACATATTCCAGTAATATACAAAATTACTCTAGGTGCTTACTCTGAAGATCATAATTTAGAGTAGAATTAGATAGGTGAGTTCATGTGTTCGCTCTTTAGTTTCAAAAAAAGTTGTTCAGACATGGCATTCATGCCACTAGTTTCCTTCCGCTGTGGTCAGTATGTGATTGTGAATATGGAGCTTCCTTCTGACATCTGTCATTTTAGAGGGTTTTTTGAAATCACTAACTAATGCTGAAAAAAACTTGCTTTTTCAAATAGAAGGAATGAATTTTCTTTTGATTAACAGAGCCTGGAATTGTACCATCTGCAGACCTTACTAGCAGCTTTGAGCAGGACCCTAATATTTAAGGGTATACTCATTGGACTGAAACCCTGACACTTGGTCTTGCAGTCAGTTTCTGAAATTGGAACTTACCACTAGGGAAAGAGCGTGTGGGTCATAATTGCACAATACTGATAGGCTTGCTCATCTGCTGGTACTCCAGTAAGCAAATTAGTTTTTCAGTTTTTGGGAGGAGGGGGGAGATCAAGTAATAAAGAAGCATGTTTGACTCCAAAGATAGGAACTAGTTGTCTATCAGGCTATTGGGTACGTGGACAGTTCAATACAAGGGAAACTCACAGTTGCTAAAATATGCAGGCCTCCTCATTTTCACCTCTCTTATGCCTGTAGTAATGTTTGTGCATTTGTATGATAAACCTGAGTATCTGGGCACTAGTGAGGCTGAAATCTAACCATTTAGAAATGAAATTTAGAGTTCCATTGCTACTGAAAAAGCAGGTGAAAGACAACTGAGAGTATGAAGAAAACATAAGCACACCTTCTTTTGGTGGCAACCTGTTCTGGAATGGTTATTAATATGAAGCTGGCCTCTGTCCCCAGGCTGAAGATTTGGCTTTTAGAAAGGCAAGCAAATATCTTGACTCTGAATAAATGTGACTTGTTTCTAGACTTCATTCATACAAAGGGAATTTTCATATCACTAAAAGGTTAAGTAGAGACTTGCAGCCTTGTTTTTAAGGTTGAGAATTATAAAAATGTATTCTGATGGGAGCTAATTCTTCAGTGTGCCTCTAGAAAGGCATTGATTTGCCTCTGCCAGTTAAGTGGGAGGTCAGGTCACTTTCATTTAAAATGCAGTTACTTTTTTGAATTGTAGATCACTTTTAAAGCACTGAGATTTTAAAACATTGAGCTGTTCTAAGGGCCTTTGAAGTGAAGAACTTCCCACTTAAAGTTCATGCCAAGGCCACCTGGCATACAGGTTACAAGGGAACCAGAGGTAAATGCAGGCCTGTCCAGTAGGGAGGAGCCTGTGAGTCTTGACTGTGTGCCTCTGCAATAGCTGCAGGCTGACAGACAGCGGCCAACGTGTAGATTACATAGTTTGGACAGGTAGTATGTATGCACAAGGCAGTTGTAGGTACTGCAGTTGCTTGGTGAAGCAGAAGTAAGAAAGCTGACATTGCGCTCCTGTTGATACGACCTTCTCTTCTTCCCTTGCTACTCCCATCATTCATCTGCATTTAGCATGAAGCAAAAAGCCGCAAAAGACAAAACAAACATACAAAAGCTAGCTTTGTCCTTAATAGATTAAGAGCTAGGGGAGAAGACACGCAGAGACCTGAAGGTGTTGCAGGTAAACATTGGGGTCATACTGAGGATTAGTTTCTGAAAGAAGTGTGACCTACAGCAGTAATTAAATATCTAAACAGTCCACATTCTTACCTGTTTTGGATTATACTGTCATTGTTTCTCTGGAAAAAATAAATAGAAGAATCCTTTACAGGAAACCTGCTAGTAACTGGCAGGAAAAGATGTCCTGTTTAAAAGCAGGAACACAAATCTTGTGGGTGTGTTTAGTTCATTATAACTCAAGAACAAACAACAAAACCAAATAAAACCCAAAAACCGGACTGATAACTTTTTCTTTTGTAGGGAAGACTATAGTTAAAATAAAAATAAAATCCATTGCGTGGAAATTCTAGTTTATGTACTTCAACGATTTTTTTTAATTGATTCAATTACCTTTCTTCCTGGTTTTTGAATGTGTTGTCCATGGAGTACATAGTACAAACAAAATTAGTGCTTGAAGTTAGAAGTAAATAACATCTTTCAATTCTGTATTGTATCAGAAAAAGATAATTAAATATGACTTAATTTTGGTTTCTACTTGTACTACTTGCTCAAATAGGTTTTATATGTTTTTATAGGCACACTAGGCTTTATTTTTTTGTTAAGTTGTGCAAAACCACTCACAGTACAGGTTCAAGCTATTCATCTTGTGATTGTGCACTTAGACTAATCTTTGTGTTGGTCAGTTAACTATCCTTTGCTTGTAGTGCTGTCTGACTTGAAAAAAACGGTATTTCTAGTGATTTGGGAAAATAGTGTCAATCACATGGACTTATTTGCTGTGACAAGTTTTGTGGTCGCCTGCCTTTTGGGTGCAAAAAAGTTATTAAAATAGTTCCAGTACTTGTAAAAATTACACAGCAATTAATACTTTATATTTTTGCTTCTCTTTTTATTTGGGGGAGAGTGGGATTTTGGAGGGGGGGTGGGGGTAGCGGGGGACACAAAAGAAACAGATTATAGATTTAAAATAAAATTCCTATTTCTTTGTCCCAGGACATGCATGGTATATGGAATAAAATGAGGTATTCACATAGCTTGACAAAAATGTGTCCAATATTTGGCCTTTAAGAAAAGGACATTTCTACCTAGCTAAATAATTTTTAAATTATTTTATAATAGTAGTCTGATTCATCATAAATTTTCTTAATGTAAGCTTTTCTGTCTTTTTTTCTAGCTGTGCAAAGATGCCAATGAAACCAAATAAGCATGCTTTGTTCATTACTGTTTCCTTCACTGTTCTTGCAATATAACTTGTGATATGCACTTGTTTTCTTAGTTTGTCTTCCTCCCCACCCCCCACCTTTGTTCATATTTTTAAATGCTCCTCTGAGTATCTTGCAGTGCATTGGAATTGCATTTAGAGATACCTGAAGTAAGTTCCTGTATGCTGAAATAAAATTGTCTTAAGTAGAAATAGTGAGTTTTGACACTTTACAGGTACAAAGGAAGGATAGGAAATACCCATAAAGAAAGCTGGAAGCTGAATCAAGGTCTTGGGCTTTGTTTCTGAAGTCCAGAAGTATCTGCTGGTTCTTAACCTGTAATAGAAAGCTCTGTTGTCCAAATTCTGCTTCTGCACAGGGTCTGAAGTATTGACTTGTGGCTTCCAATAGTGTACAGTCTCTGCCCAAGAAGACGAAATGAATGAGCTAAAAATGTGTATTTATTTTTTTCTTCTTTAAAGGTGGAAGAGATGGTACAAAACCACATGACGTATTCCTTGCAAGATGTAGGAGGAGATGCCAATTGGCAGCTAGTGGTAGAAGAAGGAGAAATGAAGGTAAATGCTTGGGGTTTTGTGTAATTGATGTGAGATTATATGCTGTGAAGATGGATAATTTCACTCTGCCAGACTTGTGTTAGATTTATGGTTGGACATGATAGCTGAAGGTTTTTTTTCCAACCTAAATGATTCTATGATTCTCTGGGAATACTATCACTCGGCAAGTTATGCTGTTAAAACTTCTGAGAATAGCATTCTTTCAAGTTAGGACTGGAGTCCACAAAGAGCTGTGGCTTTTAATTGTTCATACAAAATCCTGTCTAACTCTTGCAATAGCTTTGCGTTTGCAGATTACTTTCTCATTCTCTCCTACTTAAAACATGGTATCAAAATGATGTGTAAATTCAATGTACAAACATGTTAAGAGTAGGAAGTTACTGTGTTGGCTGCTCTACTGTGCTTGTATGGATCCTTGTACATAGTGGTAAATAAAGTAGCTTAATTTTTGAGTAGGGAGTCAAAATACTAGTATTTATGTATAATGTGAATTGCTGTGTAAGAATGCCTGCACTGGTAGTTTCCAGGAACCGTGACATGGCAAATGGTTTGTGTGTTAGTCTTCTAGGTGGTTGTTTTTTTTAAAAAAACTGATGAAATTTAAACAATTAAAACATGAACAGTTCTGACAATTTCTATTCTACATTTCTTTCTTTATATTTGGCTATAGGTATACAGACGAGAGGTGGAAGAGAATGGAATAGTTCTAGATCCTTTGAAAGCAACCCATGCTGTTAAAGGGGTGACAGGGCATGAAGTTTGCCACTACTTCTGGAATGTCGATGTTCGTAATGACTGGGAAAGTAAGGAATTGCTTCTTAAGTTTTGCACGTTTATCAGCAAGGATATTGTTTATAACAATGACCTAACATCTTGCTTGGTTACTGATGGATTATTTTTTTCCCCCCTCCTCCTCTTTTAGCAACAATTGAAAATTTCCATGTTGTGGAAAATTTAGCTGATAACGCAATCATCATTTACCAGACACATAAGGTAATAACACTTCAGCCGTATGCATACCTTACTGAGACAGTCTGGGGCATATGTGTTCTAATCTGATTCTGAATACTTTCATGTCTTAATTTAAAATACTGTTCAGAACTGTTTCAGAACAAGTTCTGTATTAAATTGCAACTTCATCAATTTTTCAGACTTGTCTTGATAGCATATTTGGTTGTGCATGTGCCTGATAGAGCTTGTAATAACAAATGAGAATTGCTTTTAATCTCTTAAATATATCACTGTCAGAAAGGCAAGAGTCATCTAAAGCAAACGGAAACAGTAAATCAACACTTGACTACAAGGAAGAAACCTATACCACTGTATCATATGTTTTCATGAAATGATGCAAATTATTGCTGACCACAATTAGTTGACAAGCATATTTGCATTATGAGGTGGTATAATTGCTGGTTCAACATTTGTTCTTGTAATTTCATTATGTTCTTACTCCCGCAGCCAGTTCTAGTGTAAATTTACTAAAAAGTTCCTTTGTATTATAACTCCACAACTGTAGCTTAAAGGCTCAAAAAAATTGAGAATGAAGTGTACAGATTCATCTTTAATCTTGCATGATTCCAAGTATTAGTATACTCAAATATTAAACCACATATTTTTCTTTGACAATTTTGTCAGTAATGCAGTTACCTTAAACTTCTGTATTGTAAGAGGACTCGTGATTTTAAGTAGACAGTTGTGTGAAGTGTATAGTGTTATAGTAACGGCTAGACTTTTTAACCCTATTGAGTGTCAGGAAAATGGCTCTTCTATATTTTCTTATTTTGTCAGACATTTTGCTTCTGAAACTCTCTTAGATAATACCAGTTTACCAAATCTATCTTACTGAAGTAGTAGCTTTTTGAAATAATACATGTTTTAAATATGTTTCTACACCTCTCTCTGAAGACTTAAGTAACTGTGGATGCATCTACTTTATACTTAAATACTAGTTCAGTTTGTGTCTTACAAGTATTAACTAAAAAGTAAACCTCAGGTTGAGGGAACAGGAGGGGAACTGCCTCTTCCTGTTTGTCTGCTGAAAAAGTCATTGCAGCTTGGCTTTCTGTGTTTCAAAGGCCTTAAATTTTTGCCTTAAATTTTTAAAAATTAAGCATAGCTATATAACCTGATACTCATCTGTACAGCTATATTCTGTTTCAGTTTTGAAAATGAAATAACTAACTTGAAGAAACTTAAATAATGTGATTGACCTGGTTTGCCTTGCTTGTGTTTTGCTTTTAAAGATAGTAAGTATTTAATTTACAAAACTGGGAAAGTTTATATTCAGCTGTTTCTCTGCAGAGGGTGTGGCCAGCTTCTCAAAGGGATGTGCTATATTTGTCTGCCATCAGAAAGATACCAGCATTCAGTGAAAATGATCCTGAAACATGGATTGTGTGCAATTTCTCAGTGGAACATGACAGTGCTCCTGTAAGTGTTATTTTCATTCTGTCAACTTCTGCTTTTAAGGTAATATTTTTCCATTACATGATAATGCGTGTGCAATACTAATGTGTGGGAGTTGAGGAGGCTATGCAAAAACCTAGTTTATTTAAACTAGGTGATGCAGTGACCTGATGAGAGCATTCTGAGCCAAAAGCCTTCTTGCCTTACCTCAGCAGTTGGCAGACCTAAGGTGTTGCAGTAGAATACAAGCAAAATTTCTGGAGATTTGTAAACATCTTAAAGAATTGAGCTGATTTCATGTGGAATCAAATCAATAACTCTTACATATTGTCAGATACAGGAGTAGGTTTGTATAACTGTAGATGTGGAATCTGTTAAACCTCCATCTTGCAGTTCTGCCTTGCTTCTGTCAGGTAGTAGCAGTGGGTTATTTTCTGTGGAGTATTTCTGTGCTGATTGCTATGCCATAGCCAGCTTACCAGGGAAAAGTGACTTAACTGGTATTTGTAAATGCTGATTCATTATTCTTTAAATGTTTCTCTAGTCATTTGTCACAGTAATTGAAGTAATTCACTTGTAATACCTATTAAGCAAGCAGTAACCTGAGATTCAGGCATTTGAGTTTAACCCTTTCCCAGTTCACCATGTACCTTTCATTTCACACATTTGTTACATCCATGTAGTGCTAGAATGCACACTCTCAGAAACACAGCTTCTGAGGTGTCCTGGACTTCATAGTAGATTGAAATGTTAGCAGCGAAGTATGCTGGAACAAATGTAGAGACTTACAAATGTTTAATTTTTTTGGCAGCTGAACAATCGCTGTGTCCGTGCCAAAATAAATATAGCTATGATTTGTCAGACATTAGTAAGCCCACCAGAGGGGAACAAGGAAATAAGCAGGGACAACATCCTATGCAAGATTACATATGTAGCTAATGGTAAGTCTAAAATTTTTCAATATGACATTTGTGATGTAAGCTAATTCTGGGGAGCTGAATACTGGCAAAAAAAGCTTTGTGTACTTTTCTGTTACATTTACATATAGCGTCACACTTTTGGTCTTCATGTTCAAAAATACTTGAATTAATGTGCTACATGAATTAGAGAATGGATTCATTCATTCTGTGGCATGCTGGGAGGAATAAACGGAAATGGTGTGTAGCTCAGTCCTAAGTACAGACCCTTGGGGTGGAGGAGGGTGGGCAGAACTGTCTGCAACTGGGATGACTTGGCATAGCTTTTAGCTTCAGTAATAGTATGTCTTTTTCATGTATTGCTGTAATTTTTTCCCCCCCAATTCATCTTGTTAGGCTGAAAAGCTGCTGACAGCGAAGATACAGTTTGTACCCTCAGTGTAGGGAAGAGCAAATATGAGGATGTTTGCAAGCTGTATAATCTAGCCTTTTTAACTGATAGTATCTTTAATATTGACTGAAAAGTTACTAAAGCCAAACTATATTGTCACTGGCCCAGTATTTAGCAGTGTATTGTAGTACGAGCTACATACTTAATAGCTCCTCTCCTGCAGCTGCGACACTTTGAGTAGTTCACCTGCTTATTACTTTTAACCACCTATTACATGGCTTACTGAGAGTCAAAGTCTGAAAAATTAGTTCCCTAAATCCTTGCCATATGAGTGATATGATCTGTGTTAAATCCTGTATAAATAATACTAAATAAATAATTAAATTATGGGGTAAGCTGCTTTGTTTCCTTTTTAGAAGTTTCCCGGTTACTTAAACACATTTTCATTGATAAATTCTGAACTATGACTATATGTGAAGTGACAGCTTTTTCAGCAAAATACTTCCCCTGTGAATTGAAGCATAGTTCAGAATTCATTTGAATCTTAAGTGCTTTAAAAAATAGTTTGTAAGACAACAGCCATGTAGCAATTCCGCAGACAAATGCAGCAGTTGCTGGAAAGTTAAGTTTGGCTTCTCTTTTCTTTGAAATAAGAAGTGACTTAAGTCTTGGTTTTCTGTTGTTTCTTGGAAGTACTTAAAGAATATCATCATCCATTTGGTATCCCCCAAAGACTCACAACACTCATGTTTAATGTTTTTTAAATAGTGGCATCATAGAATTGGACTAAGCTTAAGCTGTAAGGGCATATAAATATTTGGTGATCGTTATTCTTCCCTCTTAATTCAGAAAGAGTTGCAGGAATAACAAACTTGAATTTTCTTTTCTAGCCTTTAGTGGATTTGCTGTATTTCAGTGTCTTTCTTCCTGTCTACTTCTAGTGAACCCAGGAGGATGGGCACCAGCATCAGTGTTACGGGCAGTGGCAAAACGAGAATACCCAAAATTCTTGAAGCGTTTTACATCATACGTGCAAGAGAAAACAGCAGGAAAGCCTATTTTATTCTAGTATTAGCAGGTATACACTAATTTTTTCGTTCTTCATTCACTTGTGTAAATTTAAGGTCAAACAGAAGTATTCCATCTAGAAACGTTTTATGATTGGCATAAATTTGGTGCTTAGTTTAAAACATTCATTAATTCATGTGTATTACTAGGATGAAAAATAAGGGCTCCACAAGTTACCAAGTATTAATTTTTGTAGACTTTATTAGTTTATCTTGTACGTTTTTGCACACGTCTTAATTTACGAAGAAGTATGAATAGATACTGTTTTTTCTCAGCTACCACAGGCATTTTACACTTGTTCTGGAAAGAACAGAGTGAAGTCTCTCTGGAGCCTTGTGATGTTTTAATATCTTAAATTCTTATAATTGCATATTTGATAGAATATTTTGATGGTCAAAGTATTCTTTTCTAATTCTTGTTAGTGTGGACTCTTGCTGCGTACTTCATTATGTGTAACTCGTACCAAACCATCAAATTCCATGTGGTAATTCTAGTATTACAGCATGATCTGAAAATAAGTTTTTAATCGCTGCTTCTAGGCATGAGATAAGCTACCCCTATTTTTGGATTCTGTTTATTATGTCAGATTCCAAAAGTCTTATTTATTTGATCCCTCTGTAACAGGTAGCCCTGTAATGATTCACATTTTTCACTGTATATTGTTGGAGACCTAGTGTAGGTGAACCATTAAAAACATGGCCGTCACGAGCAAACAGTTCATTTGTGATCATAGCAGTGCTGATACTGTTTAAGGTGTTCAACAAGTTCTTGTTTTCCTCTTAGTGTTCAAACTTTTCAGTGCTGTATTTTTGTCTTTGCTTACCTGCAGCAATCCAAACAAGACTGGGTGAGCATTCCACGTTGGAGAAGTGACCATGCATAGAGCACTCCATGCTGGAACAAAGGATCTACAGTCTTCTATGGCCCAAGTTCTAGGCTTTCTATACTGAAGTGAAGAAGTGTTGCAACACCGTGGGGCTGAATATTTAACACTAGCTCTCTCCTGCTAACTTTTCTTGCTGAATCAGTGTGTAATTATAAATACATGTATTGATAACATGTATATGGCTCTATTTTTATTTGCTTGCTTTAAAAGAACATGTACAACTTTGAATCAGCAACGTGAGTTACTGCTTTAATTTTAAACAAGTTGCAGAATTTCAGTCAGCCTTCCTAAGATATTCGCGCAGTTCTTGTGCATGTCTAAAAAGCACAAAAGACAAATGCACATATAGCATACTGTATGTGCTTTATATGCACAAAAATCTAGTGGTATTTTGGGGAGGATGAGGGGAGGGACTTCAGTAAAGCCCAGGTGACTTATTGGTAGGTTTTGTTTTGCTTTGTATAATCACAGTTCACTGCTGCTGGTTTCTATAATGAATCATCTTGTTACATAAAATGTCACTTAATACCTGAGGGCTGTCAATATCCTTACGACTTTGCCTTTTCTATTGTCTTACTCCTATGACGATCTCTAGTTCTGAAGGAGTAAGAGTGTGAAAAGCTTTATTTTTTCCAGATATATCTATATTTCTATTGTATTTTTTAGTTCTGTAATATGTGCTACAGAATTTTTGTTATTAAACATGATCCAGAAATACCTAGGAAGGTTCTGTATGAGAGGGCAAGAGACTCCTGAAAGCTAGAAGTCATCTGTCCATGCTGTATGTGGACTGCTTTCTTGCATGATATCCAGGGCTTTCCCAAAACTGTGAGAAGGTACACTATAGTAATTATTGAAGTAATATGAACTACATAAGGCAACATTCCCAGTCTAGAATGAGGATGAGTACATTATTTTCAGATCCTGCATGTGTTTTCCTCATCTTAATAAAGCCATGATATGAGGTTTATGTAGAAAATTACTTGCCTCTTGATCAAAAACCTGTCAGAGCTATAAAAATGCATAGTCATTATTGGAAAAGTTCCCTTTAGTTGCTGTGAGGATTTAAATGTCAGATATTTGCCTGCCTTTGATTCTGGAGATGCTCATTAGGAGAGGACTGTGGCAGACTGGTACTGGCTTTGAGGTCTTTTGTCCATGTCCCATAGCTGGAAACCCTTCAGAGATTGCTCAGTGTTTCACTGACCTGTGCTATCTCAAGAGAAGTTTGAGACATATCTTTTTCAAAAGAAAGCCGGAAGTCTTATTTGATATAGTATGGTAGGTGTCTGAAAATACAGTAACTCGGTGAAGATTTGGTAAATGATTAAATGTGATCTGCGCAGTGTTGAAAGACTTCAGTCTGTTCATCTTCTCTGCAGAGGTGAAATCATGCATAATACATGCATGCAGATTTCATGCTCCATATAACTCTTCCTTTTTATTTGCCTTTCTCTAATGGTGTGCATGGAATATGCCTTATTACAGAGTTACTCTGTTAATTCGAACATGTAGAAAAGTGCCTATATGGTAATGCTAGTAAGGCAAATAAGATGAAAATATGTACATGTTTACTCTATCACCAGTGAGCATTTTATATAGAGATGTTAAAAAAAAATCTTATACCTCAAATGTACTTCATCTTTTTACAATCAACCAAGCAATGGTACATTCCACCATAGCCACTGATGGGAACTTTAAAAAAAAAATGAAATCCAAAATAGAAAGAAATTAACTCCTTATTTGCCATTTCTGGTAACTGTTGGAACACAGGCAAGTTTATTAATTTAATTGGATAGCTTTATTCTATGAAGGTATGGAAAGTTTACAAAGCAGTATATAAATTTATATCATTAGTTGCATTTGCACTAAATGTGATGTACTTTTGTGATTTATTCTGTAAATAAAATTACACTACAGATACCATTTGTAAAGAATAGCGTTTACTTTTAGATAAAGGCACTGGTACTTCACTACAGCTAGCCCTGCCCCATCAATGTTGAGAGGCTTCTTTAAGAATATGGAAGGAGTTGCAAGATACAGAAATGGGTATTAATTGACCTCTTTATAAAAAAAATGAAGAAAAAAAAAAAGACACTTCTCTGTAGGACTCTTAGATTGTCTGTGTGTAACTAGCCATTAGATTCTTCTGGAAGGGATCTTGCTATTATGGTTTTAAGACATTCGACCTGTCTCTCTTTTCGCCCATCACTCTCTTCAGTCACTGCTCTGTATCTGTGTGCTCTGAGTTCACTTTTTCCTGTTAATGGCTCAGTAGTATTTATACAGCTATGGTGGTCTTGGCAGAAGCAGCTCCTGACTCTAGACTGGATGTCTTTAGAAGCAGAACCAGTCTGAAGGGCTGAGAACGCAACAATCATCTCCATTAGATACCATTCTCTAAATATCTGTAGCCATTTGGATGCTGCCAAACTAGATCTGAAGGAAATGACTTGATGGAACTTGTATTAGGAGTGAGGATGAGACTGTCATTGTTCTCCTGTCTGAGAACCTGAACATTCTTATTTTGACAAATTTATCTGTGAAAAATGTGATGCACTTTGGGGTGGGGGTGGGGGAAATTACCTTTTATTTAATCGGGCTGAGCTAGCTTATCTGAAGTTGTGCAGATTCTCTTTAATCAGATTGTCCACCTGTATTTTTGTCAAATTGTACAGATAACACTGTATTTGAATTGCCACTGTTCATCTACAGACTTAAAACATGAGTCATATTTTTGAGTACCTTGATTGTGTAGACTCTGTAACTGTTCTATAATAGCTTTATGATTCTAATAAGTTTCAAAAATTGAAAGAAGTTGGTTCTTCCATGTTACAATCACAAATCTAAAACCAGTATTTAAAAGTTGAAAGTATTAAAAAAAAATTGAGAAAAATCCTGGTTTGTAGTTACTATCAACTTTCAGTGCTTTAGAGAAACTTACTTAAAACATTATACTTTATAAACAACTTTTAGATCATGTGTGAAGTAATCTGCATTATACTGTATGGAAAACATTTAACAGGAAAGCAGTTTGCTTTTATCACTGAGGTTACAGAGATGAAAAATTGAATGCCACATTAGTTCATATATAGAAAACCACATTTTGAGGCATGTTAAAATTTCCTGTACAGTATAGTCCTAATATAGAGCACTTACAAAGTATTTCAGCTCTTGTCTTCATCTGTACAGAATGAACGTCATCATCGAAGTTTCTGTGTGAAGAAGAGAGGTCCAAGACTGAGGAGTGCCAGAGGATAAACATGTGGCTTTTTCTGAAATACAAAGAATTTTTAAAAAGAGATGAGCTTCTGTAGAGGAAGCTTTTTTTAATAGCTGAAATAGCTGGTGCCTAAGGGATCAACAACAATCCTACCTTTATTTGTTATGGAGGGATTTCTACTTTTTGTGTAGTAATGAATAAAGCTGTAGAAACCTTACAAGTATGCAAGACTAGAGGAACAATTTGAAATAACAAGGAGGCATCACTTGCACAAAAAGATGACTTACCAAAAGCTTAGTTGCACCAGGCCTCTGGTAATGTATTGCAACAAGTAACATAGTCCTGAGCTAAGACTTGCCCTGGAAGAATTCAGCTATTTTAGCTGGCACAAAGAAATCCCCCAAAATAAAATAAAAATACAGTCACATGCTTGACCCATAAGTTATGTGTGTAACACATATTTTCCAGTAAGGAAAGATTTTGCTCTTCTGTAGCTGTCTGTGTAACTACAGTGTAACGTGACCCTAGATGCAGTGAAGGGTAAGTAGTTAGGGTTATGCCACGTAATTTACTAGTGTGTGTTATGAATAGTATCACTATCCTTATCTTTAGCCTCCACCTATAAAAGCTAAGTTTCATAGTAGGAGAAAAGTATTTCATTAGGTGAAGGAAGAGGATACACTTTGAGCATTAGTGGCCTGAAAGTATCCATTTTAATTCGGCTCTAACCACAGATGCAGTAAGCTTTTTTCCTTGCATGTGGATACCTGGCTAGCTGAAAAAGTTCACATAGACATAGTCCAGCTGGCTGGACAAAAATGCACATCGCTCTCAGCTTATCTGAAGTAAAGCAAAAATACACTGTCCTTGGCTGTTCTTGTTACATGGTAACAGGGAGATTTCGGTGGGAAAAGAATGTTGCAGGTGGGAACAGATAACTACAGAAGAGAAACTAGGGGCGGGCTTGGTATTTAGGCAACTAACCAATAATGAGCTTAACTTTTGTAATACGTATGAGCTAATTATAACAAGGTATAAAAGGTGACTGTAAGGGACAATAAACGAAGTCTGCTGGTCACTCACATTGAGTGACTCTCTTCCCTCCGTCGCGGCAAATGGCGCCCGAACAGGGACCCTAGAGAGGGCTGAACCTGCGAGCCACGGTTCGACGGAGATTCGGGTACCGGCCCTGAAAGCAGCGCAGGAGGCGGCAGGGCACGGTCCCCGCGCCCGGGAGCACCTACAGAGGGTCCCGCCGGCCGCGCGTCGCCGAAGTCTCGCAAAGGCTGCAACAGCGCTGACGAAGGTATGGAGAGACAAGCGGCGCACGATTCGCTCATTTGCTTTTTAGAAAAGCGGGGCGTGCAGGACATAGAATTTAAAAAGGCGTTACTCGGGTTGTTAGCGTATGGGATAGCAGCCGGGACCCCCGCGGCAGCGGCGAGCGGCGGCGCGCGGCCCGGCAGGCCCCTTCCCGGCCGCGGTTTCTCTCCCAGGCGCCCCCCCCCCCCCCCCCCCCCCCCCCCCGCCTCCGATCGGCGCCACGGCGCTGCAAGCGGCCAAGCGAGCTAACATCTGGCTGCCCCCAGAGGTCAATCGGATTCTCTATATTCGGAACCTGCCGTATAAAATCACAGCGGAGGAAATGTATGGTATTTTGGGGAAATACGGACCTATTCGACAACTCAGAGTTGGAAACACTCCTGAAAGAAGTGGAACAGCTTAAGCTTCTCAAGGAAAAATACGGACTTGATTACAAGCCCACCAAAAAAAAACCAAACAAACAAAAAAAAAGTGCTTCAGCTGTCACCTAGAAGAAATGGGTTTCTGCTTTGAACTAGCAAACATCTCTGTGTTTAAAAAGAAGCCTTTTTGCCTTGATGGAGGTAATTTATTCTGTATTCTGTATTTACGCTGTATTCTGAATGTGGAAATTGGTTGGGACTAGGAGGCTGGCTTAAAGGCATTTTGCAAACGGGATTATTATTTTTGATCATTATTGTAATAATAGTTTTTTGATCAAAACCAGCCAAAATTATTTGTAAGCATTAGGCATATCTGAAGAGAATGCCTTTATTTGAATCAGCAGTTAAGGTGTAGTTTAGTCTGATACTGTGGTTTTATCTGCTTCTGGTGAATTTTTGAAGTGATGAAATCAGAGATACTAAGAGTTATGAGGTAATAAGGTAATAATCTAAGTAAGGGTCCTGTCTTTTATGTCTACAAGTGCAATATGCTTTTATGTAGCAGAGAGAAACTTTGACAATAATGTTGCTTGAGCGAGATGTGCATGTGACAACTTGGGAAAAGGGATATCACAACTGGAGTGCAACAGTGTTTCTATGTCTGGTAGAGTGAAATCTTTCAAGACCTGAGTTTAGACAGTCTAAAATAAATTGTTAGTATTCAGAAAACCCATCTTAAGCCTCTTTTGCTTACATAGTGTTATGGAAGTCAACTGCTGTTGTAGAGAATTAATGATTTTTTAATACATATTAACAAATACTACTATTTTAACTTGAGGCAGTTGAGTGAGAAATACGTGTAGCATTTGAGGGAATGTCAGCATAAATTGCACATACAGTAAGACTGCATTTTTAATTACTGTACTCGTTAAGATTCGATGATGCCATAAGGCTAAGGCCTTTTATCACAGATTGGTTCTGAACTAAAAGGTATGTGCACATTTGTGTTATTTTCCTTAATTGGCTACAAAATAATATAATTAGGTTGGGGACTAGATCGTGGGAATTTGTCTATTATACTTCTGTTTGTTAAGGAACGTGCATAACACACAGCACCCATGTAGGCTTGGCTTGTGGCATAGTTGTCAAATTTAGCATAGACATTCAGACAGATAAGCAACGTACTCTTCTTGTGTGTATCACCTACAAGCCATTATGGCTTAGTGTGTAAATCTGTATGTAACTATTGAAAAATCCACTTATGAATGTATATAGCTTAGAACTAATTTTCCCCCTTTGTTAATTCTTTGATATCAATGAGGTATTCTTCAGAAAATGTATGGACTGGTTGGTTGCATAAGGGCAGTTGTTATTTGGACAGAAAATTGTTAATGATTAGGGATTTTCCACTAAAATATTTGCAAATATTCCTAGTCAAACATCAGTTTGGTTTCTTTTTGGGTTTTGAGCTTGCATTAGTCCATGTTCAGAACTTTAAAATTACCTTCGAATTTTTTAAACTTTTTATAGCACTGGAACAGAAAGAGCATCTAAATTAAATCTTCAAGCTAACTTTATTTTTCAAGTATTTCAGGAATTATACTTCTGAACTGAGATTTTATAAGTTGGCTGTGTATTTTCCTGTGTTAAAACGCTGTTATTGAAAATGGTCAACCAAGCCTATGTCGCCCAAAATAAAAACGAGGGAATTGTGGATAACCGGCTAGCTGAAAAAGTTCACATAGACATAGTCCAGCTGGCTGGACAAAAATGCACATCGCTCTCAGTTTATCTGAGGTAAAGCAAAAATACACTGTCCTTGGCTGTTCTTGTTACACGGTAACAGGGAGATTTCGGTGGGAAAAGAATGTTGCAGGTGGGAACAGGTAACTACAGAAGAGAAACCAGGGGAGGGCTTGGTATTTAGGCAACTAACCAATAATGAGCTTAACTTTTGTAATATGTATGAGCTAATTATAACAAGGTATAAAAGGTGACTGTAAGGCACAATAAATGAAGTCTGCTGGTCACTCATATTGAGTGACTGTGTCTTCCCTCCGTCGCGACACTTGCACACCGGTCTCATCTATGCATAGACTACAGCTAGACTTAGGAGGGCTGGTAATGTGGGCTGCTGCAATTTTGAAGGTTTAAACTAATCCTCTGTGAAAAGAACTATTTCAAGTGATCATTTTTATTTTTGATAACTTCAATGAAGCAATAGTCAGACATACTGTCATCTGAAGTCTCATTGTGTTTGAGCTGGTGTGCCTGAAATCCCATGTGGGATTTTCCTGTCTTATCACGCTATACTAGTATCGATGTTCTGTGATTTGTTTGCCTCTCCACTTAGAAACTTGGAAGGTAAATTACCTTGTGAGTTCCTTTCAGATGCAGTGGGAAGGACCTATGTGCTTAAGTGTTTTCTGTGTGTTCAAGGTACTTGAAAGTACCTACTGCTTGGAAAAGCTGGCATGCAACGTTCAACTTTTCTCTCTATTGGACTTCTCTCTAAATTTTGTGTCACAAGAAACAAGTCATGGATTGTGGAATTCTGTGGCAAGTGTCCAGTCTTGCAGTGGCAGGATATGACAACAGCCCTAAGGATTCCCACCTGCAGGGGTGGGACTGCAACTGAATCACGGAGCAACCCAGCACGCTCAGCTCTCAGGCACAGGCAGAGCTTTGGGCCCTGCTCATCGCCCCTGGCCCCAGGAAATTATGCCCTGTGACAGCATACTAATAAATTCCAGACTCAGAGGACCAGGGTAGTGTGCTGTCTGATGAGGGCAAGTCATGCCTGAGTATGAAAAGAATTGTAGGTGTGTCCATAAGCCTCCAGAAAATGTTTCCAGTCTAGACAATGGGCAGTCACCCTTGTACCTCTTGGAAATCATTGTGATGTATCCAACATAAAACACTGGCTGGAGAACACTGTTAAGTACTCTGTTGTCCCCACACCCCATATGCAGAGCCTGCATCAGTGGAACACTTGAGACACTGCACTCGGGCAGCACTAAGCCACTTGTCATGGCTTATCTCTTGCAAGCTCTGCCTTGAAAATGGAGCTGTTAACATAAAAGGCTTTTTTTGAAGTTTTTTGTGGGAGTGGTCTTGGCCCTTAGTTCTTATCTAGAGTTGTGTGGTGCTAAAGGGTGGCAATGTCTCTGACAAGGGTTTGGTAGGTTTTAGTAATGGGTAAAATAGTTGTGGTCTGTGAGAAATTTTAATAAGCTGCTTTGTTGTTTTTCTCAACCTTATTTTGTTTGAACTGTATTTGAAAACTCAAAACCAATTCAATTATCACTGAAATACAGAGAGGGTAACTAACCATCCTACTAATCAAGACAGGTGCTAAACAGATCTGTGCCGATTTTCAATACTGCTGTCAGGCGTGAGAAGTCAAACCCATGTAATTCACTGCTTTCTCATGACCTGACCACCATACCCAATGTAAGTGAAAAAGATGGAACAGCGTTAAAAGCTTTGAAGGCTTTTGCAGTTCTAATGTTGCTGAATGGTTTGCCAACTCCAGCTTTGGTTCTATCAGACACTGTTTCGTTCTGAAGTATCTTAAGCCCTAGCTGTTCTGTAACATGCTACTGCTTTACTATTCTGTTGTAAATGTGTACACGTTCTTGTGCAGTTCCTGGGTTTATGCCTGTATTAAACAACACCTCCTGCATTAAAGGATAATCAATTTTATAAAGTTAATACAAAGGAAAAAATTTGGATGACTAGGTAGGATACATGAATTGTGCTTTAAAAAAAAAAAAAAAAAAAAAAGGCAAGCAGCACCAGGATGTGGGTACACAGAAGGATGAATTCCAGGGTCTGATGGTTTTGGATTGTTAGGTAATATGCTTTCTAATGCGTACCTCCCCAACAGGAGAAGGAAAATGACCATTGTGAGCATTTACTGATGTTTTGAATGGTATTTATGCATCTCCCTTTTGTTCACATCCACAAGTGAAGGAAAAAAGCACTCTGTAATTGCAACTGATAAAACTGATACACAGTCCTTTATTCCCTTCTTCCTACTTTAATTTGCCCTCAGGAGGCTTTCTAGAAAAACTAGGAAATTTTTTTTCCTAGAGTGTTCCCTCTTTAGGAACACTTAATAAAACCAATGCCTTCCCAGCTTTTTAATCACATAAGCCTTTTGGGATCAATTTTTTCCAGGTGCACGAGAGGCTTCAGTTGCTCAGCAAAGTTCCTCATGTCATCAGAAACAATGTCCTGTCCTGCTGGCGCTACCACGTTTAGCTCCACCAGGTAGGAGAGGGAGAGTGGCTCAATGCTCTCCGTGTTCCCTGGCATTAGGATGCGGAAGATCTTGTACACCATGATCTTCATGATGCCCTTGCGGAACACGTGCCCTTTGGCCATGAACTCGTGGTCCATGCGGAAGCCCATCTCCACCAGGAAGTCTGTCAGGTTGTCTGAAGTAGCAATGTCTACGCAGTTGCGCACCAGCGCGTGGCGATTCTTGTCACCTATTTCTGGCTGGCCCAGGTAGCGCAGGTGCCAGGGCATCCCGCTTTTGTCCATGGCCCGCCTCGCCCGCAGCACGAAGGGGCTGGCCTGCTGCCCCTTCAGCAGGAACACCATCTCGTGGTCCAGAAAGGTCTCCGGCTCCATGTTGTCGCACAGGCCGCGCAGGCGGTGCAGCAGGCTCTCCAGGCTCTGGTCCAGGATGCTCCCTGCAGCAGGCAGTGGCAGCAGCTCCGTCACCCGCTCCCCGCCCGCCTGCGTGGAGCCTTCCCCGCAGCGCAGGCCGCCGCAACCCCGCCGGCCCGCGCCGCCTCCCCCCCCGCACCCCCCCTCAGACCCGGCTCCCGAGGCTGCCCCCCGGCCGAGGCGGCGGCGGCAGGCAGGCCCGCGGCCGCCGGGCGCTCTGCGGAGCGGCGGACGGGAGCTGCCGGCCGGCCGGGCCGCCGCTTACCTTGGAGCAGGTACTCCATCATGTTGATGGTGCCGCCCGTGATGGGCATCATGGTGACGGGGGGCGCCTCCATGGTGCAGGCCGCGCCGTGCCGACCCGCCTGCCGCGCTCGGGGCAGGCGGCGGAGGGAGCGGCGATGGGGCGGCCGGGGCGGCAGCGCCACCTCACGGCTTGGCGGTTCGCGCGGGCTGGGGACGGACGGCGGGGCGGGGGCGAGGGCGGGCGGGATGCGCGGCCCACCGCGGGGACCTCGGGGACGGCGGACGGGACCGGCCGGGCGGTGTCACCGCTGCTTCAGCCCAGCCGTGGGTGGGGGGCGGCCTGCCCGGGCGGCGGGGGCCGACCCCTCGTCAGTGGGAGCCGCAGCGCCGCGCCGCCCCTCAGGCTGCCTGCGCAGCCGAAGGTGGACGCGGGAAACCGCCTGCGGCCCTTCTCGGAGCGGGGCCGGTGCGAGCGCGGCTGAGGGCGCCGGCCCGCGGGAGGGCGCGGCAGCAGGGCGGGGGCCGTCGGGGCCGCCCGCGGCAGAGCGAACAGTTACCGGCGCGAAAGGGAGCGGTGGCCCGGCCCCGCCCGTCGGCCTCTCCTCGGGACGCGGCGTTTTGCACCGTTTCTAGACAGAGAAGCCTCCGTTTTCAAGAAGTGGCAGAAATGCCCCGTATATATCGTTTAAATTTATCCTGCCGATCCCAAAACTAGAGTTATATTGTGGTTTTTTTAAATAGCAGTTTTTATAACAGGACTTCATGCTGGACAGAACATAAACCCTGTCATACCCTTACCAGTATCACCACACAGTGGTGGTGCCCCCCACCACGCCCAAACAAATGATACAAATATTAGCACAAGCCAACCCCTGCAAGTGTGACACGGTGTAAGCATGCTCCCAGGGCGGTGACAATTCCCCTCAGCCCGGACAGCAGGGCTGCTGGTTGAACGGGGGCGCGCCCAGGGACCCGGCTGCTGCTGGGCCGCACAGGCATCGTGCCTTGCCTCCCCCATGGTGCTTAACAGGCCTGCGTTGACATTAAAGGAAGTAAATAGTCAACAAAAGGCTTGGGTAATGGTTTGAAAGCTTCCTTGCACTTCTAAGTGATGCGAGGTCTTTGTGAGGGGTTCCTGTGAGGGCTTCCTCTGAGATGACCCTGTGAGGGGTCCCTGGCAGGGGTCCCTGCGAGGTGTCCCTGTGAGGGGTCCCTGCGAGGTGACCCTGCGAGGGGTCCCTGCGAGGTGACCCTGCGAGGTGTCCCTGCGAGGGGTCCCTGCGAGGTGTCCCTGCGAGGGGTCCCTGCGAGGTGTCCCTGCGAGGGGTCCCTGCGAGGTGTCCCTGCGAGGGGTCCCTGTGAGGAAGTCTGCCCAGCCTCTGCCGCAGGGCCCGACCCAGCCCCTCGGCTGCAGCACGCTGAGGAGAATGTGCCTAAGTAAGAGCGAAACAGCACCGAGACGACGAGGTGTGAGGGCAAGAAATGTGAGGAAGGGCCCTGGGAGCACAGAGGGCAGGGAAGGAGGCAGCTGCAGGCGTGGGATTGCCCTGCAGCCCCCGGAGGGGAGGCCTGTTCATCCCGAGGGACTGCAGCCCACGGGTGGCACTCATGCTGGCGAGAAGCATGAGCAGGAAGGAGCGGCAGAGAGGAGCTGCCATGAGCTGAACAGAGCCCCCATCCCTGGCACCACCCAGAGGGGGCAGAGGAGGTGGGTGATGCGAGAAAATATAGTGAAAAACCTACAACTCTGCAGGCTGGAGTTGCATAGATAACAGGAACCATCAACAAGCAGGCAGGAGCCTCACTGGCTGCCAGAGAAGGTCTGGAGCTTGGCCCGCTCAGCACTTCAGAAGGGACAGTTAGTACAGATGCAGATGAGCTCCACAAGAATGTAAATTAGTAGCCTTCTGACAAAGATGTGCTAATTGCTAAAAGAAAAACTACTGTAGTGATAAGACTCAAGGACACTAGGATAAAATAGTTGTGGTAGTGGGAGATCAGGACCTCCTACTCAAATGCCCCCCCCACACCCCCAAGAGAGTGAATCCCTCACACACCCATCTGCCACTTGGGGAGCATGCCCAGTAAATTTAAAATGAACTGTACCTTTAAATTGAAGCAAGAAAGCAACTAACTAATAATCAGTTAGTAGGTGTAGACTTTGGGCTGAACTAACCAACTTCACTGTATAAGTATGTATTGTGAGTATGACTAGGTGTGCAAGTTAGGAGGAGCAATCCCCCTTGCGTCTGGTGCTGCAATGAACATACCTGCTCTATAACACCCTTAGTTATAGAGTTTAATTCCACACAAAAAACAGGTTTTGTCTGGTGTACAGGTCAGCTTCGGTTAGTGTGGTCATAATGTGGTGAGAATGAAAGAATATATGCTGAGAGCTAGGAAAAGTAAAAATGTCTACAAAATGCACTTTAGTGTTCCACAAGGGATGGTTTCTGAGGTTTGCTTGTTTCTATGGTGGATAACCTTCTGCCTAGCCGAGGTGCACAGCAGCGTCACCACAAATGCTGTCCAAGAAGTGGAACCGTTCTCCCAGTGTGCAAGAGCCAGTCGACACGCAGGGTTGATGTGTTTCTTTACTACAGATTTGTGTAAAGCTGGGGGCTAAGTGGTATTCCACAAAGCAAGCCCAAAGCCCAGGAGAACAGGAAAGGTATTCATA
The DNA here is from genome assembly GCF_017639655.2 of Falco naumanni. Classification (NCBI taxonomy): domain Eukaryota; kingdom Metazoa; phylum Chordata; class Aves; order Falconiformes; family Falconidae; genus Falco; species Falco naumanni. The sequence continues at coordinate 59,274,438 of NC_054080.1, read as the reverse complement.
TAGCCCAGTTACGCATGTGTATTTTCCAAACTCTGCCTAAAAGATGCGTGGCAGTTTTCCATTGGTCTACAAATTTATTGCTTCGATTTAAAGTTGCCGTGTATTCTTAACTTACCACATATGTCTGGGGCTCGGGTGGGGAGTCTTTAGTCCCGAATTCAATGGGTGACTGTGACCTAGCCCCCATCTCCCCACACACACACACACCACACACCCTGCTGCCTTTACCTTTCCCTTAGTTACAGGCACTTCTGCTGACTTCTTTGTTGCAACTGATACGGAGAAATAGTGTGAAATGGGGACAATGGACATCGATTGTGATTGTATATGTCTGCTCAAGGAATGTGGGTATGGTGACTGGTCATGGGTGCGGTGTCTGGTCACATAGCCACACAGCTTTGAGAAGATGCCTCTAACAAAAGGGCTATTTATAAAAAGGATGAGAAAAGGATGAGAGACATTCCAATGTTATCTAGAGGGAGGGAGTGCTAAGGCTTCTTGCTGGAGAAGATGGGATGGTCACATGGACGTGAATCACCTACAAGCCTGCAAGACCACCACATTGCAGGCAAAGGACTGATAAGCTAATTAACATACAAAGCGAGAGTAAGTGGGATTAGGTAACGAATATGTATAGGCGTTAATTGAATATTCATTTGTTTTATTGTATTAATGTGAGATGGTTCATCACTTCGGGCATGCGCGCTTGTGGTGGAGCGATTCCCCGTGCATCTGTGTGCAATAAACATACCTACTTTATAACTTTCGAGTTTAGAGTTTAATTCCGTACGAGCCAGGCAGAAGGATTTCTGCTCGGCCGAGGGACCAGCTGCGGAGCGGACGCTCCCAGGCGCGCCCCGGGAGATTTCCTCGGAGGAGCCTCCTCTTCTCAGCTGTTCCCCCGGGAGCAGAAGAGAAACCCCTGGATCCACGGATGAAACGGTATGTTTAGAAACGGGGCGGCTGGTGAGACGCACGGAGACGTCCGGCGCGCAGCGTAGTCCCCAGGAGGAAAGGTACCTTGGGAGGGGGTTTGCTGACCAAGGGGTGGCCGCTAGCGATCCTGAGGGCAGATCGAGCAAACCCGAGGTGACTGCCATTCCTAAAAGCCCGGAGGCCTCGCGACGGAAAGCGGGGGGCGGGACGGAATAAGGCGGAATCTCACAGGAACAAGAGGGACCTCACAGCAAAAGGGAAACTTTTGCGTCGGGGAAAAAAAAAAAATAAAAAAACCCAAACAAACATGGGAGTAACAAAATCTTAAATACTTCATAAAGATTTGGGAAGCTAAAAACTTCCTTTAGGTTGTCTTAAGATTTGGGGAATTCCTAGAATGTAACAACTGAAATAGCGCTCTGTGTCTTGTTCTATGTGTTGTCTTGTTACATGTGTTACATGTTCAAACTTGGAGTTATGAAATGTATGTTGAAAAAAAAAATATTCTGGTAATTCTAGGCAAATAGCTGAAAACTTAACACTCTGCTTAAGGCCAGAAAAGAATTAGAAACTGTTTTTTGGCAATTGTTCGTTGAAATGCGTACTTTGTGTGATAACGCGAACTGTCAGCGTTACGAGGGCTGTATGTAAGCGCACGGTACCGTGTAACGTACTGCCTGTGTGACTGCGGGCTGCCCGGAGAGTGTGACGTGTGTGGGTGTCACTGCAAAGCGAGTGGGGAGGAGTCCCGCTCTGCGTGTCCGTGTTCCCCGCGAGGGGCCGGCCAGAGAGGGACGGAGCGATTGAAAAATCAATTTATGAAGTGTTGGAAAGCATAATTAGAAATTAGAGCGGGAGGCTGTGGACAAAACATTAGAGCTAACATCATTTGGAAAAAGCACGAATTAACCTCTGCCCTTAGTGTCGTAGCTGCTGTCCGTATACTCGAACAAAGGGTGGCAAGTGTCTAAAATATATTATCTCCTTTAAAAAAAAAAAAAAAAAAAAAAAAAAAAAGAGACCAAGAAATAAGGCTAAATAACTAATACATTGTAGACAAATATATCAGACTTACTAAGAAGATGGGGGCAGACCGAGCCAAGAAATAAATACCAAAATACCTCTGGGATGTATTTTGAAGCATTGGAAAGAATTTGGCAGAATTCCCGGAGGAAATTTGAACAAAAAAGACATTTTTAAAATATTGTCAAAATTGGTGGCCTTTGTATACATTAGGCGATGGTGAAAGATGGCCATCTGAAGGAAGTCTTATATTACAACACAATTTTACAGCTTATGTTGTTTCTTCGTAGAGAACAGAAGTGGGATGAAATAATGTGTGCAGATATGTTTATGTGGCAGAAAGAGTGCGGGATTAACATCACATGATCTTTGAGTATGGCTCCAGAAAAGGATAGGGAAAAAAACCCTGAGACCTAAACTAGAAAGATGTTCTTGTTGAAATTTTTGTGTTAAAAAGCTCAGGTTGTGGTTCCTTCTGTGGAGCAACCAGAATGAAACACGTTGTAAGATAAAAACTTGTACTGATGTATGTAAAACCTGAGGCGGGGTGTGTGTGTGTGAGAGACCTTAGAGTATTGGAGTAAGTTTGTACAAACCCCCGTACCCGCTCGACGGTGCGGCTGAGCCCTGCTGGACGCACGGCAGGGTGTTTGCTGTTTGCCTGCGAAGGCTGATAGGTAAGAACACAGACTTAAAGCAACAAGGAGCAGATTTGCATTCAGGGTAAGAAAGAGTTAAAACAGAAGTGCTGTTGCAGAGGCAGGCTTGTGTAACCTGCGGAGCAGGAACAGCATCTCCTGCCCCGAACCGTTCTGCTGGTGAGGAGGAGGGGGTTGCTGTTGCTGACAATTGAGCAGAAGGATGTGACAATGTCACCCCAATTGCTGCAGCATTTGCAGCACAACAGGACCGGTAACGGCCCCTTTAGGGCAGGCAGTGGGTCTGAGGAGAATAAAGGTGAATCTTTGATGGGAAATTTAGATGTTTGAAAATTGGTTATGAAAGGCTTGTCAGGATGATCTAATAGGACTAGATAAAGGTTCGAGTTACTAGGTAAGCGTGATATAGAAAAGTTGACAGAAGGAACAGGGAACATGTACAGAAGGTAAGAGAAGAGCTGGGTCGTGCTAAACTGGTAGAGGAGACGAGGCAGAGACAGGAGGAATGTCGGGCAGAAGTGAAAGAGTGAATCCCTCTCCTATGGGATCGGATCAGTGTGCATATTGTAGGGAAAGTGGACACTGGAAGTGAGATTGCCCTAAGCTAAAGAACCAGCAAGGGGCTCTAGTGAACTAGGGACTAGGAAAAATGAGGTGGAATTTTAGTGAATACAGAAACAACTTATTTGTTAAACTTCAGTAAAAAAAATAATAATTTGTTACAGTTGTGGGAGCTGCTGGCCACCAAGAAAACATCCTGAAACCTTTAAAGTACAAACTAAGAAAACAAATAAGAATGCCAAATTCACCAAAATCTTCGTTGGGATGAGATTTATTAGAACATCTAGACGTTTAAAGAAGGAGAAATGAAACTAAAAGTTAAAAATGATCAAGTAATTGAATTATTGAGCTTATCTTTAATTAAACAGAAAAGAGGAAAAGAGGACCTCCCTGAAGTAAAAGAAATTTTTAACCAGATGTATCTGAAAATAAATTCCAGGAAAGGTGAAAAATGCTTTACCTGTTACAGTAAAAATGATAAGGGGGAGGCTTGCCCAGTTCAGATAAAACAATATCCCTTGGTCAGCAAGGCTGTGGGGGATATTGGCAGAAAAGCTGAAATAAAATACACTCTGTAGTAGTTCTACTAATGTAAATCTGTGTGTTTTGCCATGACAGTGACTTGTTATGGGATGCACAGATGAAGCTCTGCATTGACAACGAAGTACAAGGAATAAGGTTGGTCAGGTGCCTCCTACCATAGTCAAGGGCAAGACTGGGTTGGCCTCTGTTTGCCACCAAGAAGAATCTTGAGCTCCACTGTTGGCTGCAACCCAGTAGGCGTTGAGCGGTGGGAACATATGCCATGCCAGACCTTGATGTGAGGAATGGCCCCCGCTGGTATAAGAGGGTCATCCAGGAAGAAAGAAACTCCCAAGAAAAGGGGGGTACCAATATTTATTAGTTATGTCTGGTATGTTTTCAGGTTGGCCAAAAACCTTTCCTTGTCGAACAAATAAAGCAAGAGAGGTAACGAAGGGATTGTTACATGAAATTATCCCCCGCTTTGGGGTTCCGGCAACAATCTCTTCCAATAGAGACTCACACTTTTGTGCCAAAATAGTACAACAAGTGAGTACAGTATTGGGAATAGATTGGCAATTACATACTCCTTATTACTTCAGTGTTCTGTTTGGTGCTGTCGAAGAATGATCAGAGAGCATAATGATAGTTTTTAGAACAGGGGGATTGAATAATGAGCTACGTACAACGAGTGATGAATGGTATACTACTTTTTTAGAAAATGATGTGCTTATATATAATTATCCAAAGTTGGGAGGTGTTCAAGGACCCTTATTGTCAACATGATGAACACACCAAGACCCTTAGTGTCAGCACCACGGATGTACTAGACACAAGGTCCTTGGATTCGTTACCTTTATAAGGGCCATCTGGTCCTAAGTTTCTGTTGTGTATATAACGCTACCTAAACAAGGAATCTGAATCATGCTCATTAGTCTATTGAGGAACAGAGTCTGTGCAGAAACAAGAAGGCAAAAAAAGTTCACTGGAGGAAGACTCCTGATCTTCATCCTGAAGACCCCCAGACGACCACTCCTCAAGGACATTGCACAGGAGCGAAATATGTAAATGAATTCCCAGAATTGTAATGAATATGTAAATTATTTCCTGATGGAAACCATAATTGGTGGGATACTCTCTTTGGCTGGTCACCTTCTGCAACAGGAATTCTTAACGTTACGGTACACCCCATTATGATCTTATTGATCAGTTTAGGAATTTCCTTAATACTAACCATTATGTTATATTTGTGGGTTTGGAGAATGTTTAAAAGGGTAACACTTACGTATGATGCTTTATATCATTCAGGAAGACTGCTTAAGTAAAAGAATTTACTTAGTTTGATAGAAAAGGAGGGATTGATATGGAGAAATAGTGTGAAATGGGGACAATGGACATCGATTGTGATTGTATATGTCTGCTCAAGGAATGTGGGTATGGTGACTGGTCATGGGTGCGGTGTCCGGTCACATAGGCACACAGCTTTGAGGAGACACCTCTAACAAAGGGGCTATTTATAAAAAGGATGAGAAAAGGATGAGAGACATTCCAATGTTATCTAGAGGGAGTGCTGAGGCTTCTTGCTGGAGAAGATCGGATGGTCACACAGACGTGACCACCACATTCCAGGCAAAGGACTGATAAGCTAATTAACATACAAAGCGAGAGTAAGTGGGTTTAGGTAACGAATATGTATAGGCGTTAATTGAATATTCATTTGTTTTATTGTATAAATGTGAGATGGTTCGTCACTTCGGGCATGCACGCTTGTGGTGGAGCGATCCCCCGTGCATCTGTGTGCAATAAACATACCTACTTTATAACTTTCGAGTTTAGAGTTTAATTCCGTAGGTCACAACTGACTGGCTGTTGGCACCCTGGGGTGGGATGTTCCCCTAACCAGCCTTGTGTTTCTGCTTCAAGTGCACAGCCATTAAGACAAAGTCACAGAGATACAACTAACCTGACTTCACCAACAGAAGATAATAATTTCATGTTGACCACAATAACATAACAGATGGAATGCATAGCTAGACATCAAAAACGCCTAAAAAAAGGTAAGAGGATGTCTACTTTCCTGTTTTGAAAAGCACTTTCTTTTCAATTCCCCGGTTGCAGCTACCCCATGTAGCCCCATAAGCTATGCAATAGCGCAATGCAGGAAACAGATCTTACCGCAGACTGAGCAAACCCCCTGTAGGACTAGACAAAATAGGTGAGCCAAAACACCCCGCCCACCCCCACCTCTGAACATCTCCAAATCCCCTCATCAGTCATGTAAAAGACAGCAACAATGCAGTCCTACAACTGCTGAGCTGCTTGTCAGTGTGGGCTTGGAGGCTCTATAGTACACCTCTATACCTTAAAGGTATCTTTAAAAGAACCTTTTTCTGCAGTTGTTGAAGATAAGACACAGCAGACGCAAAAGACAATTGGTCAGACAGATGGAGGAGGTGGAGAGAAACAGAAATGGAAGGCAAACGCTATTTCCAGCCACCCAAGGTCTGTTCAACTCCCTTTAAAACCTTTCTTATGCAACTGGCCAGTGTCTGGGAAACTGGATTCTTGTGTGGGGCCAGGCCTTTATCTCAGCTCTGTGTAAGAACATCTCAAGTGCACAGAGCAGAGCCCTCCCGGCAGAACTCCTGCAGGGAAACCTCTGGTGAACTGTCTGATCCAGACATGTGCACATACTGAAATAACACAGAACAGTAGGGAAGGTCAGTTAGGTATGTACTGGCAGTAAAGTTTTTTTCTGCCTTGTTAATAAAACTTGGATATTAATTTTTTTTTTCACTCATCTCACAGGCTTTGGGTCTGAATCCCCCTTTTGTCACCTTTATGGATCAAAATGGCTTTCAGACGAAGCATACAGCACTCTCCATTCGCTGGCGGTGAATTATTAGCACAAAGCCTTCCACCCTACAGATCTGTGTGTGAGCTTGTTGAAATTATTTGCTCTGTTTGATTATGTAACAGATGATTTGTATAATGACTTCATTGCATAATTTACATTTTTAAAAGTTGTTGACAGAATTTCAAGGCTAGGATTACTCATTAAGTGATTTTCTATCTTAACAGGACATTGGGTTGCTCTTGGCCATTTCAGCACAAGCAAAGAATCGTTCATAGCTGAGGGACTGTGTTAAATAAAGTGACTACACAAGCTTACAGCACAAAGAGAGAAAAGACAATAAATTAATCCCCCTGGACTGAACATAAACGGGCAGTGAAGATGGGACAGGAGGTAATTTTTATTGTTTAACAGATTGCAAAAGCCCTAGGGTGCTGCGGAGATAAGGTTAGCTCCAGAAGCAGGCCTCCTGCCAGGGGCTGGTGCAACAAGGTGAGCCGGGGGCCAGTGGCGGTCTCTGGGCAGGGAGACAAGGCACAGAACTGTTAGCGCGAGGAGTTCCACCAGGCGCAGAGCATGGCGGTTGCCTTGAGTGTAAAGCAAGACGCATCTGCCGGGAGCATGAGCTTCCCCTGAGGCAACAGAGAGGATCTTTGAAGCAGAGAAGCTGTTGCTGTAACACAGACACTGCCTGAAGCCCGAACCATCCCCTCCTCGTTTCAGCTGGTGTCGCAGCGCAGTGTGAACCTTCCCTTAGCAAAGCCGAAGGGGGAGAGGGAAGCAGGCACGACCTCAAAAACGGTACGCCACATCCCAGAAAAGATGATGATGTATCTTAAAAGCACTGTGAGTAGTAAGAGACCTCACTCCATGCCAGAAGGCCACTGAGAGGGGTGGAAGGACAGACCCTCTGCCACCACCTTTCTCAGAGCTGTGCTGTCAGAGCTCCGTATGGAAGGTGGCAGTTTAACGTCCAGCGTCACTGCCATTTCAGCCAGGCCTCCGAGGTGCCTCACAGAGGATCACGGCAGGGGACAGTGGTGAGCTTTGTGCGAACCAGCAACACGGAGAAGCGTGGGCGCTGGGGGGATGGCGGGGCAGCCCCAGCCCTGCTCAGAGCAGGGAGTGTTGAGGGTGGCCATGGGGCAGCTGTGGCCGCAGGGGGGGCACCGTCCCCTTGATGGCCCAGAGAGCCGAGCTCCAGCAGCTGTCATCACCCCCCCAGAAGAAACCTAGCCACTCATGGCTTCTGCTTGGCCAAAGGCCAGTGCCAGGAGGTGTGTGGCGACCCAGCCGGAGCTCCCATGTCAGCACGCAGCTGCCCACGTCACGGGCCACTCGGCTGCCTGCGCCGGTCGCTGCTGCTGGAGGGCAGCAGGGGTGACACCAGTGTGAGGGGTGACTGGGTGGCTGAGCTGCTCAGCCTGGTGGCAGAGCTGAAGGGGGAAGCAGAAAGGTTCAGGAGTATTAGGGACTGTGAGAGGGAGGCAGACCGGTGGAGACGCTCTACCATCGCTGAGACAAATGCACCGCAGGGACACGTCACCACGGGAAGCGGGAGGGTCCCCTGCCTGCTCGCCTCCAGGCAGAAGGAAGGGCCCCGAGTGATCGGGAGGAATGGAAACAGGTCCCTGCTGGGGACAGCAGGCGAGTCACCGCTGGCCTGCTCCACCTTCCCAGGTGCCCCTGTACAGCAGGTGTGCGGCTCTGGCGCCTGAGAGTCAGGAAAGTGTCGATGTGGGCGAAAACTCGTCCGGGTTGGAGGAGCTGCCAACCCCACGCATGGTGACCAGCTCTGCTAGGAAGAACTGAAAGGTGGTTGTCATCGGCGACTCCACTCTGAGAGGAACAGAGGGGCCGTATGCCGGCCGGAGCCAGCCCCTGGGCAGCCTGCTGCCTCCCTGGGGCTGGGTAAGGGACGTCACCAGGACACCCCCTGCCCGGTACGGCCCTCTGATCACTGCCCACTGCTGGGCTGCCAAGGGGCAGCCATGAACTCCAACGCCAAGAAGTCTGAGGGCGACGGAGAGAGACCTCGGGGCTGAGGGAGGGATCGGGAGCGCAGGTGGTGCTTCCTTCTGTCCTGCCGGCCGCGGGGAGCGAGGGGCTGTGTCACCGCAAGGTCCCACAGATCAGCGCTGCCTCTGGGCCTGGTGTCAATGGCCAGATCTCGGGGGGGTTGACGTGGGTCAGTTCACACGGCAGCAGGCCTGCTGGCCACAGCTGGGGTTCACCTGCCTCAGAGGGGGAAAAGGATCCCTGGCCAGGAGTTAGCAGGGCTCGTCGAGACAGCTTTAAACCCGACTGAAAGCGGGAAGGGAATAAACCCGAGCTCATCAGAGATGAGCCCGCGGGGGGGATGCCAGGCCTGGAGGTGAGATCGATGGCACAGCTGAAGTGCATCTATGCCAGTGCCCAAAGCACGGGCAACAAACAGGAGGAGCTGGAAGCCATCGTGCAGCAGGAAGACCATGACATAGTCGCCATCACGGAAACATGGGGGGAAACTCGCATGACTGGATGCTGCAGGGGATGGCTACAGACTCTTCAGAAGGGACAGGCAAGGAAGGAGAGGCGGTGGGGTAGCTCCGTATGTCAGGGACTGTTTCAACAGTTTGTCCTTGTGAGGAACTTAAACTTACCAAACGTCCACTGGAAATAGAGCACAGCAGATAGGACACAGACCAGGAGGTTCCCGAGTGTGCGGCAGATGCCTGACACAGCTGTCAGTGAGCCAGCCAGGGGAGATGTCCCGCTGGGCCTGCTGTTTGCACACAGGGAAGCGCTGGTGGGCATGTGGTGGTCACAGGACAACTTGGGCATAGGGAGCATGAGAAGATGAATTTTTCAATTCTTGGAGAAGTATGGAAGGAGTGGGGGGTGGTCAGCAGAATGGCTGTGTTGGACTTCCAGAGGGCTGACTTTGGCCTGTTTACGAGCCTGGTTGATGGAATGCCTTGGGAGATAGTTCTGAGGGGCCAAGGGGTCCAGGAGGGCTGGGCATTCTCCAGGATGGTAGTCTTAAAGGTGCATGAGCAGGCCATCCCCAAGTGCGAAAAGATGAGCTGGTGGGGCAGAAGACCTGGCTGAACAGAGAGCTTTGGATGGAACTCGGGGAAAAAAGGAGAGTGTACCACCTTTGGAAGAAGGGGCAGGCAACTCAGGAGAGATATATGGAAGCTGTGAGGTTATGTAGGGTAAAGATCAGACATGAAAGCCCAGCTGGAACTCAGGCTGGCCACTGCTCTAAAAGATAACAAAAAAAGTTTTTACAAACACATCAGAAACAAAAGGAGGGCCAAGGATAATCTCCACCCTTTATTGGATGCAGGTGGGAACACTGCCACAAAGGATGAGGTAAAGGCTGAGGTGCTTAATGCTGCCTTTGCCTCAGTCTTTAATAGTGAAACCAGTTACCCTCAGGGTACTCAGCCCCCTGAGCTGGGAGACAGGGATGAGGAGGAGCAGAATGAAGTCCCCGCAGTCCAGGAGGAAACAATTAGTGACCTGCTGCTCCAATTAGACATGGACGGGTCTATGGGTCCGAATCAGACCCACCCCAGGGTACTGAGGGAGCTGGCGGAGGAGCGTGCCAAGCTGTTCTTCATCATTGATCAGCAGTCCTGGCTAACCGGGGAGGTCCCAGAATGTGGTGCCCATCTACAAGAAGGGCAGGAAGGAGGATCTGGGGAACTACAGGCTGGGGAAGGTTATGGAGCAGATCATCCCAAGTGCCAACACGTGGCATGTGCAGGACAATGGGGGATCAGGCCCAGCCAGCATGCATTTATGAAAGGCAGGTCCTGCTTGATGAACCTCATCTCCTATGACAAGATGACCGGCGTAGTAGATGAGGGAAAGGCTGTGGATGTTGTCTACTTGGACCTTAGTAAAGCCTTTGACACCATCTCTCACAGCATTCTCCTGGGGAAACTGGCTGCTCATGGTGTGGACGGGTGTGCTCTATGCTGGGTTAAAAGTTGGCTGGACAGCTGAGCCCAGAGAGTCACAGTAAATGGAGTTACATCCAGCTGGTGACCTGTCACAGGTGGTGTTCCCCAGGCCTCAGCACTGGGGCCAGTCCTGTTTAATATGTTTATTGATGATCAATGATCTGGATGAAGGGATCAAGTGCACCCCCAGTAAGTTTGCAGATGACACCAAGCTGGGCAGCAGCGCTGATCTGCGGGAGGGCAGGAGGCTCTGCAGAGGGGTCTGGACATGCCGGACCGGTGGGCCGAGGCCAGCTGGATGAGGTTCAACAAGGCTCCGTGCCGGGTCCTGCAGCTGGGTCACACCAGCCCCACACAGCGCTACAGGCTGGGGCAGAGCGGCTGGAAAGGGCCTGGTGGGAAAGGGCCTGGGGGTGCTGGTCGGCAGCCGGCTGGGCATGAGCCAGCAGGGTGCCCAGGTGGCCAAGGAGGCCAGCAGCACCCTGGCTGGTGTCAGAAGCAGTGTGGCCAGCAGGGCAAGGGAAGGGACTGTCCCCCTGCACTGGGCACTGGTGAGGCTGCACCTCGAACCCTGTGTTCAGGTTTGGGCCCCTCACGGCAGGAGGGACGTAGAGGGGCTGCAGCGTGTCCAGGGAAGGGCAAGGGGCTGGGGAAGGGGCTGGAGCACAAGGCTTGCGAGGAGCAGCTGAGGGAACTGGGATTGTTCAGCCTGGAGAGGAAGAGGCTCGGGGGGGACCCTACTGCTGTCTAAAACCACCTGAAGGGAGGCTGTAGGCAGGTGGGGGTGGGTCTCTTCTCCCAGCTAACAAGCAATAGGACAAGAGGAAACGGCCTCAAGTTACTCCAGGGGAGGTTTAGATTGGGTATTAGGAAAACTTTCTTTACTGAGAGGGTGGTCAAGCATTGGAAGAGGCTGCGAAGGGAGGTGATGGAATCACCATTGCTGGAGGTGGCTAAAAAATGCATAGATGTGGTGCTTAGTGACATGGTTTAGTGATGGCCTTGGCAGTCCTGGGCTAACAGCTGGACTTGATGATCTCATTCTAACCTAAATGTTTCCATGATTCACCTCACGAGCAGGGTTCACACCAAGGATGAAAACTGTGCAAACAGTGCTGTGCATAGACACAGCCACAGCCCAGATATGCTTGAAGGCTCCTATGAAAAGGAAGCAGACCCTCAGCCATGCTTTTCTCTGGGAACCAGTGTGACTGCTCAGCAACGCCCGTGTCTGGGCCCTTGTTGGTACACCTCCATCCCATCCTCAACCCAACATCCACTACAGGCTTCCGGCATCAGAGCTATGTTTGGCATGAACGTAGTTTGCATCCCTGTGCTGCATAAGCAGGTGCTGCTCGTCCCGTCAGGAAGACCAGTTAAGGTATGCTTCACTGTAAGGTCTTAAGCTGGCTGAAATAAATTAAAGTGGACAAAAATTCTGTAATTAGAGACAGCTGGAGCTGCAGCGCTTCCAAAGCCTCACAGCTCTTGACACTTCCACGGCAGACAGCAGGAAGGGGGCTGGTGTGCAGCAGGGGTGAAGCAGACTCAGGACACAGAAAGAAAGGAGGTGATCTAGGTAAAGAAAGAAGCAAAGTAGTTACTAAATACACAATTTTTACTAGGGTTTTAAAATATTTGGAAAACTGTATCGATTGTAATAGTACAGCATTTAGGTTGCAGCAGGTCTAGAAACTTCAGTCCAGACAGCTGGTTTGTGTTTGCCAAGGATGCAAAACAAACAGTACATGACTGTTTCCTGTACTGAAACAGTCTAGCTACACAAATTTTGCAGGGATGTTGAAGTACACTACCGTAGTGTATGCAGGGAAACAAGAGTGCTTCAGATCTCTAAACCTCCTAGTGCATTTGATACGGTAACCTCTGCTTCTAGTATGAAACTGGTAGTGCTGAGAAGACTGAATGAGAATGCAGACTACGTTGTATGTCCGATTACAGACTGATGGACATTACAAGACCAAGCATGGGAGCTGAATTACAAGTGAGGAAGAGCGGAAAATTAAGCCCCAGCTGAAAGTATTGCTAATGCTGCAGCCAATTAGTTCTCTCACTTGGGCAAACTGTGTAATTCAGCTTCAATGACAGTAAATGAGTACAGGCTTCTGCGAACGAGGTGACAAGTCCTGGTGTCATAGCCCCACTACGTTTAGTACTGTATGCCAGTGATATTTTCCTTAACCCTCATATTTTGTCTACTAATATATGTCACTAAGTCATGAAGTAAGCTTAAAATATCACAATTAAGCCAGTATGTTTTCCATTGTTTTACTGAAACTGAAAAAGTAGTTCTGTACCAAAATGTACACAATTTAGTAATAATACAAAATGTTAACTCTGCAACACAGAATGTCAGTCAAATCCACCAGAATGAACACTGAACCACAATTTATTGCCAGAACAGTGTTACTTTAAATAAGATCACTGAATGAACATAGAAACAAAGTAGTTCCAGCTTTCCTTAAATAAAATGGTAGCTATTAGCAACAATACTGCAGGAAGATAAACATTCATGATATTTCATATTTACATGCTATCATATCATATCTAGCATGTAGTATGTCTTCATGCTTGCACATTAGCTTTATGAGCTCATTACAATAATATTAATGTGCTGATGTACTACAAAACAAACCATCATGATTTATATCAAATTTGCACATTAGAAGAGCACCTCTGCTAGTCACCTATTTAGGAATGCCACTGCACTCCTGCAAGAATGCCAGTCCAGTCCACTGATTCACCCCCCAAAACACAAAAAAACCCCAAACCAAACAAAAATATCCCCTTATCATCAAGCATATTAATTATTTTCTTCCTGTGATTAACTAGGCAGCACAATGCATTTAGCAATATTCCCCAAAGGTAATTCAAACCAGAGTAAACCTGGCTTTTCTGTTTTACATTAAGAACACCTGAGACTGCTTCACTGGTCCAAGTACAATATTTTGATACAAAACCTGCTTGTTGCGTTAACATGTCATTTCACTGAATTCCCTTAATTAGTACAGTTCATTGAAAAAAATGGTAAGATTTCTTCCTAAAATAAATACTCCCCCCCTCAAAAAGAAAGTTTTAAAGGAACCAAAACATTAAAAAACCCCCTAATGTTAAAAGAACAGTGTGATCTTCTGACTTCATTTTATCTCAGCAAAAACCGTGGGTATACACCTGTTCCTATGGAGTAAGTGTCAAACACTTGAAAAAAAGAAAGAAAGAAAACGAAGGAATATACAAACACACTGTACCTTAAGAGACTTATTTTCAAAGAAGTGTAAACATCTGTTCTTGACTCCTGTTGTTTGAATGCACTCCTATCAAAAAAAGTTTGAGAAACTGCATTTGCTTAAAAATCTATCTGACATGATTGATTTTGGCATCACCAGTTTTAAAGTCTTTTTTCTACCTGAACAAAAATCACAAAACAGTTGAAGATGCCATTTTCCCTACTTCAATACAGATTACATTTAACAGTTCAGAACTTTATAGGTCACAAGTTTTCCATGAAGGAATAACCTAAAATGTGGAGTTAAAACATAGAATGCTGCTTAGCTGAAGCAGCAGCAAATTAAGTACTATATATAGACAGAGGTTTCTATAAACTAATAGGATTCAACAGAACTGTCTTATAGCCCAAGACCTAAATTTTGTATGTGAACAAAATTAAAACTGGGGATTCATGGAAAGTGATTAGGCTTGCCGTCACTTTAAAAAACATGCTTGTCTAACTGTAACATAAAGAAGGCAAGGATCAGTGCATTCAAGCCAAGTTTAGACCTATTTTTTTTAATTCTGCAAAGTACATTACTCACTTCTCAGCTTTGTGGTTACCAGGAGCTTAGTAGTCAAAAGAATCTCAACCTGTAAAACCATAAACCGGACCCTTTATAAGATGTGTAAGAGTAAGAATTCCAAAGCCATGTTCAAGGCATGTGACAGGACTTCTCCCATGAAGTCATCTCTAACCACTGAAGAAGGTCAAAGGCGTAAGTAGTCTCACACAAGTCTGCTGATCTCTCAGTTCATCTTACATAAATTGAGTTGAAGGTGATTTTCATTCTAAACTTCACATAGGTCTTTTTTTCCCCTGTGCACCCTGTCAGTTGCTACAACAATTCTTCATTGCAAAGCCATTTTAGTATTCAAGCTGCCTTCTTAGTGCAGGTTCCTTGAAGATCTTGTAGATTTATTTTTGACCTAATAAAAACAGTAAGATAACTACATTATATAAAATGTTACAGCACTATTTATGTTGCAATTATTCATGTAACTATTATTGAATCTCGTACTTGGAAGAAAGGCAAAATAGCAGAGAAAGATAAGAATTTTTCCATTTCTTACCTGTTGTGGATCATGTGGCTTTTGACTAGATGCCCAGCTGCCAGAGCTGCCATTAGTGATAATTCCCCTGCCATCACTGTAGCACAAACAATTTTAGCAAGTTGACGGGCATTTTCACCAGGGTTATCTTGGCTTGCACCTTGAACCCCTAACATCTGGAGAGAAAAATATGCAATATTACGCTACGAAATCTACGTAAATTTATGCTTGCTCTAGTATTAAAGTAAGTCATTCCAAATGATATCAAATCAACCAGTTTTAAGTCTCTTTTTAATATTAAAGATCTTAAGCTTTAGGAACTAGATACATGAACTAGATACATGAAAACAATTCATTAGATTATTCTTAAATTTTCATACCAAATCCACTGAGTTTCAAGAAGGCCCATTCGCACATTACTCAGACTCAATATACACAACATGAAAGTGAGCTTTGATTTAAGAAGCTAAGCTCCTTTAAACTTTCTGATTTATACCTGCAAACACGCCTGCTGTGGGAGCAAGTTGGTGCCTCCGCCAACAGTTCCTATTTCTATAGAAGGCATTGTGCAGCTGATGTACAGGTCTTCGTTGGTGGAACCAGTTCGCTCCATCAAAGTGATGCAGTTAGAGCTGCCTACATTCTGCGCAGCATCCTTCAGATTAGGAAGGCAAAACAAAGCACAAACAAAATACTTAACTGTGTGGTTAAGAATTACTGAACTAAAGAAAACCTGAACCGGGGGAAAGCAAACCTACCTGACCACAGGCTATGTAGATAGCTGTCACAATGTTTGCTGCATGTGCATTGTAGCCACCTATGCTACCAGCCATCGCAGAACCCACCAAATTTTTATTTATATTGACTTCAACAATATCTTCTGTAGTTGTCTTCAATACCTAGACAAAGTGATACACTTTTATTACACCGTTCCTTACGCAGGAGTAGAAATGCACTATTTATGGTTAATAAGCTCTTGCCCCTTGTTTGCTTCCACATGGAATTTGACTCAATCGTTGTCCTAGATACCTACTTATATTTTTGTTCAAAATGAGCCTTTTCAAATGCAGGCTGCGTTATCGAAGTAACAATGGAAAAGTCAGTGCAAAGGGTTGGACTTGCACAGGCCTTTAAGAAAAGCTTACCAGCTACCTTCTCCATTTCAAATTCTCACTTATCTTCAGAATGAAGCAAACAAAATCAACTTGACAGAAATATCCCACTAATTCACCTTGACATGATAGCAACATTCCTCCCAAGTTGCTCTGGACACTAAACCCTCCTCAGTTTTGCTCTGCATAAGAATACAGAGCTAAACTGAGGAGTTCAAATACAAACCACAGTGCTACACTGTTAAGTAAGCACTGTACACAGTAATATCAAATCAAATGGCACATTTATATGATACTAAGTGTATTTTGAAACCTTCAGATATAAGATGTACACTGAATTTAGTATAAAAATGATCAAAGAGAGCAAAAAGAGAGTACTGTGAGTAAAATTCAAGATACTCCAGTGTAGCAGGAATAGCAACTGATGACAGAGATCTGCACAAAGTCTATAACACTGACAAAAATATAGTTTATGTATTAGAGTTCGATGTAAGTGAATGTAGTGATGTACATGGCTGGGTATTGGGGAAAAACATCACAAATTTACCTAAAAACTATCCATGCCCATTACAAACTGACTGGCTCCCCATTACTACTATGGAATGCAATCTCGTAGCTAATAGATATTGCCACTGAATCAACTGTAAAAATGACAACAATATGAAAATTAGGAAACCACTAGGAAGCAAACCCAGAAGACATAAATTATGTCAATGTACAAATCCAGCCTGCACACACACTCTGAATTCTGTACCCAGAAATTTTAGAACTGAAAAAGATCTAGAGATACTGATGTTCAAAGACATGCTTAGAATGTCTTTTACTCATTCCTCAGAGAGAAACTAGTACTTTTCAATCTGGAACTGAGAATGGCTGGCAAGGTGGAAGAGCTGTGTTATAACTACAAAATCTTGAGCAGCAGAAGATAAGAGCCTTAAGTATCTATTCCAGTACAAAACTAGGGCATCAAATGGAATCAACAACAAGGAGGAGGTAGTTCTCATACAAGGTGCAGCTACACTGTGGAATTCTGCCTGGAATTCTAGTGATATAAGTTTACGTAGTTTCACAAAAGAGACTGGACAAATTACTGGGGGAAAACAAAAAAATGCATTGAATACAAAAGCAGCAATTCGGAAAACGTTGAACAAGTTGATGGAAGACTGTGCTGAGTATGGCGTAGTAAATTCCTCCCCGGATATTGCCTCTCATGGCCAGTGCTGGCAACCAGGGGACAAGCAATAGATTTGTCTGACAGGTAGAAGATTCTAAGATAGCTCTGATGATGTAGGACAAGTTTGACAGAGGCTGTGTTCACAAGGCACTGTTCACAAGGGTTACCCTTCGTCAGGCAAGATGCTAAGGCAGCTTTGGAATTAAGTGAAGCACCCGATTATCTGTTTTCATTGTAGTAAATATAAACTTTGAAGAGAATGCCAGGTTTGCGTGAGAGACAACAAATGAGTGAAATGATCAAGACTGGGCTTAATGACAGGCAAAACCCCACAATGTAAAAATCTGTCAGACCGTGGCATAATTTTTCAAAGGTAAAATGTGGAAATGCTCATACCTTCAACTAGATATGCATCATTAAATATATGCACATTATGTCACAAAAGAGACCATGAAAGGAAAAAAATATTTATTCTCTCAGCAAAAATGGCTTATCCTACAGCAGTTCTGACAACACATGTAAGAATTATCCTCACCTGGAAAATCTTTGTAAAATGTATGCATTTTTATAAACAAGTAAAAACAAGCAGACACTTACTTCTCTAACAACCTTGGCTGGAATGACGGCTTCACAGACAACAGACTTCCCTCTTCCTTCTATCCAGTTTATAGCAGCAGGTTTTTTGTCTGTACAATAGTTACCACTAATAGCTATTACCTGGAGATCAGGAAACTCTTCACTCAACCTTGCCAGTGCTTTTTCAGTACCCTGTTAGAAAAGAAACAAATAAAAGGCTAGGTGTATCATTATGGTTGCAAAACAAGCTACTCAAGGACAGCGGAACAGCAAGATTAGATTAAGTCTAATCAGATTTTCAGTTACAGCTCAAGAAAAGAACGTAATTTCAGGAAGGAATCTGAAACAGCAGAAACCCCCACCCACCCTATTATCACTATAGTTTTTCTAACCATTTTGGGAATTACATGGGGAATAATTGGTTCTTCCCAGTACATATGGATTCTCTATACGCATTCTAAGTGCATGGGCATATGGTTACTGTACTGAAGATACAACATGAACTAAGTCAAGCACTACAGACATGAAATTAATTCATTTTGGATGCAGTGGAAAGATCTTCTGCACACTAGGAAGTCACACAAAAAGTCTTCTATATTTACTACCTATCACCAGACCCATTTATGTAATGGTTCTGATAGACTTAAATTTTATAGAGAATAGGCAAAGGGCATTAGTTTCAAACAGCACAAGGTGTTCCAAGAATCTATGGATCATATCTCTCCAGTTCTTCCATGTGTTTGCATGAAAACAAACAAATGAAGCTAGAGAACACGCTTCTGCTGCCATTGACCAGATTCCTAATATAATTCCTAATTTTCAAGGAAGTGATCCACACAGTAACAGATTAACTGCTGTTGGACAAAATCTTTGGCCCAAAGCAACAGAGTGACCAGCTTAACTTCCATATTATCAAGAATACTTTCTTTAAATATCAACAATAAAAAATATCCAAATACAAAGTTACTTTTTTTCTTTCTCATCCTATTCTTGTTTACACTTGACTAGGTCAAACTCATTTATTATTTTATAGCACTTCAAACAGCGCTATGTCTTATCTTTCTGGCTTCACATGCCAGGTAGTCACAGGTTGATAAGCTATTATCTATTTTTAAAAGAAATACACATTTATTAAAAAGTCTTAAGGGGAGTGGTCTTACTTTTGAAATCATATTCATTCCCATTGCATCTCCTGTTCCAGACTGAAAACGGATATAAAGGTTACGACCAGCCAAACTGATGAGAAGTTTCTGTAGGCGGGCAAACCTGCAAGAAAAAACTTAACTATTACTTATAAGCCTCAAGGGAAAAGATTAAGTTAGTTTTAAGTAGCAAAATTTCAGTAACTCATTGCAGATAGTGTTGTTAACGACACTGTTTCCTCCTCCTTCAGCACAGAAAAAACCCCTTCAGCTACTATGCACATAGCTCTGAGTGAACACCTCAAAAATCTTCACTGTAAAAATGTTCACTGTCTCATGTTTTCTGTCTTTGAACTTCATGACATAAAATTCCCTGAGCTAACATACATAAAATTAATTCGTGTTACCTAAAACATCTGACTACCAGATATAAACTAAAAATGAGGCCTTTGGAAATTCTTATGTCAGTTTACAGCAAGGCAAAACCCATGCTACCCTCAACAGTGCAAGCTCCACAAGTCAAACAAACTGCAAATAGCACCGTAAGTTGATTCTGGCTGAAATACACGCATGTCCTTGGCTGACAAAACTTTGGCTGGAACAAAACTAGTAAGGAATTGTCTCTTTGAACTTTCCTGAAGAAAGCAGGTAATTCTAAGTCTTAAAAAAACCTCTAGGGCTTGAAAAGTAGACTTATTCTTAATACTGCTTTACATTTTCTAGCTTTTCAGTTCTAGCATTACTTTATCCTGTATTCTCTGGAACCTCATAAATTAATTATTAACATTAGTAATATAATCTGAAAGGCTAGGTTCCAAACACTGAATTACTTTTTGCATTGTAACTACTAAAAATCCAAGTAAGATTTTATGTTTGTTTTAAATACTTAGAGAAAATAAATAATGTATTAAGTATTATGCAGTACGAATGTATTTGTTGCTAAGATACAGTTGTTTACCACTTATCATTAGAAAATGTTTATTACTGGCCTTGGCACACAGACAAAGTGAGTTCTGTTCTCTTAGATTCACACTATGCAGGACAGCCAAAATTAAGATGTAATTTCCTGTACTGCAGTACACCACAAAAACCCAGGAGCTTTCTATCATCCACAGAAGTCTTACGTCAGGGAATAAGGCTGGAATAGCCATTGTACTAACCTACTCGTGCTGTCAAAAGCTTCCTTCATTATTTTAAAGCCTTCGGGGCTTTCAAGCCAAACTTTCACTTCTGCAGCATGGCAAGCAGTGGGCAGCCTTACAACAGGTCCTCGAGTCATCCCATCTGCCAGAATGCGGCTACTTGCTCCTCCACCAAGCTAAAAATCAAAGCAGAAAGGAAACAAAGTAAGATTACTGAAAGTGAGTGTTAGTTTTTAGGATATCAAAAACATGCCTTTTATCAACCCAAATATGTTTTACAATACAGGAAGTTTTTCAAGCCTGTCGAGTAATACTTACACATATTGCTCTACACCCTCTGTTTGTGCTTGCTACAAGACATCCCTCTGTTGTTGCCATTGGCACCTGAAATTCTTTGTTATCCAAAAACAGTGGTCCTGCTACACCTACAGGAATAGGCATATATCCAATCACGTTTTCACAGCAAGCTCCCATAACCTTACAAAAAAAAATACAAAAGGTATCACTGAGGTTACACTAACAGCGGTATGGTACAGCACGTTACATACTATGCCTGTAACTACAACAAGGTATCTCAGCAAAACCCCCACAACCCTACCCACAAAGCAACCAATTCCCACCTCAAAAAGTTAACAGCTACAGCTATCAACAGCTAATGCCACTCAATCTAGTATTTGGCAGACGTATTAGATCTTACTAAGTCTTAAACACTATTAAAAAAATCCCAATACTGTTACATGAATTTTAAATTAACTTCCATTTTAACTTGAGCTCAAGGTAACGTTATCATTCTGCTGCTCAGAATTGTACATCTCCGAGATAAGGCAGTTGCATACTTTGTTAGGAGTATGCAACTACCTTATTCTAAGTTTAGGCAAACCTCCCTAGGAAGGTAGTGGCTTACGTTTGCCTTTTTTTTTTTTTTTTCTACCCCCGGCTACATCAGTTTTGACCAAGCTCATTGTTAATTCATATGCATCACTGAGCATCTACTTCATGTATTTGGAACATGGTTTTACAGTGAATTTCACCTGTCTGCCTTTTACTTACCAAAGAATAATTATAATTCCTATATGGAAGATATTGCAAAGATGAAGGTTCAGGAAGTTTCTCAGATAACATCTGTCTGCGAATGGACACACCTCGCTCCTGTGTTTCCATCAGAGTTTCCAGTTTGTATGCAGGAATACGCTTAGCATTAACAAGGCTGATAACCTCAGCATCAGTAAGGAATTTTGCTCCTTTCTGGAAATGTAAAGAGTAGGGAGGGAAAATACAGATTCTCTTGGTAAAAATCCTTTTAAATTTCCAAATAACAAAGGGTAACGACTTGACTTTGACATTACCAGAGTACATCTACATGAACCAACTGCTAACGTCAGGTTTTATAGTAGGTCAGGATATGATCAAAATCTTGTATGCATACATGATGAAGCTTCAACGACTATGGCATGTCATTAATGATGAAGCTGCTCCCCACCCTGACTGCCTGGCAGAGAAGTGACTTCTAAAGGGTTTTGTTTTAGTCCTGACCCACTACCCAAGTTACTGAAGCCATATAATTTTCTGAAGAATAACACATAATCAATAGGATCATTTAAAAATTGGAAAATGAGCTGTAAGAATTCTTAAATCAGATGCTGCAGCAGAGGTTAAAAAAGTTCTTTTTCCCATACCTCTGCATTTCCAAGTATACGAACACACTCCTCAATAGAACGTGGTTCCTTAGGTAACTCAATTTCTTCCTCTCTTCCATTAAAAAATGAGAAAGTATCCACAGCGTTGCAACTGCCAACTACAAATGTAGCCTTGGTTGACGACTCTGCTAATACAGGTTTTATGACTTCCGCTGCATAAAGGCAATTAAAACGAAACTTGGTTTACAAAGTGCTTAAGTTCTGATTCCAAATACAACATGCTAACTCAGATTTCACTACTTGTTCCAAATACTAGGAATATGTTCAATAAAATTCTAAAAATTACCATTTCCATCTTTGGGAACTAAAGCCTCTTCTACTGTGTTAGATTTCTGGTTGTTTTTCAGAAGTCCAGACTGCTTCCGGCAACAATTCTCAGGGACTTTTTTCTGGACCATCACTGGAGATGTTATGGGATTCTTCAGTGACAGTGTGGATTCAGTCTCTGCTTGCTCAAAGAAAATATATTTGACAGCAAGGAGAAGGGCTAATCCAAGAGTGATTACTTGTTCAATATCCATACTGGCCATTCTGAAAAAGACAAACACATGGTCTATACAATATGTTGTTTGTAACAGCATTCTGACATCCCTTTGCTTTAGAAAGGGCAATAGTTGCAGCTTAATTTATATATTTGGCAGGAATTCCAGTCAAAAGACATCTTCTACCAGGTCATTCAAGTAAGCTGTGTCAGGGTAAAGAAACACTCTAACACAAGAATTTTCAGGTTCATTAAACAGTTACTAAATCTTGGCTAAAAAGCAGCCCCAATAATAAAAATGACTTTAAAGTAGTCACTAACGACTGATCAAATCGATTACACACCTAGTTCCCAATGACAAATTAGGAAGTTTCAATTATCATCCTCTACCAATAATGACTACTATGATCCAAGCCGAACTTTAAGAGAGGGGGGGAAAAAACCTCTAAAACTGACAGCTCTGAGTTTTCAATAGTAGTAAGGAAATACAGGTGCTCCTAACTTCAGTTAAGCTGAAGGTAAAGCAATAGTGACATGGCTTTTGCTCTTCTGTCTGAACAGTCAGAAACTCTGCATAAATACTCCAGTGCAGTCAGAAAATTTATTTTCCAGTGCACTCTGAAAGGTGTCAGTGCTACTGGGAAAAGACAAGTGTTTTGATGCACACAGGACAGCTGTCTCCTGATCATGCTCTTGATTACTTCAAGGAGATTGGACGAATGGCATGGTATCAAAATATTTCTTATGAAATGTCATCTCCAGTTCCAAGAAATCCTACAGTGGTCATATCTGCAAGTTAACAAGCGTTGTACCCTAGGACCACAGCTTGGCAGTACTGGAGAACACACACTAATCAAGGAAACTTCTATTCTGTGAAGTTGCCTACCGGGAAAGGTAGAACTGCCATAATGAAACATTCGGTTCAATTCTCTTCGGTGCATTCTCATCCAATCCCACTGAATTTTCTACAGTACTGTTCTGAGCAGCTGGTTCTGCTATCCAACGGCTGTGGGCATGAACAAGAACCAAACCCAGCGACTGTATTAAAAACACAAAACAACAAACAAATATTAATTTTTCAACTGTAACTAGGTTGTTGTAATCTAACCTACAAAAATTAAAAATTTTCTTTTTTATTTCTTTGGGGTTTAGGTTTTTTTGGTTTCCCACGCCTTGAAAGTCTAAAGGCCGATTTTCCACACCCCTTATCAATGGCCTTTTGTAACACTCACAGCTTTGAGCCTGTCATACCACGTCCTTCCTCTTACTAAAGTAATAAAGCAAAGGAAGCTGAGGGTACTGTCAGGGTAAGAATAAGGGAGTTAGTCACATGGAAAAACCCTGAGTGTTTGGCACAGAAATGGCACACACAGGAAGGCTTTAGGTATAGATACAGAGGACATTATTAACAACTACCACAACAAACAAGACTAATGGGATGCAGAATACAAGTCTATAGAAAACAGAAGCTTGATTCATTGCACCAGGACACCTTACTAATTGCAAAAGCATAAGTAAAAAAAAAAAGAGCCACAAACCATAATCATTTTGACCCTCTGTGTTACAGGATTTGGTTTATTTTCTTCTTCTTCCAGAACACGAGCAAAATGGCTAAGCTGCCATATAGGGCGCCCTTCGCGGCTCTCTCTCGAAAGCTGCAAAAATAACAAAATTTAAAAACAGGTCCTATTTAGTACATATTAGAAAAACAAACCAGTGAGCTTCAAGTGGTATTTTTATTTGATCATTAAGAAACAACCAACAGAAGAGTTAACCCACAATCTACTGTCAGTCTGCATTAGTGAAAAACTCTGGAGAGCAAATAATTTACAGTATAGTTCAATTACTCTGTCCGTGTGATGGATTTACACCAGCATTAGCCAGTTACTGTCACCAGCTGAGCCACCATAACTCAGGAAGACGAACATGCTCGTCAGGAAGACAAATATGCTGCATATAACTCCATGAAGAAATGAATAGCCTGCAAGTGCAGGATCCAAATACTAAGCTTGATGTTGTCTTGAAGTTGGTCTTACCTCTAGTACCAAGGACACACAAGCTGGAAAGAAGGTCATGAAGACAAAGTAGTTGGCAAGAACAGACATACAGCCGAAGCAGCACATAATTTCAAGTTGTCGTACACCTGCATAGAAAAAGAAGAAATTTTTTACATTTGGATATGCAATAGGCCTTCTACATACCTGAAGTGCTGCAGAAGTAAGAAGAAGCCATTAAACTCACATTGCAGATTATATAGGGAACTGTCTAGATTAATAAAAACCAAGCATGTTATGCCCTAGTCATTCTGTATTAGGTTATTCGAAGCACAATATGTATTCATGGTATGGTATTTACAGAAAACTGTCCTGGTTTCAGCTGGGATAGAGTTAATTTTCTTCTTAGTAGCTGGTGCAGCGCTGTGTTTTGGATTTGGTGTGAGAACAATGCTGACAGCACACTGATGGTTTTAGTTGTTGCTGGGCAATGTTTAAGTCAGGGACTTCTCAGTTTCTCAGGCCTGGCCTGCCAGAGGGCTGGAGGGGCACAGGAAATCGGGAGGGGGCACATCCAGGAAAGCTGACCTGAATGAGCCAGAGGGATATTCCATACCGTATGGTGTCATGCTGTAAACATCATAAACTGGGGGAAGGAGGAGGAAGGGGGGACCTCTGGCATTATGGTGCCTGTCTTCCCAAGTAACCGTTACGTGTGATGGAGCCCGGCTTTCCTGGGGATGGCCGAGCACCTGCCTGCCCATGGGAAGTGGTGAGTGAATTCCCTGTTTTGCTTTGCTTGCGTGTGCGGCTTTTGCTTTACCCATTAAATCATTCTTATCTCAACCCCTGAGTTTTACATTTCTTTCTGATTCTCCTCCCCACACCTCTGGGTGAGGGTGGAGCAAGCAAGCAGCTGCATGGTACTTAAGTTACTGGCTGGGGTTAAACTGTGACAAAGTGTAATTCTACATAAATACAAATAATTACGGTTCACCAAGATTTTAAAGCTTCACACCAAAAGCTTGAAACTTCTCAGTTATCTAAGCAAAAACCAAGCAGCCAACAATTAGGGGCTGAGTGGCTGGAAAGCTGCCTGGGGGGCAGCGGCTGGGCATGAGCCAGCAGGTGCCCAGGTGGCCAAGGAGGCCAGCAGCACCCTGGCTGGTGTCAGAAGCAGTGTGGCCACAGGGCAAGGGAAGGGACTGTCCCCCTGCACTGGGCACTGGTGAGGCTGCACCTCGAACCCTGTGTTCAGGTTTGGGCCCCTCACTGCAGGAGGGACGTAGAGGGGCTGCAGCGTGTCCAGGGAAGGGCAAGGGGCTGGGGAAGGGTCTGGAGCACAAGGCTTGTGAGGAGCAGCTGAGGGAACTCGGGGTTTTCAGCCTGGAGGAGGCTCAGGGGGGATCTTGCTGCTCTCCACAACTACCTGAGAGGCTGTAGGCAGGTGGGGGTGGGTCTCTTCTCCCAGCTAACAAGCAATAGGACAAGAGGAAACGGCCTCAAGTTACTCCAGGGGAGGTTTAGATTGGGTATTAGGAAAAAATTCTTTATTGAAAGGGTGGTCAACACTGGAAGAGGCTGCGCAGGGAGGTGGTGGAATCGCCATCCCCAGATGTGTTTAAAAAACACATAGATGTGGTGCTTAGTGACATGGTTTAGTGATGGGCTTGGCAGTCCTGGGTTCATGGTAGGACCTGATGATTTCAGGTCTCTTTCAACCTAAATGATTCTATGATTTGATGTATTGACATCCCTTCTGAAAGGTGACCTATTAAGTGCTCAGGCAGTAAGAAACGGTATACAGTCCACCTACTCTTTCACAAGCCTGGTATCCAGAAAAAGTCTATTAGTTATGTCACACATGCACTACAGAACTGCCTTAGTAAAGATGAAAGAGCAAACAGTATAAATAATTTTTTTAAAAAATCAACTGTATGCTATGCCAAAATGAGTTCTTCCCTAGATGGAAACAGGAAAGCAGCTTACTAATAAAAAATACCCTGAAAAGGTCCAAAACAATTAGAAAAGCAGTTGTTCTGAAATATGTCCTTAAGGCATACAAAATAGTTTAAAAAACCTCCAGAGATAAAAACCAACAGACAAAACCAAAAACGCAAACAAAACCCCACTTTAGCCCTAGCTATGGAACTTTGATTTATTTTACAAAAAAATTAGTATTTACACATGGAAACCCTTTTCTCACTACATTTAACTGTTCTCTTTTTAAGGAAAGACAACTGCCACTGCACAAAGAACTGATGAAGATCAAAAGACTGAGTAAGGAAAAAATACAGCAAAAGATCAGTTATTTTTAACTGAACTAGAATAACTTTCTTCACTTGGAGTAGTTTTTAGAAATACTCAGGTTTTGCAGGAATACAAAATAAGTGTGCATGTACTGAAAGTGTAACTCACTTTTAAGAATGCCAAGAGAATATTTCAGCAGCTACTTTATGATGTTAATAGGAATGACTGGAATGATAGAAGGTCTTAATTTTATGTAAGCAGCTGCACAGAAGTCCATTCCCACTGCACAATGCTCAAGGAAAGCTGCTACCTGTATTTCAGACTTTTTAACACGTACATATTATTCATATCTGGAGAAAACTAGTAATATAGGCTAATTAGAAAAGCAAATAGATAAAGTCACTCCACTCGCATGGGTCGCGCCTACACTACTTTAAACTCTCAATATCCCAACATCTTTCAAATAGTCTTTTTTAACTGGAAAGATTCAGACCCTTAGATGGTATCACCCACCTGACATAGTACCAACACCAATCACAAGACACTCCACAAGGGCATCCAGTGTAAACGTAGGGCCTAAAATTGCCATTCCACGCGAAATATTTTCTCTTACTTCATCCTAAAAAGAGAAATTTATGTACATTAATATAAAGACAAAAATCAAATTAAGGGAGTGTACACAACCATGACCAGTAAATTGAATAGTATTATGGTGATAAGGCCTTTTAAAACATATATTGAAAATGGAACTATTATGTAAGAATACATTCTTCAATTGCTTTATTTTCTGTAAGTTATCTGAAAGTCTTTATTTACACCAGATTATTTAATTTTGATTAATTTCTATACCTTTGGCTCATCAGTATTCTAAACTCCTACAGTACTGGTGGACAAAGACTTTAATTGCAGCACATTCAGAAGAACAATACTTCTACACTTTAAGACATAAAATAAAAGCCTTTTACATCATGGCATTTCAAAAGTTCGTGCAACCACATATGTGTATTCTAACTTTTATTGTTTTATTATTTAACTCTCTAGACTCAGCTGACAGAAAAGAGGACAAAAAAAAAAAACCACTAAAACTTTCCACTGTGGGGGAAAGGGATTTCCTCCAGAAGCCAAGCATGGCAAATTCTACAGGGTCTGCTGCTGGTTTTTTTGTGATAGTGGTTTTGGGGGAAGGTAGAGAGAAGCTGTAGGGAAAACCTACATGTGAAATACCTTCTTGAAAATAAGTAAAAAATTCTGTTCTTGCAAGTATTATAAAATAATATACAACGCACTATAATAATACCATACATATAAAGAATGTGCAATATATGCTAGATTCTAATATATTAAAGTATAATATACAATATTTTTGCCACAATTAGTATGCTCAATTACAACATATGGTATTTTTTTGGTATTTAATATACTAAATATACTTTTGTTGCAGAACTTAGAATACTGGGGAAAAAAGTTACAATCTATGACAAGCAAGATGTCCTGTCAATCCTCCCTGTTGTGCTGCGTTAATTGCATTAGAGCATGAATGTTTCTGTCTACACATATGCTATGTTTGTTCTGCTAAGATTTTGTCTAGAAATATGCTTCTTCTGTTCTCAGCACTGTAACACTAGATGTCTCTTCATATGCCGCTCCTGAGCCCTAGAAATTAACTTTTTTCTGTCAATACCTGTTCTAGGGAAGAACAGTTTGTCTAGGAACTCTAGCCTCCTTAGCTAAGCCTTAAGCACCACCAGTTCTAAAGTTCTGAACCTGTAAAGTACTCATACATAAAATTACCTTAGGTCACATGAACATGCACACTAATTTTATGGTGTTATTATTCACTTGAACACTGACCTGGATCGACAACAAGAGAACAGACTATCTGGATAAAATCTGCCCCTTTTTATATATCACCAATAAGGTATTCACTTGTAGTACGTCTCTTAATCCGGATTATTCATACAATCATAGAACAGTTTGGCTTGGAAGGGACCTTAAAGGTCATCTAGTTCAACACCCCCTGCCACAGGATGAAGTTCACCTTTGAACATTAAAGTTAAAAGATCCACTGGGAATAAAATAAAAAAAATCCACAAACCAACCAAACAAAAATCCCAGACCCCCTGACCTGTGAGTTGGAACTGAGTGCAAATTTGGCTAATGCACTTGCTCTCGACAGATCAATCAGAAGCAGGAAGAATGGTAAAGCTTCACTGAAAAAAAAAAAAAAGAGGCATATGTTAAAATTCAATGTTTATTGTACAGGAAAGAAAATTCAAGCAAGAAATCCAGAATAACAATTCATTACTTACTTCAAACCTGTCAGTTCTTTATCCAAGAAATGAATTACCACTGTGCTAAAAACAAAACTTGAGAAGATTGTGAAGAGGCCAGCAATACCTTTAAAAAAAAAATTGAATTTTTTTTATTTATATATGGGGGGGGCGGGGGGGGGGGGGGGGGAGAAAAACTATACTTTTAGATCAATCCTGCAGCAAACAAATTACAATTCTCATGTCTCAGAGTGCATTCAACAGCAGTCGAGTTACAAACTGAAGTACACGGTATTTTTGAGCTTATTTAAATCTAAAATTTGTACTGCATTCAAAGTAAGACTAAGAAATAAAATCCATAAATCCTCTCATTCATTATTAGCAAAAATGAAAGCTAGCCTAAACAACTCCGTATTTTTAAGTGTTCTAAACAGTAATAATCAATTCTTTCAAAAATTACATTTCCTGTGTTTATATAATCCTACACAATCTCTCTTAAAAAAAAGCATTTTGATAGATGTAGAACATTTATTCTGCTATATAACATAATTAAAATTACCCTGTTCTGTACAAAAGTATTAAAATTCTAATGTTTATTACCAATTTATACTAAAAAACCCACAATTAAAATGCATACAGCAAATGCAAAAATCAGACACAGTACCTAAAATGTATTTTGATCCAAGCTGCCTTAGGTTCTGAAACTGGAAATATATGTAAAGGATTGCTATACAGCGCGTGATTGTCAGGATGATGATGTCACTGCTCAGAACATCCTGTTTGAAATACAAAGCAACTGAGTTAGCTTTTACATTAAGCAGTAACTTGTTAAGTTTTAGTAATAAAATCCGTTGGGAAGCTGCACTAAAGATGAAGTTTCAGAATGAAGTATCACTGCTAGTCTGTCTTACAAACTCACAAAGTGTTACTATAAGGTTTTTTTTTTCACTAGATACTGTGCAACTGAAAGTTAAATTTAATGAAAACCTTCTGCAGTGCATCACTCTTTGCATACAGGTTTAATATCAAGAATGGGAAAAGGCAGCAATAAAACAGTTTCTGTATAGCTGCTACCACAACCTGATCTTATTCTACAGAAAAACCTGGATCTACTGATTAAAGGTGTGTACTATAACATGAATTTACATCCTTACTTCTTCAAGTTTGGGGCATTCATAATTCCAGCCACATATCTTATCATTCCCAGTGAACATCTTCATGGACATCATACAGATGGTGAGAGTCACTGTCCCCACGATGACTTCCCATGGATGAGAGGCCACAAAAAGGCCGTGCATTCGAAAGAGTCTGGACAACATTTTCAAGACTGTTTTTCTATACTTGGCAAACCTGCAACAAAGGAGTATTTCATGTAAGCAAGTACAAGATTCAGGAAAAAAAAGATACAATTTCTGCAAGTCATCCCTCAGAAAAGAAACCAAAACCAGTGAAATAAAAGATGAGTAGGGAGACTAATCTTACCTTTCAACCTTCCATGTAAAACCCATTTATTTCTAGCCTTCTGAGATACAGTATCTGCTCTTGCCTTCTCAATCTTTTTTTTTTTTTTTTAATACACATCTTCCTTATTTCTTCAAGGTCTTACTAGTAAGTCTCCACCACTCTCAACATCTCAGTATCTTCCTGTCACACAATTTTGATACCACTTTGACACCAACATCTTGTTTTTACCACCTGTGTAAGCACTCACTAAATTATCTTACTTCTTTCTACTCACTCTTCCCATCAAAAATACTGAATAACTTAATTTTAACTATGTAAACTACCAACTAACCACTACTGGTAATGCTCAACTTCACCAGCAGGAATTGCAGCGTTACCTTGCTCTGACTGTCTTCTCTGCTTTCTTCTCAATATTCTCCAGTGATTCAAGTCAATCACATTCGAAACAGTTCCTTCTTCATCTCAAGCATGAGTCCTTCTCACATACTGATTCTGTGACAGTCATCTTGCACCCATAACTAATTCCCAGGTTACTGATGGATTTCACCATTCCCTCTCTGCTTTCACCAGGTAACAAATATTTGACAGAAATTCTCACATCTCTCTTTCATGTAACTGAGAATGTGGATGTTCTGTACACCCTTCAGCTACAAACCCCACATCCTGGTCTATTTGATCTGTTGTACCTTTAGACAAGCTCACCACGGATGTTGAATTATGTTTTATAGCATAGAAACAAGATGCCATAAAATCCTCTCTTGTATACATTAGTACTTTGCTCTTCTCACTGCACAAAATCAACAGTTCATAATACTCCTGTGATGAATGTTAGCTATATAACTATACTGTAAAGTTCAAAAGATGCTTAAATGTAGCCTGGCACTGTAAAGATTTTTCTACAGGACTGAGGGCTCTCTACACACTGCCACTTCAAAGTGGATAAAAAAATCTCCATTTGCGTTGCCTTAAAAGTAACAATCCATCCAATAAGGCTTCTGTAAAGACAGTCTTTCTAGTATTATTTCTTTTGCTTGGACATCAAAAATGAAGCTTGTCATACAATGGAGAACGTAACAGACAGGGCAAATTATCTGCGTAGTGTTGCTGAAGATGGCAGCATTATCATGGTTTACTACAAATACCAATCTCAATCTTACAAGCACCAATAGCACCAATCTATTTATCTTTCCACAGTGAAATGTGGCAGGATTTTCATGGAATAAAATCAGGAAAAATCATTGAGGGGACTGCCTTCCTTATGAACTAATTATTTCGTTTCCTGACAGAAAGCTTTTTTCTTTTTTAAAACACAAGAGAACCACTCCTTTTAAAGTCACCATTATCCTTCGTTCTTCCCTATGTAATATAATCTATATAGTTTTGTAAATTTATGTTCCTGCAAAACTGTTCCAGAGTGGCATTATAGCTCTTCCTCTGCAGAATGGAAGGTATCTTCATTAGGACAACTAAAACAAGACACAGCCAGAGGAATACCTTAGTGCCAAAGATTCTGAAACAACACGAAAAATAGAAAATGCATACCAATGTCCTGTGAAAATACAAACACTTTTCAACACCACCCCGTTTCAGGAAAATCTGAATTTCTACTTACTACATGGCTATATAGAGTCCTACCAGTCCTACCTAAAACAGCTCCTAAGTTCTGACAGCTGGAACTACCATCTAAGCAATTAACAGATTGTCAGTAGAGCTGGAAAGATTCCAAAATCTTCCTTTCAGATACTGTGTTTTTCTCACATTTCTAAGCAAAACAGCTTCACATAAATCAGTAAGGGAAAAACGCATTACTTCAACTATGAAAATCGTTATCCATAACAGCTATTATTAGACAATGTTTTATCATTACCTGCTGCTATGAAACACAGGATACCTCACGGCTGATCTTGGGGTTAAGTGAGTGGCAGTAACTCCTAACCTAAAAGGGCTCTTTAAAGCCACCACATTCATTTAACCTGCCTGAAGTGCATGCGCTTTTTTGCTGTGCAGCTGCTATTTCTAGAAAATATTGATGAAGGCTTTATACAATGATTCTGCATTACTGAATGCTGTAAAAAAACTCAATGCATATAATCAGCTCGTATCTCTCGTTCTGTTTAAACCGTGTGTATAGTTACAGTGACTCATAGCTTAAAATTACCAAGACTTAACAGTAAATATAAAGCTAATGTTCAACATTAATAGAATTTTGCTAAATTTCAAAATGGTGGTTCAAAAGGGATGCTTCATAAATCCTATTCAGTTCCTGCTTGCCTTTGTTTTCAATTAAAAATTTCCAGGAGTCTATAAGACAATCTATTCTGGGACTCAAAGCAAAATACAAGCAAAAAACCAACCGCAACACCTCCAAAAACTTAACCAGTGTGTAAAAAGCAAACCAGATCGGTTATATGTAATGCCTTAGAGGTTTCAAGTGGTACGTAACTGGGGGACTCTGCGCTGGAACACGCCAAGGTCTGGTCACAGCGCTCTCACTAACCTCGCAGCACCCACCGGCAGCACCGGCTGCGGGACCAGCACACCGGCCCCCGCCCGGCTGACTCAGCAGCCGCAGCGCTCCGAGGGCAGCGAGCGGGACGCGGCCGGGCGCAGCCTGCGCGGGGCTCGCTCGGACAGCGTGCGGCCCAGCGGCCGGCCGGCCGGCTTTGCTTTCGGAAAGACCAGCGGCCCCCTCGCAGGCCGGCCGCTGCAGCCCCCCGGCCCCGGGCGAACGGCGGCGGCGCGGCCCTCCAGCGGGACCGCCCGAGCCTCCCCCTGCGGCCGCAGAGGCCCCGAGCGCCGCCGGGCGGAGCGGGCCGAGCCCCGCGCAACGGCAGCGCGCCCCGGGGCGCAGCGCGAACCGGCCGGCCCGCCGCGGCCGCGCCCTCGCGCTCCGGCGGCGCCGCGACAGCGGGTCTGACCCGCGGCCGCCGCTCCTCAGGGTCGGCGATGGCGGCGGCGTCCTCCCCCGCGCCGCCGTTATCCGGCCGATCTCCGAGCAGCCGCGGGCCGTCCCCCGGTCGCGGAGGACACGCGGCGCAACGGTGGGCTGCCCGCACCGCGACTGCCACCCTCCCCTACCCCGCCGGCCCCCGCTCACCGCCCCGGCGACGCGCTGCAGCACACAAGCGACGTCCTCCTGGGTCCCGCCGCGCCGCGGACTGAGCCGGCCGCTGCGCTCCGAGCAAGGACACCTGGGGCGCGACACCCCAGCCGCCGCCATCGCCCGATCGCGCAGCCAATGGCGAGGGCCCGCCACGCCCAGCCCGCGGCGCGTCACTCGCTGCGTCGCCCGGGCAACCAGCCGGCGAACGCCGTACGGCTCGAGACCCGATCAGGAGCGGGGAACACGCCATCTCGCCATGGGCTGCCCGCCAATGGGCCGCCGCACTCCCCTCTCCGCATGTCGTGATTGGGCGGCAGGACGCGGCTCATTTCCATACGCGGGTCGGCAGCCCCGCCCTCCCGCCGCGCCGCCGGCGCCGGGCGCCCCGGGCACGCCCCCGCTGCTCCCCGCTGCCTCCCCGCTGCCTGCTGGCGCGGCGCCGGCCCTGCCGGTCCGGGGTGCGGGCAGGCCGCCCCGGGGAGCCCTCCCGGGTCGTGGTGCTCCTGCGGCTCACGCCGAGGCTACCCCTCGCCGTGCGCCTGTGGTGCCGGCTGCGTGCACTTTACCACGACGTTAAGAAACAGCGTAATCACGGGTTTTCTGCTTGTGAAACGGGGTGGTGCCCCCGGCATTCACAAAAAAGTGCAACACATTTACATTTGTGGCTTTGGGGCGAAGAGGAACTGCAACTTTTTTTTGCTCATGAAGCACGGGAGGCTCCTCGTGCTCTTTGGGCACTGAGTCAGGTGCAAGACGGTATATTCGTGGTCGTGGTATGTTGCTCCAGTTTTGCATGGTCGTTTTCTGTCTCTGGGTCTGAGCTTGCAGACTTACCGTGTTGAAGTCCACACCAAACATAATCTGCAAGGATTTTTCTGTGGATGATCTATGCTCTGACTTGTCCCAAACTGCTTCTTAATGTGTGACATTTCATTTAGAAGTATTGCTAGTAGCTCCATGTGGTACTGTGCTGTAAAACATTAATGTGATGCCTCAGAAAAGGGTACGCTGATGAAAACGTTTTGTAAGAACTCCACCCAAAGTGGTTGTGGCCAATGATGAAATCATCTATGCCAGCTCAGTCTTTTACCATGTAAATACACTATCATCTTAAATGTGATGCTTATAAATCCTAATAACTTACTACTGTGCACCCATCTTCCCTGCCAGCTTCTTAACAGTGGGACTTGATGATCTCAAAGGTCTTTTCCAACCTAAATGATTCTATGATTCTTTCTTAAAACTCATGTTTTCTTGATAATCACACTTTCATTACTTGGAAAGAGTAAAGTATTTCCAGTGAGATTTCTGGAGTAATTTGATAATACGCACAGCCATTGCTATAATTGCACATGGATATGACTAAGTCAAAGCAAAACAGCAATTTGTACACAGTTGCAACAATTACGTGTAATTGATACGTAATTTAAGATGGCCTTTAGTGTCTTGCTCTGTTTTGCACACTTTTTCCATAGCAGCGGGTGATGAATATGGTTTGGCAAGTACTAACAATGCTAATTTTATCAAGTTCACTGGGAGCAGGAGTCACTATCATGATTTGGAATTTACAGTCTGTGCAAGTATATGACATCACACTTTGGGCCATCAAGTTTTTGTATCTGTAGCCGTTGCAGTGGCCTGCCTGCAGCCCAGCTTCACACTGATAGAGGCCACAGGAGCAGCACTGACCCCGCTGCTGCAGGGAGGGAAGGAAAGCTAAGTCAGATTGGGCCCGCCTGAGGAAAGCACTGCTGTGATTAACAGCTGATTGCTGGGTTATGTACGAAAGTGCTACTGCAAATACTGTGAAAATCCTGGCAACTAATAGTTGGTTATCTCAAGTGTGTTCCAGCTCTTGAACACACGTACCATTCATTGTGCTCAGGACGCCAAATGAGGTTAGCTGCTTAAACGTGGCCGTGGAAGCGCAAGAATTAGAAAAAGGCATTGATTTCAGATGACACGCAGGTCAGCGCATGCCAAGAGCACTTCGTGGCTCTGCTGAACGATGCGCTTGACACGGCCAGAACCAGCGGCCCCACGCCAGCGAGGAGCCACAGGGTACCACCGACCGCGGCCGCTGGCTTGGGGACAGCACCGCCACCCCAGGCAGACCACTGCCCCGCCCCAGCGGCGCCGGCGGGGACCCGCCTGTCCCTTCTGCCACCGGCCACGCCCATCTTACCGTGCTCGAGGGGCTGAGCCTGCCGGGGACGGGCCCTCCCCCAGCCCCGCCCCCAGCCCCGCCCCCAGCACCGCAAGCCCCGCCCCCAGCCCCGCCCCCCCAGCCCCCGCCTCGGCTGTCGGTGCCGCCGGCGGGAGAGCAGCGCGCCGCCGGGGCAGGCCGCCCCAAGATGGCTGCCGGCGCCTGGTGTGGGGGGAGCTGCGCGGCAGCCATGGGGGAGCAGGGCGGCGGCAGGGACAGCGATAGCGACGAGACCATCGTGGAGGGCTCTGTGACGGAGAGTGATGTGGAGGAAATGGAGCTCATTAGGAGGAGGTGGTAACGCGGTGCCGCTCTCAGCTGCGCGTATCAGTGCGAGCGCGGCGGCAGGTGCGGCGCAGGGAGCAGGGAGGCGACCCGGGGAGAGGCGGCCCGCCGTCCCCCGCCCCCCCCCCCAGCCCAGCGGTGGGTTTGATCACTGGAGAACACCATCCAGCCACACACAGGAACCGTCCCTGCCTGCAGCGGACATGCAGTGCAAAGCAGCTGTCCCGGGTTATTTCACAAACGCGTGTTTTTAGGTTTTGGGGTTTTTTTCTCCCCGCCCTCAGAGCAGTTGTGCGTGCCCTTGGGCCCAGTGGCTCTCAGCGCTGCATGTGGCCCCGTTTATCCTGTGTGCCCGTGTGGGCTCCGAGCTGCGGCCTCCAGACCCTCCTGAGTAACATTTTAGTAGAATTGAAACGCCTCAGCTCCGAGCGAATAAAGAAAACACTATTAAATACAATTGCTGCTGATGTTATTTCTCCACAACTTCAACTTGACTCCGTTTTCATGACATGATCTCTTGTGTTCTTTTAGACATGGCAACTCCAAGCAGCTGCACTTCTTTGTACTAGCTTTGTGGCCCGGTATTGGCTTGGAAATATGTAGATTGGTGATGTAATGTACCTCCCAGACTAAGGTTTTCCTGTGCAGGGTAGCCGGTATATCCTCACAGCCTGGGGGTCCTTCACCGTTGGTGTTAGCATTAGAGGTGCGCTTGTCACTGCCTGGCGAGTGCTGTCCCCACAGCAGAGGCTCAAGATGGCTGCCCTCAGCTGTCCTTGGGTTCATAGGGCTGAAAAGCAGAGCATACAACTGTTTAATGGCATTATTATTATTATCACTATTATTATAACTATTATAGTTATAATTATAATGATTTTATTTTATTTTATTTTGCAAAGGTTGCCATTTAATTATAAGGACATGGCTTTGACAGCTGAAATAATTAATACAGGTAGGACAGAATTCTTTTTTCATTCTGTGTTGGTTTTTTCCGTGAACTATTGCTGTGGCCGTTGCCTGAGTCCATGTTATTTCAGCTTAAGTGTTGCATGAAGTTCATGCTTAATGAACTGCGTG
Organism: Falco naumanni; assembly: GCF_017639655.2. NCBI lineage: Eukaryota > Metazoa > Chordata > Aves > Falconiformes > Falconidae > Falco > Falco naumanni. The sequence continues at coordinate 59,237,619 of NC_054080.1, read as the reverse complement.
TGCACTCATTAGATCCACAGTTTTAGATTATATTTTAGAAGAATGACCAGCACATTTTTAATACTTGAAAACCAGGTTTGCTCTTTATTTCTCCATTCTTCATGTGCACTATAACAGGATTCCTGGCTTGGGAAGTGTTTGAACTTTGATGCAGGGATATCCTTTTTATTTAGATATGTGTATTGTGTTTCAGCAGAATAAAATAAATAGAATCAAAACACATAATGGTCATATAAATGGAATATAAATGGATAATAATATATAACTATAGTTGCATGTGTTATTTAAAAAATAATATTGTTAATATATCCTTTCTTTTTAAATTTAACATACGTTTGGGCAGCGATATTTAGGTGTATGATTTTAAGTGTACTATTAAGTTACTTTAAAAGTAAAGGCATGCACACTCATTTAAAGCTTTAAAATCTTCCTCAGTAACTCCCTTAGAGCAGGTTGCATGAGCAAGCATGTTGGCATTACATAATAGTTTTACTGGTACCTCCTTGGTATTTTTATGTGATACGTTTAACCTGCATCTTGTACATTCTACTCCAGCAATACAGAGACTAGCTAGTCTGTTAAGTGACACAAGGTGCTATTAGTGTTCTTCCAGATTTTTTTTTGTTTGGCCTTTTACCAATTTGAAGACCTGAGTGGACAGTCTTTTCTTATTCCACTTACTCTGAGTTAATACAGATCTTATCTACAGCCCACCGAAATCTGCTGAAACTTTTCCTATGACTATGAATTCCTGAATCTGAACCTTTCATAGTTGCTCAATAGTTTTTTCAGAGGAAAGAAGCATCATCTGATTTTGAAAGTACCTGTGGTTATCCACTGGAGTTAAAATGTGGTAACATCCAACACACATGGTTTAAGGCATGTTTATTTGGCTCTTTGTTCCGTTTATGGAGTGGGGATTTGTGTGAGGGTTAAGTGGAGGGTTTTTGTCTGTAAATGTAATAGATGATACTTCTAGCACTCTGCCTGTGATATTTTAATTTTAGTAAGTTTATGTGTTCATGTATTTGTGCATATTTGTGCAGGAGCAATTTGGTGATGAGATACGTAACAAAGATTAATTTGACAGCTATTTTATTAATGTTAGTAACAACGTTTTAGTTTTGAAACCTAAGGGTCCAACCTTGGAGGTTCCCCCCCCACCCCAAGAGAAGTTTTTCCTTTGCATAGTCATTAAAGAAAGTATTCTATATGGGAGTACAAATATTTTTAGTGAAATGGATCAGGCAACTTACCAAAATTGCAGTTGTTAGTTTAAAAAATAAGAGGAAAGTGTTAATCTCCAATCCAAGCTCAGGGAGGATTCCAGAACACTAAGTGAAATAATAAATTCTGACCCCAGCTGCTTTTATTAGTTTCTGACCTCTCATATGTTGAGTTTCAAAATGTAGTTAGGTAGACTGTTCAACCACTTAAATCCATTGCCTATCAGAAGCTTTGATACATATTCCTCAGTTACAGAGTTATGTCGCAATTTATGGAGTTATGGACAGTTGTGAAGAAATTAAGGCAATGAAAACTTCCTTTAGTTACTGTGTTTTTTTCTGTTTGTTGTTTGTTTTTCCTAGGACCTTCCTCTCCAGAAATCTCTTTTATACAGAAATTTTGTGGTAACACATATAGTCAGGAGGAAGAACAGATAAATCCAGTAGGTATAAAAATTATAAGTCTCCTGCTACACATATTTAACTATTAATTATTAATAGACCCACTTGGTCTCCTATTCTTTATGTACAAAAGGGCCTGGTGGCTCACAGCTGAAATTAATTTGTTGGCAAGACAGTTGTAAGGTGTGTGGCACATTCTCTCTAGTAATGTATCAAATGTATCTCTTCCCTGGTATTTCATGAAGGTATAACCTTTCAAATTTGAGGAACAAGCCAGTTACAAAGACGAAGAAGCCATGGAGCACAAACTTCTTAGTACGTTCCCTTCAGGAACTGAAAGATAACCATCTAGGTTAATCATGCAAGCATATACCTTTGACTACTCATTATGAGATTAGCTGTGATCCAATGATTGGACAATTTTTGTTTAAAAAAGAAAGACATAATCTGAAGTGCAGAATAAAATGTCTGCTTGCATGATGATGGGGTAATTCTTCTGCTATATGGATAATTCTGCATTCCTGATTTACTAATTAACCTACATTTTAATATATTTGCTGCAGTTGGTAGCTAGCCTATAAAGTTCTCTTTCAGTTCAATTGAGCAATCGGCTTTCTACCTACCTATGACACGCTTGTGAAACCATTAGAAAGAAACAGGTTTCTACTTTTTAACTGAGATTGTTTTAAAACCTGTGATTGTTACACTGTCTTTAGCGTTGTGGATTCACCAGTCCAAAGACCACTATATATGTAGCCTTATTCCAGTATAAGATGTTTTTTTAAAAGAACAAAACTGCTTCCTAGATGACAAAAAAAGAGATGCTCCTACTGAAGTGAGTGTTTTTACACAGCATTGTAACATTGCAAATTACTTTGTCTCAACCAAATAGTTTGGATAACTCACATTTTTTTTTGTTTGGGCTTTGTTATTTTTTTTTGCATGAGACCTCCGTAGCTTGCTGCTGGCAGCTTGGTTGCACGCAGCATGGGGACAGTATATCATTTAAATCTTTACTCAGTGCTGTAAGGAATGGCATTGGCCTGTTGTCCTTGATACTTGCATATATAGATTGCACCAGTGTGGCTCTTCAGCCACTCTGAGAGCCAACATGGAATGTGCTTGTGTACTAGCTTGCTTTCTACTGCATCCTCAGAAGTGGTCTTATGTGAACACAGCGTCTTGATGTGATGTGATGTAAGGATGATGCGGCCCAGAGTGGCTGTGAATTTTTTCAGAAAATATACCATCTGTTCCTGTTGTTCCAAAGAGTCTTGGCTTTCTTTGTACTTCACATGGTCAGGGGAGGAGGCTTGAGATACACAGTCCTAGCTTCGATTCTACCACGTAGGATTGTAAAAAAGACTTTTCTTTCGCTAGAGATGCTGTAGATACACGGACAGGTTTTGTAGAATTCAGGTTCTCCCCAGCTGACAAGTCAAGTTGTTTCCATTATCTATTCTATGGCTTGCTTGTTCAGACAGGCCTTGTGATTGTAAGTTTGTGCTTTCACCTTTTTCAGGCTTTCTTTTTTTGCCCAGTTTGTTGAAGTGCACCTAAAATTGTTAGGTGGCACTTAGAACTTTTAAGCATTAGTCTTTTTTTGGAACACATCCAGAGTCCCCTCAGGTAGTTGACTGTATAAATAAGTGCTCAGATGAGAAAAATCAGTTGAGTTTTGCAGGAATTTCCTTGCCTAAAGCAAGAGAGTAGGACAAAAGGCTGTTCCTACTACCTGCAGTCAGTCACCACAGATGCTATTTGTGTAACTTTTATGATTTGAGAGACCTATCAACCAATTGACAATACACTGGTTTTGCTAAGAACCTAATTTTTAGCAGACAAAATAGCTCCTTCTCCTTCTGAGGTACCGTGGTAGTTCATTAAACTTTAGACATCTATCTGAGCAATGTTAGCCAGTCAGAGAGGTTTAGTAGCAGTTCTGCTATCCTCCTGACCTTGCTTGGTCTCTGGATAATGTGTGTAAATACCAGACCGATTCGTTCAAAGGGTGTATTTGGCAAAGTCAGTAACTTTCTGCCAACTATCCCATTGCCATATTTTGGAACATCAGGCAATAATTGTTGCACAAACTGTTTCTAAAGAACCTGTTCTGTTCCAGGGAGCCTTTTAGCAGTCCTTTCTACTGGTTGATCTCTGCATGTTGTTCTTTAGGTCATTGCTAAGACGGTTGTTTTTACTGTGTTGCTAATATCTTGTGCAAGCCAAATAAGTCATCACTTGGTACCTACACCAAGGTGTTATTTCCCAGAGTTTTCCTAGTGCTGTGAATGATCTCCACTGTATGTCGATGATTTGTTTAAAATTGCAGCCAGTATGCTGATAGTCCAGTAGTGATACCCAGTCTTTGGCTCATCTGGAAAAGAACCATTCTGCAGCTCACTTGCCTATTTTAATCATTCCTGGGTTGCCATAGACTTTATATGAAGGCTTTTCTTTCCATAGTAGAGGAAATCTCTTCATTACCAGTCAGAGGTGCAAAAAGTGGATCCAAGCTCCTTTCACTGAGGAGTTTGAATGCAGCTCCTACTTCTGACATTAGCTCTCTCCTTACCCACATGTGCTTTCCTGTGTCTTCATGTGGCCGTCCTTCCACTTAGAGCTTGCTGATGTGCAGATCTTGTCAGCTAAGTTCCATAATTCTGCCTTTTCCAGGGATATTGGAAGTTGTACACTAAATTCTACAGTCTCTCGAGCAGCACCCTGTCTTATTTAATGAAAAGAGGGGGTTGTTACCCCCCAAAAATGTTACAACTGAGAACTGAAATAAAAATAGCTTCTGTTTTGGTCTTTTGATGTATAAAACACCTGAAGTTTAAAGCAATCATATCTTACTTGCATAGGTATGTTTTCGTTCTGGGTGAGTGTCGTCTTTGTAGTCTTAATTTATTTTTCAACATTTTTCCCAAGCAGCGCAAATAAAAAAAAGATTTAAGTGGAACAGGTTTTGTATCTTATTAGTAATGTGTGTACCGATCTGATTTAAAAATTCTGTTTCCCAATTCAATTGTAGAAGGAAGAAGATAAGCATGTAATAAAGCTGAAAAAATAAATAATGAAGTACTTTGTTTACCAACTTGTTAAATATTTTTTTTCATTCAGATACCTCAAGAGGCATATGCATCTGACCAGTCTCAGCCTCTACTGCAGTGAGTATAATACATCACACAGGAATTCCAGTCAGACATACTGTGATTAAACAATTCCTTTATTTTCCATTTGTATATTATTTTATTCTTTGTGTTCCATTGTGAAGTCATTTTCTTGTTTGCTTAGCGAAGTATCCGTATTTATGTCAGAGGTAGTTCTGTGTCTGTTGTGGCTCAAACTGTACATGCATTTGGTTTTATGGATGGTTTTACCTTTCATTGTATAAAGGCATAAGCAACAGGAATGACAGTAAACTGCTCAGGGAAAAGCATTAGACAAATAAACAAAAATATGTAATAAATAATGTTAGACCTTTTGTTCTTCAAAGCTATGAAAGGATTTCAGTAGAAGATGAATTTATAATAGAAATACAGAAAGAAGTAATAAAAAATAGGAAGGGTCATTTTTTCACTTAGAGAATGAATGTACAAATAGAACTCTGCTTAGGAAATCTTGAAGTCTTAATTACTGCATGTCCTTGCAAAGAGAAGTATGCCTCTAAAATAACTGCGGTTGTTTCCACGACTAATTTTAAGTACAAAACTTCATAAATAAACTCAAAGTACTGTAGAAATTTTCTTAAGCTGAGCAGGTACAATTCTTTCTCAGTAAGGACTTTTTCTTGTATTATTTAATTCTAGGGGTTGGATGAAGCATCTGTCACTTACTGAAAATATTTCTAAGCCTGGTTATTCACTAAATCCTGCAGTAGAGGGGAAGCAAAATAATTCCATAGGTATGTTGTATTTTGTACAAAACTGGAAGTTGTTCTAGCTGAAGGTGAGTATCCATGTAGGTTTTATTCAGGATTTAACTATATGTGACCTTTACAACAGTTCTTTGGTTTTCATAGTTGTAGTCCAAGACAACTATGTTAGGATTGTTTGGAGAAATAACTCTTTTCCCAAGCCATTGTTATATTTGCAGCTTAAAATTATTTCATTGCTGTGTCATATTCTGACAAAAGTTGCAGGCCACACAGTACTCAGGTGCCATATGGATGTGTAAGGTAAGCGTGGATGTAACAGTCATTGGGGGTTCCTACATGCTTCTTACTAACATATCCAACAATCAAAGGCTTCTGTAAGAAAGGAGAAACAAAAATGCCACTGGCCACTCAGGGATAGATCTGTCACCTGCTGCTACTTCAGTTGTACTTCTGTTCCTCTGTGCTCCAAAACTGCTGCATCTGTTTTGCTGTCTCCCTATTTGAGCTGATTTTTGCTAACCCTAGAATAGAAAACTATTCACTTTATTTCTGATTAGGAAGTTCCCTGGGAATCGCATGAATGTCAAAACACAGGAGTGGAAGCAGGGAGGTTGGGATCAGCCCTTTTCAGAGGCAGTAAATTATTATATTGTTGTAGCTGTATTGTCTAATTACATTGTAATTACAGAGGGCAGGGAATAGGTCTTATCTTATGAAATGGGCAGCAATTCCATCTGCTGATGGCCTCTGGAAACACAGGGCCCTAAATCACCAGTGAGTAAATATGACAGAATAGCCCTGGAATACAATTTATTGACTAACAGAGCCTAACTAGAAACCTTATTGTCAGTTCCACTTAGGGAACATGATTACAGTGATTTTTAAGGTTTGAAAATTCAACCTTAATCAGGAAGTGAGGCCATTTTATTAGAGATTCTGAGAACTTTCAGAAGTGGAAAGTACAACTGAAATATTTCTTTACTCTCCTAAATATAGATATCAAATTGAATGGTTTCCAGAAAAATCCAGAAGAAAAGGTTAGTGTATTTTTACAACTGAATGTATGTGAAATATCATTTAATTTAATGAGCATTAGAGAATATTTTACTGAAAAATACCTGGTTCTTTCATGTTAAAAAGCAGTCATATAGCTGTTGAAACTGACACTGAGCACATCAGGTAAAAACAAGAGATAACCTTTATTTTATGCTTTTGGGGTAGAAACTGGAGTTATTAATCTTGCAGGGCACAGGGGTGGGAGCATAGCGGTAACAGTGAAGTAGGAAAGACATAACCGTGATGCAGAATCTATAAGGGCTGTTATTTAAGCTAAAGTAATGAAGATTTCTAGTAGCTTAAAGCATGTTTTCGACCAATGAAAGTTATGGGAGAGGCATTAGGAAGGTCTTTGAGGAGGAACAGAGTATCCCTGTTGTTCTCTTAGGGAGCGGTGACTGACTTGTGGACAAAAATAGGTAGCACCAGTTGATACATCTCTTTAGTAATCCTAAAGCTGCTCATGAGTGACAGGTTTCACTGCTGATGAGGTAAAAGTGAGGGAATAGCTTTACCTTTTCCCTCATTTTGCCAGCTTCTTTCTCAGTGAAACTGAAACGGGGATGATTCCACTCCAGTGTGAGCCTATCTACTTGGGTGTTGCAAGGTACTGCTTGTTTTCCTTGCTGTGAGTTTCTGCTGCTTTCTTTGGGCCAACACTAGCACTTGTTTGACCCCCAGTGTGGAGCAAGTTTTGGGGAGCAACTGTCAGATGCTGTTCAGTTTTTTAAAAATGTGCTTAGTTTTCAGCCAGTTTATCTTTTCAGTCCAGCTCCCCAGAAGATTAGGTAAGTGCCAGTGCAGCACAAGAGAGGATGAGGAAATGTACAGCTGAAGGCAAGTGGAAGGTTAGGGACTGTATGAACACTAATTTGGATAAGCTTAATGCAGTCTGAATGTTAGGAGCGTAGTTCACAAATAATACTGATTAGTTTAGTAATTATCTGCTTACAAGCACTGCTTTTGCACATAAAAGAAAGAAAATCTTGGAGGAAAGAAAGAATTCCCTGACAGCTTTCAGAAAGCACAGTAGCAAAAATTCAACAATATATCTGTGTGAACCATCCAACCCAGAAACACCTTGAGCAAAAATTTAAGGTTTTGCAACCACCGACCTAAACATCCAGTGGTCAGATATTTTCTTGATTCCTTTCTACTTCCCCTCTCCTCTTTTCCTTTCCAGCACTCTCTGCATTCTTGGTTTGCAGTCAGTGAAGTCCAGGCAGCAGTGAAGGACTTGAGCAGATTTCTTTCCAGTTAGTAGAGGAAGTGCTGGCAGCATTTAATGAAGGGATTCTTGGCCTTTGCCTCTATATGCTGTTGTCTGCAGCCGCAACGTTACTTGTGTCTGCTCTGCTACCTCTTCATTGTTCTCTCCTGTTGCCCTTCTGAGGCACAATGACCTCTGTGCTTTTTGATTTCTAGTCTAAATTCACCCCGACCCGTTCATTGCTTTCAGGTCTCTGCCGGACAAAGAAGCTGTCATTGAAATTTGCTTTGTTGCTGTTTCTGCAGCAAAAAGTAACTGCTGTTATCAATTCCTATTGCAATGTCATGGACAGTTTTGAGGATTTCTGCAGCACTAGTGACATCAGCTGCCTGGGTCCTATAGAAATGAGAGAACCTCAGTTGGGTATATGTAATGCTTGCTGCCATCAGCAGCTTCTTAGGAAGCCTCCCATTAACTTACGGAGGATACCTCTTCCAGTATTTGTTCTCTGACATCCCAGTATGGAGCGATTTACAGCAATATGCACTGTAATTGTCTGCTGAAATAACCAGCTTAATGCAGAGACCATAGCATTATGACTGTTTAATCTAGTCCCATAGATTTGTACCTGTTTAGAGTTGGATATAAATCAGTTTTGTTTTCCTTTTTTCAGGAAGCCTGATTACAGTTGATGTTGGGGAAAAAACAGTGCTTGCTAAAATTCACCAAAAGCAAATTTGAGACCAGTATGGCAAATTGTTCATGTCTTATAGCAAATACAATTGATTACAGATCAGGTATCCCTTCTCATAGAACAAAGAAAAAAATTAAATCCCCATGGCTATTCCTTTTTGAAAAATATACAGCTACCAATATAGAACTATAATACCAAGTTTATTAAATGAAACATTCTCGTTGTACAGAATTAGTTAAATAGAACACAATCAAAATGCATTGAAACAAAGATTGCCTATCATTAGTCCCTGGAGAATAGGCAGATTGAATGCCTAGAGAATATCTCCAGAGACAGTATTTTAGGAGCCTGGAGTAGGAAGGTTGGAAATAATTGTGAATTACACTTTTTGCATGTTGACTAATGTTGGCACTGGCAAGATCTGACTGCTGCAGGAAAACCTTTTGTGAGAGGAAACAGTGGTCATCACAGGCTATTCACAGCTAGGACAACCAGTCAAGTCACTGGACATGTTAGTTTTATTGATCTATTCCTGAAAATACAAGATAAATTTGTTAAATCCTGACACCATAAAGTGACCCTTGCTGAGTTTTCTTGATCTTGATGATATAGCAGCTCTGATTTCTGTTGTGGTTTGTATGTCAACAGTGGGGCCAGTACTGTTAAACACCTTCATTTGTGACCTGGAAAATGGAACAGCATGTACCCTTAGCAAGTTCAGAGGCAGTGCTGGAGTGACTGACACACCAGACAGTTGTGTTGCCATTCAGAGGGACCCAGACAGATTGGAGAACTGGGCAGAGAGGAGTCTCATGAAGTTGAGCAAGGGGAAATGTGAAGTACTGCATGTGGGGAGGAATAACCTCAGACATCAGTACCCACTGGGGACCAACTGGCTGGAAGGTATCTTTGCAGAGAAGGTCCTAGGGATCGTGGTGGACAGTAAGCTGGCCTCGAGCCAGTGATGCACCCGTGTGGCCAAGAGGGCAAACAATATCGTGGGCTGCACTAGGAAAAACGTTGCTAGCAAGTTGAGGGGGCTGGTCCTCTACTCAGAACTTGTAAGACAGCCTCTGGAATACTGCATCCAGTTCTGCATCCTCAGTACAGGAAAGATACAGACACATTGCAGCGAGTCCAGCACAGGGCCATAAAGATGATTACAGGGCTGATGCATCTAGTTCTCTAAGGCCTTTGATGTGGTCCCCTACAATACCCTTCTCTAGGTTAAAGAGAGGATTTGATGGATGGATGGTTTGGCGGATGAGGAATTGGTTGGATGTATGCATCCAGAGGGTAGGGGTCAATGGCTCGATGTCCAGGTGGAGATCAGTGACAAGTGGTGTTGCTCAGGGGTCACTATTGTCACCAGTACTGTTTCATATCTTCAGCAATGACCTAGACAGTAGGATCTAGTGTACCCTCAACAGGTTTGCAGGTAACAGCAAGCTGAGTGGTGCAGTTGACATGCCTGGGGGCTGGGATGCCATCCAGAAGACCTGGACAAGCTCAAGAAGTGAGCCCATGTGAACCTCAGGGGGTTCAGCAGGGCCAAGGGCAAGGTCCTGCCCCTGGGTTGGGGCAATCCCCGGTATCAGTACAGGCTGGGGGTGAAGGGATTGAGAGCAGTGCTGTGCAGAAGGACTTGGGGGTGTACCAGTGCATGAAAAGCTGGCCATGAGCCAGTAATGTGTGCTCGCAGCCCAGAAAGCCAGCCAAATCCTGGTGCGCATCAAAAGAAACGAGGCCAGCAGGTCGAGGGAGGTGATTCTGCTGCTCTACTCTGCTCTGGTGAGACCCCACCTTGGAGTACTGCATCCAGCTGTGGAGCCCTCGGTGCAGGAAAGACACGGACCTGTTGGAGGGGGTCCAGAGAAGGGCCCCAAAGTGATGGGAAGGGTGGAACACCTCTGCTGTGAGGAAAGGCTGAGAGAGTTGGGGTTGTGCAGTCTGGCAAAGAGAAGGCTCTGGGGAGACCTTGTAGTGGCCTTTTGATACTTAAGGGAGACTTTTTAGCAGGGCCTGTTGTGATAGGACAAGGGGTGACGGCGTTAAACTAAAAGAGGGTGGGTTCAGACCAGTTGTAAGGAAGACATTTTTGTAATGAGGGTGTTGAAACACTGGCACAGGTTGCCCGAGGAGGTGGTAGATGCCCCATCCCTGGGAACATTCAAGGTCCGGTTGGACTGGGTTCTGAGCAACTTCATCTAGGTGAAGATGTCCCTGCTGATGGCAGGGTGTGGGTGGACTAGATGACCTTTAAAGGTCCCTTCCATCCCAAACTATTCTGTAATTCTATGATCTTTTGTATAAGAGGACAGGCCAAGAGAGCTAGGGCTGTTCAATCAAAAGAGAAGACTTTGGGGAGATCTTACTGACATCTATGAACACCTGACAGGAAGGAATGAACATGAGGGAACCATACTTCTCAGTAGTGCCCACTGATAGTAAAAGAGGCAGTGGACACAAAGGAAAAAGAAAGAAGTCCCATCTGAACACAAAACAGTACTTTTTAACTGCGAGGGCGGTCAGACAGTAGAACAGGTTGCCCAGAGAGGCAGTGCATTTTCCGTCTGTGTAGATACTCAGAACCTGACTGGACATGGTCCTGGGCAATCTGCTGCAGTTGTACTGCTTGAGCAGCAAGGTTGGACTAGATGATCTCAACAGGTCCCTTCCAGCTTCAACTGTTCTGTGATTCTCTGTGTACCTCTCATGTCCCAGTATATTGCAGTAGTGTTCTGCTTAGCGTTCGCAAAAAAGCTGGTAATGTTGTTCCAAGCCTTAACTCCTTTTTAGTGATTCTCTTACATGTATGTATTGAAAGGTTGAACTCTGTTGTTTGACTAAGAGCTAGCAGATACGGGAGTCCACTTAACATTTCCACTCCAGCTTTATTATTTACATTTCAGTATTATTTTATCTTGTAACATTTGTAAGCCACAGTCTGTGACACTGAATAGTCACCAATTTCTCAAAGATGTGGGGAAAAAAAAATCCTTGCGTGTCAAAATTCACCAAGATGATGTGAATGCACTGACACCTGCTGGAGCTGACCAGCCAGGTCTAAGCTTGCTCGTGTAGTGCAGGAGGAGAGGTAGACATCTAAGGCTTAGGCTAAGCCTGGCTCGCTCACTGGCCTTGGGTGCAGTGAGTTTATTAACTCATAGTTTTTATATCCATGGTGAAGTAATTTGTTTTTCTAGATGAGACCTCTGCATGACTTCCTTGTCCACCTGCTTTCTCTGGTGTAAGATTCTGACTCGGCTGAGGCCAGAGTTGGCTGTGGCCATGATCAGTAGTTACCCAGCATGTGCTCACTGGGTAAAATGGGGAGATGAGATTCTGGGCTGATGCTAGAAGGTCAGCAGGATTTGTGCCTGGATTAAGGAGCACTTTGATTTGGATTTGCACTGGGAATAATTGAGACATGAGGATAGTGGCATTTAAGTCAAGGCTTTTGAAGCAGCTCATGCTTAGTGGAAGAGTTTCGCAGATGCCATGAGATGGCTGGTGTGCAAACCCTGAGAAGAATTAACCGCCTCATGCCAAAGAGATGACTTTTTCTCTTTGGCATTCTTGCATAGGAACCCCTTCTTAAAATTGATTGCTCTTTTGGCATAGGATGGACTTAAACTTGCATTTACAACTATGTTGAAATTTTACTGCTAAGCTACTGACTTGAGGGGGAATCCTGTTCCTCCTTTGAGTAAAACTTATGTGTGTGCAGACTGGAGTCCATAGGAGAGAGAATTCCTTTTCTGATTCAGTTCCCAGATGACTCAGCATTTCTCCTTCAGCAGCCTCTCTGTATGCCCTGGGGCTTTAAGTATTTTTGTGGATAACTGGCAGCTGAGGATGGATTTTAGGGAGGGAAGGTTTCGACTTTTACTATATTCTACAGATTTTAATTACTTTTGACAAGCAAGTCCCGCAGGATTTTGCCAACAGAAATGCATGATGAAGAAATTCAGGCATCTGTAGTTGGATGGGAATTTTGAGAACACCAGTCACATTTAAGTTTTGGGTTTCAGTTGGCATCTGGATTTTTAGAATCTTGCAAAATTAGTCATTTATGCCTGCCTGATTCTTCTCCATTAATAAAAATGTGAGTTTCACCTGCCCTTCAACAAATGCACCAAGCCTTTTTCTTAGGAAATTTGTCATATGCATAGACAGTGTTTATACCACTTTATACCACTTGTTTCTTCAGGTACAGAAAGTTACGTCAGTGGGCTTTTTTCCCAGTTGTTAAAAGTCTGCACAAGTTAGAGAAGTGGTCTAAAAAGAAACTGTCATTCAATACAGCAAAGTAAGAAGCAGTCAGTAATTAAGAAGGAACAATTAGCTCAAAAAGGAAACTTTGCCACACAGGTACAAGATAGCAAACAGCAGATCAGGGAATATTTTTTCAACAAAGAATCAGGGTTTTATAATGACTTACAAACTGAATATGAGTCAATACTGTTAGATTTCTTCCTTTTCTGTTTTATTGTTCATGAGCTTTATCAAAATTATGTTACCAGTGTTTAAAGGATTCTTGCACTGCCTACTATTGCCACTTGGTGGCAGCAAGAGTCTAAAAATGTAGTGCAGGAGATTTTCCTAAGATCCAGGATTACTAAGCAACAGCACGGCTATATACAAACGTTGTATAGATAAAAACATTTACAGGTCTGCTGAGGCATCTGATTTTCTCCTACAGAAGCATTTGAAACAGGGATAGGAAAAACTGGAGAAGTTATTTATTGGTGTAAAAGTGAGTGCATCTGTTGAAAGCAACTCAAAGTGATTAGAAAAACAGTAACAGTATTACTTTTCCAAGAACAGTTATGGTTTTATGGTTCTGTACTCAGTGTGGAAACTCAAATGGGCAGCCTCCAAACATACTTCTAAGGTTTTGAACTGAAGCTTGTGAGGCACATATGCTCCATACCTGTGTGGGATCCACATAAACACATGATCAAAGCTCATATATTGTGCTTTACTACCTATGTTTTTTATATTACTGTGAGTATGTTCACTTTTGTTATTTCAGGGTGACAGAAATTTTTAATGCCTTCCTTTTAAAGTCCTCTAACACCCTCAGGTCATTGGCAATGGCATAATGTCTTTTGCTTTATAACAGATTGTTTCTCCTACTCTGGATTTTCACTGCTAAGGGGGGTCAACAGCTGAAGTGCTCTACTTTTGAAACTGAGGACTCAGTCTAACTCTTGTGAAGAAATTTTATGAGTTCTTAGGGAAGACTTTGAGCTTTGTGTTTTATGCAAAAGCTGCAAATAGAATATATGTGTATATGGATGACTTCTAAAGTGAATGTTAATTACATTTTTAGAAAAAGTTTCCCTTTTTGTGATTTTTTTTTTTTTTTATGTCACAGAAATTAAGTAATTACAAAAAATAAAATTAAGTAATTAGTTCTCTCTCCATTATCTGGATGACTGGAGGATATAATAACGGTTCCAAAGGAACAGACACCACAAGACATATTTCCACATGGTTTAGAAGATTGCCAGAGAACCCACATGACACTTACTGACACAGATAACAGAGCAGATGAACATTTCCCTAATAATGATACAGATCTTTCACTGACATTCCTGGGGAAGATTTTCAAGGAAACATTCACTGAACAGAGCATAGAGACTGGTGAATTTGAAACTGGTGATTCTGAAAGTCTTGAAGTGACCAATCCGTTGTCTGACAAGTTAGAGTGTCAGGGTCATGCCTTTCCTGTTGATCCATTCCATCAGCAGATGAGAGCAGTGATGCCCGCCAGTACAGCATGTGACAGCTCTGAATGCCTTGTCAGGATCTGTAGTACAACTTGTCACTCCTGTAGTGCCAAATGAGAGACAGCTTAACACCAAGGGAGAGCGGTTAAATTCAGAACCCGATATTCCCCAGTTAGATGATGACTGTACACAAATAACAAATGTGATTGAACCTCAACTTGCTACAATTCAGATGGAAGAAACAAAAACCTTAACAGGATCTAACTTGCAGAGTACAACAAATGAGCAAGTATATACACAGTTTAATCAATATTTTAAAATTTATGTTTATCATAAAATATTTTATAGAATAGCCAAATTATTTGGAGATATGCATCTTGGTAAAGAATGCACCGGCATCAGGAATTACATTAGTGTAATAAGTTTCAATCTTTTTCATTCTAAAATTCCAGTGGGTTTTTTTTTGTTTGATACATCCCCTATTACAAAAATGGCTGAACTTGCCAGGATAGCAAATCCTAGTAAAGTTAATTCAGTGACTGACATGGAAATCTAGAATCAGCATCGGCGTTTCAAACTACTGGTCCCCCTGTAAGTCTTCTATGTCTTGCATGCTCTCCAAGGGAAGTTCCAAAACACTATTCTGTTACAGCCAGTATATGCACACTGGCATATGAAGCCAATTCCAGCTTCAGGTTTCTACCCCATCTGGTTCTGGTTTTTCTCCAGACTATACTATCCTGTTTTCTGCAGTCATAGTTCTCACCACCGTAGCATACAAATGCTTTGCAAGTGTTACAAAAGAAATTATAGCTATGCCTTTCCTGTAAACTACGAAGATTACTTATGGGGATTTTTTACACATTTATTTAGAAGTGCATTTATTTTGTTTCATTCTGCCTTTGTGACACTTACTGAAAAAATTGAGGCATGGTTTTATGTGCACGCCCTCCCCTGAAGAAGCCAGTATGTATGGATATAACATGTGATCCTTTCTGTTTCTTCTCTTACCTTCTGCTGTTCTCTCCACAATGTTGTGTCCTGTGCTGTAAAAATGATCTGGAGTAGCTCATTTGGATTCAACAACATTAATGCAAAAATCTAGAAAGGAACATGAAGGGAAAGCAACACTATAACCTCTTCCTGTTTAGGTTATAGTAAGAGAAAGAAATGGATACATATGAGATGTTACATTTCTGCTGTGGAGTGTAGTAGACATCCCATGTAAACCTGGATTCTCTTCCTCTGCTCTGTGTTGTCTTTGAATAATCTGGAGCTGCAAATCAATGATCAGCCACATACAACTAGCTATTTAAGGTGATTTTACAACCACTCTGCTTCCCCATAATGGCATAAAGTATTCAAAGACTATGAGTTAATTCTGTCTTTTGATGGTAGCATTAACTGAATATAACAGTATATAATAAGAAGGTAACCACAAAGGTAACAGGTAGCTAATTTCAAGGTGCTGAAAGGTCTCTTGGCTAATTGTCTCAGAACCATAGCAACTTACAAAGCTCTTCCAGTGAAGTGTTGATTTCTGAAATTTGTAGCACAGCTGTGTGAAGCTTAATGTATAGATTTACTCAATATTGCAATTAAGATTGTGAAGCATGGTCTAGTGGGAATGGGGATCTATAACCTCCTGTCGATTAATAATTGATTTTAGCTTTTTTGTCCCTCCATCTGCTGTTCTTGAAAGCAGAAAGTAGGGAGGCAATTTAATGAGGAAAAAATCCCAGTTAATTTTTTAGTAACAGTTTTGTTCTAGCAGTATATTGTCCTCGGTCTTTTCTCATCCTTTTCTTCAGAGGATCCTTGTTGTGATGAAAGAAGTACCCAAAAGAGGAGATAAAGGTGTCCTATAGATGCAGTCAGGGTGCTTTATAGCCCATTTATTTTAATACAAGGTCCCTTACAAAGCAAATGGCTTTTTTGTTCCTCTTTCAAATGTTCTCTTCTTCTTCTCTAACCTTCTTATAGCAGATGTGATGCCATGGGAAGTACTGCATTGGTAGTTTTGTAAACTGGAATATTTGTATTTCCCCAACTGCCATGTTAACATGCACATCTCTTGACCTAGAATGCAGTTTGTCTCTTCAGTAGCCTCTCTGCTGAATATTAATTAAGAAATTAATCAGTGAATCCTCCACGTCCATCTGTGTCCCAAGAAAGGACTAACAAGTTCTCCCACATCACTGTGCAAGAATTTGTATGTGTGTGCTGAGGGTGTATCCTAAGAGCTTTCAGCATTACTCAGGTGTGCAATAAGCTAATGAATACCCACGTTTCAACAGCTTGAGTGATACCCAGCAGCACATCACACTCACTTGACTAGAACAGTGAATAGACTCAAGTAATTCAAATTAACTACCATGTGACGATGTACCTTTAGTGTGGGATTTCTCTCCCTTACTGTTAGGGGTAAGCCTTTGGTATACACCATTTAGGTTCCCCTTTGCACCAGTTAGGATGAGGTGAGTACCATCATCTCTGTAAATAACTCTTCCTCTTCACCAGTGGTAAGGGTAATGAGGATGCCTAGTGTCATCTAGGTGCCTGGCTTTTAGAGGGCTGAATGTGTGTGAAGTGAATCTCACCTGTGGTGGCTGTAGCTCAGGGTGGGTATGTCTTTAGAAACAGCTTCTCAGCTAGGAGTTACTGAACCTCAGGTGAAACATGATTCTTGATCTTGTGCACATTTCTAGGCTTGTGTGAGAGTGAGATAAGGTGGCTAGATTAAGGCATTTTAAATATCACTTTATTTTTTAGGACAGGAGCTCATGTCCATAGGAAACTAAAATGAATCTGTTAAGTCATTGCATATGTCCAACCAAACAACTTTCAGGTATTATCAACTTTCATTCACTATCAGCCAGGCTAGATTAATTATTTAGTTATTCTGAGTTGTGATTCTGAGTATCCTAACTTCGTTGGCTGATTCTACTAGGTTTCCATGGTGTGGCATACTACTTTAGGACTGCCTTTCCTATGGCAGCTTATGTGTCTTTTGTCTGTAGAATTCCAGTTATTCACTTAAGCAACACCTCCATTGCCTGTGAGAACACATATAATTTACAAGATAATGTTCTTGGAGCTCTTATATATACAGCCCTTGTTTTAACTGCATACTTACCAGTTGCATGTAAAATTTATTTTTTGTCACAGCCTGTGGGTGATCAGCAGGGAGAGAAAGAAGTAATTTCAGATTACTGGGATGCCACCTCTAGTGAAAAGCAAACTGGTGAGGGGAGTTCATATTCAGTGGAGGCTGCAGCATCTGCAGAAATAGACCAAACAACATCAATGAAAGAGATGAAGTTAAGAGAGACCTCCTCGAGAAAGTGCAGAGATTATGTTTCCAGTCATTGCCAAATACCAGAAGAGACTCAGCAGAAGGTGTCTCACAGTGGTGGTACAGCAAGAAACACAGCTAAGGATTTTGGGTATGACAAAGTCTCACGTAATGTTCTTAAATTCTGTTTTTAAATTAATGTAACAAATACAATGCATACAGAGTACTCATTCCTCATATGAATGACTTTAAATGATTGAAAGATAAAGTTTTACCTTTTATTTAAAGATCTGGAAGTTAGTTTCCCTCCTGATACAGTCTTTACCTAGTACTACCTAAGTTTGCCTGTATACTGGCATGCCATTACAGATTTCCTTTTAAAATACACTCACGTTCTTAGCTCTATTATAAACTTCAATTTATATACAGAACAGAGTGGTTTTTTTGATTGTAAACAAATCTTTTGTCAGTAAAATTCAGAAATCTACTTCCAAACACAAGCAAGATGCAGTAACAACTCTGAATGAGGACAGAAAAGCTATGCAGAGAAGGAGCAAGAGAATTGAAAACAAACAGAGTAAGATATTTTGTGATGTTTATCTTACAGACTATTTTTGTATTTGAACAATTATACTGAATCTAATATAATTCACAAACTTTCCAATATATTGTGGCATAGATTTATTTTAAGAAGATAGTATAAACATTCCTTTAAAAAATTAAAATTACTGATAAATTCCCTCACTTGCTTAATTCTACATATCAGCAACCTAACAGTTGACTTGTTTGCATAAACTCCTTAAGACTCACGAGAATTTTTTCAGGATGCAGTTTTTATCACAGTGTTGTATATGAAAAAATTATGGTGTAATCTGAAAAGCAGAAGAAAAATATTTTCATGCAAGTGAAAATGTAGGTGCTGATACACATGTGTATATCCTTCTATTACACATGTGTATATCCTTCTATAATCTAGTATTGTGTGCAACATCATTCTGAGAGCAGCGTTGACCTATACAAAATAGTTCATTCTATTTTGCATGCCTGCTGTTGTTACCCTGTCTGTTTTAAATATAGTGTTACAGTGCCTTTAATACCACAGTCACAAAGCACTGTTTTGAACTATTCTTCCTTGCAATGTGCTTTTTCAGAGGGAAAGATTGCTATTTTTCATCCTTTGAAGATGCATGCCAAGAAATTCTTTGCCTTGCAGACAAAGTGTGTAGGAGAATACAGAATTTCCTCACCTAAGTGCCCAACTCCAGCATCTTTAAGATTGGGGTCTTAAAAGTTTTTTTCTTTGTTTGTTTAAGCCCACTCAGTCTGGATTTATTTGTGCACCTACAATCATTTAAGCACCTTACAATGTTTGGAAGTATTTGCACTGTAACAGCTACATTATAGATCTTATAAAATATGAGTAATTTTACCTCCAATTAACAAACATTCTCTTTTGCAGCCTTTATGTTATTCTCAGTGAAAGCTTGTTTTTATGAGATTTAAAGTTGTATGACCAACTGCTCACCTATTTCAAATTGACTTACTAATTTCCACTCAAAAACCAAGCTGTTGGTTTTTTAGTGTGATTTCTGCAGAAAGAGTTGCACTGTCTATAGAGGTAGCTTCATGTTAATCTGGTCTAGCAAGTTTACCTCCCTTTTGCATCAGACCTAGCAATAGTCTGTGAGTCACCTTAGTTTGGTAATTCAGTGAAAAAACAGCCCCATGAAAAGTTTCCATTTGGATCAGCAAGCATCACGTGTATTGTACAAGGTCAGACAAAAGGAAGGCGCTAGGAAGACAAAGTACGAATGATGGGAAATGGGTCCTCTGGAAGTAACAAGTTAGATTGCCTTGAATGTGACATAAAACTGCACCTTGTCCTCTGTGTGTCTGTGCAGTTTAATCCCTCTTGAACTGCATGGCTAGGGACTGCAATATCTTAAATGATTAACGTCTTGCAAAGCTGGACCAGTAGAGAGGGACTGTCCATGTGTTCAGCTGAGGGAAGGTCATGGGTAAGCCTGTATCTGTTAGATTATAAAAATCTACACAGAGTCAAGAAAGTTGGGAATTAGTCTGTGCTCACAATATATCCCCAGGTACAAAACAGCAGAGACATCAGGCTTTGTGAGTTACATCTCTGGGAGAACTATGAGTTTTAAGATCATACTTAAAATGCCTGTTTCTGACACCCAGGTGGAGTTTCAGGGCCAGTGAGCCACATCTGCTAGAGGTTGTGGAGAGGAGCAGTGTATATAGCCTGCTGTCCCAAGTTTTTTCATTAGTAGATCAATGAATGGCCTAGGCCATGCATTGTGCTTTCTGCCGGGCAGTCCTCCTGTCCTTTCCTTCCTCCCTTCTTTCTTCCCTCCTGTTCTTCAGAAGAGGCAGTAACCAGGATGCTATTCTCCGCACTATGGAGAGATGCTGGAATGGCATTGCTGGTGAAGTACATAACAGTTTATCTATGTATTGGAGATAATATCTCCCAAGCTGAAAACTGTAATGAGTGCATAATGGGATATAGCATTTGTTTTGTAAAATAATAAATTAAAAATTAAAATTAGTATCTTTTACGTCTTTTACATTACGTCTTTTACATTTAGGCCTCATATTCCCAGGCCAGCTGTGCACCTTCCGCTCATTGCAGAAATGGCTGAGTTAGTTGTGAAGTAATGGGGAAAAGTGTCCTGAGGGAGCTAATGTCAATGCCTATCCTAGTGTAAATACTTCTTGCTCATGAAGCAGAGGTTTTAAAACATAACTGAGTACAAAAGAACTGCTAATAAATTTGACTTTTAAGAAAAGAGAAATTATTGAATAATTGACTAGCTATTGAAGTGGTCATCTTGTAATGAATGAATTGTAACCTAGAATAGCAGTTTTATCACCCAATGAGAAACAATGCACTTTGCAAAAATGTCATTAAAAAGGAAGAAGACTAAACTTAACCACTTTTACAAAATCATATTCATGTGTGTTGAATTTCAGTTGAAGTTTTGTTATGCAATTCTCTATGGTATCTCTTATTGCATGGCATTATTATTTACTTGGTAATGCATTTTTTAAGGTATTTATTTCTACTAGATTGAATGAGCATTTTTTCTCTAGAAAGCTTATTTACCAACAGTAATGCAAAGTGAAGCCAAAAAAAGAGAGGAAAGATGTTTTTCCATTCACAAGATCTTTTACATTATTTTTCAGGACAAGAAGCCTTTGGTAGGACTTCTGCAAATCTGGCTTGCCCCATTTCACTTTCAAGAATCAATAGGAGGAATATTTATGGTGAAGGCTTACTGTATAGAGCTGTTGCTCATGAAGATGTAAACCTTGTACGTAACATAATAAAAGCTGGTGGAAATGTAAATGTTCACGATTATGCTGGTAAGTTGCAATGGTATTAAAATATTATTTTCAAAACGAGAATCTACCTATAACTAATAAAAATATGTATTATGAGTTTGTGCAGTTTGGATGAGACTGGAGGTTTGTGACTAGTCAGTAGATAATTAAAATTTTATTGGTTTAACTTGGTAGTTGCTCATGAGAAAATACGTAGACCTATGTGTAAAAATACTAAAAAATAAAATTTTGCAGAAAAAGTAAGCACTTGAAAAATGACAGTCATGCAGTTAAGTTTACTTAGCCTTAATTCAATAATCTGGTGTATGCATATCACAAAACAGTTTTTAGTTAAATGATCAATATAATGTTTTTTAAAGTTTGGTTGTTGCTTTTTTGGGGTTTTTTTGGTGCATTTCAACAGCCAGCTTGAGATGCCAAGATTTAGAATTTCTAGTTTAATTTTTCAGGGATTCTGATTTGGCCCTGGCATTTTAAAAGAAGTAGCTTCATAATTTAGCACTGCTTTGATTTTATGAAGTGGTGAGTACTTGGTATGTTGCATTTTTACCTCATCTTGCCCCCCCGCCCTCCCCCAACCAATTAGTGGCTAGCTATGAACATTTTCATTGCAGCAATTAACTTTATCCAGCTTCATGTGTAACACTGTCAAAGACGTTGCCACACCCTAGAGTATCAGTTGGTTGTTTCAAACATAAGACTGTTGTTCCTTATTTTGCAGTTCCCATTAGGCTCTGATAAACTTCCACAACAATAGAGAAAATGGTTTTGCAGACAGCTGGCTTATATGGTAGAAAGCTTTGATTCATTCTTGAAAGTGTTTCCATCCCATGTAGTGGCTAGGATTTCACAACTCTTCTGGGGGGGGGGCGCGGGGGAAAGGGGTTCTGCAGTTAAGGGCTATTGCATAATGCAGGCACCTAACAGACCAAATTAAGGCAGAAATTCTCTTGTCTTCTGGAAGATACTGAGAGATAGATTGGGTTGGCAGCAGATTTCAGACTTTTAGGGCATAGGACTCTGGCATTTGAGCTAACACCATGACTCACAATGTGTGTTAACTTGTGCTAGAGGTAGATGAGAAAATATTTTGTTGGTGGGTTTCAAAGCCACCTGCTTACCACAGGGAGATGTGTGTTCAACTGTGGCCTCTCTGGGCGAGTGTACAAAAGTGCACTGGTTCCAGTTTTTGGCCTCACAGTTGCTTCCTTTTTCTGCCTTTGCATATTTTGCCAGGTCGCTGTTTCTTCATCCTCCAGACTCTGGCTGCTATTTTTGGTGCAAAAGGGGCACAACTGTACAAAATGTGTTTTAGTTGAACTCCTTGAAGAGACGAGAGGCAGACCTGCCCCTACTTCATTCCTTTTTAGTGAGGAAATTGTAATCAGAAAGAAGTAGAGTTGCTAGACCTGTGCCATTTTGAAATGCACTTTAATCTTACTCTCTTTGGGAATCATTGTTCTGATTATTGTATTCTGCCTCAGTGCCTTTTCTCTTCCTTTAAAACTCTCCATCAGTGTTTATCCATATCTTAGCCTAGTATTTTTCCTTATTGCTGTGCTACAGTACCCTGCTTCAGTGCCTTACTTGAGTTCTTGGGTTCTTTTGTGGGTTGTGTTCTCCTTTTTACTACCTGGACATCAGTACAAAGGATATGGACAGCATGGTAGAGGTACTGTCTGTGCTTTCAGTTTGAGTCTTGATTTACAGTGCCTTGAGGGAGCTGAAAAACAGGTGCAATGGAACTTGTGTTTCTCCTTGGTTGGGAACATTGCACAGTATCCTTGGAGAATCATGTTGCTAAATTCTAATGATTATCAACTGAACATGTTACAGGTTCATTTTTTCAGGGGCTTATTAGTATATCAGATAGAAGATGCTTTTTACAGATGGAGAAGAAATAGATACTTCCCCCTAAATTAACCATATTTATCCTCCCCTTAACAGATTTCAAGCTTTTGCTCCAGAATATGGAGTTACTAGTGAGTTTCTTAATGAAATAGGATCTATAAAATGCGAGCAAATATTTTGCAGATGATGCTGTTAAAAACAATCTTGAAGTACTTTCAACATTGGGAAATATAGTTAAAACTAGGTTGAAGTTCAAGCATTTGGAAGTAAAGCCTAAATAGCACAAAATTTTTGGCAACCTGATGCAACATCCTGTGCCGATAATAAACCAGATTCTATACAAATATACAATATTCTGGGTTGGGTGGGGTATAAGAGGGCTTCAAGAGTTGATATTCCCAATGAAATTAAGATAATTTTGCTTAATGGGAGCAGAATAATCTTAATAAGCCTATTTCACATAGTTATTCACATATTTAGTATGTGAATGAGGCCCAGGCAACCTTCTGATAATGGGAGATGGTTGAAGAATAAAGCTGTCCATCAAAACGGTCTTCTGGAGGGCATGCTGGTTTGAGAGCTGGAGGATAGGAGTGGAGGGGCCTCTTTTTCCCTTACTTTTCTCCTCTACAAAAGCCTGTCTCATAATGAATGTTTAAGGAATGATGCACGCCTATTGCAAACCCGGTTCCACAACCTAAATTCCATACTTTATTTTTCTTTAAACATCTCCTTCATGGAGTAGAATTATTCTGTGGGTTGTGAAGCTCATATCTTGGTTTATTCCGTACAGCTGGGAATGGATATGGAATTCCAGTAAGGATTTTTCGTTGCTTTCTTTGAACACTCAAACCGTTCTCGGATAGTGTTAAAAAACTTTTTTATTTGGCGATAAAGACTCCACATATTTGTTGTTTCTTCTTTCTTACTTACTCTCTTTAGCATGGCTGTATAAATAGGAGTGCTGTGAAAAATTATCTTGTTCTTAAAGTAGCATGGATGTTTTAGTTAGGGATGAATCTCTAAGATGTGACTGGAATACTTTTTATTCTCTTCTTTCATAACAGAACTATCAAATCTAAAACTGATATTGTTACAGCTGCACCTGGTTCTTCAGTAAGTGCAAACTTTGACAAAAGAATGAGATGTCCCAACCCTTTTGTTTATGACTTTTTCATAAACATTTCCTCATACAATTTACTGTAAAATGCATCAGTTTTTACATTTCAGTATACTGTCTGAAATATTTATCAAATAGACAACCTAAAACTGACATAAATTTTTATAAATTACTTAACCGAAATGTGAAATACAGGTTTTTATTTTTCATAGGCTGGACTGCACTACATAAAGCAAGTGTGGAAGGCTTTTATGGGATAGCAAATGAGCTTTTGAAAGCAGGAGCTGATGTTAATGCTAAAGGAAGTAGACAAATAACACCGTTGCAAGATGCAGTTAAAGAAGGCCATTATAAGGTATAATTCAAATGGAACACAGATTATGTTTTAGGAATAGAAATGATTTTTGGATCCAGAAGGTCACATAATCTTTTTACATGTGGCTGATCTTTTCAGATTATGGGTAAATTCAGGAGCTTGCAAGTCCTTTCTGCCCAATTCCTTTACAAACTATTCTATGCTTTACAAGATTTGTCCAAAAGCAGAAGTTGTTTTTCCTGTTGTTTAGGACAATGGCTGAAGTACTGAGGAATAGGTTGCTACTGTGTAATACTACTTGTTTCACTTATTTTATAATCATCTTGCTGAATAATATATGACCTGAGCAGTCTTCTGGAGTTCTCATGACTTTTTCTCATTATTTAGTAAACTTGCATTTATGTGTGCAGCCATAACCATGCACAGACATTTTTTGTGTATTAACACATAACATGGAAAGTTAAGAAGACAGGGCTTTATCTTTTGTATGATCTTAAACAGAAAGTCAGCTGAATAGTCAATATGAATTAATTACTTAAGCTTTTTTTGCAAAATTCTGTGATTTCATAAGCCTGTGTCTGAATTGTGGATCCTCTTTTAGTCTGGCAGTGGTTGCCTCCTTTGTGGATGGTCCTAGGGTGGCCCAGATTTATGTAGGAGTTCTACATGTCCCTTTTACCTGCTTGCTGTTCCTTTCTCTAGAAGTGCACATATGCTGCCTAATATGTATTTATTTTCAAGATTTTTTACATTTTTTGTGCAGTGTAGTAAGTTTTTTCCCTAAACATTTGCTCTCTTTCTATTTTACAACTGAGAAAAGACTTATCTGTTTCTCCCCAAGTCTCCCTGGAGCAAAGAGAAAAGGAGGACTTTTGGTTAATGATTTTCTCTGAGACGTGAGAGACTTGAGCTTGATTTTCAGCTTGAGGATGTGGTAATGCATCTTGCCCCCTTCCCTCAGGAATCCCCCGTAGGCCTTGGCCTCTGTGTAATGAGTTGGACAGTTAAGCTTCCCTTGACCACACTAACAACTCTTGCATGGCTGAGGTGGGAGACTGCACTGGCTGTACCAGAAACATTCCTTATCTCAACCACAGCACCACCTGACAGCCTTGGAAGGATTCCTTATCTGAACCATAACATCCTCTAAAAAGACCAGGAACACTATCTGAATCTGAGTGGATTTTTGAAGAATTCTGAAAAAATCCAATAATTATCAACTCAGATTGTGGTCAAGATGGAAATTTACTGTTGACTAAAGCCAATCATCTCTGGCCCCATAAACAGCAGCCCTAAGTGAGACCCTTTGAGCTCTGCTGGACCGCAGTGGGCTGTGAACAGCATCTCCCTGTGAGTGGGATGCCACTCAGAGCTCGCTGACTCCCAAGGTTGCTGTACTAAGGGGACCATCGCTGAAAGCTAACGCAGGGCTTGGGCTAATTTGACTGCTTCTTGAGGCTCAGCCATTCACCTGTAATATGTAAGGGTTAAACGAACAAGAGATTGGTCAACTTTGGTGAGTTGGCAGGGTTTTACTAATGTCTGTAGGATGTGTGTAAGATACTTAGTTGCTACGTATTTGTGGTCTGGAAGTTTAGATAAGGGGATGTAGAATCTTAAGGGTATGTCATAAATAACTTTGGACAATGATAAACGAGTACTATAAAGAAAGATGTACATTTTCTTTAACTAAAGGGCAGGATGGTGTGTGTCAGAACAATAAGATAAGTAGTTTTAAGTCAGCAGAAGTTAACTACTATGCATGGGGGCAGAAAAATATATAAAACATTTCAGGAAATAGTTTAAATATGTATTAGTTTTCTGGGAAATACTATGCATATGTATTAAGCCATAGCATAAAAATAGTGAGAACCGGAGCTGAGGTGTACATGCTAGGAAGAGCGATCCCCTATGCACCTGGTGCCACAGATAAAGAATACCTGGTTAACAATGACTCTGTGGCTGAGTTTTATCTTGGAATCCTGGTCCAGCCTCCTGCTTCAGCGAGGAGTGCTAGAAAGCAAGGGGGCTCGGAAACTCCAAGTTTTGGTATCACCTGTTGGGATTGCATTCAGTATGAGTATTTCACTGAACTTGAGGGGAACTTTTGACAGGTGTACGTGTGTGTACCTATATTTCTATACATCTATTCCTTTGTGTCTCTGTGCATATGTGTGTGGATTGTTTTAGGTACCTCATGATAACTATAAGGATTACTGTCTCAGATCTTTAATAAAGGTACTGTTGTGATTGTAGTACATCCTATGTACTTCACTTTGTAAATGATAAATCAGTCAATGATTAAGTGCTGCTAAAATCCTATGAAAAGCCTTAAACTGTGAACAAAGCTTAGTCATCCTTTAGATATAAGCTTGTGAGTGGATCTAGCCACACCTGAGATCTCTTAAGAGTTTAGAAAGCAAAGGGTCTACTCTGAATCTCGTGACTCAGTGGAGGGTCTCCCTTACCCTTTTACTTTTTTTAGTCTCTGTGTAAATACTTCCAGCTTTAAATTTGATTCTTCTTTGTGTGTTTTATCTATGTAAGAAGTAATAGAGTGAACCTTGCCCACCAAACTTTGTGAAGTCACACTCCCACAAATTCCTATTAAAATTATTTTGCTCATACCTTTGATGGTGATAATTTAAGCAGCTTAACCTAAAACACTCCTTCATGACAGTGGATCACAGACTCTTGCTGGTTCATGAAATATTTCTGAGTTCTGTGAAGGTATTTAAGACACCATGTCCATGGTTATGCTTGAAGGACTCTGCATCTCTGCAAGTAATATTCAGGGGTCAGCAACCTGAATGATGTTGGAAGAACACTGATCTCAGCTAGGTCACTTGGGGCATACCAACATCATTCATCACAGAGCTGTGTTAGAGTTATGTGAGCTGGTGTAGCCACAGGGAATGGTACTGTGTGGTGGTGCTATGTTTCCTCAGGAGCACTGTAGTTGTATCACTGCAGTGTCTGTCAGCTTCTGACTAGCAACAAAATCATGTAGTCATTCAGTAATACGGCTTTTGGTAACATGGTATTTGGAGCTTTCAAAGCTACCTTCTCTGCATGAAGTTATTGTAGGTTGGAAACACACTTTTTGACTGCTTTGCCCCTTTCTGCACCTGAAATGTGGCAAAATTAATTTCTTCTTTCAGAAAAATGATAAGTATATGAAAGACTTTCTAATAGTACAGTTAAGGAGAGAGCATACAAGTGTGATGTGTAGCTAAAGATCTCGTCAAGGAAGAAGAGTTCTCAACATTACTCATTGAAAAAATCTATAGATCTGGGACATCTTGTGAAGCCCAGGAGGGTTCTTGCTGTGGATTGAACCTTTTGTGATTTGCTCTGTTGTTAGGAGAATGTATGAATTGAGAAAACTTCATTAGCAATTTTCTCAGTAGCAATCTGGTTAGAGCTAATGAGAGACTTAAAAGGCATGGGTGAAGGATATGAGTTGAGGTTAGTCTGAAATGGTAACAGATGCTGAAAAGAAAAAGGCAGAGGTACAAATAAAACCAAACTAGTTCTGAAATGAGATTGTAGGATTACCCAAAGAAAGGGAATCATCAGACTGTAAGTTTCCCGTAGCTTAAAAAAGTATTCTGCAAAGGTAGATGGAACATTTTTCTGAAGTGGTAGTTTCTTGAATAGCAACAGAATAAAGTTTTATATTTGTACATAAATCATAATGTTGGTAAGACCATCTGAATGCGTTTCATTTGACTAGATGTATCTTGTACATCTGAAACAGCTGTCAGACCTTCTCTTTGCAGTCACAGGAGTCACAACAGACACACCTAGAGCACAACTGATTTTCTCCTAAAGTAGATAGCCTAAACAGATAAGCTGACTCATACACTAAAATTGCCTAAAATCCACCAATGAAGAGCTATGGGAGGATGAATCCTGTCCTTTATTTTGGGAGACCTTGGCTTAATGTAATCAGATTAATAACTGGAATGAATTTATAAAAATTAAAATAAGATTAAAGGACAATGATGCATCTAGGAGAATGCTTGGGATATATTCACTAGAATAGAGAGGGATTATTTGTCATAGGCCTTAGATTTGTTTGTAGTTGCTTATGTTGTCAAGTACGCAAGAGAGAGGCCTGTATAAGGAAGGACTATGGAAAATACTGTCATAAAATAAACTGCCTGAAAACATACATTTTTTTCTAGGTGGCAGAGTTATTACTTTGGTATGGAGCTGATCCCCTATTAAAAAATGAGATGGGAAGGTGTGCATTAGAAGAAGCTGCTGATCCGTCTATGGTGAGACTGCTTAAAAGCTATGTAGAAAAATCCAGAAGAGGTTCAGTATCAGGTAGGGAGAATTATTCTGACATATCATCACCACTAAATGGAGAGACTCAGAATATCTTTTGCACTATATTTCCTTAATTACTGCTAGAAATTCAATGGGCTTCACTGTCTGATGCCTGGGTACCAGTGAACACTCCTTACCCAGCACAGCTGCTGTACATTGGCAAAGTATAAATGATGTGGTGATTATGTCCAGCTTTTTCTTGGACTGGAGCCAGCTTTGAATTTGAAATTAAGATGTGAAGCACAATAGTTGTTGGCTAACTAAATGTAAGGTGGGGCGTGACTGTACTTGCTGATGGTTGAGCTGTGGCTTAAAGCTACAGATAAAATTTGGTTCTAAACTGGCACAGGGGCTGAATTATAAAGGATTCATAAGATAAAAAATGAAGGATCTAGGTTTAGGTGTAGATCTTGGGTGTTGCCAAGCCTTAACTGCTTATCCTTAGCTGCTAGTGTTAGGTCTGGGACTAGGGTAACATTAATGTAATAGCTAGTTAGTTTGCTAGGGGCTGGTAAGTGGGTAGGTGGACATTTTGGCTGGGAGTTGGACCTTGTACACTGCTAGGAACCAAGTTGAGAAGAAGTTTAGAAAAAGGCTGCTTTGTAGAGGGATTTTTAAAGGACCGAGGACATATGTTACCATTGTCTGGGTTGGACAACCCAGGCCTGTTAGTTGAAGCTGCAGAGCAGTTTTAAATTGTCCTGGGAACAAGCAGTGGGAGAAAGAAAACAAGCTACACACAGACAAGAAGCCAGGTGCAGAGCAAGTCCTGGGAACTGCGAAATCAACACACTGTCTTCGGCACACTCTGATCAGGCACCCGCAGCTTGCTCACCAGTCAGCGACACGGACCCCACATGGCCCAGAGACTTTTATCCAATCACCTGTGTGTAAAGTCGGCTGAGCGGTCGGTTTAAGTTATAAATATGACCTGTTTGTTTAATCAAGTGAGCACGGCATGTAGCCATATTGGTGGGATTGTCGTGACTTGGCTGACTCTCCACAGGGGACGCTTTTTGCTGCTTGGTCACGGGCAGGTACAAAGAAGTGTCACAGGGTAAGCCTTGATTAGAGTTAGATTTAGGACTATTGGACACCAGTGGGCCAATGTTGGCTGTGGCACATTTAAGTCTGGAAGGTGTCCCCAGCCCTTGGACTATTATCCCGTACTGCTTTTCCCTGTGGGTGGCAATGAAGCTGCAACACATAGTCTGAGGGCAGTCAAAGGAGACTTCAGGGCACTGGGAGAGTTAGTAAGGGAATCTGGTACACAAATTTTTTCCTCTGTCCTTCCAGCTGTGGGCAGCAACATTGGAAGAAACACATGAACCCAGTCTATTAATACATGGCTCTGCAGCTGGTGTCACCACCACAATTATGGGTTTTTCGATAACTGGGTGGTCTACATGGCGCACTGGGCCTGCTGCTGTCATATAGGATTCACCTTTCTTAAAGGGGGAAGAGGGTCTTTGCTAATGAGCTAGCAGGGCTCATTCACAGAACTGTAAACTGGACTTAAAGAGGGAATGGGATAGTATCAGGCTTCCCTGTGGCAAGCAGTGGGATGACACACCAAGGTTAGGGGGATAGGGTGCTACTGAGTGCCTTCAGCTTGATGCTCTGAGACGTGATGGATACACTGGAGCACACACATCATATGGAGATGAGTCAGGGTCTCCTGAGGTAATGGGAGCTAACAGGGAAACACCAGGAAATTACCTCAACAGCATTAAGGTGTTTTCCTCTAAAAAGGTGACAAGGCCAACAGCCCAGCTGGAATGCCTCTACTAAAATGCATGCATCATGGGTAACAAACAAGTTGGAAGCCACTGTGCTGCTGGAAAGCTACAACTTAGTTGCCGTTACTGAAACTTGGTGGGATGAGTCCCATGATAGGAGTACACCTGTCAGTGGCTACAGGTTGTTCGGAAGGGACAGGTGAGGAAGGAGGGGTGGAAGGGTTGCCCTCTTCTATCACTTCAAGAAATTGATAGATTGTGAAGAAACTGAAGAATATCCATGAGCAGGTTGAAAGCTTATGGGTGAGAATTAAGACTGAGGCAACAAAGGGAGCATTGCGGTTGGTGTTTACTACAGGCTGCCTGATCAAGGACAACATACTGATGAAGCCTTCTTGCTCCAGCTACAGGACGCATTGCGCTTGCAGGCTGTCATCCTGCTGTGGGACTTCAACCACCCTGACATCTGCTGGATGAACTGCAGGCAATCCAGTAGACTCCTGGAGTGCATTGAGGATAACTTCTTAAGCCAAGTAGTAGGCAGCTACTACCTGAAGGTATGCAATACCAGAAGGTATACAGGATCAGCTCACCAATGCAAGTGAGGCTAATCAGTGATGTGAAGATTGGAGGCAGTGTGGGCTGCAGTGATCATGCACTGATGGAGTTTGTGGTCCTGAGAAGTATGGGTCAGGCAAAGAGTAAAGTCAGGACCCTGAATGTTAGGAAAACAAAATTCCAGCTGTTCAAGGAGTTAGTCAGTGGGATCCCCTGGGAAACCACACTCAGGGACAAGGGAGCAGGACAGAGCTGGCAGATCTTTTTAAGGATGCTTTCTGTAGAGCGTGAGAGCTCTCAATCCCCAAGTGTAAGAAACTGGGAAAGGAAGGCAAGAGATTGACACAGATTAGTTGAGACATGCTGGTTAAACTAAAGGGCAAGAAGGAAATGCATAGGCAGTGGAAGCAGGGACAGGTGTCCTGGGAAGAGTATAGAGGTGCTGCCCAGTTATATAGTGATTGAGTCAGGAAGGCCAAGGCATGCTGGAGCTGAACTGGGCAAGGGATGTGAAAAATAGTAAGGGCTACTGTAGGTATGTCAGCCAGAAAAGGAAGGTCAAAGACAGCGTAACCCGATGATGACTGGCAAACTGCTAACAACAGACGAGGGGAAGGCTGAGGTATTCGACAACATTTTTGCCTCAGTCTTCACTGGCAACCTCTATTCGTGCATGGCTCAAGTGGATGGACAACAAGACGGGAACTGGGGGAGTAAAGTCATTCCCACTGTAAGAGAAGACCAGGTTTGTGAACACCTGAGGAACCTGAACATACATAAGTATGTGGCACCTGACAAGATGTATCCCAGAGTCCTAATGGAATTTACTGATATAGTTGGCAAGCCACTGTCCATGATATTTGAAAAGTTATGGCAGTCAGGAGAAGTCTGACTGGAAGAAGGGAAGCATTGCACCCATTTTTACAGAAGGTAGAAAGGAGAACACTGGGAACTACCAACCTGTCAGCCTTACCTCTGTGCCTGGGAAGATCATGGAACAGATCCTCCCAGAAGCTCTGCTGAGGAACATGGAGGACAGGGAGGTGATTCTCAAGACAGCCAGCATGGCTTCACCGATGGCAAGTCTTGCCTGACTAACCTAGTGGCCTTCTGTGATGGAGTGACTGTATCAGTGGATAAGGGAAGAGCTATGGATGTCATCTATCTGCACTTCTGTAAGACCTCTGACAGGGTCCTCCACAACATCCTTCTCTCTAAATTGGAGAGAAGGATTTGATGGATGGATGGTTTGGCGGATGAGGAATTGGTTGGATGTATGCATCCAGAGGGTAGGGGTCAATGGCTCGATGTCCAGGTGGAGATCAGTGACAAGTGGTGTTGCTCAGGGGTCACTATTGTCACCAGTACTGTTTCATATCTTCAGCAATGACCTAGACAGTAGGATCTAGTGTACCCTCAACAGGTTTGCAGGTAACAGCAAGCTGAGTGGTGCAGTTGACATGCCTGGGGGCTGGGATGCCATCCAGAAGACCTGGACAAGCTCAAGAAGTGAGCCCATGTGAACCTCAGGGGGTTCAGCAGGGCCAAGGGCAAGGTCCTGCCCCTGGGTTGGGGCAATCCCCGGTATCAGTACAGGCTGGGGGTGAAGGGATTGAGAGCAGTGCTGTGCAGAAGGACTTGGGGATGTACCAGTGCATGAAAAGCTGGCCATGAGCCAGTAATGTGTGCTCGCAGCCCAGAAAGCCAGCCAAATCCTGGTGCGCATCAAAAGAAACGAGGCCAGCAGGTCGAGGGAGGTGATTCTGCTGCTCTACTCTGCTCTGGTGAGACCCCACCTTGGAGTACTGCATCCAGCTGTGGAGCCCTCGGTGCAGGAAAGACACGGACCTGTTGGAGGGGGTCCAGAGAAGGGCCCCAAAATGATGGGAGGGGTGGAACACCTCTGCTGTGAGGAAAGGCTGAGAGGGTTGGGGTTGTGCAGTCTGGCAAAGAGAAGGCTCTGGGGAGACCTTGTAGTGGCCTTTTGATACTTAAGGGAGACTTTTTAGCAGGGCCTGTTGTGATAGGACAAGGGGTGACGGCATTAAACTAAAAGAGGGTGGGTTCAGACCAGTTGTAAGGAAGACATTTTTGTAATGAGGGTGTTGAAACACTGGCACAGGTTGCCCGAGGAGGTGGTAGATGCCCCATCCCTGGGAACATTCAAGGTCGGGTTGGACTGGGTTCTGAGCAACTTCATCTAGGTGAAGATGTCCCTGCTGATGGCAGGGTGTGGGTGGACTAGATGACCTTTAAAGGTCCCTTCCAACCCAACCATTCTGTGATTCTTTAAGTTTGGAGACAGGACAGTAGGAGTAGGCAGGAGTTACTGGCTTCAAATGAGAGTGAAACCAAGGTTAATGCTGGTGTAAGAGATTAGCTTGATGGAAACTGCTTTATTTGGGAGGTCCCATGATTAGAGGTTAGGGCTGCAGCCACCAAAGGTCATCCAGACATTCTGAGCTTTCCAAAGTTTGGTGGGCTGAAAATATGTTTAAAATTGTAGTTTGGATTAGCGTTTGGCTTAATAGGTGCTCGATAGCTGGGTGAATCTTAGGGCTGGAGTTGGGGTTCATGTTGCAGTACAGAATAACAAAGGGTGATAAGCTAAATTTTTTTTTCAGTGTGGTGTGACAGGTCTAGGTTTGAGCGCATATTGGCCAGAAGTAAATGCATACTGTTGTGTGGATTAAGTAAGTATATTAATATCTAGGATAAGATCTTGGTAGCTTCTATACTCTTTTTATGCCATTTTGTCAGCACAGAGGGTAGCTGGAAAGCTAAAGCAGATGACCACAAGGCGCTGAATTGGTGCTGGGGAACATCCCTGCTTATATTTACATTGGTGATTTGGCTTTGGCTACTGCATCCCTTTCCCTGCCCAAATATGCTGTACAAGGAATGATGTAAGCTAGTATCATCCCAACATTCCTGGCTTCAGAAAAGTCTCTTGGGGATCGGGGAAGCCTGTTACAAGTTAGGGAAATGTAGTAGCTCCTCTGAGTTTCTAAAAATAATTTCTCAGGTCAGCAATCCTCCAAAAAATTTGGAAGCATGTCACACTTCATCTCACCTGTCCTGGTTGGTACAAGACACCATCTACAATAAAGATAGGAGTCCAAGATTTTAATATGTATTTTACATATTGATATGTTTTCATTTCTAATAAAAACCTTATGGCTCGATATCTTTTCTAGGTAGCTGAACGTGGTAAGTACTGTTACACACAAGGCTGTGGACACAGTATGGTGTATGTGTAAAGAGTTATGATCTCTTCAATTCTTGTTTCTTTCTGTCTGTCATTTTCATTTCAGATGGAGATGATTCAAAGAATACGTTAAATACTGAAAGTGTAGAGGACACCAACCTGCACCAGGTACATCTTTACAGAGATGTTAATTTTATGCTGAACTGTTGTTACAGGCTTGCTTAGCAGTCTTCAGTAAACTAAAGCAGACGAATGTTTCTGGAATGTGTTTCAAACCCAGTACATGATATACTAGGCACTTCATACCCAGCAGGGACTGAAACAGAGTGACATTCATGTTATGTCAATTCTATGGAAAGCAGTTGCTGATCCTTACTGGTACTTGGTTTAAGCTGCACTCTCATGGACATGCAGGACAGAGGCAGCTGGCTGCCTATCACGGACAGTGGCTCTTGCTGAATTTTGCAAGTGCTGCAGAGGTACTTTACAAGTCTGGTACATGATGCCTTTTTGTACTTGCAGATACCTGACTGATACTGCAGCACGTTGTCTGGCTTGTAGCAGCAGGATAGCTGCTTCTTGCCTCTCTCTAGTACGTTGTGTTGGGTTTTGATATGAAAGGATTAGGGAGCCACTGTCTTGCATAGGGGTCGCACAGTTATACTGTGAGATGTGGGAGCTAATGCCTCACATGAAAACAAGACACCATGATCAGTCACTTGGGTTGTCATTTGTTTGCATATAGCATAAGAGCTTTTGGCATTAACAGCTGTATTCTCCCCATCTCATTTTCTCCCCTTTGAACAATGGTAACTGGTAATGTCTGAAACATATTATGCAGCATGCACAGACACTTTATTCTTGCTTTCTGAAATGTTATGTGATTATGATAACTGTCCTTATTTCTCACATTAGTACAGTCTACAATGTCCTTAGAAATGTTATGCTGTAACAGCATCCATGGTGTATAATCTTCAATTACACATTAAAACATTAATTGATTGATGAAGGATATTCTCCAAGTAGAAGGTGTAAACATTTAATTGGGAAAATCTACTACTGTGCTTGTGTAACTGATGATTTCAGTGGTTGTGTGAGTTGTTGCAGTGTTTGTGTTCTGGTTCTATCTCCAGATGTGAAGTAATCAACAGGATAAGTCTGTTAGTCTGCCTTTAGAGCAGTTTTGTTGTGAGACTGCCATGAGTTAATTCTTTTGTGTTTTTGCTGTGTTATTTCCCGTTCTTCAAAGTTTCCTAGAATCATTGCAGACAGATCTGCTAGAAATGTGAAACTGTAACTCTGGTATGTGACCACAAAAGCAATGTAGTTTTAATTCTTTAAAGGCAGAGCATTAATTCAAAACCGGTTAAATTTTCAGAAATAAATAAAAGTGTAAAGCATTTCAGTAATATTTATAATTTAATTTCACCCATTAATTTTTACACTTCTTACACAGATTTCTTAGTTTCTGAATTTCTTTGTCCTAAAGCTGTCTTAAAAAGCTGCAAAAGCAGAGGATATCAGTTAAGTTTATAACAGTAGTTTTCTTTTAGTGTATAATAAAGCAATTTATCAGAAAATGAAATTAAGTGTATTTCCTGTTTTGTAGATAGAATTAAATGCAGATGACACAGTTCAACATGATAATACTAAAGCATCCAAGGAGGTTTTGCTAAAAGTGAGCAAGGCAGAAAAACAAATCTGGTGAAATATAAACAGTATATGAAAGTAAAGTTCTTCAGGAGTCTGAAGGCAGAAAACCAAATGAAAAAAATATAACTTCAAAAAAGAAAAATAAATCTGATATTATTATAGCAGAGGCTACAACCAAAACTATTCAGAAATAATGTCTTATGTTAGGTAGGCCTCAGGTTTAGGTCCACCCTGCAAACTAAGGAACAGTTAAATTATAGAAAATGTATTTCCCTGGTGCTGGACCTAATGAAGTGGGACGCACTGTTGCTGTTTCTAATCATAATTGTTGCATCCTAGTTAACATTGTGAGAAAACCGAGCTCAGTCAGACAGAATTGCAACAGAAACATGAATTCAGCAGTGGTGACAGTGAAAATTAATTTACAGAAGAAAAGGGCAAAACTGGTGGAAGCTCAGCAACTTCTGTTGTAACAGGGGAGTATATCACCAGAAATCACATCAATGGTTTCTGGAGAAAAAGTGTCTGCACAGCATTCTCAGACTACTGATCTGAAGGAACTTGATTCTCAGTCAATACTCACTTGCTTTGACTTACTCTCACAACCTATCTGTTTTAAAGTTAAAACAGGACGTCTGAACAGGAGTTATGACAGTGATCAGGAATTTAAGTACCAGTGTGAGAATACCTTCAGAACAAATTATTTCTTTGCAAAACCTGACAAATAAAATTAAATCTGATGTTGATGGAAACAAAATTAATGGTCTAATTTTAAAACTCTTTTTGCCTTTGTTTGAAGATTTCCTTACAGACAGGCGAGTCAGAACCAACATGCGCAAGTCTTACGGATTCGGACAGCATGGACATAGTGCAACAGACTAATGTAAATGAGGTGCAGAACATTAACACTAATATATCTGAAGATGGAATCAGCTGCACTGAACAGAGACTTCAAGCAAATACAGAAACACTGTTGGCACACGAGCTTTTAGCAGCTACTAATGGAGAAAGTGTTTCTGGAAGTCCTTATGATTCTACCAGTGGTGTAGTAAGCACCATTCCACAAGAGGCTCCACAACCTGAGAAAGGTGGGGGGATCCTGCTTAATGCAGAAGAAAGTGTTGAAGCGTGTCACACCGAAACTGAAAATGCTTGCAGTTTAGACATCGAGCCTATGGCTTTACAACTCCATGAAAAGGACATGCTTCAAATTAGACAAAACAGAGGGGACCTTCAGGACACCAGCTCAAAAGCAGATTTGCATTTTAGTGTTAATGCAGGCAGCAAGTCTCCTTACTCATTTCAGATCGTGGAAAATATGCAGAAAGAAACCTTGCAGAAAACAGGTGCAATACTTTGAAAATAACTGAGTTTCTTGTAAACATTCTATGTATTCTATTAAAAAAAACCAGCTGTTGGTCTCCAGAGAATCTATTTTGCCATAAATAAATAGCAGACACATGGAATGTGTTCTAGTATATTCCAGTGTTCTAGATTAACTACTTAGTAATTTTTGCTTTCATTTTTGGGGACTGTTTTATATCCATGTCCCTGTTCTGTTTACCAAAATGTTACCGCAATGCTTATTCCAATAATTAGGGTATATAGAAGAATCTTGGAATTGTTTTGCATTCAATCTCAGTCATTAACATGGTAAACAGTGGGTAAAAGACTTATTATGTTAAAGCATATTCAAAAATACAGTGAGCTACTGCAGATATTTTTTAACCTAGACAAGGTGGTCATTTTGACATTAATTTTAATATCAGTTATAACTTCTGAAATTACTGAATAGTATGACATAGATACTCTGCTTTTGTTAAATCAACAGATGAAGGAGTTTTTTCTGGAGTGAGTGGAACAGAAGGCACCGAAGAAAATGGAGAAGAAGGAAATGCAAAGACCAGCATGCTTTCACAGTTTACTGAAACAGAAGTCCATGCTAAAAGAGTTAGATTAGACCCCTGGGAGACAAGCCGAAAGGCAGCCTCGTATTCCAGTAGCAGCAAAAACAAGTCTTCATCTGATCAATCACAATTCAGTCAAGCATCAGAACCACAAAAATCCAAGCAATCAGGTGAAAAGTTAATAGTATTTTATAAAAACAGTGGCTTTTTTTTCCAGACATACATGAAGAAGGCTTTTTGTAAAACATGAGGGAAAATCAGGAAAAAAGTATATATAGTATGTTGAGCAAATACTCTAGCGAGTTCCAAATACTTGAAATATTTCCAGAACTTCTGTACTTCATTTTACAGAATGCACATAATTAGTCTGTTTTTTTTTATGTTACATTCATCAGTCTTTGAGCTTTGTGGTAGGTGGGATGCAGGTTTTTAACTGAGAGCTTAAAATAACTTTAAATTGTTCCTTAGTTAACTGTGTTACATAAATGATAGCCTAAATAACACTAAAATTGCTCTCGTTTTATTTTACATATTACAGATCAAAGAAGAAAACCTTGGTCTCTGTATATTTGGTGTATATATATATATATATATATATATTCCCTTACATTTTGTAGACTGAGTCCTCATCAGGCACAAATTGGCATAGGCTCTTGTACGGTGTGCTTGTACATTTGGTTTTAACCGTAGTGTAGAAACAAACCTACTTATATGAGGATAAGGACCTAGCATCCTCTGGTAGTTATATTCTCTTCTGCCTGCACATACAGCTCTCTGTTTAGCAGTTTCATCCCATATTAAAAACTTGCATTTATCTTGTAGCCTTACCATCACAACAGAGTCCTGGTCCAGCTGATTACTCATGACAACCCCCAAGTATTTTTCACTCACTGCTTTTTTGGTAAAGCTGACAGCATCTTGTTTATGTTGTTTTCTTTTGAAACTAGAGAACTATAGCACTCAAGATTTACTAAAACCAAAACCTGTAGTTCAGATGGGATCCCTTTTCTCTTAAAACTTGCAAATGTAATATATCTGGACTGCTGATTTGATTTGGTATTCTCCTTAATTTGTGTCGAAATGTAAAGAACTGTGTTGTTAGATGATAGGAATTTGTTGTGCAGCTTTGCCTTGGTAGAATAGAGTATTTGTCTTTTCATATTACCCTAGACAATTCTGTCATTTCTCTCTAGTAATTAAAAGTTTTGGAATTATTTTTTCTGAGTTTGATAGATTTTAAAATACTGTCTTCTTAGGGCTTCAGCTGTCTGTGACTATCTCTTTGTGTTCTTTTGTTTTCCACAGAGATTTTCTACAACTACTCATTTATATTTGGTTCCATTCACTTCCCATTTTTTCATTTGTCATTTACTGTTGCTTTTTTAATTCCGTTCCTATGCCAGGTTAGTTTTTGAATTGGTGTAGCTTTTCATCTTGAGTGTGGGTTATGTTGTGAAATACTTACTAGCTATTACTCATATTTTCCTGCTGAAATGTTTTCTGTAAGCTGTTTCCAGTTCTGTGAAACTTTCTCTTTCAGGTAGCTACTGTCTCAATGTAAATGTATGCTTTGTATATACATATATAGGAAAAGGTGTTTTTTTCATTTATATATATATATAATATAGGTTTATAGAAGTGTGCATGAATGCATGTGTATTTATGTATGGCTATAACATTTGATTTATTTTTTCCAAGTGTGTGTAGCAAAAAATTTTAGTTTCTTCCTTGGACTGCAGTTATGTGTTTCTGGTTATGTCTTACTGGTTAAACTTTGGTTGCCTTTGAATGGGATGGAAATGAATGCTAGCATTAAGTATATTGTATATATTTAAAAAATCAATGGGATTCATGCTCCTACATGCATTAACTGCTTTTAAAACCAGAATATATATACAGAATATATATTTAAAATAATATGTATAACAAATTACACACCCACCTGTACAGGTGCGCACAATATGGACAAATACATCTGCACACATGCCATCAACTCATTTATTTACCTCTTTTGTTTGCTTAGTACCCTCCTTCTCTTTGGGGACTTTGTCTGGATGCTCACTAGTCTTATACGTTGAATTAAGGAGTCATTGGCTAATCTCTGCAGTGTCCTGCAACACATGACAAAAAAACATTCAGGAAATTGTGAAGTTCCTGCTGATCCTTTTCTTTTGGTAGTCATGGAATTTTTGTTCTCTTCTGCCTTCAGCTGTACAGAATACTGTTTCCTCTTCCTGTCTCAGGTGGCAGCTGGTTTTAAACCCATCTTAAGTTCCTGCTGTCTTGAGTTTCTGGACTGCAGGCTCATGTTTTCTTTTGGAAAGTGAAGTGAGAAGGAAAGGACTCATCATATTACTGCTCTCCAGTGTTTGGCCTTGCTGTCTGCATATTGGTTCCTCCTGTTGTAGGCATGCCTTTTTACTTCTTTCTGGAAAAAAAAAATCTATGGCATATCTGATATATGCCATCATCTACTGCTAAACATTGAACATAGAAAGTATTTCTTTCCCTGCAGTTGTTCTTTCCTGTAGCACCTATATTCCTGCTCAATTTTTATAATAAAGCCTATGTGCATTAATACATTTTTGGATTTTTTTCCTTTATATTTTTTCTTCCCTCCTCTCTCTCTTTACAATTATGATTTAAAAAAATCCTTTATTCCAAACATGTATCTTACATTTTGTTCTCCTGTGGAATAGCATTTCACAGATTACTTTTTCCTCCAAAGATACTCTTCAGGTATCTTTATTCAGCTAAAATGTGTTCCCTTCACCCCAGGAAAATGATGTTGTTTGAGAGGTGATGCAAGAAAGCATAGCCCTTCATACAGTTGAAGTCATTAATAGCTTTGGAGGCCAGGACAATGGCATTCAGATTGTAGCAGAAGAAAGTGGAAGATAGGATAATGTCTTCTGACTTGTGGGGTTTTCATTTTTTTTGCTGTCTCATGCCTTTTCCTCATCAACTGGCTTTTGTAGCTCATCTGATTTTTCCTGTGTCCCAGTGGTCTTCCTTATATTGTTGTATTCTTGCATAAAAATCTCTTCTTCCTAAATGATGCAGTGTCACTTTCATCTGCAGTCACTTCCTAGGCTCTCAGCATTCCTGTTCTGCTTATACAGAAGGAAGGTACAAACAGCTTGATTCTTTTCTTATAGTTCAGCCTGTGTAAGGAATTACTCATAGATGAATGCCGAAGCATTCAGATGTCTTTCTGAAGGAGGATATCCTTGCAGTTGTTGAGGTGTGGCAGCTTAATCTAGTCTGATTGCTGGTTACTGTAATCTCTTTGTACATGTGCTGACTGGATTTTGTATTTGCCATGTTCCTGATCTTTCCTGCTTATGACCCACCTAGCAATGTGTTCCGTGGAGGACAAGTATTTGGTGATTCACATACCAATGTCCCATTATGCTTTTGTGAATGTTTCCTAATGACCATGAAGAAAACTGTTGTGCATGACAACTTAACTGGAAAACTTTGCAATTATTTCTGTTCACGTGCAGCTGATATTGCTAAGGGTCATTAGCTTAATGGGCTGTTGTGTGCCTTGTTTTCCTCACACGTCTCTAAAAAGTCCCTAGGACATTCTCCCATGAATCAAAGGGGAAGAAAAGGAAGAACCAGAAAGTGGATGATCACTTTGGGAGTTCAGACTGAGAAGCTTTTAGACAAAACACAATACATTATCTTATAGAAAAGTAGGTCTCAGACTGGAGGAGTATTTCAGTAATGTGACTCCTCTGTGTGCTTTAAAATCTCAGTTTTCATTTGAAACAGAAACTCACTTTAGCTCTTCTGGCTGCGGCACAGTGCGGGCCAAGCACCCCAATGCAAATAGGGCTGCCCGAATGCTTTCTGACAGAATAGCCTATAGTGAGGGCCATGCTGCCGTAGTCTGGCTGCAGCAGTGCTTGAACAAGCTAGTTTGAAATTAGTACGGATAGATCCTCACTGTATGTGAGTCTTTAATATAGTTGCAGTATATCT
Organism: Falco naumanni; assembly: GCF_017639655.2. Lineage (NCBI taxonomy): Eukaryota > Metazoa > Chordata > Aves > Falconiformes > Falconidae > Falco > Falco naumanni. The sequence goes on along the minus strand of NC_054080.1, from coordinate 59,196,072 downwards.
TTCATGTTCTTCCAAACAGTTTTGTGTGAAAAGCTCAGTAGTTTACGTTAAAGGAAGGAAGCCTTGGAAAAGCAGTTTTTCCACAAGGCAGGAGGAGCCTGAAGAAAGGCAGCTGTCAAATCGTGGAAGGTGTTTGATAGTAATGGATACTGATAACTGAAAATAGTTCAGAAGACAGCTTGTCTGATGAGAAGAGGGAATGCTTGGGATGCAGCAACTAATTGTTCATAGGAATCATTAAAAAAACTTGGCTAGAGTTGCAAAATGCTTATTAAAACCCTTAAATTTTCCTGGTTTTGGAAGAATTACAGATTTTCAAGAAATCAGAGAAAGAACACTGAACTTTAGAAAAAAATCTGATAGCACAGTATTATAACAACGGGAAGAGGAGTTTAAAAAAAGCTAGTATGCATGGTAGAGCTTCTGAAGTTTTATACACCATCTTTTTGGTAGCAGTTTCTGTGGGGGGTGGGGGTGGGGGGTGGTTGTCCGTACTTTATACACAGAATCAGTACTTTTTAAATCTGTTTTTTTTCTTTGTATCCCTTACAATTTTATATGCCTGTTACCTGAAGCCTCAGAATTAGGATCTGTCTGATGATGACATGGTAGAATGTAAAGTGAACGTTGTTTGTTTTGTGGATCACTAAGAGAAGGATTCAGTCAAGTTTATTTACAGTTATGGGCCCAGTCCAGCACAGGTTTAATTGGAAGGCAGTTCAGCTATGTTACGACAATCAAAGATTGGTAATCAGTCTACAGGACTTCAAATCACAACTGTAAAAATACATTATGTAGAAACCTATCTTTTCCCTGATAAAGAATTAGGAATGGAAAAGAGGTGGTGGTCAAGTCAATGTCATTTCTTAAATAACTCTATGTAGGTACTTTATATATTTAGCAGGCATGTCTGGTAACTTGAAAACAGTCCACAGAGAAATGTAACGTACTCCCCACCTCTATACAGTATAAAACTTCAACCTTGTTACCGTTTTTGTTGATCCCTAATTCACTGTACACTTGTTAAGTCATCCAGATTTGAACTGTAAATTCTTTTGTATAGGGTCTGTTTGTTACCTGAGCTGTTATGCAGTATGTTCTAACCTTTTGATATAGTCAGTTAATGTTTTTGAATAATTAAGGCTGCAGTATTGTGCACATTTACATCAATTCAAATGAATTACAAAGTTAATTCCTTGTTTATAATGAAACATTTTTTTTGTGGTTTCTAATGAACACCTGCTATGTGTTTAGAATCCTCCCGATCTACCAGAAAAGAAGCGGTAATTTTATGTGGTACCTGTAATGTAAGAGCGGGGAGAAAGAAGGTGAAGAGAAATGAAAAAGGGGAAACTCAGCTGCATATTGCTGCTAGGAGAGGAGATTTGTCTTTGGTGAAGACTCTAATATCATCTGGAATTTGTGTCAATGAACAGGACTATGCAGGTTTGAAAATGACTCTTTTATGGGCTTGTTTTAAGATACAAATTTATGTAATTTATAGTATATGTAGTTTTTTATAATTTGTGTAATTTTAATATAATTATGGATCCTTGATTTATGATGTAATTGTGAGGGGGAAAGGAAGTAATTCAAGAAGTGCAAGCACAATCAGTGAATCCCTGGATTTTGTATGTCAGCATGGAGCTAATATAGCCTTTTTCTTATCAGGGACATCGATCAGGTCTTGTTCATCTGCTGAAGAGCACATTATCAGAGATACATATGGAGGGTGGACTTGAAAGTTTGGTGGAAGAACTAATGTGTATGCAGATGAATATATACATGTGTGAAGCACATTCATACAAGTCTTACTTCCTTGGGAAATAAGGACAAAAATCAGATTACAAGATTATTTCTTCTTTTTTTTTTCCTACCTAAATGTATAATGCATTTCTGGTTTTATAGTCGCAGAATGGATGCTATTCTATTTTGGATGCCTGGCAGACCTGATGTTATAAAATGCCACTGGGATTAGAAATCAGGCTATTAATATTATGCTTCTGAGCTTTTAGAGTCTTTCTACTCTATTGTTTGTTTCTTTTATTATTTTTAGTAGTGTAGTAGAAACGTAAACAATATTTTTCTGCTTAATATTGGATACGTTTTTCTCTAAAGCAAGCTAAATTACACAGGAAATAATTCACATTGGCATTTCAAGGTGATTGCTAGTATAAGTTTTATCTTAAAGATAGTCCATTGCTTATAGTACAGCAAACACAGCAAAATGTATGATCACTAATTAGTAATATGTGGGGATCTTTCCAAATCAGATGCATGCTGTGTCATCTTGCTTTTATTAGGTTGGACAGCAATTCATGAAGCTTCCAATGGGGGATTTACTGAAGTGATCTTAGAATTACTGAAAGCTGGTGCTAATGTTAACAGCAGAAGCATGGATGGTATTTTGCCAATACACGATGCTGTTTTTTGCAACTATTTAGAGGTATCTTTTTCTTTTACATTAGATCCTGAACCTGATTTCCAGCAGATGGTCAGCAAAGCACAATCCTCATTTAAATAAGGAAAGTCAAAGTTACTAGTACAATTCTAGTGTAGAATTGCATTTAGGAAATAAACCAATATTATTTAAAGTGATCAAAATTAAAGAAATATTTTTCAATAGTGACAGTTGAGATTGTATAGTTACTTGACTTTTTCAGTCCATCAGACAACTCAGAAAAACTCAGAAGTCCCTGTGGTTCTCTCCTACTTATTGCCCTTTTAAAAATTACTACTGAAATTGAGCATTCTTAATTTGGTTGTCTAGTCCAACCTCCCTGCCATGGGCAGAGGCATCTTTCACTAGATCAGCTTGCCCAGAGCCACATCCAACCTGACTTGGAACACTTCCATTGATGAGCTATCCTTAGCTTCTCTGGGCAATCTATTCCAGTGTTTCAACACTCTAATTGTAAAAAATTTCTTCTTTGTAAAGAAAAAAGCCCTAGGTCTGTTGTTTAAAAATCACCCCCCCCCCCCCCCCCCTTTTTTTTTTTTTTTCATTAACTGGTCCCTTCCAACCAGACTGTTCAATGGTTGTGTAGAATAGAATAGACTATTTCAGTTGGAAGAGACCTACAACAATTTTCTAGTGAAGCTGCCTGACCACTTCAGGGCTGACCAGGAGTTAAAGCATGTTGCTAAGGGCATTGGTCAAATGCCTCTTGCACACTGACAGGCTTGGGACATTGACTGCCTTTCTAGGAAGCCTGTTCCAGTGTTTGACCACTGTCTTGGTAAAGAAATGTTTCTGCTGTCCAGTCTGAACCTCCCCTGGTGCAGCTTTGAACCGTTCCCACATGTCCTGTCACTGGATACCTGGGAGAAGAGATCAGCACTGCCCTCTCCACTTCTGCTCCTACAGCTTCCTAGCTGTAGAGATTAATGAAGTCACCCCTCATCTTCTTTTTCTCCAAACTAGACAAACCCATGTCCTTAGCCATGCCTCATATGCATGCCTTCCAGACCTTTCACCACCTTTTCTTGCCCTTTTCTGGATGCATTTGAGGACCTTCACATTCTTCTTAAATTGTGGGGCCCAGAACATCACACTAATAAAATATTGTTTTGGCACAGTGACTTCCAGGGAGCTCAGCATAAAAATGTGATGCCAAACTGGCTCAAACATAGCATTTCTTGTTCTTGTCAGAAGAGCTGATCCTTCATCAAGTTTATCTTTTCTGTGAGCAAAGATGAAATTAATGGGGTGATTTTGCAGACCTGGTGCCAAACTGTCAGCAGGGTTCTTGCAAACATGTAAGCTATTATTCAGTATTGTGCAAGAAAACTGATAGGGAAGATTCTGAACTTCTAGAGACGATTCTCTTTCTGATACATTCTGATGCTTAACAGCATTCTGAATGAAAGAAAGAAGAAATGCTAAAGATGAGACATCATAGGTATGAAAATTCTTTACCATCCAAGCTCTGACCTCATCAACACTTTCATATGATCTGAATTTTAGGGGGTAATGATTCATTAACTGATGCCGCTAATCTCGTTGCCACATTTTGTGATTAAGCAGACTTGCAAGTGGTTTGGAATTAGGAAAAAAAATCATCAGTGCACATAACCAAACTATTAAATACTTATAAATACAAACCCACTATTAAATACTTTAAAAATCCACTTCTTTTCTGCATTTCAATCTTAATAAATTTGACTGGTTCCTTTTAATTTAGATATATGAAGTTTTGTAATTGCTCTCTATAACAATACCATAATAGCCAATTAAACTTGTTTTTTTAATTGGGATTGCAATTAATTGCAAATTGGGATTGCAAAATTGGGAAGTTCTAGAGTATCTGGTTTGTATCTTTATTAGTTGTGATTTATGATAGATAAAACACGTATAGTTGTATTAGAAGTCCTCAACAAGAATTACAACAATACTAATAATATTAATATATAATAGGCAGCCAGGATTCTGCTACAGCATGGAGCAGATCCTTGTGAGAGGGATGGTTCAGGGAAAAGTGCTCTGGATAAAGCTTGTGATGATGAAATGCAAGAATTGCTGAAGTCTTACTGCGCTATGGACCGTGTACTTCCTGTTGAGACTACTGAAGTTCCAGGTATGTTGGTTTCATAATGTAAATCATAGGATTACCCTGTAGTCTTAAGGAAAAACTGTACATTAGAATGCTGCAGATTTGCAGAGCTGTGTATTTCCTGGCACCTACAGTTTTAACTCTATTAATTACTGAATTTTGCTTACTTATTTTCTGAAAATAGGATATAAGAAGTTGGTTGTTTTTTTTCCCTGAGAGAACAAGCTATAAGGACATATTTGGCCCTTCAGAATTTTTTTATTATGCATACTTCCCTTCATAGGAACCTTGTGTTTTTGAAGGTGGTAGCTTTAAAGACTTACTTCCTTATGCTACCTAAATTTGATCTCATTTACATATACAAGGTATTTTTTTATAATGTGATCTGCCATTGCACCTTAGTAACCTGTATTAGCTATTCTAACCTATTATGCTCCTGCAAATTAATTTTAAATTCTATTTATTTTTTAATTGCATAGAAAGGAAATGTTCTTCTAGCTCAAGAAGATCAAAAAGTTCTTATTGCTACTACTGTAAAAATGATGATGCAGCTTTGGAGCCACAACGTGAGAAATACAATGTGGTAAATACAGATAACAGAGTTTTGTTAAACTGCTTCATAGTGTAGCACTGCATGATGTAATTTGCTGACTGAATTATATGAAAATATCATTTAAATAATTAACCCTCTAGGATGTATGTAAAAAAGAGCGTCATGCAGGTTGTATTACAGTATATAAGCTGTGGTGTACAGTATATAAGTGTGTTTATCACCACTTCTCTCTTTTCATGATCTCTGTGCACATTCATTTGTACAAACTGTAGTCAATACTTACATACGATTATTGCCTATATCAATAGAAAAAGTTTGGGGATCCTGAGACTTTTATCACATTTCCAAAATGGGTCCTTGAAAGAGTAATGATTTTTCTTCATGATAATGAAGATATTTAGAAATTGTTTAATCTTAATTTAAAACAGCCAGGAAGTTTTTTTATAGAAGTTTTATGTTAGGGGGGCTTTTAATGGTATCTGTACGCTATGTCTGCATTGTCTAGGTGAGGCTGTCATGGTGAAATTCACTGTCTGATCCCTGCAGTGTGCTCGGAGGTGGGACTCTGAGCATGGACTGGTTTGAATGTCTGGGTGAAACCAGGCTGTGACAGCCCCTTGCAGAGCATACCCTTGGTGGCACTGTGTATGTCTATCCTAACAGTGCCCCCATTGCCTTTAATTCTCTGCCTGGAATGATCCAAGTCCACCAGTACTTATCCTGCAGGCCATGCACGTTGGCCTTTGTTTTATATGGTGCACTTGGCTTTACTTCTTACTGTCATTTCTATGTGTCTTAACAGGAAACTGTTGCTGCTATACAATGTGTAGAAAAGGAGCAAAAAGAACTGTTGCTGCCTGAATTGAGAACTTCCAAACATGCAGGTAGGTGTAAATTCAAGTTGTTTCAATATTTTTGGGAGGGTAATTACCTTTTGTAATATAATTGGTTTTAAAATAGTGTAGCATGTAATATATTTGAGTATGTCCTCTGGAAATTTCAGCTTCAGAGAATAAGATTTTCAGCTCCCAGGTAGGTGCATTTCCTGAAATACTTCCAGTTTACCTAGGAATGAATATGATGACAAGAAAGGGCAGCATGCTGCTTGGAGGCATGTGTTTCAAGTCAAACTAATCATATAAAAAGGGCTCATTAGATAAACGTGCACACTGTTGGCAACATTATTCAGTTAGAAGTCCATGAGCCCCTCTGTACATGCTGTCTTTGTGTAAAGTAACAGATGCAGCATTTTCATTCTAGTGTGGCTGGACTTTCAGGAGCCTAAAATAATTTATGAGTGAAAAAAGATAAATCTTTAAGTTAGACACTGTGGATGATGGGCAGTTCCAGAAATGCTGGTTCTTAGGAGTGTAATTTGTCCTAGGCCATCAAATCTCAGTTCACATTAATCTCAAGAGCCTGACATCTTAGGAGATCACAGTGCTGGTGCTGTGTAGCAGTTTGAGCCTGTTGTGTCTGTTCCATGGTAGTTCAAGTAGCAAAGCTTGCTGCAGGAAAGCCTTTGACCAAAGTCTCTCTCCCCAGCTACCCTTATGATCTAGGCAGGGCTATTTACTTTAAAGCAGTTGATGCCCATGGAACAGTTTTGCTTTGTGACAGAAAGGAAGGGGTTTTTAAAATTTGTTTTCCTGAATATAGGGTGGAGCTTTCAAATGATATTTAAAATATTAAAAATATTAAAATCTTTAACAATAAATGTGCAATATGGTATTATGCAGATTTATAGCTTCCAGCTAAAACTTGTGGTGTATGAACTGTTAATTAAAATCGATATATTTTCTTGAAAAGTGTTTGACAACAGGTAGATGATACAATAGGCAGAAGCCTATAGACAGAGATCGGTGCCATTCCATGAAGGAGCAAAATAAAACTATTATAGTTTTCCTGTTTGGAGGTGTGAGAAAAATGATCATGGTGATCTGTTACCTCTGCTGACAAAACATTAATAATGCAGCATGTCTTAAACTAAGTCATTGTTACTACTTGTGAAGAGGCACAAGACTGAACAAGAACATAGAAGTACATTGACAAGCTTTTAACACAGAATAAAATCCTCAAGGTATTTGCATGCAGTACAACCTACTGTAAATAAAAGATTCAAATTCCCTCTTAAGCTGTGCTATAAGACCAATATTTTCATATTTTTCTATTTTAATAAGTAAATACTAGTAGATACTATGAAACAGATTTGGGGAAACATTTTTTAAATGCCATTTTTAATCCTGTAATTTCCCAGTTTAATGATTATGGAAAGCTTGTATTTCTTGGTTTAGGAATTTCAGGATTTAGATTACATATTTAGCATATTATCCCAGTGGTATATGCTGGTTATGACTTCTGAGCTCTCCCTTATGTTATATGGCTAAGAGATAGGGCATATAAAGAAAAATCTGTAATTCTTCTTCTCTTAGAAAAATAGAGCTCACAAAAAGGGACAATTTATAACTCATTTTATAATAAGGATTTGAAACTGTGTACAACTGTGATACATATGTTTTTATCATTATATGTAACTTGGAACAGTCAAGCTTATTAAGCTGTTTTATAATACCTCAAGCATAAAGGTTTTAGCAATGTTCCTAAGATTGTATAATTCCTGTAGGTAGCCTCACATATAATAGTCATGTTATGTAGCTCCTTGCAACACAAGGAACTTCATAACTTTCAGTGCTGATCATCCGTAACACATTTCTTTAATCTGTCCTGTGCTCTTAGTAATTTCCTAGAGAAGCACTGCTGCTTAAAAATTTCCCAGTACTTGGACTATTTCCTTCATAAATTAAACTTGTATTTAGTTCTTTCTATGATGAATTTCATTGAAAGTGCTCTAATTGTAAAGAGTTATCAGATGTATGCATGACAGTATAAGGTACTGCTGTAAAAATTGTCCATACATTGGCTGTGTATTTGCTACATTAATTTTCTATTGCTTATGGCAATCATAATTTTGATTATATCAAAATATTGGACAGATGCGTCTATGCAAAGGCAGCCGCAGATGGAAGATACTTCGAGTGAAATACTCATAGAACAGAAAACAGAAAGAGATACCCTTCCTAAAAAATACAGGTAAGTAGAACAGAAGGATATAGGAAGAAGATATAGGAAGCTATTCTTTATAGCAATAGTGATACAGGTTTTTAGGAGGTTAGCATGTAGGAAACTATTGTTTATATCAATAGTAATACAGGTTGTTAGAAGGTTAGCATACAGGAGAACGCAAATAAAACTACGTGGTTTTCATTCAGATTTTGCAGATGCATCATCCATATTGGCTTCAGTTACATCCAGTAAGTGTTTACTTCAAGGAGGAACTTCAGGGTTGAGCTAACACATACTAATCAGTTCCTGTGCACACAGCAGGCATTGAAATAAGGTAGTGAACATACAAAAGGTATGGAAAAATACCTAAGCAGAAATTAGGAAGTGGAGGTACTGGGTAATTAGATTACTTTTGCAGCATCATGGAGAAAAGCAGTAGCAACTCAGAAATTACTTTTAGTGTCCTGCCTCTGGGTTTTTTTCTTTAGCACCTCTAGATGGGCAATGTTCAACCAACAGCCTGCAAGGGCCATTTAGAGCAATGGCTTGAAGCATACTTGCAGCCATTCCTTTTTTGTGAGGACACTTCAAATGTGAGCTGGGAGTGCTCACCTCGGTGTGAACATGGACTATGTGAATTGTTGGCACCCTGCTGCTAGCTCTCACAAGGCCTTTTTTTAATTCTTTCTAAGAGGGACTACCTGAATGCTAGTCATACGGTGAGTGCTCAGCTAACAAGTTAGCAGGTGTTCAAGGATGCTTCTAGGCCATCTGATGAGGATGTCTATGTATTATTTGTGTGAGCAGTGTTAGTCATGCAAGTTTAGTCAAGTAAAAGCAACAGCATACAGCTTTCAGGTATTTCCATGGCAAAACTTATAAGCTGGTTGTGCGGAGAGACTGAAACATTTCTGTCACAGACCATTTCGCTAGCTATAAAATGTAAGGTATGTAGATTACGCAGATAATTAAAAAAAAAGAAAGGGTTTTGTGTGAAGAGAAGTTAGGGTTCCAAACCATCCTTGTGAATGAACTAGTGAGTGAATTAAGAAACCAGAACAGTAAAATTAATATCTACACAAACTTAACTGTCTTCTAATATTGAGAATGAAACTCTGTTCCAGAGTGAAGTGGTAAGTATTTCTGGGTATTGCAGATACCCTGCAGCTAGTGCAACAGCTGTCCATGAACAGTAATGAGCTACATGCCCAATTACATTGCATTTCCTTTTCATTACTTACATGGTGAACATTTTATTTTAAACTAATTAGCATATAAGCTTTTGTCACATGATACATCAGTGCATCGTGACAAAAAAAGGAAGCATCATCACATTTTCCATCTTTCTGGTGTTCAGTTAGTTGGCCCAGGGAGAGATACTACTGACACTTTTCCATTTCTGTCTCTTCCTTTGAAGATAGTGAGATGTGTCTCTCACCAAAGAAAAATGAGCAAAAAAAAAAGCATCATATTTGTTAATGGCTGTAAGTTACTTTGCCTTTGTCATTTTAGTTAAACTATCTTTGCCTTTTCAGTTGCAGCTCCTCATATACCTGTATAGCAGTAAAGCAGCAAAACTTCCCTGAAGCAACATTGCTAGAAACGTGTGTAGATTTTCACTGGCCTGTGTAGGAATCCGTAGGTGTCAAGGCCTACTCATATCAGTGATTAACCGTATGCTGATTTGTTGATTGTATCATGGATTCTAAACACATGTAATAGCAAGCAATACTGGAGTACAGACACTGCTACCGTCACGCTGTAATTTGGCTGTCCTTGTTCTGCACCAGCTAGTTGTGCTGGACTACTGTCATGATGCCCTCAACACACTGTCTCTTCTGAGACTGGGGTGGTGTTACTTGCATGGCACCTCTGCTATGGGTGGAGTTTGAAGTACACCATGCTGCTGTTCATGTTCCCACACCTTGTTGTACTCTCCTGTCTTCCCAACATGGTGCCAGAGTGGAAGTGCAATCACTTGTCCCCATGAGGGGGAGTTAGGAGAAAGAAGTATTATGCTGGGCGGGTGGCTCATGTGCCAAAGGAAGCAGGTGGAATAAAGAATTGCCTTCCATCAGGAAGGAGGTGAAGTCCCCCAGGGAAGGAATCTCACAGGGAGACCAGCTCAGCTAGGGAGCAGGGTCTGATGGAGGGAGAGACATTCCCAAATTAACATACATCTTTAACTGCTCTGTCTTCTTTTCTTAATAGTCATGTAGTAATATTAAAATTGTGGCTTCATAAAATATTTCATTATGTACACCATAGAAAAATTCTGATAGTATCATCCTTTAGTAGCTCGTTCTGACCTCATTTTAAAAGGCTCCAAATTAGAGCTGCAAAGGCATTGAATTCAATGAACTGTTGTGATTTGTGGTGATAAAAGAGCAGCCAGTGATATAATAACAGACCCATTTTAGGCCCTATGAATTCAGGGTGGTGTGGGAGGGCAAGGCTATTACTGAAGTTTTGGTGCTTTGCATCCTCCTTCTAGACAGGATTCTGCAGTTTATTGAGCGTCAGCCTGGGATTTGAACTATAAAATTCATATGTGATAAAAAGATTGTTCAAATTTTAGATGTTGGCAGAGTCCTTTGAAACAGTGCTGTTCTTCTTTATTTTGTGTTTACAGTAACTCTGATGTCCTTACTCTTACTTTTATAATTTTCTGTAGGTCTTCAGTGGAATCTTTTAAAAAAGGAGCACTGAGGAAACAATCAGATAATCTTGCTTCTAGGCAAAACCAGGAAGAATTCGTCCAGAAATCACAAAATTACAGAAAAACAAAGCAAGTGTTCAGTGCATCATGTTCAGAGAAGCAAATCACAAACTTAGTTTCCCATGCAAATGATAAAAGACAAAGTTTAACTGCTGATGAAATTGTGTGTCCTGAGGTAGTTGCATTTAATATGGGGCTTGGTGCCAGCATGCCTAGTGGGAACAGAGTAGAAGCACCTCTCTTTTTAGAAAATAGATTTCCAGCTCAGGAAAGCAGCCGACATCCACACAGCTTCTTGGATGAGACAGGAGCAAATAAAGAAGCAATTACAAGGAAAGAGGCTTCTGATCATGCTTTGGCATCTGAAAACAGTGTGAGAGAATATCCCTTTGACAACATGTCAAGGCTGACAAATGCTGTAGAAGTGGTGACATTGCCTTCAGAACATACTGTTTCCACTGCTAAAGTGAAGCGTTCACAACAAAAAGACATTGATTGTGTACCCTTTGCAGAACAAGGAAACAAGTCTTTAACCCCCACTTCAGTGACCAATGCATTAAATATTGTAGGACCCCGAGGCACTGTTGTCAATAGCAATGTCTGTCAGCCAGGCAGTGACTGCCAGCAGGTTCTTACAGATGAGAACCTACACAGATATGTATATAAGAGAGAAGCTTTCCAGCAGCAGCAGCAGCAAGTAATTTTGTCAACATCTACAAAGAACTTCCCTAATACTCTGCAGCAAGCGATCCCTCAGAGTAGTGAGAACTCATGTAATGCTGGCTCAGCGCTTACAAATCTTATACCAAAAACAGATTATCCAGTAAACTTTGGTGAGAAATCTTCCCAGAGCAATAGTAATCAAGAATGTGAACAGAAACAAGTGAGGTGTGGAAGAAAAAATAGGAAACCCCTTCAATTGATAGATCTACTTGAATTGGGAAGGGTTGAGCCAGGGGAAGATGTTTTAGAATTCAAACTGAAGGTAATTGTTGAGATAGAATAATGTTAATGTTAGCATATAATAAAACCACCCACTAAAATGGTGAAACAACAGTTCTTATGGTTTAATCTGCATCTTCAGCACTTAATATTGAAAATTCTTGTTCATTGGTTACAGATACACTTTCATGAGTTTTGAGGGAAAATGCTATACAATATATCTTCTGTTGGCCCTTAATTTTAACACCCAAAACACTGCATATGTAAAATTTGTGTTTAACTGCATTCTCAGTTTGTTAACATTTCTAATTGCTAGAACCAGTGTGGAATTGTTGGTTGCTCTACATTGTGTAATACCTGACTTTCATATTGGAAGGAGCAAGAATGTTGAGGTTTTTACAACTTAATGTGATTCTTAGAAGCAACTATCAAAGTCCCTCAAATAAAGAAATATGACATCAAGGATTTCATAGTGCTGTGGTAGAGATGAATATATGCAAAACTACTTGCTTACATGCCAGCTGGTTCTATAGTTTACAGTCTGGTATAAGCATATTTGCACCAAAAAAAAAAAATAATCCAAAACAAGCTCCTTTTTTTCATACAAAAGTGTCCCTGTGCCTCCAAATACAGAGCGGATTTGCAAGGCAGCTGCTGGGGAAGTGGCTTAGTATTGAGCAAGCGATGGAATTACTGACTGAATTCCCAGCTTCTAGATAGTTAAATTCCAGGGCAACATAATTATGAATTAATTAATGACTAAAGCATGAAAAGTTCTTTTCAACCAATTCACCAGGTACATTTAACGTAGATAAGGCTCCTTTTTCTGTACCTATGTGTCCTTGGGAGTACTTTTCTGCTGAGAGTGGCTATTTCCTGTGGCTTTGTGTTTCGTAACATAAGGCAGCATGAGTAAGTCACGAGCCTCTGCATTGGGCCATGTCATAAGTGTATATACACATGCTTCTTTTCTTTAAAGGACATGTAATATTCCTCTGAACCTGAAGAATTCATTATGCTTTCTGTCATTTCTCAAGACTGGTATCTGTGATACTAGTTTGATGCCTGTGCATCTTAAGGAACACTGTATTGGAATGTTGACATTTGGAGTGTAAAGAAGTCAGGGATTTTTACTAGAATGAAAATGACACTAATTTAAGTTTTGGAAGACAGTGCTATAGATACTGAAGTTTAGAAGCCAGTGTCTGTTGTGTTGCAAAAAGGAGATGATCAGTAGTTTCCTTCTTTATCATTATAGAAACGTATTTGCTAACAACATACAACTTAAGGTGAGCTTTGGGCAGGCAGAATGCACGTGTTGAACACTGTAGACCTGAGCTATGAAGCTGTGAACTGGATTGAGTGTTCATCAAAATATACAAATATTTTTTGTATATTTAATCATCTTGACTCAGATTCCGATAGATACTCCAAGCCGGTGGGTATCGTAGGAGGCAGTTCAATATTTGCTGGTGGATCATTCTCTTATTCTGATTGTTTAACCTCCTGCATGCTAAGCAACCTTACTAAGTTCCAACATAGTATATCAACAGCTAATTTTTGCATTATTTAGCTTGTTAGCCTAACAAGACCAGTATAACAAAACCATAGTTTACTGAATTATAAACAACAGTAAGCTGTGCTTTTGGAGGTGCATATATGTTTGCAGAACTGGGCTGTATTAGCATTATCAAACAGGCAGTAACAGTAAGTTCTTTTATACTTAATTTTGCATAAGATAAGGCTGTCAGGTTCTTCCTTAAGCATGCAAGTGATGTCCCTTAACACCAGTGAAGTTTTTATGCAAATATATTCCATCTTTGAATTATTGCTGGAATTCCACTGTGACATGCACTTGTTCCACACGTAGAAGGCAGATTGCATTTGAGTAACAGTTTCTTGTTGCGCAGACTTGCCTCCTGTGAGTTCCTGAGTTCAGTGTTGCTAATTAATTTATTCACAGCCTTGGCATGTGTAAGAAGAACTAAGATGCAAATACAGCTCAAAACACACATAGGGAGATTTGTCCTCTGACAGTGGGGTCTGTGTGGTCAAAACATCATTTTTTATGCCACAGTTTGTGATAGTGGCATTAAATTCTTTAACTTTTTTCAGAGAAAACCAGAATTGGCTGCAACTTTTCAGCTATATTGCTCTTCAGCATTTTTTCATGTTTTAAGGATGCTAATTCACATTTGTTAATTTATGAGTTGAAAATTATTTCTTAATATTTCTTTTTTAGGAATTTAGCCTTAAAGCCACGCTCTTAAACAATGGCAAGATCAGAACCAGTGAGAGAAAAATACTACAGAATCCAGTTCAGTGGGTTAAAGACCTGCTAGGAAGTGATATTTCTGTGACACGAAAGTATGTGTGGAATAAGGTAGGCCTGATTTTACTCCCCAAAATAGCAATAATAAATGGCAATTAAAAATTTCACTTATCTGGCTCTCCTTACTATTCTTAAAGCAAAAGAGGGTACAAGCCTATATTTTGAAAAGTCTTCTTGTTCTGAATGAATAAGCATCAAAGAAAGAGCTACATAGCTGTAGTTGTACAGTGATGAACTAGTCATGAGTGTTGAGAGAATGTGGAATGCCCACTCAGTAACCTATCAGTGCTTTGAAAGAGTAAAGATGATTAAGAGACTGACAGAAAGAGCTGGAAGGTAGTTAGAATAAAAAGGAGAAAGCTTACTGAAATGTCAGGGTGTCAGGGACAAATGTTGCAAAAATACTGGCAGAGTTTAGAGGGCTTTGCAGATGGGTTGTATTAGGCTTTTTTTCATTTAGAATTCAAATTAGCGGAATTCCTGCCTGAGTCTTGACAGACACAGATTAGACTGTTAAGTGCATAAACTTAGTTTTGTAAGAAAAGTGAAATTTTTACCTAGCAGAAAAAACACTACTTAAAATGACCAGTTACATATTTAGATTTGTTTTTACAGGTTACATACCTAGGGACACAGTTGTCAAAATTTCTTGTTGAAGAAGTACCAGTTTCTAGCGATTTGGAATTACCATCACAAGAAAGAGAGCGTTTGGGTATGTACCACTTAAAATCTAATACTCAACGTGACAGGAAGCAGCAGAAAGTTATTGCTAAAGAGCTTAAATTCCAAAATTTCTCTATTGCTTTCTCATTTTTTTTCTGAGCTACATGCTTATCACAGATCTTAGGCTTGAAATATAAATAGTGCCAGAACTTAGACTCTATAAAGAAGTTTCTTTTCTTCCATGAATTGGTTGTGTGAAGAGAGCAATTACTAATGACTTGGTTGCTATGTAAAAAATATTTATCTAGCATTTTACATTAAAAATATTCAATATATAGTGGAGGTTTTAATAAGCTAATTTAATGTTTTTTTGTTTTGTTGGAAACTCAGATAAGCCCAAGCAGCAGTAATAACTAGGGGGATATTCTACTGTCTAAAAATAAGCAATCATAAGAAACAGAGTGCATTGATATTGTTACTGAAAATCATAACCAAGAAAACTCTTCAAACCAAATGATAGTTTAGAAAGCCGATGTTGGTTTATTGCAGCGCTGAGTGCATGAGGGATCTTTCCTCCTAACATGCACACCAAGTTACTCGAGAGTACACATTATACACAGTACAGTACAGTACAGTACTTGCATATTCATAGTACGTTACATATTCATTTTCATTCAGCAAAGGATTGGTTACAAGTTTCTCACTTCTAATGCAAATTAGTACACATCCTCAGATAGCAGTACTGAAGTTTTTTACTAACTAGGTACACATGCTCCCCAAGCAGGGTTTTGCCTTCTTGCAGAGAGAGTGGGTGGGTGGGTGGGTGGGTGGGTGGGGACTTGGGGGTGCTATTTGAGTTGGAGGTCACCATCTACCATTACCACAGTTACCTTTGTCCTGCTTTAAACTAATGTTCTGTGGGTTGCAACACCTTATCAGCTTGTCTTCTCTTGCCACCAGAACTTTCTCACTTGGAAGCTTCTTTCTGCATAATTTAGATAACGGTGTTCTTTTCCCCATCTGTTCTTTGTTTCCCAAGGCTGACTCACTTGATTAGAAGTCCTTTCATTCATCAACTTTGACAACTTGAGAGGGTGGGTCAGCTTGACCTAAACCTTGTGCGCATGCTTGTTTAACATATAGTTAATCACTAAATCAGAGTTCGATAATTTGGGAATTTAGGCAGCTATTCTCCCCTTTGGGACTTATTTTTTTATATATCCATGTATCAAATAAGTCCCACCGTCTCTGAATTTCTCTCAATTGCAGCAGTACAACACTTCACCATACATTGTAAAATAACATAAGAGCATACAAATATAACAATCATGAGTACCATATTACAATTAACTTCTTAATCCATGGGTGTAAGTCAGGAGGGCAGGATGTTAGCCAATTCTAAACTTTTGAAATCCATAAGAGGTGTAATCTTTTTAAATCTTATGCAAGATTTTAGTATGTATCCAAATCTCTTGTAAGTTGCTAGTTCTCCCACTTTGATTCACATACACACAACAATTAGTATTAATAATAATACAAACCCAGCCTTGAGGTGCCAACGTTGTATCTAATGCCATTCAAGCTATTTCTGACATTTCTTCATGCAAAGCCTTTATGGCATCTGCAGTGTCACTGGCTATTTCTTCCATTACTGCAGATATATTTATCATTGCATTTTCTAATTCAGCAACCCCTGACCAAGGAATAACCCACCTAGCAAAAGAATGGAATCCAGTGGGTCTTTCTGTAAGGGGTTTTTTGACTCCACGTGTATCTCTGCAGGTAAGTTCTTAACCAGAGATTATTATCCTATTTCTCAACTCTAGTCATATTGGGAAAAATCACATCCCTTGTACAAGTACCTGACCTTCTTGATGGTAAAGCTTGTCAAGCTACACTGCCACGTATCCAGTGCTACTTGGTCCCCAATGGAACATTATGGTACTTACTCATAGTTGATTCTGACGGGTTCATCAGTTGCATTGACCAATCACAATGTGGGTAGTGCCCCACAAATACCTGGGTTCCATAAATGGGTACATACCCAACAATTAATTTTATTGCCTATCTGTATGGTTTTCTGGATCATTATGAAGTTTTGAGTCTGTGGGTTTCTCCTGATCCCACTGAATTTGAGAATTTGTCATACCACATAACAGGCAAAATCTTATACATCTATAAAACATATTTGAACAAGTATGTACAAAGAAATCATATTAACAAACTCAAACCTCCCTGTATACAATCCATTTCTATATAGGGTCTTATTTCAGTCCAAGAACAATTCATTAAAATCTCTCTGAGTTTTTGTTTCAGAGGAGCTGCTGCTTCTGATTTCCACTTTTCTTCAGGACTCCTTTTAATCCTGGTGTAATGGATCCAAGAATCAATTCCTTTAAGTTTTACTGCAGTATTAGTTATCACTAGTACTAAATATGGTCCTTTCCATGGCTCCTTCAAAGGCTTATCCTTCCAAGTTCAAAGATACACTTGATCTCCAGGGTTGGAAAGGGTGCACCAGCACATCCAGTGATACAGGTGCTCTCTGTTGAATATACATGTACAATGATGGAAGAGTCTTTCCCAAAGACAATATATATTCAATTAACACCCAATCACCAGAAATATGCATTTGGTCTTCCTTTCCTGTTAAATTTACAGCACAAGGTCTTCCATGTAATACTTCAAGTGGGCTCACCTTTTCTTCACTTTTGGGGTGATTCTGATTCTCATTAAAGCAAAAGGTAAAACGTCTATCGATATTTAAATTAGTTTCTTGACACAGTTTAGCCAATTGTTTCTTTAAAGATCTATTAATCCTTTCTACTTCCCCACTAGACTGGGGTCTCCAAGGTGTATGTAAATCCCATTTTATTCCTCTCTAGCTCGGTTGGTTTGGCACAGGATCACATGCACTGATCTTTCCTCAGAGGGATTCTATTCCTTATACTTCCTCCTATTCTTTGTCCTCTTCCACACCCTTGTTCTCACAGGAAACCTATTCCCTGAGATGAGGTTTGGGCTTGGGTAAATGCAGCTGCCAGAGCTGCAGCATTTTGTTACTTTTTCTTTACTTTCTCATTCTGTTTCTCTCTTGTGTTTGGTTGTTTTAGTTTGGTTTTTTTTTTTTTTCAATTCCTCTCTGTTACTATAAACCATATAAGCAATTTCTATCAACTGAAATATTGACGTTCCAGACATGCCATCTGCTTTTTGCAACTTTCTTCTTGTATCTGGAGCTGACTACCCCACAAACAAAGTAGTAAAAGTCATTTATCCTCTCATTCTGTTCCTGAGCTTTCTCCAACACCATTCTTTTTCCTTGGGCAAAAATCTCACCCTATTATCAACAACACTATGCTGAAACCATCAGTTGCACATCCTCTTCTTCATTCTTCACTTTCAGATACCTTTTCACAGTACTGCAAGCAGAACAACACTGACAATTTCTTTTTATCTTCCATCATCATCATCTATACTACTTTAGAAAATATCATCAATTTCTATTTCTTTCTTCTTTCGTGATCATTTCTCAAGACAAAAAAACCCAAATCCACATATGGGACTTCATTTTCCTTCTAATCTACAAAACACTAAATCAGAGTTCAATAGTTCAGAAGTTTAGGCAACAACATGACAAAATGACATTGAACAATTTTTTCAGAACTGCCTGGCAGACTTGAGAACTTCAACCTAATTTTGATAAGTAATGTGTTCCCAGGAAAACACAAGTCCCCTTGACAGCCAGTTGCACTTGGAGTCCGAAAAGCTTTTGTGATTGGTTCTGTTAATTTGATGAGACAACTGCCCCTCGTGTGAACTGAAATACAGGCTTAGTCTGTTCTTAACATAGTGAAAGTAAATTAAAAGGTAGTAATTGAAAATAACTACTTTGATATTCAGACTACCATGTTCTACTGGTATTTGCTTCAGGCTAAGAGCATCCAGATCACAAGTTTACATTGCCCTGCTTCAGTAACTTAAGTTTATACCAAGTGTAAGTGACTTAAAAATTGATTTAATCTGACTTTTTAATAGACTTTTGACTATTTCACTAGGTCTTGTGAATTATTCCTCTCACAGAAAAATTATGATAAACATTGTACATTCTAAAGAGAGAAATCCATTTATTCAAAAATACTCTTGAAAAACCCAAATCAGTCTGAATATCAGTAAATGTTTTTTTTCCCCCTGTTTTTCACAAATAGCCCAGGGTAATCTGGGAAAGAGTATTTAAGGAAGTCTTTTGTCACATGTAATTGGAAGATCACAGTAATGCCTGACTGTTAGCCCTAGGTGAGAAATTGAGTGAGGGAAAGCCAAAGTGTCCTCAGTCTTGGTTTTATTTCAAGTACTATATGGCCAGATATATGGTAGGAAAATAAATAGTGCCTTAAATTGTTCCATAAGAGAGTTAATCTGCACAGTTGTATTGTGAGAACAGTAGTGGGCACTGGGCAGTTCCCAAACGGTTTCCAGGCCCTCTTCAGGAGTTAGCTTGTTCCAATGGCTGTTCCCAGTGGGCACATTGCTTGCAGCTTGCCTGCTCAAAAGCACAGGAAAGTTTGCTTTTGTGTGTGTGATGGATGAGACCCTGTGTGGATGAGAGCTATTCTGTGCTGCTTGCCTGGGGACATTCCTAGGCACTCTTTTATCTTTCTAATATACTTACACGTGTGTATTTTACAGTAGAAGTTAATCCTGCATTTGCTTACTGTATTAATGAATTTAATTTTTTTCTATGCATCCCAGAGCATCATTAAAAAAGACAACTGGGTCCTGATAATCTGAGCATTTTTGGAGGAGAATGGTGTTTTATTAAATACCCCTTGCCCACATGCCGTCCAGCTTCTCATATCTTAGTTCAGTGTTTATTGAGCTACTGTATGAAGAGGATGGGGAGGTGGGAAGAAAATGATACAGGTAGTGGCTGTATCTAGCCATCTTTTAACAGAAAGAAGCAGCTACCACTGAACTTTTATAGAGCCCAATTTGGGAAGCATGTCCTAAGAACCTCTACCAAATCAAAGTCCCTAGGCAAAACAGGTGAAGGAATTGCTGTTCTGTGGCTGACTGCATAAGAAATTTCCCAGCTTTTCAGCTTGGTTGAGATTAAGATATTTCAAGATTTGTATAGTAGCAGATTTTTAGGTACCTGAGGAATGTTAATGCAAAAAACTTGAAGAGTCCATAAAGTAAAGCAGTCCCAGACCAATGCAGGTATTTAACAGAAGCTTTAATTAAAAAAGAAAAAGAAGATTTTGGAATTAGTCATCTAAATCCTAACTAATTTTCAGTTCATGTCCCTTCATGTCTTATTTGAGTCTGAGCCTTTAGTCTCTTCCAGGATCATGTTAGCAGAAAGCAGAAATTACTGTATTCAAGTCTGAATGAGAACTGAACATTAAGAAAATAAACAGTACTTTTAGGCTATCCGTATATAGGAAAGCATAAGAAACAGTGATTATATGGCTTGGAATTTATTCCTCTGTGCTTTCTGATACATGTAATGATGATGTAATATTTGCTAAAAATGACCAAGAATAACAAGGACTCAGAAGCAGATGTCATCTGAAGAGCAGATGTAGGTGTCAGATACTTCATATTGAAATTCCAGCAAAGTGGCCTTAAAATAAAGCATATCCAGTTGTTACAGTAAGCCTGGTATGTACATTCATTTTGCAGACTGTTATTTCAGGAGGTGGTCTTTGGAAAACAGCATGACTAGTGCAGTTCTTGTGCTCTGGCAATTCCTTACTGCCTTTAATAACCATTAGCCACCTCTAAAGATTAGAACAACTCTTGCTTATCTTTAGTTCATGAAAGATCCCAAAGCTGTGTGGAATAAAAGAGTGTTTTTGATGGAATCCAGATGATTTCTTCATGGCTGGACCATGGGAGCTGTTTCAGAAGGCTTATGTTAGCATTACTTCAAGTATCTAGCATAAAATGGGTGGCTGAGCTCAATAAGGTTGGATGAAAGGCAATGATAATCGTTTTGCTGTGATTGTATGTGTTACTGTATGTCTGTGTTTCCCTTGAGATAAGCAGTGAAACACACATATATTTAGAAGGCTACTTTTAAAGTTAAATTTGCGTGGCATCTAATATGATTTTGACAAGGAAGACATATATTTTTGATAAAAGGGAGTGTCTCAATCATCTTACAGCAGCTACGGCTGGGCAAGTAAAGGAGCAAAGTCTGGCTTTATAAGTGTTAGGTGGTGTAAGGCTAATTGAAAATTTCAGCGTTTACCTTCAACAAAAATAAAAAACCTAACTGCTTTATGCATAAAATCATTAAAGCACCAGTGTTAAATGATACTGTTTTTCTTAGAAAAAAGTTGTCTTGATCTTTCTATACTCTCAGGAAATAATTTTACCACAAGGGACCCCAGCAACCATAACCAGCACCATCAGAGTCCTGGTCCTGTCTCCATTGCGCAGCATCTTGGGAGCTTTGATCTGAGCCACATACAGCCAAAAACTCCATCCTTGCCACAAACAGAAGTTGTGAAAACATTGCCATGTGCTGAAAGAGGAGCAGATGTTACCAAGGGATTTAAGAGTAAGATTTTTTTGAACTGCCTAAAAACCTAATGATTGGTGCAAGGGCTATACAAGAGATACAAAAGGGAAAAAAAGGTAGGTGGTATGGAATTGACTTGTGTGTGAGAGGGAAAGAGTCCTGGGGGAAAGTGGTGACTCTGCTGATGGGTTGGATTGGTCTAAATGACCCAATAATGGAAGTTTTTCAGAGCTCATTATGTTCAGCTGTCCTGTATCCAAATTAGAAACATTTTGTTATTTTGATACAGTTAACAAAATAACTCCATATAATGTTAAGTACTAGGTTAAGTATCTCCACAAAACAACAGCATAGACAAATGGCTTCTGGATTTAGCTGGAGAAATACGATACAAAAGCATTACTGAATAATCTCATGTAATCTAATTTAAAAGGAAAAGCAGAAATGTTCCTGAAGATGCTCTGATCTCTGTGGAGCTGACTGAGCCTGTAACTTTGTGTTTTCAATATTACATTTTTATGTTGATTGCACATTAGACTTTATGCATAATATTCATACAATAGTATTGATACTAGTTCTGCTTAACAAGATAATGGTCTTGTAGCATGTATGGTCCTTGCCACTCTATTTGAGTGCTCAATCCTGTGTAGGAACTGTTACAGCAAGAGTGTTTGTAGCAAAGGTAACCACTAACAGAGAGTGGGGGTTATGCAAAATTAAAGATTCATAGTAGAATAGAAATTAATAAATTGGAAATTTACAGAAATGTTCCGTATTTACATTTTTGCTTATACCTACTACAATTACTCTGCTAACTGAAGGAAGAAACTACTTAACATGCAGTATAACTTTTAGAAAGATTTAAGCACCAGACCAGTTTCCACATCTAGCTTATAGAACCCAAATCATTTGCATTCAGTTCTGTGCAGAAGCTTTTTGGTTTTCATAGTCTGACCAAAAGTATTTTTGAAAGCAAACTGTGAAAAGCAAGTTCCTAGTTAAGAATGAAATTCCTTTAAAAACAAGTGTCTCAGCATGAGTATTTAATTGGGTCTCTTAAATGGAGCTTTAGAAGTGCCCTGAGAAGCCCCATAGCCCATAAATGGATTTGGTCTATTTGTTGGCCCTCTATTTGCCCTCTGCGTTTCCAAAGAACCAGTCAGATACATGATGCCACTGCTGCTTTACTTCATGGTAAATAAATTCTTAATGTAAAGTTCATCTGTATAAGTTGGCTTTTAACTAGTTTACTTTCTGGGCTTCACTAGTCCTAGAAAATGATGGAAGGGTAGTTAATTCAGTTTTCTTGCTAGTCAGTCTTATCATGTCTTGTGCACGAGTCCAAAGTTGCAATGCTGAAACTGCTGACTTGGCAGGAGAATATTTAAACCCAAATTAATTGCTCCAGTAGAACCAAACAAAGCTATTAAGTATTTCAGTACCTCATAGGGAGGTGTAAAATTGAGCAACTAGTAAACGTCACATGTATGTATTTGCAGGAAGCTTCCATTAGACTTTAAATTGTAGACTCCTCCAAAGAGGGGTCACTGTGTATCTTTGAACCAGTTGAAGGTATTACTTTGGTATTAGTCCAAACAACAAATCTAGCCTATTGTAGTGTATTTTTCCTGCAATATGTTTAAAGCTCCATGTAGTTGTAATGCAAAGAAATTATCTTCAAAGTTTGCAATACGTTTGCAATATATTTTGTGCTGCATAGTACTCCAGTTCAGAGCCCCAGATTCTGCTTAGGCTCAGATGATTTGTGTCAGAAACCTTTTCAGTGGAAAACTCTACTATTCTTATCTTCATGTTTTTAGAGGAAAGCTGGAAAAGGTGATGAATATAATTTAGTAATTGAAAAATCAAGATGTAAACTGAGAACCCCAAGTTTATATTTTTGGTGTTGTTTGTTTTTAACAAAATGGCATGACTTAAAGGTGCTTGATTCTGGGTATTTGAATTTTTTGGATTGTGTATTTTTTAAGTAGTGACTCATCATCACCATCAATAATGATGATAATAATATGGAAGAGGAGAAGCACTTGGAAGTGTTTAAAAAAAAAAAGCAAACAAACCACAAAAAAATCCAACTCCAAAACCAAAATCCTAGCATCTAATACATGTGTTTTCCTATTTACCTATAGCAGAATATTCACCAACTATACAATGTTCCCATTATATGACTGTAGATGACAGGGAGATGAACTGTGTATTCTTTGTATTTTGTACTTTGGAAGCAGAGTGAGATTGTAGACAAAACATCTATCCTAATGTTTTTCCATTTCAGAGAGATGTCAAGGTGCAGATATTAAACTGTTTTCTCCTCTTTAAGGCTTGCAGACAAAATATTAGAAAGTATTTACCAATACTTTACAATTCTAGGCATTTGCTTTAGGTACATACTTTACAAAGAAGCACATAGTTCTTGTAGAAGAATTTACAAAGGTGTATTTTCCAGTAACTTTGCATACCATGACTGAAATGGAGGCTTCTTCCATCTGCACGCTCTTCCTTTCCAAAATTCTCAACCTGCTCTTATTTGTCAGTAAGACAGAAGATAGAATGTTGCATGACTGACTCAGAGCTGAACTATGTGGCCAGAAAGACCCCCAAACCCTCACTTTTTATGAGGCAAAAAAGGGGGGGTAGAAAGAAAAAGAAAGAAAAAAAAAAGAGAAAAAAAAAAAAGGAAAAAGCAGTGGCTTTCAAGGGCTACCTGCCATGGAAGCTGATTCTAAGAATTTAATGTCTGCATTTCTTACCTGTCCATCAGGTTTTTCTGAAACTGGCAAATCACTTCAAAAGTAACTAGGGGATGGTGTGATTGCACAGAACCATAGACTAACGTAGGTTAGGTGGGGCCTCTGGAGGTCTTTAGTCCAACCCCCTGTTTGAAGTAGGACTAGTTTCCAAGTTAGATAGGTGGCTCACTGCCTTGTCCAGTTGAATTATGAATATCGTTGAGGATGGACAATCCACAACATGTCTGTACAGCATATTTGGGTGCTTAACCATGCTCGTGGTGAATTTTTTCCCCATGTATCTAGTGTAAATCTTGCTTGTTAAAACTTGCAACCATTGACTTTTTGTTGCATACAGAAACCTTGTTTCCTTAACAAGCCTGGCTAAAAGTAACTAAACTGATTTCTTGTCAAGAGTTTTAAATACTGCCTTTCTGGCTTTTTTACTTTGCAAAACAAGTCATAAAAGATATCTGTTGATAACTGACCCATCCTCTTAATTCATCAGCCACACTGTAACATTTTCATCTGCTTGGGTGGTCCCATGGAGACTGAGAGAAGACTAAGACAAACAGAACTGTTGTAGATAATTTTCCTAGAACACATCTATCTTTTCTTATCGTACTTATGAAAGCAGTAAACGAAAGGCAATGTGATAAACAGCAAGCTTGAAGAGGCAGCACTTTCAGCTACTGCTTTGCCTGAAACAGAGAAGACAGACCTTTGTGACACCACAGTCTGGTAATGTCAAATGAAAGCATTTGGGAGAGTAGCTGATGATCTTACCTGGCGAGCACTGAGATTATATCACTCTTAAATCTTATTTTTTTCCAGGAGTGACTTTTAACAAAGTTGGGACAAAGCTTCTAAACAAAACAATTCAATCTTAAATCATCACATAATAATAGCCTAGGAGAAGGCTCTAGAAGTTGTCCTGAGGCTGTACATAAAGCCCACTGAATGAATCACAGCTCCTGTAGATTTTGCCAGTGCATGAAAAACATGAGCTATTGCTTCTTCCGTCAAATAGCTGTTCTGACCTGAGCTGAAACTTGGTTTATACTTTGTCTTCTGCTTCCTCCAGTCTGCATCTCAGTGTGCTGTAAACTGCAATAATTGTGAAGTGCTCTGTTTTTAATTACCCAGCGTTGCCCCTGGGACTGCTTCTTATCCACTATCTTGACATGTTAAATTCAGGTTTTCCAAAATGGTTAGAAATACTTTTAGAGAGCCAAGTATTTTCCTTCCAAATGGGTATAAAAGTGAATGATTATATAGTTAAGTATACAATAATTACTCAAAAGAATAAGTTTTAAAAGAAAGAAACATATGGTAGGAACCTACTCCCTGCTAGTCATACCAAGAAGTAGTCTCCTGTGAATAGTTTTAAATCAATCTTAGAGCCTTTTAATAAAGGCTACTAGTGTATGCATTCGTTGTTGTTGAACTCGAACTCGGTAATTTGATATTTAGAGTGATTGACTCAATTGAGAAATTGAAAGGCCATCTGGACAGCTGTATAAAAATACTTGTGTGAGGAAAATGGAATCAGCCACTATGTTTTGTTTTAAATGTACTTATATTTTATTTCTTTATAAATTCAGTCTTGAACATAGATTGTTTTATGGTAGGCTGTATACATTTGGCAGTTGGTATTTGCATATATTTCAATCGTACTTCTCTCACCTTTTGAGGAAAAAAACATGTTACAGTTATACTAAAGAAGATAAGAGCCGCTGAGATTGAAGTTGTTCTCATTTCCCTGGTAGGTTATTGTAACATTGATGGATTTATATAATAGATTGGAGGTTTTGAGTTCCCCATATTGCTAAATAAAACACTTAACAATATCTTAATACACCAATCCAAGAACCCCAAAGAATAATAAATCAGAATGTATCCTGTCGTATGAAGTATTTGTTACTAACAGGCCTACACCCAATATATCTAGGAGAGGAGAAAAAACAGTTACTGTAAGATTATGATGTAGGCAAAAGTTTTAATGGGGAATAATATGTTGTTATTTATATCACTTATCTAGGCAATGCTTGCAGGAAAGCTATAAAGTATTATTAATATCGTATATTTTTAAGATGTTTAGAAACAGAAAGATTTGCTATTAATTGTATATCTCAAAAAAGTGTAACATCTTCAGGTCTGTGTTGTAAGAACGATACTTTCAGCCCCGTTAAATGTAAAATAAAGAATTCCAGCATAAATCTTGAAACTGATGCTTTAGAATAAAAAATATGAATTCTTGGTCTTTAATCATACCTGCAAGTCCTTTTTCCATGGAGATTGTAACAGAGTGTAGCAAGGAAGGCCACTGTGAATAAATGCTTTCAAGGAAGAATGAGTCAAGATACCTACTTCCCCACCCCCAGCTTTCTGACATTGTTTTTGCCAGTCTCACTGGAGAACAAAAAGAAAGAATGAACTTCCGAGGAATACTAATCTTTATTGAGTGGAGGAAGAAATATTAGTTTCTCAAATCTAACATTTTCTCTAGAAGCAACAGAATAGAATAATGAATTGTGAAAGAATTAAGTTCCACATTATTGCTATACAAAATCTAGTTATACACAAATGATGAACTGAACCGATGGATGATCCATGGTGTCTGATACGTGAAGGAAAGAACTATAGGCTAAGGTACTGTCAGGTGTTCTAAGTGCTTCTGGCACTATTATAGCTGTGCTATGAAGTATCTGGTCATTGTAGTCCATTAGGTAGCTTCCAAACTGAAACGATTTATTTATTTCATAAGATGTTATAAATAACCTTCGATTTTTTTCAAGGGGTCATAACTACCAATGCAAAAAATGCAACATGCATAATTTAGGATCACTTGATGTATTGATTCTTGGGGGAAAAGTACTTTCAAAATGAAGATGGGGGTGGGAACAGAGAATCACAAAGCAATCAGCCAAAATCCCTGCTGGCCTGTATCTTTTAGGGGATGGACACCTTAACTTCAGTTGTCTGACTGGCATGGTATGTCTGATGGTTAGCAAAAGATCACTCCTTCCTGACTGATTTGTAAAGGCAGAGATCTTAGACTTCAGCATTCACAGGAGGAAAATACAATTAAGATCTAGATCATGTGAAGTGAGTTAAGAACTGGGGAGACCTGGAGAAAAGCAAAGGCATTTTGAGGGGGAAAAAAAATTAAAATAAATTACCAGGAAAGCATTTTTATTTTGTAAGAGAAAGATCTAGTCTTACAATGATAATCTGTCCACAGATAACACTTTTTCCAAGATACCAGGTCTTGATCAGCTGAAATAAAAGTTGTTTTCAAAATTACCTCTGTCATGGGCAGAGCTAATGTGCCTCAGTTCAGTTAGGAGCTTTTAAAGCATCAGAATATCAAAAAACATTGTTTATGTGAGGCACTGGGTGTCATTTCCAAGGCCTTACTTGGTCTGAATGGACACTACCTACTGGGATTCCTGGATTGTGACTGGTCTTCTCTGCTTCTAGGTTCTTGAGAGAAGTGTGGATAAGGTCCAAGAAACTTGAAAGCTCTCAAGACATACTTTTATTTTAAATACTCTCTTGTGGCACTCTAGATCAAATGCTGTCACCTTTAAGTGTTGTTTTTAGACTTTTCTTTGCTTACACATCTGTAGTTCATGGCTAGATGACCTGCACTAAGCCAGGTCCGTTTGAGTGAGAAGAATAAAATCTGTGACTGTGCCACAGATTCTGCAGATCAGATGTGTTAATAATCATTATGTGTTTTACAGAAGTATTGAAACTGTATTTACTGATACCTGTAAGTTGACTCAAATGCATTGCTCAGACTGCAAGAGCATTTTATATTCTTTTTACAGATAATTTACACAAGTAATATAAAATGCTTAACCATATCTCTGGGTAGTCCCAGCACTTTTCTTGTTTGGGAAAAATAAGGAGAATATTGGTGGGATAGGCATTTTTCAGAACTGATCTTTCAGGGGCTGTTTTAATGATCAGAAAGTGGTGACTCTGCACAGAAGTTGCAATCTTTGGTGACTAACCTTTATACAACTGGAGATTCTGGTCTGACATTTTAATAGTTGCACCATTAAGGGGAATCCTCCTTAAACACAGTTTTCAGGTTCTTAGCAGCCAGAGACAAGGTCTTGTAAAGCTGTAATAAAATGGAAACACAGGTTGAAACACATTTAGAATGGTTTCAAAACTGTAAGGCTAAAGTAGGTGCCAACAGAGACAGAAAAGCTATTGGCAAGCAGGATGGGAAAAGTACCAAGAGATGACGTGTTTTCCCCAGATTTAGGGGGAAAATGTTATTTGATACTGATATTGATACTGATTGATACTTTGTCTTGTAATTCATGAAGATGGCAGAAAATCGAGAGCTCCTAACAGGACAGCAAGGGCTGGAAAGCAGAAAAAGATGCTGCTTGTGTGTCTCACCTTATTAAGCTTTCTTCTGTACCAGAGGCACTAAGATGAGTTTTGGATAGCTGTATGGGAGCCTTTCTGCCCAGCTTACAGCCCATAAGCTGTCAGTCTTTTGGAAGGGCATGACAGTTAACAGACAGCAAAAGGGAGAAAGGAAACATCAAAGTGAGTATTGAAAGATTAAAAATAATAGTAAGCAAAGGGTGATAGAAAAGGGAAAAAGAATTGAGAAAGAAAAATGGAAATGGGAAGGACATTAGTTGGCTGTGTCAGAATATGGGGGAAGAAACACAAGGACTAAATGTTCAAATACTGATCCATCCCTACTGGGGGAAAAATGATTGTGGATGTAGAAACTTCAATATCAAACACTGATGTCAAAACTGAGGAAGACAGCCGTGGGATGTATAAATTACTGTGCTTTTGCTAACTGTTGACTGTTACCTAAAGTTACTGAAAAGCAAAGATTAGAGAGAATAGAGATTTTAAATAGTCACTCAGGTAAAGTTGTATTTATGGTCGAATGCTAGTATTTCATCTACAAAATCTTAATCCAAGAGGTAAAACATTAATTTGACTCAAAGCAAACAACAAAGAAAACTGTCAACTGCTGAAAAAAGTTATTTCAATAGATTTATTTGGTCATGTCTTTATTGCACTTTCAAATTTGAGTTGAGAATTTTTAGTAAATAAGTTAGAATATTGCAGTGAGGATGCTGAGAGGAGCATTTACAAAGAAAGGAAGGTCTTTTCTCCAATTATGATCTCTCAAAATGGGATGTTAAATGAACTTCAGGCTTTGTCAAGAAATTTTTCTGTATTTGCATACAAAATATGGAATTTCAGAATGAAAAAGTTTTTTTCAACAAATCAAAACAGGTTGAAGTCATGCCTGTGATGTCACTGTAGATGCAGTATTAATTACAATATTTCAGCTCAATTTCTGCCAGTTTATTTTATTAAAAAAATTACCATACTGACATTTAAGATAATTTTTACTTGAAAATGTCCTTAAAACTATTTCGTGACTTCCCATACAAGCATTCCTGTTTAAGCCTTTTGAAACATCACTTCTAGGTAAGTCTGTAAGCTGACTTTTGGCGTGACTGACTACTGCTTTGTAGTCGTGTGAGGAGCATTGTGATGTAGTTTCTTTGGTGGGACTGTATTCAGCCTGCCCATCTCTGCTGTACTCCAAGACACTTAAATATACTCTAAACATCAGATCATGCTTTTTGTTCCATTATGCACCGTGTTATGGCACAAGCATACTGAAGATGCACTGACGGTGTAAGACACCGAATGCAGTTGTGTTCTCATTGGTCAGTTTTGCTGCGGGTGTGATGGGTGTGGAGCAACATACACCCTTACGCACAAGACTCTGTATTTGCATTTATGAACAAGACCTGTTGCTTCTAATAGCAATTTAACACTTCACTGCTTTGGGTGGTGAGCTCCTGGAAATCAGGAAATGGCAGGGAAACCCTCACTGAAACATGGAATTAAAAGGTGTAATACCCACAAGATACACTGATTGTTTTAGCATTGGGACCTACCGATGTTGTCAGTTCAGTGAATATGTTTTGCATTTTGGGATCAGTGTAGGTGACACAACTGAAAAACTGTGGTAACGGAGAAAGGGAAATTCTTGGGGTGGCATGTGGTAGCCCAGAAGTGCAAGCTAAATGACTAACTGGTGTCACCTCAAACATGTTTCCTCTGCATTTTGACAAGTATTTATCGTGACTGATCTAATCATCCTGAAATGCCTATCCTGTTTTGCTTCTTGAGACATTTGAACAGTATCTGAATGCTGGTTTTTTGTTGGTGGCTTGTCTGTTGTTTTTTTTTGTTTATGTTTTAAACAGAGGCCATCCCTACTTCCATGACAGCCCTCCCTCTCTTGATAACACCTGTAACCGGTGACAGTTCTGCCCTCACTGGCAGTTTCTGTGTTGGGCTGGCTGTGGCAGCTCAGCAGCTCTGGTATTTTGTGCAAGGGAGCTGAAGGGAGAAAGTGCAGACAAAAGTTGAACAGAAGTGAGGAACTCTGAAAACTACAGTTCCAAGTGTTTTTGGAGTCTGTACGATTATGGAGAAAATTACTTGTAACATTTCTTACTGCTGGATCTTGACAGTGTTACTTTGTTATTGATTTTAACAGTGAAAACTGAAATTTCAGCTTATCTTGCACTGAGGTACAGAAGTGCCTTAAGTTTATGCACTGCAATAATTGCTTCAGTCCAGCAGAAAATTAAATACTGCAAATGCCTATTGTTCAGTCTTGGAATTTCTTGTAGACAGGTGTATGCCTCCCTTTTTATATAGTCCTTTCAGGACTGTAGGAAGGGCATTCCCTGTTGAGAGGGATTCCTTAATTTTGGGAAGTACACTAAACTTACACCTTTGTGGATGTAATACGTGAAATTCAAACAATGCTTTACAACGGCATTTTCCTGCGGTATAGTTGGAAATGGTTGGGACAGTTGATTTCTCACCCTGAGTATTACAAAGTGCCGTACCACCCTTGTCTCCCTGAAGTCTGACTGCAAATGAGAGATACCAATAAGATGGCTGAGGTGTTGTGCTACAGGATTCCTAGGACACATTACAGATTCCTAGGGATTGCTAACACTTAATTGGTTCTAATGAGCTGTGAACAGCACTGTACATAATAGTGTCAGTGATTGCTTTCCATCACCCTGACACACACTCTGTAATCATTTT
The DNA here is from genome assembly GCF_017639655.2 of Falco naumanni. Taxonomy (NCBI): domain Eukaryota; kingdom Metazoa; phylum Chordata; class Aves; order Falconiformes; family Falconidae; genus Falco; species Falco naumanni. The sequence goes on along the minus strand of NC_054080.1, from coordinate 59,164,837 downwards.
CAACAGGCTCTTCTGTCCAGTTCAACTCAGTGGAAGGTCTGTCACATGTTCTTCAGTTCCGTGAGATAGTAATGGTACGTAAAGAGGAGTTTCTACCATGCTCTGTAATGGAAAAGCACTGGAATTTCTACAAAGGATGTGAAGATTTTGGATTCTAAAGACTTCCTGAGTGCTACCATATTTTTCTTTATAATCGTTTAAAAGTAAACATGTGAGCTTCTAGAACCAAGGGCTTTGTTACTGTCATTTTGATAAGTCATTTGCCCAGCACTTGAAATGGACTGAAAGACTGAGCAGATGAGGAACAGGGGAGTACTTCGTAGCAGGTGAAGTTAACTGTCAATATTGAATTTTGTGCTGTAAGATTAAGAAATGGGGAAGTAGATGAGGGCTGTTACACATTGGTGCTCATTGTGAATTATATTCTAGGTTAATAACATTGTATGAAATTCCACTGATTTCCATGGCTGCCTATGCTTGATGGGGCTGCACAGAACGAGGTGGGTATCAACACTGATAGTCACTTCCCACCCCTAACCTGGAACTGCTCTGCCTGAGCATGTGCTGTCAGAAAGGCTGCACGTTTGTGTAGTAAAATAAGCTGTTAGGTGAAAAATCAAGATGGGCAGCTTTGAAAATCACCAGCAGCTTTGCTTTATGTGCTGTGGATATATACAAACATTTGAGAAGGGGGCAGCTGCTGGGAGAGGTTAAAAGAGGGAATTTTGTCATTGGGAGTGCTCGGGGGAAATTTCATTCATGTTCCAGCCAAGTCTTTCTGATGGGCAGAAAATGTGCTGGCATATGGCAGGAAATACAGTTAGCCTGTCGGCAGAACACAAATTTTTCCATCTAACAACATCTTAGATATTCACCCCGATCTCTGGACAATTTCTGTTTGTTTTAATATTACAATGTGTGAATCTGCCTCGGTAGCATATTTAGAACACATCTGACTGTCGCTCAGTCATATCTGTATTCAAATGGCATTCTCACTCTTTCATTTTCTGGATTAGAAGAAGAGATGAAATAATAGCATGTGCTACTCCTGACTGCAGCGAGTGGGATGAGAAATACATCCTGTTGATACGTAACGGCCTCAGCTAGCTGTTTGGAGTGCAAAGAGCTGTTCTGCGGAGATCTGATTAGTGTCTTAAATGGAAGTTGTTCTGTGGAGGAGAGTGGGGTCTGATGTGCAGAGAGCTAATGCTGTGCCCCAGTATGCATGAGCGATCACAGCCTGATGGGCTGTACAGATAAAGAAATACAACTACCTGGAAATCAAAAAAGTTAAAAGCTACTGAGCGACAGGTATTTTGTAAAGGTTGCTTTCCCACACAGGAAGACAGCAGCGTGGTCTCACAAGCTGCAGCAGCAGAACAAACCTGAAGGCCTGTTTGTTTAAAGGAAATGTTCATTCAAATACTACACTTTGACAAGTGAAAGCCTTTTGGTTGTTAAAATGACTACTGAGTTACTTACATGTTTGACATTTTTTTCTTTGTTACAAGATGTCTAATAAAGTTAATGTATAAAAACTGGGAAGATTTGACAGTGCTTCTAGTCCATTTTGTTAATATGATTACATGGCCTAAGGCAATCCTAAGAAACAGTGACAAAAATCTGATTGATTCAAGCTGGGCAAAGAGGTAAAAGTGCCAAGCGTTACTTGAAAACCACTGTCTCTTACTGACGGTATATGTAAAAGTAAACTACCACATTTTTTTTTTCAATGTTTATATTGTATAGAAGAATCTTGAGAAAGGTGTTAGCTTGACAACGTATGTTTTAGTATGACTAACAAATGGAGGATTCTGCTTCCCAAACCTTAGAAATGAAATTTCCCTGTTCTTCCTACTGGAATCTTTGTCTTAAAGATCCATAAAGAGATGGCAAAAAGCTATACTATATACAGTATATATATAGCTACATACAAAGCAGGTTGTTCTGCTTTCTCTGTTTAAATTTATGCTCTCGAATTGTACTTTTGCATGAAAACATAAGCCATTATCACAGCTATCAGGGATCCTAATTGCAGCACAGTAATAAACCTTCTGCTCACAAGCTGCAAACAGCAACAGTTGGCCCTCCCAACCCCTCCTGCTTCTTTTGTGGTGCAGTTCTTCTATTTAGTAAACCCCTTCTCAACTCCTAGGCTGTGAGTTGGAACATATTTTGTGTGGTGCAGGCTAAAGTAAAAAGGACATAAAATGCAAAGAATACAAACCCCCTGGCATTCTGCCTGCTGTTAATATTCAGATGGGGTATCAGAGGAGAAAGAGATAATGCAGAGAACAAAAGCCACGAATTTAGATTAATATTTCCACAGACGTATTTATTTATTTATTGGTGAGGTGGAGTTAAAAAAAATCAGTGGGAAGATTAATACCAGTGAGGAAGAATGTGAGGCACAAAAAAAAGAGTGAGTGTGAGCAGAAAGATAAGCAGCTGGGAGACAGACAAGACAACACAAAGATCCATAGATTTTAATGCCAGCAGGGACCAACATGATAAGCTGACCTTCTGAATGACACAGGCCAGAGGTTATGCAAAGGTGTAAGAAAGGGAGACAGGGGAAAGAGAGAAAAAAAAGAAAGGCAAAGATGCGGATAGAGCTAAATTCACTCTAGGCAGAGGATCAGCACAAAACATTGCACTTTCTTGCCATACAAAGCTGAGCTATAACTAGCAAGAGCAGTTAAAGCAAGAGAAACATGGGAACGAAGGCCAGCTTTGGGAAGGTGTTTAAAGTACTGTAAGGCACAAACACATCTTGGATTTTTGGTGGTGGAAGTGTGGCTAAGGGGGGTGGGGTGGGGGTGTGGCAGAAGTGGTACCAGAGTGATGTTGCTATAGGAATTTGGATAAATTCTTGGAGCTGTTGCAGTTGACAACTGTTTTGTAATTATGACAGAGAGGGAAAAACAAGCCTTAATGTTAATTGGAGAAAAACACCCTGTTTAAATTATCAAGAGAATGAACAGCTGTGTACACGAGATTCAGGCCCTTTTTCTGGTCACCAGTGGTAAAGTAACCAGTCAGGTGGGAAATGATACAGATGAACTAGAATGCTAATTATTCAGGTTTTGGCCATATCAAGAAAAGCAGCTTAAACATGACACAGGAACGGAGTAAAACCTTTTGAAGATGCCACAGGATTCGAATAACTTTTTCATATCTAAATGGTGTTTTGCATATTTTTTGTTGTTTTTTGTGTGTCGCGGGGGTAGGTGGGTGCTAGAGCTCAGCTTTGTCTCTGGCAGAGTTTTACCGCTCACACCGACACGATTACAGCAGAGTAACCCGCAGGTGAGTTGTCGGGCAGCTGTGTCCTTTTGATTTGACTTACCTTTCTCTGGAAAGAGCACAGGCACACGGTCACATCTAACTCGGTTACGGTGGCTTAAGCAATTAGCAGCCTCCGGGCGAGCTGTCACAGCTGTGCCCAGCTGCAGGGTCTCCGCTGGGGGACAGGCGGACGCGCCCGGCCCCGGCAGCGTCTTCCGAGTTGCCGCTGAACCCGTGCAGCAGGCGCGCCGGTCCGCGCCGAGCCGAGCCGCTCCGCCGGGCCTGGGGACACCAGCGGCTGCCCGGGAGCCCCGGGGGACACGCGGTACCCCAGTGCCACGGCGGGTTATCCACCGTCAGCAGAGGACCGCAGCTCACCCGTCCGGAACGGCGCCCACCGCAGCTGGCCCGGGGCCGCCGCACACCGGCCCCCTCCACTGCCGCGCATCCGCCTCCGGGGACGGGACCCCGGGCTCCTCGCCCTCCCCCGGGCCGGCGGCACCGGTGCCCAGCCCGGCCCTGCCTCGTCGCCCCCCGGGCGGGCTCCCTCCTGGCCGCGGCGTTCGCCACGCCGGGACGCAGAGCCCGCTCCCCCCTCGGCCGCCCCGCCTGCCCAGGGCCAGCGGCGGGGCCGCTCCGCGCCGCGCCGGCGGGAGGGCAGCGGGGAGGGGACGGGCTGTCGGAGCCCAGGTGCCCTCCCCTGGGAAGGGGCGGCCGCCGCCGCGCTGCCGGGATCCCCGCCGCTGCTCCCGCCTCCCCCTCCTGCCCGCCAGGTTGCGGGGCGGGCGGCGGCCCCTCCTTTTTCCTCCACGTCACGGGGTGGGGGTGCGGGTGCGCCCCCGCCATCGCCACACGCGCGCCCGCGAGCCGCCGAGCGCGCCCCGCCCGGGACAGCCACGCACCGGTGAGTGCGCGGCGGCGGGCACGGCCCGGGACAGTGGCGGCTGGGCACGGCACGGCACGGCACGGCGCGGCTCCGCCCCACCGGCCCGGGAGCAGGGCCCTAACTTTTTGCGCGGAGCGGCGCGCTGGTGCCGCAGCTGCCTCGACCTCCTGCCGGCAGCTCCGCCGCAGGCGCAAACTTGGAGGCTGAGCGGCGGCGGCGGAGTTCGGGGAGAGATGGGGAGGAGGAGGAGGGGGAGGGGGAAGGGGCGGCAGCTGCGCGGCTCCGCGGGGGCGCAGCTGGGCGGCGGGGCGGGCGGGCCGGGCAGGGCGCGGCGCTGGCGGCGGCCGCCGGAGGGGGAAGGGGGCCGGGGCCGGCGGGGGCTGCCGGGGAGCTCCGGTGGGAGAGCGCCGTGCGGCTGCGGGGTTAGTTACGGGGGTTTCCGCCTCGCGAGCCGGAGCAGCTCTGAGGTGCGGGCGCACACCTGCCCGCAGCCGGTGCGCCCCGCTGCCGCAGCCGCGGAAGCTGCTCTTGAGAAGCAACAGTTACCACCAGCTTAACGTGCGGTTTGGTAGCAGGAGCCGGGTCTGTTGTGGTGTTGGCTGAAGTCGCTTCGCGGTTTTTTTTGTCTCTCCGTAAACTGCTAAACCTGTGTGTATTAGTCTGTGGCCGTGTTTAATTTGCCAAGTGCATTTACTTGTTTCTGTAGTATGAAAAGAGGCTCTTTTTTCTCTTTTTTCCTTGTGAGGAAACAAGAAGTAACAGAACAACAAGGATCAATCGGAAATTCCCTCGAGGAGAGACGGTAGCAGCTTCTTTCTCGTTGTGGGGTGAATAGACTTACTAGTACCAGAGTAAAGCTTGTAGAAAGGAGAAGTTAAGGGGAGCTTGTCTTGAGGTTAACTCGTCCCCTGTGTCCCACCTGTGGATCTGGCCACTGAACATCCTCAGACTTGATCCAAAGATCTAGTCTGTCAACCATCCCGTTTCATATTGAGTTAGCCAAATTTCCTTAATAGGATATTTGCTTAAAATAAATATTCCTTAAAATAAATGAACTTCCTTAATAGTAATCTGTTTACATTTGATAGCCTGGGAGAGAAACAGCTGAGGGGTAGATATGATAGATAAACTTGCAAGTGGAGTGGAGGCGGTGAACAGGAAGTTCACCTTCTCTTGGAAGGCAAAAAATTGAAAACAAGTAAGAGAAAGCGGCTTTTTACGCAATACTCAGGTCAGCTGTGGAGTGTTTTGTGCCCTCCTCCACCCACCCGGTCTACTGGATGTTAGAAAAGTTATGTGCGTTCAAAAGCATCTGGATGGAAGAAATTGAAATTTCATAAGAAGTAGAAAGTTGTAACCCCTGGGTTTGGAAACTGCTGAGCTGTAAGGGAACGGAAAGAACGTGTGGAGAAAATGTTGCAGAGTACTTGTTCTCCTTCTGCTCTTCCTCTTCTTTTCAAGCATCTGCTTTTGGGTATTCTGAGACAACATCCTGGGCTGGATGGGCCTATACGGATGTGATGTGCCTGTTGTTCCATGCATGTAGGTTTTCTGAGAGGGTCATAGAAAGGGAAGTGAAATGTTACACTTGTGCTCCTGTGGTTTTTGGTCTTATGTATCTGATAGTGATGGATTTTGGTCCGGTTCTTGTGTATTTTTCTGTAACCTGCCCAGCTGTAAAGGCATTTAAAGATCACCAACATTCCTGGATAATGCTTTTTGACTCATGATTCATATAAATGAGCAGCTCTTAAGGACTACAACTTTTTGAAAAGCAGTGATGGTGATAAGGGATACATTCAGGTTTGAATTGCACGTGTTGGTGCAACCCTTGTGCTGGGATTACACTGGGGATGCAGGAAAGGGGCCCAGACACTGAAAACAGTTTATAGGTTGTGGATGATAATCTGTACTGTGTGTGCTATTTTCTGGCCTAATATGTGTGAATTATTCTCATCAGCCAAGAGGCTGACTGTGATCATCTCAAAAATGCCTTGATGGCTGAGACTAGATCTTTGAAATTCATCAGAAGTAGTCCGGGTGAGCTGGGAAGAATTTACCAAAGGTAAAATTAGAAAAGCACAAAGGGCCAAAGCTATGGGCTATATCATTAGGTATAAAGAAACCAGCAAGTGCTCATGTTTAGGATTCAGGGAAGCCTGGAAAATGTTGAAATGTCAGTCGAGAACAAACAGGTAATTGTTGATCATGTGGATCTTGTCAGCCTGGCAGCTGTTTAGCCTGGCCAGATATGGTAGAGCGCCTCAGCGGGTGTCCGCAGTCTACAGAATGATTGCAAGAAGCCTTATGTCCGCTAACAGGACAGAAACAGCATTCTCAGGCTTCAGCAGAAAGATTTCAGGAAAGGGTGATGCAGGGATTTTGGAAACATGTTGTTGGTCAGAGCTAGGAGTGGAGCACCAGAGAGGTGCTGATGTACCTGCTTGGCTGTTAGTCTTGGTTACTGTGTTCTTACACAACAAAGTGATTTCAAGTAGGAAGTGGGTAAGTAGTGTGGGCTGACCTGATACATGCTGATGATGCAAGTTTGGTCTCACTAACAGATGATGCTTAAATGGACTCTAGAAGGAGCTTACGGTGTTTGCGTAGCTGTTACAGCTACAGAAAGGTGGCAGGAGTCATACAGTGACTCCAGCTTTTGAGGTCTCCCAGGAAATATCGATAAAGGAACTAAGAGACACAGCAGACGAGTCACAAAAAGCTCATTTCTGCCGCATAAACTGCAGGGTGCTGAATCCAGCAGGGGAGATAAGTTTTGTGTGACTGTCAGCAAGTCAAGCCTCATCAGACCTCTTGCTGAAAAACTTAAAAGCGAAGAAAGCTTCGCTAAGATTTATGGTGTGACCAAGTGCAATATGTAGGTCCCTCTGCTTGGAGCACAAGAGGGGGAACCGTGGAGAAAGAGTTCTTTAATCTCATCTTGCCCAGACAGATGCATCATTAAGCAGAAGACAGGGTGCCTACCAGCCTGACCGAGACCCACACATCTTTGTACTCCGTCATACATTGTTGAATTGCAATGTGGCTTGTGTGGTGCACCAGGAAGATAGCTGCTGGCCCGGGCAGCATTCCCTGGTGCTAATCAAAGACCGTTTTCTTTGGGATTGATACTGCAAAGCACAGTTGGCCTGCGTGCATTTTTGTGGTGCATCATTGTTTGATGGGGTGTGTGTGTCGTTCTGCATGCTTGCTTTGCAGGCAAGGACAAGTCAGCACCCTGAATCTTATGCAACAGGTGTACAGCTGTCGGCAGACCTTTTCCAATTTTGCATGTGCTGGGTGCTTTTGTCTCACAGAAATTCCCATAATCTATATTTCTGTATTCTTAACCATTGCCCACTGTACTGCCCCCATCACGCTGAAAAGGGGTAACGTTGACCCAGGTACTGTCATGCCACATCGCGTCTTATGCACACAGGGAGCACCAGATACTAAGTGGGAAATCTGGGAGCTGTTCTGGCTGTATGAAGTAGCCATGCTGGGCCCATTGAACTAAGGCAGGGCTGCAGGATCCCATGGGTCTGTGGCACCCAGACCTCTCTTTGAAGCTTATGAGATTCAGCCTGCCCCTGCCACGCTGGAGAGCAGAGCACAAATAATAAGCTCCATAGTACAGGGCTGTGCAATTTATACATCCATGTGAGTTGGAAGGCTGATGTTGAAGAGGAGGCAGGCGTACACAATACTTTTGTCAAAGTGTGGATGGAGAGGAGGAGAATGTTACATATGCCTTAGGAATACAGCTGATGTGCTTTCCTTGAGGGAAGATAGCTGTGGTATTTGGTTTTGGTACATGCAAATTGTACAATGTTTAGTTCCTCAAATTTCTTTGTAACCATCACACACACAAAGCTTAGGTATAATAGCACAAAAATATATTTCTTGCCATGTGAGGTACGTGGTATACCATATGAGGTACTTACGTATAAGTGAACTTGCAATGCAGATCGTCATGTCTAAACAGTTTCAGAAAGTGTCACCAGGACTGTGGGGGGTCACAGCAGCAAACCAAACTTCTGGCCTTGCCTGGGTGCCGGTGCTATCTTATCTGTGGAGAGAGCAAGGCCTCCAAGACCTGGAGTCTCAGTATGTGAAGTACCAGGCAAATCTTGAATTTTTAGAGACTCATCGCATCTGGGTACTTTCCTGTCTTTCCCCATGTCCCCTTCACCCTGTCATAGATGGAAATGAGATGGCTTTAATATGGCCTGTTCTTTTTATGGTGGTACTCTTCACCATATTCTTGGCATTTAAAAATGCTATGTGAGTAAACAGAAATATATGCTTATTATACAGATAATGGCTTCCATAGCTTATCAGACAAAGCCTCCATACTCACCGTTTTTCAGCTAACACTTCACACTTTTCTTTCATAATCTGTGCAAGCAATAATGCCATCCCTGCTACTTCTGTACATCCGACTTCATACGCGCTTGAAACAGCAATAAAGGTGAAGGCTGTGGGCACCGGCAGGATGGAGCGGACACCGGGACTTTCTTCAACTACCGAGCCAGCTGTGCCCGTGTTGGTCTTCTGGGTCAGAGCATCCTAAAGAGCTTCGCAAGGGGAGGAGACCACAGCAAAGTCCAGGAGGTAGGTCTGCAGCTCTCCTTGAGATAAACTTGCTGATGTGACAAGCTGTGACTTTGGTCACAAAGACTTTAACATGGAGGGAACTGACCTGAAAGGGATGATTTGCAGCAGGGGCTCACAGACGAGGGTCTGCAGGCGGCTCTGCGGCTCGGTGGAGAGACGAAGGCAATGGAGAAATATTTTGAGCTGTTAACTGGAGCTTTTCTGAAGCATGGTGCAGTTTATCCTGCCTCCATGCCTAACAGGAAACTTCCACCCTCTTTCACAGTGCTATTCTGTGCCAATGTACACAAGTTCTGGCCCTTTGGGCCCAGGTTTTATGTTATGTGGTAGTTTGGGGGTAAAGGTTAACCCTCTCTCCACTGTAGTAGTATTACTTTACAACTCCATATGAGTTGGAACGAAGCTGTTAAACTCTAGATTGCCCCAAATTAGAAGTAAACTGTATTTAGTGGGATTTGTGGGTTTTTTTCTTTAAATAATTAGTTGGGCGTTTTTTTGGTCTTGGTTCCTGCCTTTATGGTGCATTGAGCCCTTGGTAGACATGGATAATCTCATCTATTAGAAGTCAGGGAATTTAAATACTCAATGTATAAGCAATCAGGCTTGAGAATTTCCATGGCTGACTATCCCTGGGCTTTCTAAACACTTTAACAGGGCTGCAAATCCTCTGACTGGCAGGACAGAATGTACCAAGGGATTTGTTGATAGATTTTTCTTTTCAGGCCTCCACCTGAACAACTTCCATCAAAAATTGTAAGGCAGTTCAGATTAGCTGGGGATGCAGAGGAGCCAGGTTCACTTCCCTCTTGGGCTGCTGTCTTCTTGCATGACCCTGCAGAATTCACTTGCCTCTTTCCCTGGCTGGGGAGCAGAGACACAGACTTTCTTTGCCTCGGCATATCTCTGGGATGTGGACATGCAAGAATTAATATTAGATATTTTAGTGCAATTATGGGGATTGCTGACGTACTGGAGGAAAATAGAAAAGAGCATCCAGCCTTTTCTAAAGAACACATAGAGAATTGGGACTGAGTGGCAGAAAGAGAAGCAAAACAACTTACTGTCAGCGCAACAGGCTGTGTTAGGAAACACAGATCTGTGTGTCCCATGTGATGAAGAGTCCTCAGGCTTATCATTGGGAAAAAGTCATATGTGATACCCATAATTGCCAAATCTTCGCTGAACCTGTGTTTCCCACGTAGGTGGTGAGAAGCTGTCTTTCATCTTCCGGAAGCACAAAACAGGCAGTAGTAAACTGTAGATTTTTGTTGTTTTTCTTTGGGGCACTGTATTGTTTTAAGTCTTCAGGGTCTTAAAATTGACAGGCTTATTGTTTAATTAGACTTGGATCTAAAAGTAATGGCACATTTTTCCACATCTTGCAATTAAAGGACCATGAGACAGCATATAAGTAATTCTAGTTAGTTAGCTCTTTAGCTGACCTTTATTTAGAGGAAATCTACGTACTAGATTCAGGTAGGCCAAAACAAGGGGTTGAGCTGTGTGGAATGAGGCTGGTCATGGGCACCACTATGTTAGAGGGGCATAAGCTGAGGCTCTAGTGCAGGGAGAGCGTGTGGAAAACAAGGCAAACTCAATATAATCAGCTGATCTAGACTTAATGGCAGTGAAAAGTATCCTACAGAAGCTCTGTGATCCCTACCTACAGAATCCCTACCAATACCTCTGCAATCCCTATCAACAGATAATTTTGCAATGTGAATAATCAGCTAGCAGAAGTAAACGCTAGCATGTGAATAAAATAACTTTCCTACCTAGCAGCATTGAGTAATCAAGTAGAGTTAAGAGCTTAATTCAAACTGAGAGTTTAAAAAAAATAAATATTGCTTAGCAAAGCATGTCATTACTTTTCTCCTTCCTCAGCTGCCCAGGAATATCTTCCCCTCTACCTTCCCCAGAGACCCATCAAATGACTTGATTTGTATAGAGTAGAGGGGAAACCAGAAGGAGCTAACTGCCTCTGTCTGCCTGCAGAGCTGGTTGTGCAAACAACTCGACCCAAGCCTGATTTGCTGCCTGAGCAGGTGTGTATTAAGCAAACAGATACTTTATCAGGGAGGTCTCCCAAAGTGTTTTTGCCTGGAGGAGAGGGAATTGTTCCTGCTATTATATGGTAATGGTGTTGGTTGCTGAAATACACTGACCTGGTTTCCAAGGAAAGGTATAGACCAGGGGTCCTCAAACTACAGCCCATGGGCCCCCAGGGTCCTCAATCCAGCCCCCGGTATTTACAGACCCACCACCACCACCCACCCACCCCTCCGGGTGTTGGGAGGGGAAACCAAGCAGCCGCAGATGACTGCCTGCCACTGCATCCGCGCGCCGGCCCCCTGGTTAAACAGTTTGAGGACCCCTGGTCTAGACACTGGTTTTGCCTCAGATGCCTCTGAGGAATGGGAGGGTAACAAGTCAGAGAAAGCACCTGTTTTGCCGCTCTGTTCGAGGTTGGTGGGTTTTTTGGTGGTATTATTGCTAATGCTACCTACATGAAAGCACTTACCCTCCTTGATCCCTCTGTCCATTCTCCTCTTTCATCATTTCCCAGCCTCTGTTCTGCTGCTCCTATTCTTCTCAGCACCCATTCCCTTTTTATTTTTTTCACCTGAGTGTTAAGCAAGGAGCCTGCTGTGTGTTGGCAGAAGGGCTTCTGCATGTGAGAGAGAACAACATAGTGGGATAGGAGCACTCCTGCTCCCTTGTGTCTGCTCTCTCTGTTTCCTCTCCTTCCACAGACTTGCATTCAGGCTTGACCTTTTCACTTAACTCTTGCTCTGTGGCAAGCACAAAAGCAGGTTGCCCCATGACAGCATTCATAGTGAGTACTTTAGATTCTGTATTTCAGATCCACCAAGAAGAGAGCGTTGCCTACTCACAGCCTGAATTTTCCAAGAATTCCTGTTCTGGTAGCAGACATGTCTTGCCACTCCACACTCTCTGTTAACCACTCCCAAGCTGATGTGACAAGTGAAGATGGTTTCCCCCACCTGGCTGGCTGGCATGACACCGGAAATAACTTGTGGCATTTGTAGTCATGGGCTTCTGTGATGGATAATGCTGAGTAGAAAAGAAGTAGTATAAATTCTATAAGGCTACATGTTAAGGGAGCTCTTGGCTTTTGTTTTTTCTGTAGCTCAGTATGGTTGGTAGTTGATCTTGGACTTTTGCTTACCTACTGGACAGGTCCTTCAGGAAGGACTGGCAGAGTGCTCCTCAGGGAAGTAGTGATGCATTGGTTGTTGCAGGCAGAAAGGTTATGAGCTTCCTTAGGTAGCCCTGCCTGTGTGTCCCACTGCTGAACCTGTTGCTTTCAGTGCTGTCTGGAGTGCCTTTCCCTCTCCATGGGGCCATGGAGATTCTTCCAGCCTCCCTGGACAAAGGCCAAGCTTCAAAGCAGGATTTTCATCCTTCTGCCTGCTGGGAGGCTTCTGGTGCATCTTGGCCCCACCAGGCTCTGGCCTTCCTGTGGTGGATCCAGGTGGTTCATGACAGCTCTACCCAGTGGGCAGCATCCAGGGAGCTGGTGGGCGCTGTAGACCCACCTGGCAGTTTCTGTCTTTAATGACTGTGGTGCTTCTGGTTTATGGAGCACAGGCTATGTCAGAAAAGACACGATGAGGAAAAGGAACAAAGTGCTGGGGAGTTGCAAAATTCCTTGTAGTCTCAAAGTGGTTGATGAGCTGTTAATAAATCAGTGTGGTCTGAATACAGACAAACTGGGAACACCTCTGCAGTGCATAGGAAAGGTTGGAAGAAGACCACAGAGTTTTAATGAGGCCAATGACACATTTGCCCTTTTTGGACCAATTAAAGCAAATTCTTATTTGGGTACTTTTTGGTTACAAATGGTCCCTGTCAAAAGTAGCTTGTCTGAGCCTTCACTGTTTTTTCATGGTGGAGTTTGCCCCATGGGAGTTTTTGTTAGGTGGGGAGGAGAAAAGAGTAGATGTTAAAATGTAAATACCCACAGATCTTTGACTTCTGAGTAAAAGAAAAATTACCTTGCATAATGCAGCTGTTGCTTTAAAGGAACAGCTTTTAGGAAACTGCTTTATTCCCAAGAAGGCTATTTTCAATAGACCTAGATGAGTCACTTATGAAATAGGAGGAGAAGCTTCTGGAAGGGCTGGGTCTGCTTCTTCAGTGCTGGGGGGAGTCTGCTATCTTTTTTGCCACAAGACAGTCAGTTTTTATATTTTCTGATTTGTACTGCTGATACAGGAATGCAAGAGGTGCTTGATTGTGTGGATGCGTGCAGAGCAAGAGGAACGTGAGAGTTTGTAATTTGTTCCTGCTGAGAGTGAAGGGAGCTTGTGATGTGCAAGAATGACATTGGCATCGCTGAGCTGCATAGTCTGGGAGGTGCTGTTGTTCCGGGTACATGGGGTTTATGGAAACAGCAGAAATGTTAGCATGGGGAGCAGCAGTAAAGCCCTGGGCTCTCTCAGGAACCAGAGCTCTCCATATGTAAATCATTAGGGTCTTAGTAAAGTGGAAACACTCCTTCAGAAGAGGCAGCGTGAGCCCGAAGCCTGCCAGTTTCTCTGTGCTGCTGAAGGGAACTTGTCTTTTTCTGGGTTGCTCAAATCTCTCTAACCCTTTGTAGAAGGGCAGCCTCAAAGAGGGCTGAAGCTGCTGTATATCCGCCATACCCTGGTGGGTGTAAGCCACTGGAGGTCAGCCAGAGTGGGAGCTTGGTTCTTGGGGCTGTCTCAGGCTTGTGCTGACCGGAGCATCTTCCAAGCTGCCTTTTCTCCATCACTCCTGAGTACTGCTCTGGGGCAGAGGGGTTGCTGGGCTGTTACTGGCAGAGGATCAGGGTCAGGTGCAATGCTGCTATCCCCAGAACACTTTACACCGGGGGTGCACCAAGGCTGTGCTGTTGGAAGCAGAGCAGGCAGAGGTTGCAGTGCTGGTGCAAAAGCTGGGTTCTTGTCCTGGTTCCAGTTTGTTGGGCAGTGACTTTCCTAGGGGTGCCTCATCCAGCCCATCCTGCAGCCTGTGCTCTGGGATGAATTAATGGTCCTTTGCAGTGCCTTATATCCTTCAACCAGCTGTGGATGGACCTTAGATACTTAGACAAACACTGGGGCAAGATGGGTCTCATATGCGTGTCCAGAATACAGAACAGGTTCTCTACTGGTTTTATTCAAGGCCAAATTCAGAAGCACTCTGGGTAATTTAACCACATGGAGTTCTTCTCCCTGGCGTAAAATGTTTCTCAATGTTGTGGGACAACCTCAAACAGTCCAGTGGAAATGTCCCTGCCCATGGAGGGGAGGTTGGACTAGATGACCTTTAACAGTCCCTTCCAACCCAAACCAGTCTACAATTCCATGAGATAATGCATGATGGAGTGGTGCTTTAAACATGCTTTTACTTTGAAGGAATGGATGTACACCTTGTGAAAACATGTTAAAATGTTATTCCCAAGAAGTTGATTTGTGTGCTCACAGGAAGCTCTTCAGAGCAGAAATTTGGACCACCACGTCTCATAATGTACAGACTCAGCTGGTTAATAACTGACTGTTCTGTTCCTCCTCCAACATACAGCATCAGCAGCTTCCATTTTTCTTTTAAGGGAGGTGGGCACAACTTCTTCCCTCTCCTCTTTGTGTGTGTGGTCTATTTTCCTCCAGGGAAGAGGTGATGGGTCAGTAGGAGGTATCCTATGCTACTGCAGATATGCAATTCACCAGCTGAACTGTGACTATTTATTTGTCTGCATAGCACTGTGAAGATGCAACAGTTTAAAAGGTCTGCTTTTGCAGTGATACGGTAAATCCAGTGAAACTTTGGGTAGGTGCACTCAGAGCTAATTTAATCATAGAATCGAATCATAGAATGGTTTGGTTGGAATGGACCTTACAGATAATCTAGTTCCGCCCCCCCACACCATGGGCAGGGACACCTTCCACTAGATCAGGTTGCTGAAAGCCCCATCCAGCCTGACCTTGGACACTTCTGGAGTGTGTGTGTCCCCAGCCTTTCTGGGCAACCTGTTCCGGTGCCTCACCACTCTCACAGTAAAGAATTTCTTCCTAATACCTAATCTAAATCTACCCTTTTTCTGTTTAAAACCATTACCCCTTGTCCTGTTGCAACAGACCCTAATAAAAAGTCTGTTCCCATCTTTCTTATGAGCCCCTTTTAAATATTGAAAGGCCACTGTGAGGTCTTCCTGGAGCCTTCTCTTCTCCAGGCTGAACAACGACAACTGTCTCTGCCTGCCCTCATAGAAGAGGCATCCCTCTGATCATCTTCATGGCCTTCCTCTGGACTTTTTCCAAAAGGACCATGTCCAGAGCTGAACACAATATGCCAGGTGGGATATCACCAGAGTGGAGTAGAGGGGCAGAATCACCTCCCTTGTTCTGCTGGCCGTGCTGCTTTTGATGCAGCCCAGGATTTGGTTGGCTTTCTGGGCTGCAAGCCCACATTGTCGGGCCTTTTTGTTCACCAGCATGCCCAAATACATCTCCTCAGCACTGCTCTCAATCTATTCTCTACCCAGCCTGTATTGATACTGGGACTTGCCCCAACCCAGGTGCAGAACCTTGTATTTGGCCTTGTTGAATTTCATGAGGTTCACACGGGCCTCCCTCTCAAGCCTGTCAAGGTCCCTCTGGATGTCCCCCCTTCCCTCCAGCATGTCAACAGCACCACTCAGCTTGGTGTCTTTGGCAAACTTGCTGAGGGTGCACTCCATTCCACTGTCTGTCACCAACAAAGATGTTGAGCAGCACTGGTCCCACTATGGACCTGTGAGGAACAGCACGCATCACTGGTCTCCACTTGGATGTTGAGCCGTTGACCACAACTCTTTGATTGCGGCCATCCACCTTACCCACTGAGTAATCCACCCACTAAATCCATGTCTCTTCATGTCTCTTTAAATCTAGCTTACACTGATTGGTGCTGTTTCCACAGCATCCTAGATGTACGGTATAATGGAGCTATAAATAATACAAATTAAATAATATAGGAGAGTGACAATTCATTTACTTGCAATGACCTTGCTGCCTCTTTGATAGTGCATAGTGACCTCAGCCAGTGTGTGTAGATCAGAATGCAACAAAAATTACACTGTTTCAGGTGAAACTGCAGAAGAGCTTTTTAGGCAGGCAGGTCATCACTCCCTCTTGGGCTCTGCTTTGGAGGCCAGGATTGCCATTTGCTACTTCTTACAAATTTTTACAGAAGATAATGTTTATATTATGAGAAATGCAAATGAAGAAGCAAACTGCTCTAATCCAGCTTAATTTTGACAAACCACAGAAGCTAAACTGCAAAACAAGCCAAAACATGGATTGCTGCCATCTCTGATACTTTGTTCCTGTTCAAAACTGAATCTCTTTTAGAACTTTTTTTAGTTCAGTTTAAATAAAAAAATCCTGAAATAGGAAATGTTTCTTTTGAGTTTGAAAGAACTGTTGAAAGACAATGCACATGTTTTTTGTGAGTGCCAGTGAAATGCAAAAGCACCTGTTCGTTCACATGGCTAACTGAGCTGGGCGGGGGATGTTCAGGGGTTTCTGGCCAGGTTGCATCTGGTGTTATCAGCACAGCTGACCCTTGCTTAATCCTTCTCAGGGATTGCCTTTTAAATTTCAGTATCTCAGAAGGCATGCTAGACCCTTGCTGTCAATCAGAAGAGCTGCAATTAATGCCTGTGGTTTGTGAGTGGAAGATTTTAGCTGGACCGCTCCCCAGCCACCATGCTGTGCTCCCACCTGAAGCTTGAGTGGGGAGAGGATTTCCTCCTCTGCTCAACAGCTTCACCTGTTTTCATTTCGTCATCGAGTTCTGGGCGGTGTGTGTGGCCTTATGAATAAAGAAAACTTCGACACAGCAATCTTTGCAGCTGAGGGCGTGATCTTTGAGTGGCTAAGTCAGTGCTTGGGGGATAGATGCTTTGCTTTTGTCCATCTTCTCTGAATGCCAGTGGCAGTTGTGAAGGGAGAGCCACTGCCCAGATTTTTATAACCTTTTTTTGTGTATTGCATTACGGTGCTAGCAACCAGCAGATTTCTCCAATGGAAATCTTCAAATGAATTGCCGTGGATTAAACTTTGATGTGACAAATTGATAATGTGTCTGTTAATCAGACTGATACAAATGTGGGTGTTTGTTCTTGACCAACACGGAGAGGGTAGAATCTGGGAGGTTTAACAAAAGTGTGGTGCAGAGAGAAAAGAGGATTATCCTGGGAGCCAGGGTTCATGAAAGGCTTGTATAACTTGGGGAGAATCTGGACAAAGTCCTGTGCCTGGTCAAGACCCGGGGCACCTGCCTTCCTTGAGTGCTTGGCCATGCAAACTCACCCCCATTCTTGTCTGCAGGAGTCAGGGTGACTCCTGGAGGGATGGGCTGAGGAAAGGCAGGCATGGAAGAAAATCACCAGCCAGTGGCTGTGCCCTCGTACAGAATCCTGTCCTGTCTCCCTCTCAGCACCCAAAAGAAGAGTCCCAGAGGCCAGGCTGCACCGGGGTTGACATGGAGAGCAGAGTGGGTGGACTGGGGTGCTGCAGGTGTTGTTTCCTTCTGATAGAGGCACCCAGTTGGATAGATGCGTGATGTGCGGCAGTCTTTGCTCATGACAGATCCAGACTAGACATGCCCCAAAGGCATGCTTAGTGAGGTCCACAGGCTAAGTGCCTGGTGGTGTGTAGAAATGTTATAAGTTAGTTGAGCTAGAATTAAATTGTTTTAATATTTTTTTTTTCCCATCCCAAAAGAATCCTAAAAGCAGGCTTTAATTTACCCTCAATTAGCCTTTCCTTTGGTTTCCCCTTGCAAGCATTTAACATTTCAAGCAGTTACAGTCTCTCAGCAGAAATTCAACATTTCTGTGTTGTTATAGCAATCTGTATTGTAAAAGCTAAGAGAAGTAGCCACTGGTTCAGTTTGCTTCTCTGGCACTTTACTTTTGCCTCTCTACCGTGTTTCAGTATGAACTTGGGTGATTTACCCAAGCAGGCTGCCTATGGATGGTGTACAGGTGCAAATGCTGCTTTTCATATTTGTGATGTGCCCACTGTAGGGGTTTGCACACTTCTGGGTACTCTGCAGTTTCATGGGCTGTTAATTTATGTTTACAGATTGCTGGAAGAATATCCAGTAGTTTGCAAGCAGGAGCAACGATTTGTTTTTAGGAAGGTAAACTTCTGCACATCTGGCTGACAGCAGCTGGAAGGGACTGTTAAGGCAACAGGTCTTTACAGATATTACCCTGTGATCAGACTGTACTTTGCTTCCCTAAACCTTTGCTGTGTTACCCAGGATATATATGTATGAATGTCTATAGACAAATCTGTGTTATTTCTTCTGTTCTCATTTCTGTGTTCTCTCTCTCCTCCCCAGTTGCTGTAAGTCAATAGTAACTGAGGTCTAATTCTAGTGTATGTCCTTATGTGTATTTTCTAGCATGTTGTTGCCTTCAGCTTGGCCTTCCTTCCCAGTGCTTCCTTTAGCTGGCCATAGCTCGATTCATAACTTTTGGTACACAGAGGGGAAAGCTTATCCTCTGGTTTTATGGATTTTATAGGTGAGTGTTGTGCGAGCTCCAGGAGAGCTGCAGAATTCTTCTACAGCCTCCCGAAAGATATGCACTGGATTGAGGCACAGAGGAAGGAGTGGAGCTCCACTGCCTGCTAGAAGAGTGCTGTGTATTTTCTGGTCCTTCTGCAAGCCCAGCCTCCTTGTCTTAGGCAGATACAGACAGCTGAGCCTGGCTGGAGAGTGCCTTGGAAGGGAGGACTGAGAGTTTCAATTTGAGAGCGGCATGGCTTAGTCTTTGCCCAGTCCTCCTGGGAGCGTTTATTTTGCTGACTAAGGCCAACACAGCATTCAGCAAGTGGAATGACTTGATATTCCAGATCAAAAAAGTTGGTCTGAACTTTTTCAAGAGGGTGTGAAGTTCTTCCACCACCTTGTTCCTCCTTTTGTGTCATTGACCAGCTTGTGCATTTGCAGAAAGCAAATTATTTTAAGTCTTTGAAGGTGTAAAGCTGCCCCAAACAGTTTCTTAGAGGGAGAAAAATAAAAAAAAAAGGCAGTGAAATACACCAGTGGAAAACCCGTTCATTTTCTGGGTGGAATACAAATATTGCTGTCATGGATCTAACTACCAATCCCTCTTCTGGTGCAGCAGTAGATAAAAGCAGATGCAGAGAACAGAGTGATGGTCACAAGAAACATTTTTATTGGTAAAAAATTCCTGTCAGAAGTCTTGGCAGCTGGTAATTGCCTGATGTCATGGTTCCAGGGAATTTAGCTTTCCATCCGTATTTATGTATTGGCAACAGTAACTGTGGAAACTCTCAACAGCCAGCTGATTGCCTAATTCCTTCTTGAATCCTGCTGAGCTCATGGTCTTTAATGTGCTTTGTGACAGGCTACAGTTACATGTTGTGTAAGAACACATTTTGTTACACAATGCAAATGTGTTTCCCTTTGACTTGTTGGATGTCTGTTTTCTTTGAACATCCCTTGCTTTAGAGGTGCACCGGATAAATAAAAACCCATTCACCTTCTCTCATTCAGCACTTTGCATGCCAGCCAGTAAGTGCCTTTACCAGGTTAGATGCTGTGTATGTGTCTATATAGACCAGCTGTGGGATACCTATTTGTCTCAAGATAAGATCAGTCTCCATTAATTTCCTCAGGAGTCTTCTTGCATGTAGAAGAGAACATGCAAACATTTTACAAAATAAGGCAAGACGGCAATGCCAAGCCCCCTTCCCACTATAAAATCCTTGTGTAATAGATGGAATGCTGGTCCTGCATATAGTATGGTAGCAACTGAGAAAGCAAGATAACCAGAGGCAGCGTCTTGTCAGTGCTACCCCAGATAGGTGCTTCAGGTAGCTCTAGGTGCCTGTTCCTATCTGACACGTGTCATTTGTTCCCTCCTGCTCTGGAGAAGACTGTGTGTACAGTACACTGTGATGTCTGAGTAGGGCTTTGTGTGCTGCATGTGGTAAGAAATAGGGGTTTTGCACTTGAATGAAAACCTGATGAGATTTGTGGTGCCCCTTCTGTCCCGAGGGGTTTCATTCCCTGGTCTTGTACTGTTCCTCATGAAATTCTGGCCTTCTACAGAAACTAACTTCATCCTGGTTAGAAGCAAATGTTTCATGCTTAAAGAACAAAGCCGTTGCCCTTGTACTGCTATGCCAAGCCTGGCTGTGAAGTGTAATGGTGGTAACAACAAGGGAGTATGAATTTCATGTGATAAGGATGGCACAGGAGGGTCAACGGGATATTAGTGGTGGTGAACTGCACTGCTGGCGAGATGTTGGAGTGCTTCCGAGTGGTTGGGGTCACATATGGCCTGATACTATCTGGACCACTGTCGTGATGGTGACATAGTGTGTTTTGTAATAAAGAATAAAACCAGCCCCCCCATGCAAACAGATGGGGCTAATTGCTGGCTCCTGATGCTCTCATGTGACCAGATGCTAGCCAGGATCAGGGGGAGGTCCTCCATAAACAAGGGAGTCAGCGGAGGAGCTGAAATTTCTCACCAGTGCACCTTAATTCCTTTTTCCACAGAGGATTTGAACCATGTCACCACAGTCTTCCGGATTTCTGACCTCTTTACATGGGACACTAGCATCTAGTGCTTGGCAGTGCCAAAAACCATAGGAATGTTCAGTGAGCTGACTGTGGATCCTTTGCTCATCAGCTGCAAAGAGGGAGCCCTCAGGACTGTCCAAGTGATTTCTTGCACATTGTGGTCTAACTCTGCACCACACCGGGCTCTGGTGATCTAGATTGGTACCTTCAGGCAGAGAAGTGTGATGCAATGGTGTTTTTGTTGGTTTGCCTAGAAACAGCATGTTTGGCACTGCGCGTGTCCAGGGCTACCATAGATAGAGGGGGTTTGGAGCCGTGGAGAATATGCTTATTTTCCCCATCCTTTTTCTTTGTCCAGGCTGCCTTTTTAAAGGAAGTAGAGAGCAAGTGAAGTTTCACTCCCTGGATGAGGTGATCCTTGTTCAGCCTGGAATGGTAGCGATCATCCTTGGTAGCCAAGGAGACCACTGGTCAGAGTCACAGGGCGGGCTTCACAGAGACATCACACCACACAGAGAGGTCTTCTCCCTCCAAAGAAAAACAGGGCAGGTTAGCAGTGTTCCCCTCCACAGGGCTTCCATCACATGGCTGGAAACCTGACTTTGGTTAGGAGCAGCTTTTAAGAGCAACTTTTCTCCAGGAACACAGAAGGAAATAGGTAAAGGGGAGAGCTGAGACATTGAGCCAGGATTAGTTTGGAGAACAAATGAAGGAAAGCGCCTGCTGGGATCTTTTGCTTCATGAAGAGATAGATCTGTTTTTTTCCCTTTGTTAGCATACCTGGAGGCTGTTTGTAAAACCTGCAGGGAGCTGCTGAGCTCTGGCTTCTACAAAATAGGTATGTGTTGGCTTACCCTGCTCCCTTCCACAGTCTATGCCTGGCATGCCCAGGAGAAACAAGGAGGTGGCATTTCCTTCTTTCTGTTGTCCCCAGAAAGGAAATATAAAGGAGAAAGATGTGTAAGGAAAGAGAAAGTCAGGGAGAACAGATTCATGAAGCAGCTGTACCTCAACAGGCTGCATTTTAACTGAAGCTACAGCTTGTGAGACCTGACCGTGGTGGGAATGCTAAAGATGCCTAAATTAATCTTCCAGTAAGTGTTGCATGCACACCTCAATACTTGCTTTTACATGCATACGTGGGATCTGCAGACATCTGAGCCACTTCTAGTGACCCCACCATTTTATTCACTCCGAAGCATTCTGGAGCTGCTGCTTCTCGAAAGAAAATATTGGAAACTGTTAAATTTAGAGACAAAGCAGAACTTAGTTTTAGATAAGTAGAGCTAAGTTTAATGCTGCACCTGGATGTGGACTCTGGTCTAATTTTAGTTCAAGGCTAGCAACAACGCTGCTTGCACTTAGCTGGTTAATCAAAGCTGTATATAGCTTTTCTTGTGGTCATACCTCAGTTGTTAAATTGCTACACAGGAATGTTATTAAATACCCTGCTGCATAAAAAGTGGCCATGTGTGTGTTTTTGGAGTCACATCTGAGGTTGTGTCACACAGCAGAGAACAGCATGGATGTGCTATTGCTCACTGCTACCCCTCCTGCCTTCAGAAGGTTACATTATATACTCAGTCCAGTGAATGGAAGTGCTGTGTCTTCATCCATCTCTTTCTTCAGGGCAGGTTTGCAGTATTTTCCAGAAGGAATCTCGACACAGGTAGGACTTTGGGCTTGTCAGACCCTGTTGGGAGAGGACAGGAAGGAAATTAATTTCCCCTTGGACATCTTCATGGGCCAGCCCCAGTGTTACAGACAACGAGGATGGTCTGACTGCATTCTTAAGCTTTCAGTTTAATGCTTCTTTTTAACAAGAACACTATTATCTACTGTTAAGCACACATTCTTTGCAGACTCACAAGAGATCCCCTTGCTGCTCCCATTGAATCCCTGGAGTTACTTGGGAAAACAAACAATCCTTCCTACTCACTTAGAGAACAGTCATGTTTCTGCCAGTGCAGGGGTTACTGTACTTCAATTTGTGACTCATAAGAAATTAAAAAAAGTTTTGGAAAATAAACAGTGGGAGTCTTGTTCCAACACTCTTATTTAGCTGGAAATGATCTGAACTCCAAGTTGGTTTATTGCCTTCAGTCAGCTATTTCTGGGGAATAAAATCTTTGCCTATTATTGTGGTCAAATCTGTTTCTGAATTAATATGATGATTAAGGAGAAACTGCAGGTTTCCAGTGCCCTGTCCTGCTAAGGTGGTGTTTATACTGTGGACAGACCAGTGTGCACATGTCTTTGTTAGAAGCTTGATTGTCTCTGATGCTTAGTTCCTGATTTAAAATACCATCGTGTCTTTGTTTTCTTGCAGAATGAAGAGACACAAGTGTCCCTACAAATGTCCATCACGAAGGAAGATCTTGATCCTGTGTGTTACGGGGTGGCTGATCGCACTGCTGAAGCTTCTCCATGTCGAAAGACACTTTTTTCCCTCTAAGGGCATTTATTTGGTTGAGCACTTCTTGAGCACTTCTTCTTACGTTACAAACAGGTATTCCCACCTTAGAAATGAGATCCAGTATGAGATTAATTGTTCATCTATATATGAACAAGATCCCCATGAAATTGGCAAGAGTTTAGAGATAAGAAGAAAAGAGATAATTGATTTAGCTGATGAAGATGTCGTAGCAATGACAAGTGCTTGCCATGTGTATCGTTCACTTAGGAAATACCACCTTAAACCTGTTTCTCCTGAGGAGGAGAATTTTCCAATTGCCTATTCTTTGGTTGTTCACAAAGATGCAGTAATGGTAGAAAGACTTATACATTCACTGTACAGTCATCAAAATATTTACTGCATCCATTATGACCAAAAAGCAGCAAAAAGTTTCAAATCTGCTGTGAACAATCTGGCTAAATGTTTCCCCAATATTTTCATTGCGTCAAAATTGGAGACAGTGGACTATGCACATATTTCACGTCTGCAAGCAGATTTCAATTGTTTGTCTGATTTGATGGACTCCTCAGTTCCCTGGAAGTACGTTATTAATTTGTGTGGCCAAGATTTTCCTCTGAGGTCAAATTTTGAATTGGTCGCTGAACTGAAGAAACTCGGTGGAGGAAACATGCTGGAAACTATAAAGCCAAGCAGCAGCAAAAGAGAACGATTTACTTATCACTATGAACTTATGAAAGTGCCTTATGAATACATGCAGATGCCTGTAAAAACCAACATTTCCAAGAATCCGCCACCTCATGATATTGAGGTATTTGTAGGCAGTGCCTATTTTGTTCTAAGCCGAGCATTTATTCAATATACCCTTGAAAGCTCTCTTGCAAAAGATTTTTTTGAGTGGTCAAGGGATACATACTCTCCAGATGAACATTTCTGGGCCACTCTTGTACGTGTTCCTGGAGTCCCTGGGGAAGTTCCAAGGTCAGCCCAGGACATAACAGACCTACAAAGCAAAACTCGTCTGGTGAAATGGAATTACCTTGAAGACCATTTGTATCCTCCCTGCACTGGTACCCACCTTCGCAGTGTCTGCATCTATGGGGCCGCAGAATTAAGATGGCTTCTGAATTACGGGCACTGGTTCGCCAACAAGTTTGACTCCAAAGTAGACCCTGTCCTGGTAAAATGCTTGGCAGAAAAACTGGCAGAACAACAGAGAGAGTGGGTATATTTGTCCTCTGATAAATACTTTCTGCACATGAATCCTGTGAATGCCTTGCTATAGCAGCACTGTATTCCCTGTTGTCAGTACTATGTACTGTTAAGCACAGTGCCTGCAGTTCCTCTGCCTTGACCTGCTGCAGGATGTTGGCAAGCGAAACATCCATTCTGCATGAAGCTCAGGGGCCTGGAGAGCCAGGTGCCTGGCCATTTATTTATGAAAAGTCTTGCCTTTCCTATTAACTGTTTTGTAACTTGCCATAATAATCCTGTAATTGTTCTTCAGAGTGATTCTGCGAGGGTAAGGTTTGCTTTTGGAGGCTCTGCTGGTGTCTGTCCCAATGGAGTACTTTAGAAATGTGTTTTACATCAAGTGTGTTTGCGTCTTTCCTAAGAAACTCCAACGCCTGTCCCCTTTTCCTTCACTTTTGTTTTTCTTAAAGGTATGAAACAAAGACCTCTGTATCTGCTACCTCAGGAAAACTGGAAGTGCCCAGCTCACAGACAAAACCAAGAGATCCGCATGACACCAAATGAGCCATGTGGCCTCACCTGAAGTCCCAAACTGCCTGTCTGTGGGAGCTAACAAAGACCTTTGCAATGTGACTATGACTGGATGATACAAGGGAAAGATCCTTAGATACCATATTGTCTGTAGCATCGTTCTCTTCTCCCAGCTCATTTGTCCATTACTTTTCCTTCTGTGAAGCGTGTGCTCAGGTGCTGTGCCCTGCCTATGGAATCAGTGGTTGTTGATTGAAGCAGAATTAGGTGGTGTTACCCTCTGAAGGCAGTATACAAGCATGCCCTACAGGCGGTCTCTGCAGCCCCTTACAGTAGATATCCATGCCAAAAGAGGTTGATCTTTATTTCTCCCTCTGCCTGTAGAAATATCTTCCTCTGTGTGTGTACTGGGTTTGCATGGTAGAGTTTTGGTAGTGGGGGGGCTGCAGGGGGGGGCTTCTGTGAGAAGTTACTAGAAGCTTTCCCCATGTCCAATGGAGCCAGTGCCAAGGCTGAGCCCATCAGCAGTGGTGGTGGTGCCTCTGGGATCGCATATTAAGAAGGGGGGGGGGGGGGGGGGGGGGGAAGGCAGGGTGAAATCTGTGCCAGCATAAGAGAAGAGTGAGGCTGTGTGAGAGCTACAACCCTGCAGACCCCCAGGTCAGTGCAGAAGGAGGGCAGGAGGTGCCCCAGGCACCAGAGCAGAGAGATTCCTCTGCAGCCCATGGTGAAGACCATGGTGAGGCAGGCTGTGCCCTGCAGCCCATGGAGGTCCACAGTGGAGCAGATATCCACCTGTGGAGGACTCCATGCTGCAGCAGGTGGTTTCCTGAAGGAGATGGTGACCCCAGGGGAAGCCCGTGCTGGAGCAGGTTTGCTGGCAGGACCTGTGGACACTGGAGCAGTCTGATCCTGAAGGGTGACACATCACGGAAGCGATGCACGCTGGAACAGTGTGTGAAGAACTGTAGCCTGTGAAGAGGAATCATGCTGGAGTTTATGGAGAACTGTCTCCTGTGGGAGGGACCCCAAGCTGGAACAGGGGAATAGTTTGAGGAGGAGGGAGCGGCAGAGACTGCGTGTGATGAACCGGCCGCAACCTCCATTTCCCAACCTTCTGTACTGCTGTGGGGGAGGAGGCAGAGAAATTGGGAATTAAGTTAAGCCTGGGAAGAAGGAAGGGGTAGGGGGAAAGTGTTGTGGGTTTTTTCTGATTTGATCAGCAATGAATTAAACCAGTTTCCCCAAGTCAAGTCTGTTTTACCTGTGATGGCAATTGCTGAGCGGTCTCTCCCTGTCCTTATCTTGAACACAGAGCCTTTCGTTATATTTTCTCTCCCCTGTCCGGCTGAGGACAGGAGTGATAGCGTGGCTTTGATGGGCACCTGGTGTCTAGCCAGGATCAACCCACAGGCACTCTGAAATCCCAGTCCTCTTGAGACAGTATGTCTACACACTGTAGGTAACAAGTGCTATTTCTAATTAGCGTTCATCAATGTGATGCTACGATGAAATGCAAAACATGTGAAGTCAAGTGGTAATCGTAAGAACAGCCATATTGAACAAATGAAGACCTTGTGTAGAAGTGTCTTTCTGTGCAAGTCTTGTTGCCTTGTGCCACCATGATCCCAGGCTGATGGGGGCCTGAGCAAGCCTTGGTTGAGCTGCAGAGCATCTGTTCTCCGCCAGCCTCTGCTTCCCATGGCCGTGCCAGGCTTCCTTGGTAGCGAAGCAGCTCAGGGGCCTCCTCGCAGCTGGGTCCCCATGCTGCAGCATGAGAGAAGTTTGTTAATCCAGGGGTCTGCAGAAACTCCTGCAACTCAGGAACACCTCTTGGCATTTTGGGGGTTTGTCTGGGATGTTGCTGTGCCACAAGTTCAGTTTCGGTGATTCCAGTGGACCCTGGGATCTAGCTTGCTCCATGCCACTGTCCTCTTTCTACCCATCTGGCTTTTATTAAGGGGCCTCTTCCCACAAGTGACTTGGGGATATCTCGTCTTATTGATCCACAAATGGTTGCAATAACGACCATGTCTCATACCCATGACCAATTTTGGTTTTTTATTTGAGTTGAAAGAATGAAGTAATTTTTTGGTCTCAGTTCTTGTTTATAAATGTACTCATGGTCAAGTCATCTGTGGCTTGAGATTGGGTTTGAGAGTCAGGAATCATGGGCCTTTTTCCCCATTTGTAACACTGATTTCTTATGAGACCACATCTGAGTTTTCTGTTCCAGCTGTTCTAGCTGTAAAATGGGAACAATTGTGTTCTATTACCTTGCTAAACACTTCAAAACCTATGGGTGTTGCGGGTGGGTTGCACAGTACTAATTGCTTATTAAGCTATTTATGGAGTCTGTGGATGCACAGGTCAAATACTTCTTTGATGTACTGATTCTGAAATAAATGAAGCTTATTTTTAAAGTGTGTGTTGCTTACTTGAGTGACTTCCCATGTCTGCCCAAGGCTGTCCTGACTTGATGTAATTTATAGATACTTTGTAGAAAATGAAATATTGACAGTATTTACAGATTCATGCATCAGTACTTGTATATAGAGAGTTCCCCTGTGGAAAAAGGTTGATAAAGAGGATGTTAGGATCCCAAAGGGCCAAGCCACTGCCTTCCGCACACATAAGTTGATGTGTAATGATACATTTAAATTTTTTTCTTTACTTAAACTGGCTTTATGTATGTATATACACACATCCCCATTTGTGTTTGAGTGGTTTGCTCTACCATAAATTTATAAAAATAATCCCCCAGCACATTTAACTTAACAAGAAAATGATTTTGAACAACATGCAACTTTGTAGTACTTTAACTGAATTGGATGGAATGATGCCTGTAATTAGTTTGAAATAAGGCAGCTCATGCTTCTCTAGATAGTGAAGAAGTGGATGCAGATATGGCACAGTATGAGGCAACATCACCACTACAGCTGTATGCTTGCTAGCTAGGGAAGTAAAATTTCTACAGGCACAGTTGCAACTTCATGAAGTGCTGATTTTCTAATGAATAATAGATATTTCTGGTTTTTGGAGGTGACTTTCAAGGCTATTCAAGCTTGTAGAAAGGCAGTTCTCAAAAAATATAGGATCACTCAGTGTGAAAGATCATCTAGCCTAGCCCACCCTCCTGCTCACAACAGGTTTGACACTAGATTTGGGCTGGGTTTCTTTCTGCTCGGCCGGCAGTCAAGCACCATGCAGCTGCTTGCTCACCTCCTGCCACCAAGAGGGATGGGAAGGAAGATCAGAAAGGAATGTAAAACTCAAGGGTTGAGATAAGAATGATTTAATGGGTAAAGCAAAAGCTGCACACGCAAGCAAAGCAAAACAAGGAATTCACTCACCACTTCCCATGGGCAGGCAGGTGCTCAGCCATCCCCAGGAAAGCCGGCTCCATCACACGTAACGGTTACTCGGGAAAACAGACACCATAAAGCCAAATGTCCCCCTTTTTCCTCTTCCCTCAGTTTTTATACTCAGCATGAAGTCATATGATATAGAATACCTCTTTAGCTAGCTTGGGTCACCTGTCCTGGCTTTGTCCCCTCCCAATTTTCCATGCCCCTCCAGCCCTCTGGCTGGCAGGGCCCAGGGAACTGAAAAGTCATTGATTTAGTATAAACATCACCCAGCAACAACTAAAACCATCAGTGTGCTGTCAGCATTGTTCTCACACCAAATCCAAAACACAGCACTGCACCAGCTAAGAAGAAGAAAATTAACTCTGTCCCAGCCGAAACCAGGACATTGTCACACGGAGTTTCAGATCTCTGAGGAAGATTCTGCAGCCTTCTGGGGCAACATTTTCCAATGTGTCCAGGAGAAAGAACAGCCAAAATATAAGTTCCTTAACTTTTGAGTAATTTTGTGGTTTTTGACTTCGCGTTCAGCAGTGTAGATGCAATACCAACGCCTGTATCATAGTTAAGTGATTAAACTATCAGGGTGGGTAATGACTTCATCATTTACCTTTTGGCTTCATGATCTTTGTTCTTTGCACAGGTAGGTCTTTCTTTGCTGAAAATGGACCCGAGGCATGTTCTGCAAACACCTTCTTTCAGTGAGAGAGTTTATGTCAAAGCAAATAGGAAGTTTTATTTGGACTGAAATTTAAACTGTAGGCAGTTATCTGCTGTTCTGCTCTCACAGGATTATTATTTTTTTTTGGTTGTAGTAAAGCTCAGACACACCTTTCCTCTTCCCTCTCTTCCCCTTCCTCACTTCTCCTGAAAAAGATTCCTCTTACAAGTTACTTCATGAATTTGAAATACATGTATGTTTGTATGTATTAGATGGTTACCTCTGTCTTAGTTCTGGCAGTGCTGGATGGAGCACCTGGACTATCAGTTAACCTGATTTTCCCATTCAGGAAGGATGCATGGGCAGGGTGCTAGTGCTGCTCCTGTCGGCACTGGTGCATGGGTCCAACCCATTGTTTTGTTAGTGGCTGAAAACAGCAAAAATGCTGAATGCGTTCTAACATGGAAAAGTTAAATGAGGAAG
Source organism: Falco naumanni (assembly GCF_017639655.2). NCBI lineage: Eukaryota > Metazoa > Chordata > Aves > Falconiformes > Falconidae > Falco > Falco naumanni. The sequence goes on along the minus strand of NC_054080.1, from coordinate 59,135,798 downwards.
AAAAGGAAATAAGGAGGTTTAATGGAAGAGTTGCAGAGGAAACGTTTGTACAACTTGTCTTACTAATGAATTTATTAGGCTGGACATGGAGTCAGGAGGATGGTATACACAAACATAAATGCCTCACTATACATTTTCTTTGATATTGGAGTAAAAGGATGTGAAAGGAAAGACGAGAAATTAGACACCTAATCTGTAATTGTAATTGAAACAGACTTGGCCTGTTCAGCATTTCTATGGCTGCTATCATTACCGTGGCATTTGAATCAGAATGTATAAACACGAGAAAAGCAGTATTTGGGCAGCAGGTGTCGAGTATATGTGGCATACTAGTGTGTGTTTACAATGAGACCTTGATTTTTAGTTCAGGTGTCATACCTGTTTCTATTTGGTGCTTTTACAGAACTTGCGTCATTCCTGGTGGTGGTAATTTCCACTCGCATAGAAATGATACTCAGAACAGTGTGATCTGTTAGTGAGATGTGGTAAATCTGTACTGAAAGTACCCCAGCACTGTTCAGTATTTCAAGCTGATAGCTGAACTCTCTGTCCTGGGCTTGTTTTTTCAGAAATATTAGGCTCTTCTATTTTCCTATGACTAAACTAATCTTTATAGTAGTAGTCCTTCTTAGAAAAGGGAGAAAGCAAAGCCATGAAACTCTGGAATGAGGGATTTTCTCAAGTGAGACAGTGTATTGGGTTTGCATGGCAAGGTTTTGGCAGTAGGGGGGCTGCAGGGGCAGCTTCTGTGAGAGGACCCCGGCAGCTGCCCCTGTGTGTGACAGAGCCAGTGCCAGCCTGCTCCAAGGCGGACCCGCCACTGGCCAAGGCCGAGCGGCAGCACCTCTGGGACAGCATATTCAGAAAGGGAAAAAAACTGTCTAACTGCAGTCACAGAGAGGAGTGAGACTATGTGAGAGCAACAACCCTGCAGACCCGCAGGGCAGTGCAGAAGGAGGGCAGGAGGTGCCCGAGGCACCAGGGCAGAGGTTCCCCTGCAGCCCGTGGGGAAGCCCATGGTGAGGCAGGCTGTGCCCTGCAGCCCATGGAGGTTAGCGGTGGAGCAGGTGGATGTTCCCAAAGGAGGCTGTGACCCTGTGGAAAGCCCACGCTGGAGCAGGCTCCTGGCAGGACCTGTGGCCTTGTGGAGCGAGCAGCCTGGGCTGGGGCAGGTCTGCTGGCAGGTCTGTCAGGGGGTCAGGGCATGGGGACTGCGACCCCGTGGGGGACCCAGCTGGAGCTGGGTGTGAAGAGCAGCAGCCACAGGGAGGGACTCATGTTGGAGGAGTTCATGGAGGACTGTCTCCCGTGGGAGCGACCCCACGCTGGGGCAGGGCAGAGCGTGAGGAGCCTCCCCTGAGGGGGCAGGAGCAGCAGGGGCAGCGTGTGAGGGGCTGACCGCAGCCCCCACGCCCCGACCCCTGTGCCGCACAGGGGAGAGGCAGAGGAACTGGGAGTGAAATGGAGCCCTGGAAGAAGGGAGGGGTGAGAGGGAAGTTGTTACAAGATTCGGTCTTATTTCTCATTATCCTACTCTGATTTGATTGGTAATAAATTAATTTCCCCAAGTCAAGTCTGTTTTGCCTGTGACGGTAATTGCTGAGCAGTCTCTCCCTGTCCTTATCTTGATGCACGAGCTTTTTGTTATATTTTCTCTCCCCGGTCTGCTTGAGGAGGGGAGTGCCAGAGTAGCTTGGTGGGCACCTGGTGTACAACCAGTGTCAGCCCACCAGAGACAGAAGGAGCCAGATGGTATATTGTAAAGGGAGACAGGGACAGTACCTTTTCTTGCTACAGGGCTGACACAAATGTGTCTTAGCAGAGATTTGCTTAAATGGAAATGCTTGCATATAGCACAGTTGCTGCTGCCATCTCTGATCAAGGAAAGCTAGACTTCAGTTAGTACATTTTGAAAACAAAGATCATTCAGGAAAATCTGCCTGGAGCCTGTATTTGTTTCTGTTGCAAAAAATAAATGCTGTGAAAAATCTTGAAAATTTATTGCATCTTGACAAAGAGGTTACAAAAAGACTCAGGAGACTGTGCTAGTTACATCAGCGAGGGGAGAAGAAGAAGCCCCTGATTTTTTTTGCTCAATGTTCAAAGGCAGGTCAATGTTTTTTATGATGTTTTCTGTGTTATTTTTAGAAACTAATTTAAAGATGTGCCAATTTGAAAAAGTAGTGATTTTTGAAAAAGCAGTGATTGACTTCCACCTTGCAACTCAACTGTTTGCTATAACACATATGAGTTTATTTAAAAAGACTCTTCCCTGGGCTACAATTAGAGACTTCATTGCAATTTAATTAAAGGCAGCTGAGCCTCTTTTCTCTGCCTGAGTTTGTTCTTTGAGACAGAAAGGATAGCAAGTCTGAGCTTTACCTGGGGCGACGAGAAGATTAGAGACTATATGGAGACTGCAGGTGGCATTATTACCACCACAGCATAACAGCTGGGAAATAAGAATAACTGCATCTTATGCTGTAGAGGCTCAAGTCACCATCTATTCATAAACATGATAGGAATTAGAAATCATACTGTTGGAAATAACTACATGCAAATAATATGGTGCTAAATTGCTAGAGGCCATAGGAAATAGGATGAAAATACAAGTGGTATGTGCAATTTTATCTGATGCATGGAAAAATTAGCTGTAGATGAATTTAGACCTTTCAGCAGAAAAGTAGAAGTCCTCCTCTTCAAAATGGAAGAATTTACACATCAACTTCTTTTCCTCAAGAGACTATGCTTGCTTTTGTTTCCTACGGTTGTTTCTTACCTTCTGGTATGGCACTCCCAGTTCCTTATGGCTTTAAGATACCCATATGAATTAAATTTTATCACTTACTTCTCATTTATTCTAAGCTGCTTTTGAGTCCAGAATTTGCTTTGTGTCCTGTAGCATATATAAGGGCTCTTAATACAATCAGCATGTGCCATGGCTAAATTTCCATTTAATTGGCTTTAGCAGGACTTATGCATGTGCTCAGCTACCCTGGGCCTGAACTGGTACAATAGCTATGAGCTTCCATCACTAGGAATATTTTATTATTTTATTGTGTTTGTATTTCAAGGAAAAATTATCAAATGTATCCTTTGTTCCTATGCCAAACTTTGTTCCTATGCCTAACTTCTTTCTCTTGCCTTGAATTCTGCTTGGCACAGACTATATGTAAAAGAAGTTGTGTCAAGAAGATGCATCCAAAGGAGTAACATTATGTACATCACCAAAAAAGGAAAAAAATAGCTGGTTTGTAGAAGTCAAGTGATTGAAAAAACAGATGATGCTGGTACTGAACAGGGATAAATATATGCAGCTGTTATTGCAGCCAGTTGGACAGTCACTTCTCTGACTTTTGCATTGCTCTTAAAAATTTGCACTGTTCTTAAAAATGCACTCTTATTTCCAAGCTTTTGCTCAACTGGCATGTGAATGACTGCAATGGGTAAAGCTTCATCCTTCTTTGCAGAAAAGAGTTGTAGCCTCTGAAACCATGAGCAGGTTTAGACGGTTTATTTCTTCACTAGACCTCTGATTCCAGATTTCCTATAAGGTAGAGCAGAACCAGAAAAGATCTGGCCAGCGGCATGCAAATGATCAGGCAACACAGCCTCCCAAAGGTGAAGCTGCTGCCAGAAACCAAGCTGGGGCAGGAGTCAGCCTACTCAGCCAGCAGAACAAACACTGACTCTGTTTCATTTCATTAGAGCACATCAGCATCATTATTTTCCAGACCAGGCAGCTAATTGTATTATCTGTGTTGTTTTCATTGGCTGAAGAATCTTGGAATTCTCTTTTATGGCTTTCTTAAATGAAGATTTATTTAAAATCTCTGTACATACATTTTGGGAACAGACACAGTATGTCTTCTTGTACTGCATGCTTTGTCCTCATTTAAAACAGCAGCCAAATCAGGTTCTGAAGTTATAAAGCTGTAAAGAGTCAAAGACATGAAAAACTGAGTCATCCTAAAATTAAGTAGCTTTAGCATTTTGGTTCTCTGTGGTCATTAAGTGGATAGTTTTATATTCATTTTCAGAAACCTGAGACATTTCATAAATTGGAATAGCAAGAAGTGGAGATCTTAAAGAAAAATTTACCCAGAGCACTTACCTGGAAGTTTTTGCTTATGTCTGTGCTTATGACTCTTTCATTTCAGTAGCTGGACAGACTTGCACACCACCGAGCTGCTGCAGCTGGCACTGTGGCATGGTTGCCAGCTTCTCCAGTGCCTCAGAGGCTGCACTCTCCCACCAGTGGGGCAGGGTCACTGCAGTCAACAGGCAAGGGGGCAGAAGAGGTGGCATCTGTCCCACTGCTCTAGGAATAACCCTTTGGGCAGTGATCCGATTATCCAGCAGCTTTCAAAGGCTGTTGGAGTAGGTAAACATGACAGACAATGAGCTTCAATATTGCAGCGTTGGGAAAGAGCGGGGACAAGGGCTGGCCTGCAGTGGATCCCAACATGAAAAAACAGACTCAGGCGTGCAGAGATGTTCCCTTCAAATGACCAGATGCAGAAAGTGGAGGTTTGAGTTGCATTAAGGAAATGAATTGCGCTCTGTGAGCTAGTTTAGCTTGCAGCAGGAACTCACTTGCTTAATCCAGGAGTATTTGGCCACCATTTCGTCAAAACAGAGTTTTCTCGGCTGTTGTAATTCTACTGTTTTTGGTTTTTTTGCATTTTTTGACAGACTTTTTTCAAATCTACTTCAAATTTTTTTGAAGTTGTTCAAGTCCAGCTGATGGGTAGAGTGACATAAACTTGATTTCAAAAGGGTTTCAGCTGCCTTTAGAGGCTTTCCACAACTGCCACATTAGCTGATGATAGTGTGGAGTTTGGATATTGCTCACCAGATCCAAACAGAGAGTTTAAAATGAAAATGAAATATTTCTTGTTAAAAAAGGGACACTTTGCATGATGTCTGAGAGAGATGGATCTGAAAATCCATTCTTCTGGTGGCTGGTGTCTTCTCCCCTGATGAAGGCATGATGAGGCTGCGAACCTTTGTGCTCCAGGAAGCGCAGTGACTGCTGGGCTATAAGGGGAGAGAACCTGCATCCTCTTCTGGGTGTTGTTAATTGAGCTGAATGTCCAAGGCTGAGTTAGCTGGAAAGACTGATGAGAAGATCATGTTTGTCCACCCAGTCAAGGCATAGGGAAGTGCCTGCTCAGACAGTTCATTTAAGATTTAGCTGGTTTTGCACAGAGTCAGAAGGTGATGCAGTCCTGGAGTGCTATCAATTGAATGGTAGGCCACCCAGCAGCTTCTCTTGTCTCCAAGGCTGGGGTGGGGGCATGTTTGAAGACTAGAAAGCTGGGGGGTTGTGTAGCTGCTGATTCCACCTGTGGGCACATTGCTTCACAACAAACTGGTCCTGAAGTCTAAGAGTGGATTCATTCACATTTCCTCTGGCTGCTGTGTAAGTCCTCCTGCAGAATCCTGTTTCTGTTTTCTGTTGAGTCTGTTGTTATGATCAACCACTTGATTACGTTCTTCATTTTTATGATATGTACAGAAAAGCAAATTCATTTGCATCTCCTTGCTGAGGAGTCCTGGAAGGCATGACCAGTCCACTGTTCATCACTGCAGTGATGTGAATGAACCATGTGCTGAATGTTTAATGGAAACTGAGTTACAGATGAGTGACTTGACCAGATAAAAATAAAATAACACCCAAGGGAAAGGGAAAGCAGCCAAAAAGGAGTTATGCCAGTGATTCTGATAAATGGACATACCTGCCCTTTTTTACCCCAAGCGAAAAAGCAAACTGAACCTGGGCCACAAATGCAGAAAATGAACATAGCAGCTACTACAGCACTGCTTAATCTAGCAGGCAGACATACAATGGAGGTCTAGTGGCTGGGACATGATGCCACATATTAGCAATAAAATTCAAGTTATAACTCTTTTTCAGCAAAGGAATTTGCCTTTGGAACAAATTGCCAAGGAGTATGTTTGATCCTGTGTCATTTGAAGATATTGGTAGTTAGGCTGTAACTTCAAGGCTTGATGAGGGAATTACTCTAATTTTCCATGGCCTGTACTATGCAGAAAGCAGGCTGCATTTGATCAAGGATGCAGAAAAAATCATAGAATCAACTTAGGAAAAAGTACAGCTAAATCCAAGTGATAGTGGGAGTTGCTCATATTGACCATTATAACCACGATTGTGATATTGAACACTATAAAACCATTCATAAACACCAGTGATGGTCATCTACATATAGAAGTGGTTAGCTTTAATTTTTCCGCTCTTGCTGAAACAGCTGAAGCCCTACTAGTAGAAGAAGTCACATATGTTCAACAGTGTTTATCCTTATGTAGTTTATTCTTGTTAGGAAGGACAGGAAGCAGTGAAAGGGAAGATTACCTGTTACAGCACATACACATCAGTAACAAGTCATAAGCCTAATCAAAGATATTAGACCAGTACAAACACTTCAGCATAAATGACTGAAGACTTAAGATCAGGGAACCTGGTGTGGAACCAGTGATCCAAATGGGTAACTGTGGGCCCTGGGACTTGAAATGTCAGGGCTGAGGTATCGGCCGCAGTTAATGATGCTCCCAGCTTGGGTATGGGGGAAAGGTCTGCAGCTGTCATTTGTGATTGCTGGTCTTGCAGCGATAGCCTGATGTATGTGAGCTTTCATGCTATAGCCTTCTGCACCAGTACACCTACTGAGCGTCTTGGTTTACAAGGTAAAGGAAATTTAACAGCCAGTGACGCAAACTTGGTGTAAAAGCCAAGCTGAAGCTTTTAGTGGGTCAAACACTACTGAAAAGCGACCTCTGTAACTGAAGTTAATGAAAAGGTGCTGCTGCTGCACAGTCCCACCTTGATTGATCCTTGGTGTAAGGTAACCACTTCCTCTCCCAGCACAATTCTACTTTGGACTCCAAAGTGTTTCTCTTCACTGTTCCTTGCCTCCACATGAATCTTCTTCCTGCCACCAGGCTGCTTTAAAAACTATAGGCAGGGCTTACTCAAAAGCTTTCTGAGAAGTCTAATGCTTGACAGCTACCAAGCAACTTTTCCAGTTCCAGAAACTTTTTTGCCATTTCCTGAAACAGAGTTTTAAATTCCAGTTTGCCAGGCTCCATGGGGGCCTCAGAGAAAGATTAAAGTTTAATTAAATATTAGGAGGAAAAAGAAATGGTTGAAATGTGAACGAGCCATGGAAGTAAAAGGCAATATCTGCTAGTAATTCTTGCTGTTGTCTCAGCAACACATGCCTGTGCTTGCAGTGTGGAGGGACTGATCCCTTCCTGCTGTGGCTGCGGTGACTCAGCTTGGTTTTCTGCTTGTTTTCCAGTGTCAGGAATGGCCTATATGGCAAATCAGTTTTACACTTCTGCTGGAAAATATCTCAAATATTTAATGACTCTGAAATGGGTTTTCATGTGTTAGGGTGACAGGAGTGTTAATAAGTGGACTGTGAACCTGCAGCTGCATTGGGCTGGTCACCTGCTTTGTCCACGGGGACAAACTACTACCCTACATTTATGAAATTTTGTTTCAGAATTAAATTGGCTAAAAACCCTATGGTTTTGTGGATACTGCTCTAAGAGCAGGGCTGCTTTATGAATACGATGGTGTCTTCTGGGGCTGGTGGCAGAGCTGGAGGACCTGCTACTGCAGGGGGTTTGTGGGAGGGAGGCAGAGGGGGACGTTCCCCGACTGGGCACAGCTGTGCCAGGCCCAAGCAGAGGGACTGGGGAGCTCTGCAGCCCTCCATTCCTCCATTACTGCTGGGAGAATAGGGGGGTCTGTGAGGCCAGATGGAGAGACTGGGCATGGGGGGGGGGTGGGGGGTGGGGTGGGGAAGAGAGGGCTGGGGAGCAACAGAAAAGGGAGTGTCTGCATAAATGTTGTGGTGAGCTCCTTGCAGAGCATATATAAGATCTGGATGGCTTGAAGGTTGTTCTTTTTCTTCAATATGCATGTTGTTGTTTTAGCTTTTGTCAGTATTTTTCCATTCTTACTTTTATTGCTTTGAAAAATGCAGGTTATCTTAGATGACCTCCAATTTAAGATCCGGGCAAATGCCTTAATCACATGCCCAGAGCCTTATCTTCTTCCTGGATCTGTATGTAAAGAAACAGCAATTTCTGAGGGCCTGAATATAGCTCAAATAGTGCCAATGTGTGTATGCTGGCTTTCTTGTGCTTAAGCAAGCCATTGCTTAAGTTGTATTGCTTTTGTTTCTGTCTGCTCTCATGTCTGTACAAGGGTGTAAAATCAGGCAGCCCCTGAATGTGGTGGTTTTAATACTGCAAGTAACCTGGTGTGAGAGCACAGCATGAGTCATGCTATTGAGGAAGAAGAGACGAGACATCACAGATGCAGAATATCTCTGGAAAAAAAAATTCAAAGTGCAAAGAAATTAGTTTTGATTGGGCTCTGCTACAACAAAGCCTTTTAAATAATGACAGTTGGATGCTAATTATATTTTGCCTTGAAGCAAAGCTCTGAGCTTGATACTGAATTATATTAGGCTTTGAGGAACTTACCAGTAAACTTGTCAGAAAATATCTGCTGAAATTGCTGTTCTGCAGAATACTGGACTTCTGATTAAGTTATTTCTTCTGCAATCATATTGACTTTCCTTTGAAAAAAGTTAAGTTTTGAAGATTCCCCTTATTTTTGTTCTTGCTTGAATATGAAAAACTCAGGTTTTCCGGTGAAACATTTTCCTAGTTTCTCAGTGAAAATATGTCCAGATGCTGCAAGGTTGTAATAGGTAGCATGCTACTGGAAGTGAATGGTTTCTGTTTGCAAAATGTGCTGAAGAACAGAAGTGCTAATGAAAGTTAAGCAAAAAAATCTCCAGGAGGGTTTGACCAAATATTAATAACTTGATGGCATATATACACACTTCAAGTCCTCTCCTTCTGCTGGCTCCTTTTCTCATCTTTCTTTTCTGGCTTGTCCTATGTACTACTCTTTTCCACATTTGTGGCTAGGTAACTTCGGCTCTGCGGCCTGTCTGTAATACCACTTGTCCTGATAAACTGAAGAAGAATGAATTACCGAGGTGTATACTGCCTTTGGCTAGGGGAAAGGGAAACCTTGTTGTATTCTTCAAACCTGTGCTCTGAAATAAGCAAGAAATCTTTATATGAATATAACATGAACAGGAGCTAAGACTTTGGACTTGACCACTCACACAGCATGCACAGAACTGTGGTGTTCAGAATACATACTGAAATTCTGAGACTTGATGTCACCTTTAGTATTAAAAGTGTAAATTATTATTGCAAAGCAAGCTAGCAGTAAATAATAAACAAGTGTGGTACCTTTATTTGGGAAGTAAGTCTCCTGCAAACACCCTGTGGCTTGGTGTATGTGTGTGTATGTCCTTGTTACCTCTCTGCCATGAACAAACCTTTGACTCACTGCTTGGCACACAGATTTTCAATCAGCCCATATATGGTGAATAATGCAACAGTTACCAATGTGATATTTATTTCTAAATGCTGAAAGTTGTTTTTGGTTCAATAATTTATGAAAATTAATCATGCTGTCTCCATCAGCTTTGGGAACGTCTGCAGCATACATCAACCCAGAAGGTTACTCTAAGGATTCTGTTCTGGTTGCTTTATATCAGCTTCCTCCCACAGTATTAACAAAAAAAACCCCAAACCTGCTCAGTATATTCTGTCACTTAATATAGACAGGTATAAATAGATAAATGTGTGTGTATGTGTGTGTGTGTGTTTTCACTGGATCTCATAGATACTGATCTGGGGCTTCATGTCCTTGTTTGACCTGTCTATTGTTTATGTTGGGCTTCTTTCCTTTCTAGCCTACATATTTCTCTTGCAATGACCAAGAAGCCCACATGTGCTGCTTGTGAGGACAGAGCAGCTGAGCAGCAGGCTTGAATAAGGCTGAGCTTGGCTAGAATAAACATGATTTTATGTTTCAGAATCTGGGCCCAGCAGAACTTGAGAGCGTGAGGTCTGTTGGGAAACACAAGAGAACAAATGCACCACTAAATCCTGCTGCAACAGCACTGCACAGGCAGATCCTAGAGACCATCTTTAGAGAACAAATGAAGTTACAGCCAAAGCAATTTGCTGATGGTGATTTGATCATTATCTTTCTATATTAGTTTCCTTTCAGCTTACTCATACGCACTTCTTAAAAAAGTTATCTGTGGTTTTATAGGCCTGAAGGTACAACTCCTTCTCCTCTCCCCAGGGACATGCTCATTGATCGAGGAACCCATTCTGTTCCCCTGCAGACATACATTGTAGTGGCAGGGGGATGCCACCATTCTGCCTATAAGTCAGATGTGCCTTATATTTCTTTAGACTTTCTGTCCCTCGGAGACCAGTAGTAAGAATGAATCATGTACTACAAAAAAGGAAGAGGGAGGAGACCTATGAAATTCCTGTGTTTGTCCAATACACTTGGAGGAGCAGGAACATCATTGTATTTCCTAAGGGTTGTAATGGACCGTGGTTGTAACTGGAACACAGACTTCTTCCAGAGCAGAGGAGGAGGAATGCTTTAGAGTCCATTGGAACAATGAGGAGCAGTTTAGGATAGATAATAGAGAAGTAACGATGCTGTGGGTTAGAATTTATTGAAAAAAAGGAGTACCTAAAGAAACACAATGCTGGTATTGTAGCACCAAAAAAGTAATGAGCTTTTTACAGAGCAAGGGTTTCTGAGCCATTCTGATTTGCAACGCCAAAGCAATCTCTTTGGACCAAAGCTATCTCTTCCTTTCCAGTACAGGTTATGTGTCTATTTGCTAACAGCATCAGAACTCCCCATTTTGGGAATACCATGACCATGGAACTCCAGGGTGAGAGCTATCATTTAATCCCAGGCCTTTTATAAGGCCTAGACATCGCAGGTACCGAAAGACAATATAGAGATTAATACATGCTAACCTTTAGGGGTAGAAGAACAGATACTTTGGCACATAGGAATAAGCCTTGCTGGAAGCCTAGATCAATTTAAAGTTGAGCTAACAAATGGCAATCAGAAAATGTCAGAGGCGAATGATAGACCTGAGCCTGGGCTTTCCACAAGTCGTAGGAAGCAGCAGCTTAAGTACCAATTTGTCAGCAAAAGTACTTTTAATCTTACCAAGATGATGTGATCATATACAGTTACCTGATATAAAGTAACATATATTATTAATTAAGATAATAAATAACTGGTCTGGCACCATGACTGTAGTCCTCTGTCTCTGAATGTAAAAGTTCAATCTGCACATAACCAAACCCTTGCTGAAGCTGAGATAAATTTAGTAAAATTTCACCCTAGAAGGAGATCTCCTTACTGTTCTTTATAATCTTTCCTCTTGATTTTAAAGATCTGTTTTTCCTTCTTTTTACATTTGTTTGTATTTTCATTCCATTTCAACATAGCCATCATTTGCATATGTTTTCTAACCCCTGTAACAAATTGATTTGTCATGTTTTATCCATATTGCGGTAGGTTCTTTGAGCTCTTGTGATTTCCCAGCTAATGTCTGTGGGCAGTACAGCTTTTTATTATGTAAGAAACAACGTGCCTAGAAATCTTGAACAGGAATATAGTGCTCTCTTTCAAGTTAATGTAACATGTATCTTATTGAAGGGACTTTTTACTGTTTAAGAAAATGTGTGTTTTGTGTTTGCTAATAACAAGCAATCTGTCACGCTGCAATGCTAGCTGCTGCAAAGTATGCAGGCATGTATTTCGGGCAGTGACACCGGTTGCTGGGCCAGGAAGCAGCACAACTGGGCTGAAAATGAATCTTGGAAAAATTACTGTGCCAAACGCAGGCTAAGTGATACAGATAAACAGTAAGGAGAAGTGAAAAATACCAGGAAGTTTTAATTCCTGAAAATTGCTGACTTGTGTATAATGGTCCTGCAAATTTCACATGACGGGGTAGCTGTGACACACAGTATTCAGGGCAGTTTGCATAACCACAAGCTGCAAACAGTAGAATTTTCAGTAAGGAAAAAAAATTATGTAATTCAGTTAGTTTGCTGGCTTCTGTAGCAGCAGTAGGACAAATGTGTCATGGAGCAGTTCACTGACTTACCAAGCCTAATGCTCCACTTTTCATCTTAGACAGGTCTGATATAAAAAGCTATTAGGAAAAATCCCTGAAAAACAATGTGTCATGTTTTGTGGAGAATCGCTTGAGGAAATGGTACTTACCATGCATTCCTGATGTGCATGGCACTGACCTGAAAGAGCCACTGAAAGGTTTTTTTAGGCTTGGTCTCATTGCAGTCAAGACAAATAGTGAAGGTCACTTATGCACTCTGTGTTGTAGGGATGATTTTATTTTTTGTTGATGGTTCATGAGACCTCTGGAAGGAGCTTTGATACCTAAATCTCATCTAGTCATCTCTTCAGACAGTGACCTTCAAAACAGTGAGTCAGGCAGTGATGGAAGCAATGCAGAAACACAGCAGTTCTTTTAACAAAGTTGCTGCCATTGTTTCTCTGAGTGGCAATGCTTCATAAAGGATGAAAACCCAGGGGACTGGACACCCAAGGCACTGCTTCTGAGCTGTGAGCGTGCAACTTGCAGAAAGTACCCATGCAGTTTTCACAATGACTCATGAAGAAGGTTTGCAACTGCAAAGTTTGTGGCAAAGGGGAAAAAAGTTGTTGGTGTAGTAGCTTCCCTGAAGATGGTGGGTGTGGAGGGTGGTAGATGTATCTATGTGTGTGTCAGTCACCTTGGTGATTTATATGGGGTTGTCCTTTTGATGAATTTTTCTCAGCAAAATTGAAATTGTGCCATTTGGCCTGTGTTTTTCTTGTGCAGTACATGACCTGGCCACTCAGATCAGTCATCAGGGCTGCTTTGAGGAAGACTTTACGGTGCATTTGAAATATCAGTGTATATATACCCACCATTCACCCAGCTACTCAGGGCTGCACTTATGGGTGTTGTCAAACGGAGGAAAAGGGTGTCTGTGCTTGACCAGGCTGCTCAAATTTTGACATATTTGTCATGCCAGGTCCTGTGCTGTGCTGCCATGGGTCTGGGTTGCTGCAGGTTTGCCCTGGCCAGGCCAGGCCCTGGGAGAGCTCAGTCTGCTGCCCTGGCACATCTCAGCTCTGGTGAAAAGCCTCTTCCCTCATCTGCCTCCAGGGGCTTGGGCTTCTGCACTTTTGCTCCCTACAAGACTTCAGAGTAACCCACTCACACCACAGCAGATTTCCTCAACCACAAAAATAATGTGCTATCCCTAAGTAAAGCATAAAAATTATAACCACAGGGACAAAACTATAATTCATATGGTGTTTGTTTTCTCCTTTTCCACCACAGTTATAACATTGAGCTCAAAATCTCTTTTTTTTTTTTCTGGTTTCTGGGGTTTATATTAGGGCTCACCACTTGCTCCCATGTGAAAGATATGGGATCTTTAATGAGCACAAGTGCTAATATCTTTGGTTTTCTCACCTTAACAGCTCTGCTGCATCTCCTTTAGTAGGACAGGTGTGCAACACCTCATGGGAAAGAGGTGCAACTGAAGTCCCAGCCACTGTTGTGGTATTTGGTTATTCCTAGGACACATTTGGTTCAAATAGTGATACAGTACCAGACTCACAGTCCAGGATGTAATAGTTTCAGGAGGGCAAGGCTTGTTCAGTGGAAAATCACTGTGATAGTGGACATTTTGTGTAGGCAAGTCCTGGAAGCTGGGAGCAAGATGCAATCCCATTTGCATTAGCCATTGCGCAAACAAACATTAAGCTCCAGCTTTTAATATCCATTTGCTTTGTACAAAAGCTATTAAGAAATTGCGCAGAGTTTTTTCAGGCCACTTTTATTTGCAGAGATAACTAGTGACCTAGGAAAAATTTCCTGTCCTGCCTAATCTAACCCATACTAATTAGGATTTCTAACAAATGAACCAGAAAGATATTATTAATTTCATGAAAAATTACGTTAAAAATAGAACAGGGTGCTGTAATATGGGCCAGACAGTCATACACATTAATAATCACCAAGATTTATGTCAAATGACATGAGAATTTAATTCCATACTTTTGCAACAACTTCTGTCCTCTTTCCCAACACAGAAACCTATTCATTGGTTGAGGATGAATGATACTTCTTGTTTTTCACAGATAGCTCTTAAAAACAATCTGGTGTCCTGTTGCCAGTGATTGTCTGGTTGTGACAGTAAGTGACATACTGTGTGATGCACCAAATAGAAAGTGTGATTGTTGGTGACAGTCAAAATGCCAGGAAGGTGCTGCCCAGATCAGCTAACCATGACCCATTAACGCTGGCCCATTAAAAGCAACTCAAATTACGGGAAATGAGGCTGTGCTTAACTGCATAACCAGGGGAATATGAAGAATAATTTATAGCTGGGAAAGATGAGTGAGATTCAAGCAAGCCGCTACCTGCAAGAAAATTACAGGAAGCTCAGAACAGAGTTGTTCTGGGAAGCACCAGGACGATCAAAGGTAGCAAAGTAATAGCAAACCTGGTAACAAAAATGGGTAGGAGCAGGATAAAGCTGAAGAGAAGGGCAGTGCTATCTGGGCTGCATGTACAAGAGGAACTTGTCAGAGAATGATTGATGCCTTGTAGAAAGTGAGGAAGCCAAATCTTCCACTATACAATTGAGTTAATCTGGATTTTTGTAAATAAATTGGTGTTCAGCAGCCTGTGGTTTTGTCTCTTGTAAGCCTTGGCAATGAGTCATGTTTGCTGCTACCCAGAAATCTGATTCACTGGCAAGGGTTTCCTCTCTTGTGCTGAAGACCGTTGTGTTTGCTTCTGGAAAGTGGAACACAAGGTTATATTTCAATGGGCACTCATTCGTTGCTCCCTAGCATAAGCGGTTTGGGCTCTGCAAGGTGCATGAGAACATCATGAGACCAGAACAACTCAGGCAACTCTGTACAGAAAAATCCTTGAGGTTTTGGCAGGAAGTGGTCTTTCTGATGGGTGGCTGAAAAAATCCTATAGAATAAACAGCAGAAATTCCTACCAAAAAACTTAAAGGCAGATTTTTTCTAATGCTCATAGAAATGTTACCATTGTCTGGGGCAGACCATGGCTCCAGAAAAAAAAAGAAAGCTTGATGTATTTGTCAGTGATCAAAGCATTTCGTGTTTTTTTTTTTGTTTGTTTTTTGTTTTTTTTTTTAATATGTTTTATACTCCTTCACCTGTCAAATTTGGCTCTAAATAGAGATAACATTTTGTACACCACACAGCAGGGAAGACAGGTGGGGTGATGTTAAGGGTGCTGTCTGTCCTCTGGAGGAGTGTATCTGCTTCTATCAGTGGATCCTCAAGCAAGTGCCATTGTGGTGCTGTTCCTCTGAGGAGGGCAGGGGGTATGCAGGATGCTGCAAGTCTGCAATGTGAAGGGGATGCTTCCGCATATTCCCCATGAGGCTTCAGGTTGCTCAGCTCCTTTAATGTATTGCTTATTGCTCACAGATTCAAATACTGCCTTTTTTGTTCTCTAAATAGATGAAGGTGCTCAGAAGCACATCAGAGGTAGCTGCAGTATTGCAGGACTTATTCTTGTGTGTTCAGCTAAGTGTTTGTCCTGAGTGTGGTTTTTGCTTGGAGCTCACAGCAGCACTGGGCAAGTGACTAAACTGTTTTCCAGGGTGCAGAGTGCTCTTTAAGACAGTAGGAAAAAAAAAAAAAAAGAGGAAGCAAGAGTGTTTTCATTTGAACTTGGTAAGTTAATTTTATTGCAAGCTTGTTAGTGTTACGCACATGAGAAGTTGATAAAAAAGCTTAGAAACCGGGCAGCAAAATCATAGAAAATCCTGAGCCTGTGTTGCTAGGACTGCTCTTTCCTATCAGCTGTGTGCATAGCACTGAAGAGACTTAAGGATGGTGAAAAAATGCTTTCTTGACAGGCAAAAATGTTTTCTTTTGAAGCCATATTCAGGTGGATGCGCATGACTGAAAACTCTTATGCTTTGGGCTGTGAAGGCAGCAGGGATGCTCCTGAGCTGTGAGTGAATGGTCAGAGCTGCACACTGGGAAGTGGGAGGCTGCTTGAGCCCCTGGACGAGTCACAGGGATGACACAAGCTCAAAGGCTAAGATCTGAGGAAGATGTAAGAATAGGAGTTTGCAACGCAGCCTGAGGAGTAAGAATTAGTACATATGTCAGGCACCTTTTCAAAGAAATCCCCCAACGGAAAACCTGCTTGTGCTTTCAGGATTAATAGCCTCCAAGGAAAAAAAAGGGTGTTTGCAAAGGCTAGCTTTTTTGCAGGTTATCCCTCAAACAGCAGAGTAAGTCTGATAAGCTTTGGGTGGAGAAAATGAGGGAGACTGCAAGGACTGCACTCTGTGAACAGCAGCCTCTCCTATTTCCTTCTAGTGAATTTTAATAGTATTGATCTGTATTACTGAGAATGCTATCTGAGGAAGCATACTAGGAAAGGAGTTCTAACGGTTTTGGGGAAAACCTGAAACTCTCTTTCAGCAAGCTTTTTTGCACAGCAGAATTTTCTACCACTCCCTTTGGCTTTGTGGGTTTTGCCACTTGGTAAGCTGTCACTGGTGCGTGGTATGCAGGACATCAGAGGCTCTTCTGTGTCAACTACTGTAAGATCTTCAGATTTCTGCTCCAGCTGACACTGGGTTCAAAGCAAGTTATGTTTCTGCAGCAGGCCTTTTAGCATCTGGTCACTCAATGGAGGTGAAATTTAGTGGGGCTGCCTCTGGTCATTTGCTGTGCCAGAGACCGCAAAAGCAACATCCCTGTGCAAGCACGTGCATGTGCCTAAATCCATATATTTATTTCTGTGTGTATTTATGTAGGTGTACATGTATCAAGACAGACTTTTATTCAAATGCAGACATTAAATACATGTTCTAAATGAAAGGCTTTGTATTTGCTTTCCTGATTCACAGGTAATTACGCTGTTGTACCATTCAAAAAGATAATACTGCGAACAGCGTGTACAATGTGTGTCTTGCTCTTTGGCCTCTGCTCAAGGCCTAACTTGTTGCTCTCTGTACTTAGGCAGATGCTTTCATGAGTCATATCAGTGACGCTGTCTGGCCAATTTCTTCCCATTTTATTGGTGTGGCCATTAGAGCATTTCATAGTAGTTTGCTCAGTTATGAACGAACTTTCCCTTTCCACATTTCCCTTACTCCTACTGGCTTTATTTAGGACATTGCTTAGATTTGATCTTTGGGACCTCCCTTTGATGCTTCCCAGAGCTTTCCCTGGGAATTTTGAAAGCATGTGTTAAAAAGAGAAGAACAAGGGGTGTGAATTCAGTCACGTTACCCTGACCATAACAGCAGTATTTGGCTCAGTCCCTAGGCAGAGCACATCACTTCATGTCCTTCTGGGTTGTTCCAGTCCAGCACAGCCTGGCCCATCAGGGACTGCTCAGGACTTTTGCTGCTCTCCCATCCATCCTTTCAGGATTCAAAAACATCCCTGTACCAGAGCTAGGACATTGAAATAACACAGGCTACATAAAATGCGGGGAGGCTTTCTGGCAGCTGGGAGATCAATGTGTAGAATCTGCTCCTTTGTGCTTTCGGTTGTCCTGTGCAACCCATACCCACAGTGTTGTGTCCCTGCTCCTTTTTGCTTTGCTCTGCTCTTGTGTGTCAAAACTACTCAATTATTTCTTCCACTTCTTTCTTCACATCTGCTTTCACTGTGTCCCAGATAGCAGAGATCTCCTTCCTTGTGTCTTTAAAATAAAACATTTCTTCCATGAAGTCCTGATCATCTCCTCAGATGATAAAAGTAAATCTCCCAGAACCTTCAAAAGGTTGTCATTATGTGGCACAACATCTATAAGCTCTTGCTGCTGACTATATCCTCTTTTCCTAACAAATGCTTTCCTGCCACAGTGTTTCTTCCTGCCACTCATGCAATAATAGTTTAATGTAAAGTCTTGTGGGTTTTGTGGATGTGAGCTGGCTTTTGTGTGAATTAGCTGAAGAGAAATTGTTGATACAGATTGTATTTTTCAGTAAGCAAATCTACAGTAGCTCTTTTCACTCTATGGGATCTCCTGTTTTCATAGTGCCAGAGGTAAGAACTTGGCCAAAATAAATTAATTCTTTGGAAAAGGATTGGAGGAGCACAAAATGCAGCCCCTGGACTGTAAATTCATTGACGCATAAATACCTACAAAATACCTTGAAAAATTAATCATCTCCTTATGTGTACCAGAAGGTGAAAGATCACAAAACATTATTTTAGTGCTTTGAACAGATTTGTTGTTTGGAGTGTGTGTGTGTGCGTGTATGGGTAGTAGTAGGAACTAAGCAGACTCAAGAAGAAACTGTATGATTATAATGTTACTACATATGAGAAAATGGAGAAAAGGAAAATCAGTAGATTAGAATGTCACAGAGGTAGCTCATGTCCTATTAAAATCCCAGGCCATCTATTTGACACAACATGAAACTTAAGCCTTTCTATGAACGTGAGCAGTTCTGTCCATGGAGCTGTAATTACAGGTTGCAACTGATCCACTGTGAGTAGGGCAGACAAATGGCTTCCCGGGTAAACGTTTCGCAGACCTGTCTGTGAATGCTGCATAGCAAACAATTTTTCCATAGTCCTTTTGGACCTCTACTGAAAAGAATCACCAGCTGTATCAACGGTTTGGAGCCCCAGTCTTGGTGCATTGTTTGATGTTAGAGTTTATGCTGATTGTTTGCAAGGCCCAATAGAGTACTGGAACAAGGTATGGAAGTAGAAAATTAGGATATATAAATTTTCAGCCTCCAGAACTTGCATATCTGTCTGAGTGCATAGTCATAAACTTCCAAAATACATTTTGACTCTTTATTAGGAACAAAGTTCATTATCATACTCACTCTCAGGCAACTGTCATTGGGGAAAATACTAATTACTTGCAATGCTTGAATATACTGAGTTTTTTATTAAGGGCTGCAGTTGCAGCAAGCTCCATGCTCAAAGGATTTCTGCATTTAGCTGCTTCCCTGAGGTCCTGTCTGACTTGTCCTGAAAGCTGTCATACTAACATTAATTGGTGAAAGGAATAAGTACAACAAAATCTGTCTCACTCAATGACTGTATTTAGTGGCAGGCCGTTAAAATGAGCAGACTGCATCTGCTGGATGTGACCCTTCGCTGGCAGACCTCTCCGTTTAGTAGCAGCCTAATTCATATTTATCATGGTTTTGTAGGAAGAACACAGCAAGTGGAAATCAGACAGAAAGGAGAGAAAGGATTTTCCACACTTTGTCTTGGGGCACAGGCACTGACAAAATCAAATTAAGAAGTGCTGCAACACTGGAACCTCATAATGTGTAGCACTGCCTGCATTGCTGACCCAGGCATATGAGAAGACAGGGCTAGCTGTAGTCAAATCAAAGAAAGAAATGGCTCAGTGCAGCAAAATGGCAATGACCTCATTTTTAGCCCATGCCAGATAGCTGGGAAGCTGGGCTGGGGGTGCTGCTTCTGCCAAGATAAGGAGTTGAGGTGTGCAGAGCTTGCTCCTCCCAGTGGCAGCATGCCTCTTCCCAAAATCTTTCACAGCTGATTGTAAAAGAGCATCAAGATTCACTCTCCACAATCTTTTTTCCACTCCTGGGTGCACAGCAGCATGACCTTGGTCCACCCTGGCCCTTGCTGCTGATGTGGTCAAACAAGCCTTGAGGCAGCTCTGAAGCAAAAATGCACAGCTGAACCTGCAGTGCTGGTTCTCCCAGGCATGGGCTGGGGTATGTTTATGTTCTCTGAAGGAAAAATAAAAGTGTGAAATAGAG
This sequence comes from Falco naumanni, assembly GCF_017639655.2. Classification (NCBI taxonomy): domain Eukaryota; kingdom Metazoa; phylum Chordata; class Aves; order Falconiformes; family Falconidae; genus Falco; species Falco naumanni. The sequence goes on along the minus strand of NC_054080.1, from coordinate 59,116,049 downwards.
CTCTGCTGTGCTTGGACACAGTATGGAGTAATTTTGAGACTCCCCATCCATGTAACTGCTGGTCAGAGGCAGACAGAGAAACCTTCACAGTTCCTAGGCCATCAAATTAATCAGAAAGGCTGAATCTGCCTATTATTATGAATATTTTGCATTGCTGAGGTGTCTAAAGCACTTGGCAATACCTTCTGCAATCCAACCCTGCTGGCATTAGCATAGCAGGCTCAAAGCAAATCTGTAGCCAAGGAGACGGCTGCATCCAGGAAAACAGCACCATGTTTGCTTTCATACTGTTTACAGATACCCTGTATTACACTGCGGTGCAAATTGGGGCAATCAGCTTTACCATTGCCAGCAAATAAAACCCACCCACTAAATCGGGACCCAATTGGCTCAGTGGCCAAATAAGCCAAACCTGAACACCTGGGATTACTGGATCCTGTTTAGGCAGCTAGCCCTGGGCAGGCCAGTCTGCCCCTTTATCTTGTCGTCCTCTCTATAGGGAACACAGGCATTCACTTTCAGAAGGTGGCTTTCCTACATACCTAGGATTAAGGTATGACCTAAGTGTTTCAGTCAAGCAGAGTGAAGCCTACCCTGGGATCCAACAGAAAGTTGGTCTCTCCTGGCCAGTGGACAGATTAAACCAAAGTGTGTTTGATAGAGCTTTTGTACTGACTCGTAGAGGAGATAGTGCTTGCTAATAACCAGGAACAAAAGGGAATGAGGAGATACAGCAGATTGAAACAGTTTATTTTTATTGACAGAAAAGTACTGGTTCAGCAGATTAGGTTCCTTCTCAAATAATTAACAAGTAACCTTATTTTACCTGTCCTTAGGTGAGAATTGCTAGCTCTGTAACATGCTGTGGACTGATACCTTCACAACTTGCTTTATGATTGGCAAATACCTGTAGTCCATTCTCATCAGATTATATACCAGTTTAGTTATGTCTAACCCTAGTACTCTATAGGTCTCAAGAGTTTCCCCACCTCTAATGCTTTGTCCTTCTCTTTCATTGCTGCTTTTCTTACAGTAGTGCAAGACACAGAAATGCCTGCCTTGGCCTGATTCTCAGTATTTTCTGCACTAATACCAATGAAGGGGGGCAGTACCTCCTGTTATGAGTGTTATCACATAGATTCTAGTGAGAAGAATTACATTAGCATGATATTTCTTTGCTTTTTGCGTTTTTTTTTAATTTCCTGCTCACTGCTGATTGAAGTGATAACATATCATGTAACCAAGGCGTGGGCAAGTTGATTCAGAAGAGGTGGGGACAGAAAACAGTTAGAACATGTGCAAGGCAGAAACTGCAGTTATTTTTTTTCATTGTAATTAGGGAATCATATTTCTGTGACTCTAGCTACAAAAGCCACAAAGTTAGATTACATTAAAAGAATTCACGCCATAAAAACACTGAATTACTTCTGGAGGGACCTCCTTCGATTAACTAGAGAGCCTAATGCTCCTTACTTAGGCAGCAGTGTCTGTTGCCAAAAATTAATGGTGTGGCTCTTCTGCTGGCTTCTGCCTCAGCCAGATGGGAACCAGTCATACGTACTTTGTGAGGCACAGCACCATGGAGCAGATGTGCAAGAGTAGCTGTGCCAGCTCCTTACAAGCCATTTGATTCTCCTGCTTTCACCACTTCCTGCCATCTTTTCTGTGGTCCTCCTGCAAAAGGAGATTATGATTTCCTCACAAATGCATTGACAAAACCAGAGGCCCCAGATGTCCTAACCTGATCCAGGAGCTCAGGTTCCTTAGTGCACAGATATTAATATCTGTGTCTGATAAACCAGTCTCCAGTGGACCCTGATTAACAGAAACAAAAAGCAGAGATATAATAAATCTAAGACCAGGGCATAGTTCACCTGGGCCTTCATGACCGCCCTTGAAAATGGTGGGGTAATTAAAGATTTGAGCCCTCAAGACCCCACTGTAAGACGCTACAGAGGCTAACAAGAAACATCGGACTCAAAAAGCACATTGTGCCAGATCCTGCAAAGAAAATGAATCAAAGCCTGCTTTGAGCCACCTTGTGGGTGCAATGCTGAGTCAAATTGGCCTTAAGGGCAAGTTGCTAGTCTCAGTTGCATGGGAGGGCCCTGGAGAGTGGTATGTCGGCTTGTGCTTGCCTATGCTACCTGCTTTATTGTGTACCACTCACATCAGGAAGGTGAAGAGAGGAGCATGATGAGATGCAGCAGGGCTCCTCGAAACTCCTCCTCCCAGCACAGTCTCCTGGAGGCATCTGAGTTTTTCTAGGCATCACATCAAGCATATGGCCACATGCAGGAGGGGAAACATCAAAACTCTCTACAGCTTTCCTACCTTACTGCTGAGGCTGTGGGCAAATATGAGCATTAGACAACATGCAATTTGATTAGGGAAGCAAGTTTCACATTTCTGCAGCAACACAGAAAAAACCAAACCAAAGAAAACCACCCCCTACCTTCACCCTCAGTTTTTGCCTTCTGAAGAAAGCCAGGTGTGTATCTCTCCCTGAGGGCAGCAATGCAAAAAGGAAGGCATTTTCATCATTCATCAAATTTCCTCTCCTCAGAAGTTGGTTGCTTAGGTGTCTGCTTCCCCCAGGTCTTTCCCAGCCCTGGAGGAGAGGCTGCCCTATAAGCTTGTGGATTTTATGCAGTGTGCCTTGGGATTAACTAACAAAGCACATTAACCCTGCTGTAATATAGAAAACCCAGGCAGCTCAGAAGAACAGCACAAAGCTCAGCACCCTTGTGGGCTGGTGTCTTTGGCAGACAAGCAGGGCAGCCAACACCAAGCCTGTTTGGGATTTTTGTCTCTTACCATCTTGGTCTGCTGGGTCCAACAGAGAAAATAACTTTTTTTAACTATTATTAAAATTAAAAAAAGCAGAAGTCAAGCTTAATATGGCAAGCAGCCACAGTGGTTGTTAAGAAGCAGCATATTCAGTAGATGAAAGCTATTCCAGCAGTATTTTTTTTTCTGAGGGGGGAAATACTCAAAGATGTTCACACTTAATTGATCTTCACTTCTTCTAAAAAGACAGCAAGACTTTGCCCATGTCTTACCAGCTCTCTTCTTTTTCTGTTTGGTGTCTGTCCCTCATCACCAGGAGATGGGCACCAAATTTCTCCAGTGCTGAGTATCTCTGCAAATCCTGGGTTTCACCTCCTATCTCTGGATAGGGTTCTGGGAACCAGATCTCGAACTTTAATTCCTGCTGCTGCTTTATGTATGTTACTTGATATCTGTGTGCCTCTAGTCTAACTAACTCTATGGCTAAATGAAATTAAAAGAACAGTTCTCTTAAAGTACAGCTCCCCACCTAATTTTCTAACTTCTTGCCTAACAGTAAAGCACAGCAGCTGTGGGAAAAGACCAGCTTGAAAAAGCAGACATCTATCAGTTTAACTAGAAAGTAGACCCATTAGCTGTAAGTTGCAAGGTGCTACAGCTGCTAAGATCAGGCAAGACAGGGACACAAGATAAATACAAAGCCAGGATACAGCACTTTGCAATCAGAAATTTGGTGGTGGTTGTGAAGATTGTGAAGTAGACCTGTTGAGTTTAGTGATGAGGGTTTCACTGAACTTGATGGAAACAAGATCTAGACAACACACTCAAGAAGAAGCAAGAGTACGAAAGCAGTTAAAATCAGCTTTAAGACAAACATGAAATTGATGAAATAAAAATTTTGGCTGAAATATTTGCTCCTTGATGATAGGACTGTGAGGTTTTGGGGCCCCATGACAGCTGAGAAGAGCAGCTGTGGGCTCTGTAGCACCAGTCATTGGCCCCAGTCTGGCACAGGCAGCACCCATGGGTGCCTTGCCCTGATGTGCAGTCAGTGTGGGCAGCCACGGGACTGGCACTGCAAGATGCACCATGGCCAAAGCTTTCAAGGCACTCCAGGTACATGGTTGCAGAGCTCCTCTATCCCCTACCTCATTTTAGAGATCAACATTTATGAGAAGCAGACAGGGACAGAACTGCATCCATAAGGGAATTTCCTCTGTACGTGGTCATTCAGAGACTCTTCCCTCAGCTCTTCACTGTGTGAGCTTGGGAAGGGGATGCTGCTGATGCCAGGCAAACCAGGGCTTGAGGCAGAAATATAGGCTAAGGCTGTGCCTCTTGTAGGCTGTGGCACAGAATACAGATAGACAAAGCCATAGATATTTATAGTTTGTGCGTAAGAAGTCACGTCTGAATCCTAGTGAAGAAGTGATACTTTGATTTCAAAAGGGTACGGTCCTTACAAGCAATGTTTATCTTGGGCTGGGACTTTGTCAAAGCATGCTTTAAGCTCCAGTGGAAACTTCTGGTTTGCTAAGTTTCCATAAATATGCACAAGTTATTTTAGTATTAGAGCTTAAATGTACTTGTCTTTGAAAGGCATATTTGTGCTCAGGTGCTGCAGCCTGTCACAATTGGTTGGAAGATTCTCTCTAGTCTAGATGAAACACCTTTTTATTTTTTCAGTTCATCTGACGCTCGCCTGAGTTTCTGAGTTTCTCAGAGTTCCAGGTTGGGAATCTTTAATTTCACATTCCAAATATGAAACCTCAAATGCACATTTTAGGAGGTCAAAGTTAACTGGATTTTTTTTTTTTTTTGAAAGCCAAGCCATCATAAGCAAGAAAGGATAAGTTACCAGTTAGTTTTGTTGGTAGAACACTAGTGGGTGGTAACCTTCTGAGAGAGGCTGGGTAAAGAGAAAAGTTAAGCCAGTGTCTGGAAGGCAGTATTAATTTTACGAGGGGGTTAGGAAAAGAAGATAGAGAAGGTTGGTATGAAGTTATAATAGGAGACATGGATAAAACTCAGTGGTCTACATGTAATGGCTTTTCCTATTATCTTAGAAATGCGGATGGGAGATGTCAGCATGCCTGTGTTTTAGGGTAAATGAAAGTAAACAAATCACACTTGTGAAGTTTGAACTGCCTCACTTTCTAATTGTGGGGATTTTTAAATAACTCTAACTCTGCAGTGCTTCATATTACCAGACTTTTTTTTTATAACTCTAGCTACACCACTTTTGGTCTAGGAGCCACCATTTTCCTATTTGTTGGAATGCTGTTTTCCTTTATGCACAACCTCTATGTTTTCTTTACTCACATATTCTGTTTTCCATTGAAACGAAGAAATATTGGGAACTGCTCCTGCTGGTGATAATGAAGCTTGGCCTTACAAACTGAGCACGCAGGTGTGGCACTGCTTTCTGCTCTGTGTCTCTTATAGTACACAGGTCTACTCCCCATCCCAAAGCGCACACAACGTTTCTCTGTGCTATTGAAACCTGCTGCCTTTGACCCCAGGGGTGACTGCTTGTGACTGCCATTTTCCTGCTATGGGGAAGATACTGTGAGGTTATTCAACTGGATTTCTTTTAATCTCATTTCTGTCTCCTGAGTCATGTCCCTGACATGACTGGACGTAGATGAGAGGAATTACTTCACAGTTATATAGCATGTTGTGAAAGAAATGCATATGGTCATCTCTTACATAACGCTGTGCTATGCACTGTAAATGTACAGGTGTTTGTACCAGCACTTGTGGAGTGCTGCTGGAGAGGAGCCCATGAAACATTTAGGAGAGAGAGTTGCTACTTCCACCCTTCCACCCCCTCACCAGAGCCTGCTGCCATGGCCAGCCACCTCAGGGCTGCAAGGGCACTGTCTGTGGTGCAGGCAAGGCTAAGGGGAGCTGAGACCCTCTAGATCCTGATGAGGATGTGGTCCTATGGTGCAGAGATATCCAATGTGAGGAAGGAGACACAGCAGCATCCAGGGGAGGGGACACAAAGGGCAGCTCCCTAGCTGAGAGTTGTGCTTCTAGTACTTCTTGGGGTGATATAAACTCTTCTGATACTTAATCCGCGGTTTGCAGCACGTGTCTGTTGAAGAAGGGAGGCATCACCAGCACCCAAGCAAAGAGTAAGACCCCTCAAGAGAACACAGCTGTTATGGGGAGAACTGGATTTAAATCAGCATGGAGCAGCTCATGCCAGGTGGCAACCTGCTTTCCCAGTGTCTCCCTAGACAATTTTCAGCCAGTGGGGTCCTGTGCCAGGTGTAAATGCCAAAGCAGACCCCGCAGTAGATCCTCAGAAGGGCTCAGCCTTCCTGTTACTTAAAGCTGTTTTGGCTGGTAAAGCGTATGAAGGGAATTGTAGGCACCTAAGAAAAAATTGATACAGATCCTAAGAGTTAGACTCCGGGGTAGAAAATACTGACTGTCCTATTTTCTGTTTCATATTTTGAAACATGATCCCATTAATATACTGATTAAATATCACATTAGATATTTAATTTCAGTATTAAAAATTTAATTTGATCTAGATTAAAGATGAATTTTCTATATTTAGTATCTCTTCCCTGCTATGCAACCCAGAAGGGGTTGTAGATGTGATGTGCAAGTTGAATTTCCGTCTTGCTCTCATACAATTGGACTACATATTTAAATGATGCATGTAGTCAAGAAATAAATTAGTGCAATGGAAAGGGAATAGATTTTTCCTTTCTATATTTAAAAAATAATGAAGTTAGATGAGATTTTAATAGAACAGGCTGAATACCACGAGGCCTGGAAAAGGGATGTGAAGGGGAGAGCATGTCTGTTCACTGCAGAGTTATGAAAAAAGAGGAGGGAATGCAAGTGACAGAGAATGTACAAACAGAAAAAAAATCCAGTTAACTGCAGAGAGGATGTTTTTGTACTTTCACAGAAGAGAAAGTATTTTTGGAGGGAATCATCTCTTTTAAGTACTAGCCAGAGACTTATGGAAATCACTCTGAACTGTGTACTGCAGCAGGCTTACTGTCCTGTCATTTCACTAATTTTAGTACATCCTTTTTGTTGCTCATTTCCTCAAAAGCAATACTGGAAGGCACTTAACTACTTGGGTGTTCAACCAATGAGCTCTGCTTCTGTGTCCAGAAGGCAACTACTAGCTCAGTGTAGACCATAACAATAACATTAAGAGATGCAGTTGGTGGCTAAGACTGAAAAAGAAGGTTCCTAGGTCTATTCTCAACTTCTTTGTGACTTGAACTAAAGCCTGTTGAAGTCACCAAGGGCCTATGATGTCACTAGGAATAGAAACTATACACTGGTCAGCCTCCCCTTGATTCCTTGAAGGGTGACGGAACAAATAGTCCTGGTAACCATTTCCAGGCACGTGAAGGACCAGAAAGTCATCAGAAGTAGTCAGCATGGATTCACTAAGGGAGTATTCACATACTGAAACACAAGTGCTTCTCTCTGAATGTTAGGAAACACATTTTTACTATGATGGTAGCTGAGTACTGGCATAGGTTGCTCAGAAACATTGTGGAGTCTCCATTGTTGGAGATACTCAAAAGCCATTTGGACCTGGTTGTGAGCAACTGGCTCTGGGTGGCGCTGCTTGAGCAGGGGTGTTGGACCAGGTGATGTCACAAATGGGTGGTTTAAGTCACTTAAAGAATCACCATCAAAGGTATTAGTGAAAATAGTTTTAATATGAATTTGTGGGAGTGTGACTTTACAAAGTTCCAAGAGAATGTTGACTCTAATACTTATTATATGGATGAAGCATACAAAGGAATATTGAGTTAGAAAGATTTACATAAAGACTGGGCATGAAAAAGGGTAAGAGATACTCCCATTGAGTTGCGAGGTTCAGAGTAGACACCCTTGCTTTTGGATGAAGCATACAAAGAAAAATTGAGTGAGAATGATTTACACAGAGACTGGAGATGAGAAAGGGTAAGGGAGACACTCCCATTGAGTCATGAGGTTCAGACTAGACCCACTTGCTTTCTAAATTCTTGATAAAGCTTAGCTGTGGCTAGGTCCAGTCTTAGTCTCAGACCTGGACAACAGTTTATATCTAAAGGATGTCTAAGGTTTATTCACCATTTAAGGCTGATCACAAGATTTTAGCAGCATTTAATCATTGAATAATTTAACATTTACAAAGTGAATCAACAGGATTTACTACAACCACAGTGTCCTGGTTTCAGCTGGCATAGAGTTAATTTTCTTCTTAGTAGCTGGTGCAGCGCTGTGTTTTGGATTTGGTGTGAGAACAATGCTGACAGCACACTGATGGTTTTATTTGTTGCTGGGTGATGTTTATACCCAATCAAGGACTTTTCAGTTCCTTGGGGCCTGCCAGCCAGAGGGCTGGAGGGGCATGGGGAACTGGGAGGGGACACAGCCAGGAGAGCTGACCTGAACTAGCCCAGGAGCTATTCCATACCATATGACTTCATGCTGAGTGTATAAACTTGGGGAAGAAGAAGGAAGAGAGGGACATCCAGCATTTGGCATTATGGTGCCTGTCTTCCCCAGTAACCGTTACGTGTGATGGAGCCCGGCTTTCCTGGGGATGGCCGAGCACCTGCCTGCCCATGGGAAGTGGTGAGTGAATTCCTTGATTTGCTTTGCTTGCGTGTGCGGCTTTTGCTTTACCTATTAAATTTTTCTTATCTCAACCCTTGAGTTTTACATTTCTTTCCAGTTCTCCTCCCCACACCTCTGGGTGAGGTGGGAGTGGGTGAGCAACTGTGTGGTGCTTGATTGCCGGTCAGCGTTAAACACAACACACAGCAATAACTTAATTATAGATAGGGTATCTAAATCATTTCACATACACATTCACAGACACAAGGACAAAGGATAAATGTATAAAGATATATGTATATAAATGTGCAAAGACATACCTGTTAAAAGTGCCCCTCAAGTTCAGTAAAAAACTCACATTGAAAGTCTTGGCATTTGTCTAACAGGCAAAGGGTTGAGCCTGCAGGAGTGGGGGTTTCAGCCCAGGCCCCATCACCAGCTTTCAGCAATGGTCCTCCTGATTTCACACACTTGGGAGTTCATGAGCTCTGAGTGGTGCCCCACTTGGAGGGAGATGCTGGTCACAGCCCACTGCAGTCCAGGAGAGCTCTAAGGGTCTCACTTAGGACTGCTGTTTATAGGGTCACAACATGGTTTTAGTCGTCCATAAATTTCCATTCTGGCCACAATCTGGACCAGTCACTTTTCAGAATTCCAATAACAATGGTACTGTTCCACTCAGGCTATGATTCAGGTCAGGAATATTCCAATGCCATCAGGAGATGACTGATTATTTCTGCTTTCATTCCCCACCTTGGCCAGGTAACAGGAGTTCCTGGTGTGGTTAGTGCTGTTCCCCACCTCAGCCATGCAAGAGTTGTTAGTACAGTCAAGGGACACTTAACTGCCCAACTCATTACTTGAGGCCAAGGCCAAGGCCTAACAGGGATTCCTGAGATCGTAGAGTGGCCCAGAGAAGGGGAGAAGTACACCACCACAGATGACCTTAAGAGTCTCTTCCAGCCCCAGCCATACCGTGATTCTATGAATCCTGGTATGATCCATTACAGGGAAATGACCCTAATTGACTTGGCATGTCAATGTGTCAACATACTTATTTTCAAAATAAACACCTTGCAGTTGTACTGTATTGGTGCACTACTGAAGTGTTGTGAGACTAGGAGTATAAAGTTGCTGGTAATAATGTCTGTGCACCTTTACTAGCGTTAAACCAAGAAGTCTCAGTGTGAGTTTACACCCTACTGACTTCTACACTCCTATGCTTCTGTTTTTTATAGGTCATCTTTGAGGAATATTAGGCAGTGTTTGGAACTTTCTGGGAATTGGTATAGTGGATGTCTGGTATGTGTAGTCTGTCTAAACGAATTGCCTCATAAATTTGCCTAAGCTAGTGGGGGACTGTCTTGGCCCTGACAGTCTCCTCCTGTCTCACAGTCTTGCACCCCTCCCTCCCAATGCATTCATATTTCAGGTCAATGTCCTCTGTTGACAGAGATGACATGCCCCTTCTGGGAAGCACATCCACAGATGTGATGGCCAGACAGAATGAACTAGGGGACAGATATTTTTAGAATCCAGTATTTCAGTGTTCTTCCATAGGGTAGGAGGAAAGCCTACATTCAAAGACAAGTCAGGGACAAAGAGGTGGGTATCAGGAGCTGGGAACTGCATACTTAAATGTTTGGGGCCTCACTGCTGACCTGACTTTTTCTGATGTCAACACCATTCTGGACTAAGTGCATTGGATTGCTATTTCAGACATGGAGAAATCGTGTGCTGGGAGACTTCCAGAAGCATCTGGAGGATTTATGATCAGAACATAAGGTCTTCTGGAATTTAGTAGGTCTTCTGTCCCTAAACCTTTCAGCTGGCTTTTAAACTCACTCTTGTAAACTGTAAATGCCCAGGGTGAAAGGAATTAGCTTCTTGGCAGTTGTGTTAGAAGTTCAGTGACCATGCCACTGAGAGGGAGAAGCTACATTTATCATTTCCATGCAGAAACCTCTGAACACTTTGAGGCCTTTGCAGATTGCATCTCAGGAATTCATTCAGTGCCAACACACTGACACTGTTAATTATGAAAGAAGTTGCATGACTGGTGAGGACCGTATTTCTTTGATTGCTGTTACATATAAATTCCTCAAAGTCAGCCTCTCTCCTGAGACAGAAAAGAGTAAGTTACCTGTCCCACCCCTATGAGTTCATGTGCTATGGTCAGGTCAACACACACTGTGAGCAGGGCTCAAAGTGGCTGATATATATATATCTATCTATATCTATATCTATCTCCTGTTAGACAGAGAAATACAAATTCTCATCTGGAATTTGTATCCTAGCAATCTCAGATGACTGACCGATTTCAGGTAAGATAACCACACACAACCCTGGCAACGTTGAAGAGCTTGTGTGAGAAGAGCTGACCCAAAATTATTGTGTCTGATGTAGCAAAGACAAAAGTTGCATGGCCCAAACCATCTGCCATCAGTTTAAAGCTGCATGGAGCTTTTATTTGATTTGGAGCTACATTTTATCTCTGTTTTCTAAATTGTTTTCATTCATCCAATTTATCTTCATTGAAAGTATGTTCAGAAGTGGTTCTTGAACTCAGAAAGTAATGAGCTGTGCTCAACTGATAAATCCAGTGTGATTGCAATGACCTTTTGAACACAATTTGGTGGGATAAGCTTTGTAATGACATGAGTCATAATAAAACTTCAGGTCCATTTGAAATAGAGGTAATACTTCATTACTGCAAAATATTTAATGGAGACCTTCCTTTCTGAGCCTTAGAAATGAATAGTTTTCACTATTTCACAAGAACTATTATTTAGACACTGGGACAAGCTGACCTCTGTTAAGTAATGACTCATGTTTTGAGGACATTAAAAAACTAGTTTTGAAACTGCAGAGAGGCAGAAGATGAGTTACAATTCTTTAAAGATCCCATGCCAAGTTTCTAGGGAAATGAACTATCTGTTCATAAGGAGGATTCTGTTTGTTGTTTAGTAAAAAAACGCAGTAAAGCCCTATAATACAAGTCACGTGGTAGAAAATAGATTGGCATAATCAAATCTGTCTAACAATTACATGAGGGCAAAGGTTTAACAGCCAACTTATAACAATGGCTGAAAGTGGGGGTCAAAGAAACGCTAGGTGTGGGTGGAGAACAGAGGGCTGCCAGCTTGCTTTTATCAGTGAGAACAATTAACTGTTTGAACAACTCAGTGTAATCTTTTTCTCTTCCAGAGGAATTTTTTATCTCCATTTGTGGGCTTCACACTGAGACGGGAAATGTTTTGAAAAAATATGCTATGATTGAGTGAGGTATTTTTGTTTTGCTAGCTACTTGTGGAATCTTGTATTGTAGAAGAGATCATATCACAGTAATTTTTGAGTCTGTGAATCTGATCAAAGTTTTTGTCAAGAGTTTAAGAGATTAAAAGTAGTCTCCTTTTTCTTGGGTCTTGCACAAAATTTTCTCTGGTATTGTCATGTGACATAAGTTTTGCCATGAAGCTAAAATACAAAGATCAATTTGTCTAAAGAAATGGTCTGTTGGGAGTTTGGATGGCTTGCAGACATTAGATGAGAAGGCAGGAAACTTGGAATTAGATTTTGAAGCAGATGCAGAAGAAAATATAGGAAGAGTTAGGAATGCCTGAACCATGATACAGTGTGATAGATGCACTCGACCCCCTTACCCAGATTAGAGGTAGTGTGGTAGAGGCTTCAGAGGAGGTAAAGGGCTGAGCTGTCGCTGGGCCAAGAACTCCTGCAAGAAACCCACAAGGTAACAGAGTGACCCGCTCAGCATTGATGCATATGGTCTTGGAACACTGATCATGCAATTAACTCATAAATAGTGGGTGGTTTTTTTCCAAGACTTATTTATCAAGAAACAAAGTTAGTTGTGGGTACAAGGAGTCTCACACATATGATCCCATTGTATGCAATTTGACTATAAGCCAACCACTTTATCCCATAAATATGACAGCCTAAGTGAGCCACCTTTGAGCTTTCCCTGCTAGATGGCATGGCAGTGATCTCCCCTCGAGCTGAGACACCCCTCAGGGTTGCTCCTCAAGGCAGAGAAGCTTTTAACTAATGACAGATCTTTGGATGAGTCCAATTCGAGCTTCCTCGAAACTGCAACTAGACTGCACACCACAGACTCTCCCCTTGAGCTGGGGCACCTGTGAAGGTCTGGGATTCCTTACCTGAGACCAAGAGATCCCTCCTTCCCCAAGGCAGAAAGAGTCCTTATTCACAACAGATCCTCGGTAAGTGAGTGATAGCATGCTAAATTAATACTGATAAAATCTGTGTTGTTAATTTCTTTAGACAAACCGTCGTTGCAATCTAAGACTAAGATTGTGCGTAGCCATACCTAAGCTCCATTAGGATTTTAGAAAGCAAGTGGGTCTAGTCTGAACCTCACGACTCAACAAGGTGGAATTTCTTACTGTTTATATTTCTTCCATTGGACATAAACCATTGTCCCAGTCCGAGACTAAGACTGGACGCAGCCAGATCTAAGCTCTATCAGTTTAGTGAGCAAGGGGGTTGACTCTGAACCTTGTGACTCAGAAGGAGGGTGTCTCTTACCCTTTTGTGTCTCCAGTCTCTGTGTAAATCATTGTAACCTGATTCTAAATCGATTTTCCTTTGTATGTTTCATATGTGTAGAAAGTAATAGAGTGAATCTTGCAATCCAACTTTGTGAAGGTGCACTTCTACAAATTCATATTAAACCTACTTTTCTAATACCTTTGATGGTGATTCTTTGAGTGACCCTAACTCACTCGTCTGTGACATATGGTTTACTGTATCTCTTAAATTATGTCATAGTGTATGGGAGAGGTGTTCTGTCTGTTTATTTCCTTTTATGTAAGTCAAATCGAAGCCTAAAGGAAAGCATGTCTGGGCTTTATACTTTCTTTAATGCTAAGATCTCTTGAGATATTCCTCTTAATTTTACTATTTTTCTAATGCCGTAAGTACTTTTCTAGTATTGTTCATACCATATTTCCTATAATAAAATAGTTGGTAAATGAAATAGGTAACCCCAAGATTAAATTGAAAGAAATTTCAGATTTCATATTAGCTTAAAATAGCATGAAGTTTATCTGTACAATATTATATTTAGGATTGTGGCTTTTACCACAGCAAAGGTCATTCTCCTCATTGATTCTTTAAGACCAATCCTTAATGGTTGACTCATACCATATGTAATAAAGTCTTCAGGACCATAACAAAAGAATGATGCTTCATTGCTCAAATGAGACTGGTTGCTAGGAACTTTCTAGAACATCTTAAATATACATAATGATGTTCACAGCTGAAGATACAATAATTCTGAGCAGTTAAAAATCTGAGCAGTCAGATGCTGAAAGACAGTCAAGCATTAGATATTTCCTCTTGTCTCCAAGGCATTTTCTTCTTGGCTTAAAGGAAAAGCTCCAGCATAAATACTGAAAAAACATGAATAATGCTGGTACTGTCCCAACATGTTCATCATTGTTTTAATTTGGCAAGGTAGTCTAGGAAAGCCTGAGGTCTCTTTTTCTATAGATGGAGCACAGCCAGAATTTTCTCATGCTCCTGATCCCCTTCACTGCCTCCATTCCTCCTCCCCCAGATACACCCCAGCTATGTCCCAATACCTCAGTGCATCTATAATTCTCTCTCTTTAGATGTGTCTGGTACACTTATTGTATCCCTCTCCCTGGTACACATAGTGTATCTAGTTGCTGACTGTGTCTTTAGTGTTAGATTGTGAGGAACAAGAGAAGAACTTGTGTTGGTGCTTTTCTTGTGGCATATTTGAACTCCCATTGTTTCTTCCATATACAGTGGAACAGAGCTGCCTAATATTCTAAAAGCTAGGGAATCTTCTTCCAGTGCTTATTTTCTGGAGTGTCAGGAAGCTCATTTCAGATCTCTTCTCATGGCATCTGATGTTGCTGCACACTGTAGTAGCTGTATAGCAATATGGGAGGACATGCAGAAAGTAAGAAAACAAGATATAACATTCACTTCCATCAATATGCATCTATGTGGCATAAACAATGGTAAATTCTGTGGCCTTTGTAGCAATGAAATAAAATAACTTTTAAACGGTGCAGGCTTTGCTTTTGTATAGTTGAATTTAATGCATTTGTATCTCCAGGTATCCAAATCTCTCTGAGAATCCTAGAAAGTTAGTTAGTCTCTCTAGTGATGACCTAACAACTTTTCATTATTCATATTCGTATTTGTATATGTATTCATATAAAGTGATTCCATGAGCAGTGGAATTAATGTGTCCTGCTTTCCTCCAGGTTTCTGTCCCTTTCCCTCTCCAGCTCTCCTCGTGTCCCTGGGACCCTACCCCCAGGGCAATGCTAGCACCTTCCCATGGTCCTAGACCTTCTCACCACCCCCAAGACCTTCAGTTCCTCCCAGAGCAGCTTCAGCTTCTTCCCCTCATTCCACTGCATCCTCCTGTAACTCCTTCACTTTCTTCTTGTGTCCCTTTCCGATTTGCCTATGGCTAGTTTGAAAGTGCTGCACAAGTAGGCAGTACCTACGTACATAACTGATTGGCTAGCATTTTTTTCAATGCTGTTAGTTTTAGGAAAAAGTGTAAGAACTTGAGAGAACTATGACCCTCTTAAAACTTGGATGAAATTGGCATATAGGTTTAAAATATGGTTAGAAGAGGACATTAAGGGGGTACTGAAGCAAACATGCTCTATGAAGTGGAGGTTTTCAAAAGCGCAAGGGAATTTAGGCACATTCTTTGTGGGGAACTATGCATAAAAAGTCCAGATTTTTATCAGATTGAAATGTTGTTTAGGGGCATTATTTTACTCTGTATTTAAACAAGTTTATTCCAGTGAAAGCAAGTGGCATGGCTGCTGTTGTGGCAATAAGTCTTACCAGTACCATTTCTTTTATTCAGAAACAATAGTGAGCCAGGCAATCTTTTATATTTTGCCATATAGATTTTCTACAGTAGGAGAGCCTGCCAGTATCTCTACAGTAACAAACCTTATCTGGTGTATGGTGCTCCTAAATGTTTTCAGTATTTCTAGACCATTCCCTGTCCCTGTTTTCAGTATCATCCTAGGCTTCTGTGAAAGCATCAAAGATCAATTGCTGTAGCATCTAAGTTTCATTTCAAGATCAAACATTTCAATGAGATAAGTCTTGTATCATATGTAATGATGAGTTTTCAGTAGCAGCAGCTCTCAAATGGGTGTGGGGGATTTACAGAGAACAAATTTCTGTGGCACCTGCTGGAGCTGGAGCAAGGGAGGTGGCCAGGAAAATACCTGAACTTCATTCCTTGCACCTGCACGTTCACTGCCTTGAAAAATGGCTTCAGTATCACAGTGTCATATGGGGATTCCAGGAGAGATGCTCATTAGCATCTGTCTAGTAAGGTTAAGCTCTTATCGTACAGCTATTGTTATAAGAAAAAGCAGCAATTTTTTTAACATATTCCATGTAAAATTTAAGTTTTCATTTAGATTACATACCAGCATGCACTCTACACTAAAAGGTACCTTAGACTTTTCACAGAATTTTTGCAGTGTCATTAATATACAGTTAAACTGATGGCGCAAGTGAACATTTGGTGTTGTCCTTAAGCCTCAGATGTGGCAGCTGCGTGGAACCTCCTTGCTTGTGGGGAGAGGCCTTGAAGTGCCAAAGGCTGAAAGCCCTTGGACCACAAAGCAAGCATAAACATTCCTTTTTATTATTGTTTTATATCATAATTTTTTAAGCCATTCTTCTTGTGACTAGGAAGCCCCAGATAGACTTTTACTTTGGAACCTGTTGATAAGCAATAGTTGTGTTTATTCACTCTGCTTGCTGATGTGTTTGAATGCTGTGCAGTGGGTGTCTGCCATGGTGCCATTCATCAAAAGCCCCCCAGTCAGACCAACCAGTTAAGCTCCCTTGATACAAGAGATACAAGTCCAGCCCAGCCCAGTACTCTTCATTTGTTTTGCATAGTACCTTTCCTGGGGACTAAATGAGTGGCTATCAAGTCTAATGGGACACTGCAACAGCTATTAGGTTGCAAGCCAATATCTGATACAGGAGCAGCAATAGATTATTTACTGTCTGTTTGTTTCACGCTATATTTGTGCTAGTGTCTTCGCATTGATCTTAGCATGCAGTTACAAAATGCATTAGCAAAGGCCTCGTTGTTAAACATCCATTACAGAGCAATGAAGCATTTCACCAATTAATGCAAACCTTGGTCAGAGCACGTCTTTGGAAAGAGCCTTGAGCAGCCCAAGACAAATTCCTTCCTGCAGGAAGGGGTCTGTGCAGCAAACGCTGGGCAGGTTTGTATTAGCTGGAGAACGAGAGCTCAGAGTGTACCACCACCCTTTTACAGCATTTGCATTGCGCCTCTTTGAGCTGCATTTGTCAACATGTGTGAACTTTTTATGTTTCTGCTCTGGTGGAGAAAAATACATCTCAATTCTGAACACACAATCATCTGAACTTGCCAGAAATTTTGATCAGGAAATTATTACCTCCTGTGTATTCCACTAACAACAGCATGAGACTTAACTGAATAGTTCAGAAGAACAATTCTTCTAAAAGCCCTTTTGTCCACAAACATCTTCAGACTGTTCCGTTTAAAGCTTTTCAAAATTTTCAGTCTCTGGATACTGTTAATTTATTTTCAACAAATCCAGCCCTAGCTCCCATGTCCAGGGTTTTATACACCAGAATAATTTGTCTCTGTCTGTTGAAGTAGTATGGACAGAAGGATTTTGTCTCTGATAGAATTAAGCTCAGGACCAGAAGTAATTTTTTTAAAGATTTGTAAAATTCATTATTGCACTTTATTGCAATTTCTTAAATAACTTTTAGCTATACCACCTGACTAACTAAATCTTATGGGCTGCTTCCTAGACTGAGAGACATCTTAATCCAAGCAGATATCACAATATATTTGGTTTTGATGTCTATTATCTGCATTACAGCTAAATGTTATTTATTATGTGTCATAATAGTAGGATTTCTGCTGTCCCCTAGTGGTTAGTTCATTTTTTGAGTGCAGTATGGCCATTACCATTTCTGTCATCCTACTAGAAATTGCAAACTGGCTTGCAGTTTGATTTACACCAGAGAACGTGTACAAACTTAAACTCACTTAAAATATTTTCCAGCATAAAAGCTGCCGACCTGATAAAAAGACTTATAAAGTAACCAGCAACTGTATCTGTGTAGCTTTAACTTTCCAGGAATGTGTGGGAGACTGTGTGGTGCCCTTTCACAGAAGCCTACAGTGATAGATAAAAGCAATGAAACCTGGAAGCAACTAGAGGAAGCAGATTTAGTTTTTACTGAAGCAATTAGTGATGTTTTGACACTGTGCTGAATTTGCTTAACCTGTTGATAGAGTGAGATACACCAGACAATGCTTTGAGAGGGCAGGAGTGGCGGAGTGACTCCCTCTCCTCTGCATCCTTACGCCAAACTGAGCTTGTGCACCCAGGCACCTGCTGGTTTAAAGTCGTTTTTTGCACCAACAGAGCTGAACAGATGGCAGTATTGCCTGATGTGCAGCATGAAGATTGCAATAATTTCACGAGATGAGATTAAAAGCAGCTTTATGAGCAATGGCTGTTGAAATGCAGTTCATGCATTAAAACTCATTTCAAACTGCTTGTGTAGAATGACCAAGTCTTTCTATAAGATTCTATAGAGTGAATCCAGGAGGAGCATAGGGTGGCCCTCCTTTCTCACCATGTTTTATCTTCATCAGTTAATTATAGGAATACAGAATACTTCCCTGCTTAAAGACCTTTTGTTATTTCTACCCTGCACAAATACGCTTTGAGGGTCCTCAAGCAAGAGCAGGGGTTCTGGCCTCCACAAAGTGTCCATAATGCTCTGCTACACTTCCTCCAGTCAGGGAATAGTTTATACAACTTGAAATATGCTTGGCTGGGGCTTCAGCTGATGTGAGGAGTAGCCTGTTAGGGCAGCTTTTTATATTAAGCTTACAGAGCAAAAGCTTGGAGCCAGCAGTGTGGGTCTGTCATGTATCCTCCTCTGAGAAGCTTCAAGTATAGTCAGTCTTGCCAAACCTCAACACTTCAATGCAACCCTGACAATATTTGGCATTATTCACGAAGCCTTCCCCTCCTGGCATCACACTGTGTTTGCCTGCTGGCCAGCACAGGAGAGCACTGGTGACCACACTTGTGGAGCACGGGGATTCAAGTTAGGGGTGGCTCCACCTTCATGAGGACTGGACTGTGCCGAGGAAGACCGACCGGATTTGGAGTCCCCTGGGAGTGCACCTCCTTCCAGGCAGTGAAAGGACCTGTTAGATCAGACTCAGCACTGGACTTATGCTGGTCCCACACTTTGGCATGGTGGCTCTACACCAGGTATGTTAGCCTGTGTCCAAAACGTGGAACAAGAGGAGGAGGGTGTGCTTACTTTCCTCCTTAACCAGTTTGATTAGAGTAAGCTGGTTTTGGGGGAATGAGAATGCGTAGGTGGAAATGCAGAAAGGTGTTTTGTGTGCAAAAGCATGTGAATCTGGCTGGCAGCACAACAGAGGGAGCCAACAAAGCAAAGATGGAAAATGGAAACAGTATTTGCTTGGAGCTGGAGCACATGGCATACGAGGAGAAGGTGAGACATTCAGATCTGTTCAGCCTGAAGAAGAGCAGGCAAAGAGGACACCTTTTTCCTCTCTTCAGTTACCCAATAGGACAATGTCCTGGTTTCAGGTGGCATAGAGTTAATTTTCTTCTTAGTAGCTGGTGCAGCGCTGTGTTTTGGATTTGGTGTGAGAACAATGTTGACAGCACACTGATGGTTTCAGTTGTTGCTGGGTGATGTTTATACTAAATCAATGACTTTTCAGTTTCCTGGGCCCTGCCAGCCAGAGGGCTGGAGGGGCATGGGGAACTGGGAGGGGACACAGCCAGGACAGGTGACCTGAACTAGCCCAGGAGCTATTCCATACCATATGGCAACATGCTGAGTATAAAAACTGGGGGAAGAAGAAGGAAGAGAGGGACATCCAGCATTTGGCATTGTGGCGTTTGTCTTCCCGAGTAACCGTTACGTGTGATGGAGCCCGGCTTTCCTGGGGACGGCTGAGCACCTGCCTGCCCATGGGAAGTGGTGAGTGAATTCCCTGTTTTGCTTTGCTTGTGTGTGCGGCTTTTGCTTTACCTATTAAATTGTTCTTATCTTAACCCTCAAGTTTTACATTTCTTTGCAATTCTCATCCCCATCCCTCTGGGTGAGGGGGAGTGAGCAAGCGGTGGTATGGTGCTGGGTTGCCGGCCAGCGTTAAACCACAACAGATACTATGGAGAAGACAGAATTTTTTGCTGAAGGTGCGCAGTGACAGGACAAGAGTCAACAGACACAAGTTATGCACAAGATATTCTTATTAGGTATATTGAAAATATTTTCACTGAAAGGGTGGCCAAGTGCAGAACAAGTTTTAGTTATGCACAAAAGAGGTTTTAGTCTCCGTCCTTGGAGATATTCAAAACTTAACAAGGCCTTGCACAGCATGATCTGTTTGGACATGCTTTGAGCAGGGTTTGGACTAGTTGACTTTTAGCAGTCCCCTCCAACAAAAATTTTTGTGTTTCCATTATATTTTCCTGTAATTTAGCTAGTCAGTATTTCTGGGTTGGGCTTTGAGTCTGTATCTGCAAAACATGACAGAAGGAGCTAATAAGCAGGATGCTGTCAAAACACAGAGAAGATTAATAATTAAAAATACAGATTTTTTGAAAGGGCTGGGCTGGCCCTGGTTTAATTTAGATGCACAGGTACTCAGATTACACTAGGGTTAGGGGAGTAGCAGTGATAGTGCAGTTGGATTTCTTGAACAGAATATTTTTTTATAGCTTGCAAACAGGTGCATCACACGCATATTGTATTTTCTTGCATGTAAATCTGCAGCTCATCAAACTGTTTCCACTATCAGTGGAAAAGTCTTAGTCGGAATTTTCAAAGGGACTTAGTTATATTCAAGTTGAATGGAAGTTGCACCTCGCTTTCTATGAAGCTTCACTGAAAACAGGGCCAGTTTTGCAAAGAGGTTTTAGCCTAAAGGATAGTACCTAGCATGAAAAAGATGTCTGGAGATCTCCCACACCATTGGAAGTCCTGTTTATTTTAATGGAACTCCTATTTGTTTGTTAGACCAATACGTAAATTGGGGTAAATTGGCATAAAATGTCTAGTCAGGAGGGGAGAAGTGGGCGCTGTAATTTGGGCAGGCACAGTGTCTTTCCAGTACCTCTACATTATCTGGGTGCAGAGGGTCCTGAGAAGTTTCTGCAGGTGTAGTTGTACCTTTAGTGTTGTGCATTGCAGTACTGGAGCTGTAATGCTTGCATATGAATGTTACACATTCCCATTTTTGCAGTAGGTTCTTTGATAGCCACACTAGATAACTTTTTTTTTTATTACTTCGAGTACCAAAAATTAACTTTGTGCAGGGTGGCTGTAATGTTTTCCATCTACTAGCCACATGAATAATAAACAACAAATTCATTTGTTCTTTAATTTTTCCATAACGGCACAGAAAAAAAACCCCAAGCTTTGCTTATTTACCCACTGCTCTGTTGTCGATACAGAGCCAAATGCAGTCCTTACTTTTAAGTCAATGGAGCGACTACAGAGATGAATTTAAGCATATTGAAGAAATTACACAAAACAACCTCTTATTTTGTTTGCATAGGAGTAACAGAACAGAGCAACAGATTCTCCTGTATTCTTTTTTTTTCAGTAAGTCTTCAGCCAAGCAGTGAAACTATTTTTTTACAACACTAAAACCCAATGCAACTAATATATTCATAATGGATTTTTATGATCTGCTCTTGTATCCCCAATGGCTCATTTGCAGATCTTAATGCAATTTTCTAAGAGCTGAAAAATGTAATTCAAAGCAGCTTCCTGGTCTAAAATCCCATTGATTCACTAATTCACTGTTTATAGCTTCTTGTTGCAGACAAGGCAGTTATTTGCAGGCAAGACCTTTCTTGGTAAGTAAAATATGAACCAGCTAAAGACCCCAATTCTTTAGCTGAAATCACCAAGGAATTGTTTAACCACAACTGCACAGGCCTCAAGTATATGTTAAAACTGAAGTTCATGCTTAAATATTCTCCCAAAGTAAAGAGGCTTTTCTTAACTAGTGCCAAAAACAGTGGAGAAGGTATTGTCTACCAAGAAACAGAAGAAGATAAATTACAAGGCACCTAAATCAAAACATGTTTAACTGTTCAGTGCAGTTTTCTGATTAAGGGAACAGGAGCCAAGAATCTCTGTTACACATATAAAACAAACGCCAGCAAAGAATGTAACAAATATTAAAAAGAAGTGACCATGAGAACATCAGACCACCTGTTTATCTCCTCCAATAATGTTCAGCCATGAGGCACTAAACATCCATGAACTTTCCAGCAGATTTCCCTAATCTTTACTTTTAGCCTTCGTTACAACTGTTGCTTGATTTAAAATGTAATACAAAACCAGCTTCTCTCCTGAAAACCAGCCTGTAGTAGGTGTCTAGGACAGTTTTTGGAGAGATGTGTGGTTTAGTTCCCTGAGACACAAGTGAGAACAGGAGCTGAATCTTCTGCAGCCTGTAACTCATCTGAGCAGTAACCATTTGGCACTGAAAGTTCCTGGTCCCAGGAGCTCTGTCGGAGGCACAGGAGTGGCCCATAGCATGGTGTAGGCTGTGAATGATAGTATCATAGTATCAGAATGGTTTGGGTTGGAAGGGACGGACCTTAAAGATCATCTAATTCCAACCCTCCTGCCATGGGCAGGGACACCTTCCACTAGATCAGGTTGCTTAAAGCTCCATCCAAGCTGGCCTTGAACACTTCCATGGATCAGGCATCCACAACTACTCTGGTGAGCAGTCAGCATGGGCAAGGTTTTGAGATGCACACTCTTTTGGTTGGTGTCACCGTTTCAGGCTATTTTCAGCAGCTCCCTGCCCAGCATGCTGTCCGTTGTGCTGTTCAGTCAGAAGCTGTCAGTTCCACAGGCATTTATTTGGGTACTGAACTGGAAACTGAGGATTTCTCTGTAGAGGTGAGTGTTTATAGCTTTGGTGCTGTGGCAGCGAGTGTCCCACTCCCATTATGGATCTGAGCTTAAATGTCATGTTTAGAATAATACATGAGGGTCTGATTTTGGAGAAGAAAAGCACAGAACAAACCCCCTGAGGTTTATTCCCTTAAATCTCCCTTTGTGGTGGAGATTCAGAAAAGATTCCCTCCACGTGGGTGCAGGAGGTCTTTTCTACCCCAAGCAGGCACCTCTGCGGGCTGATGTCACAGGACATCTCTTCAGGGTAGTTCAGCAGTGCGGGCCCTTCAGCATGCTCTCTTGCAATTCAGGAATCCTATCAAACCAGTGGTTATTTTAATTATAAATGATGGAAACCAGGAACTGAACAGGGAAAGGTAGGTGATCCTCTGAGGCTGGTCCCTGAGAAGCTGCAAAAGGCTTGAGAATAGCACCATCTCCTGGAAACGCCTCATATAGCTTCGCTTTTCTATGTTGCCTGAATGCACTTTTTTTCCTAAAACTACTGCCATTCAAACCGATAGTTTGGTTACCGTGTGCCCTACTGCTACCGAGCAGTAGGTTGGCTAAGGTATCCCCATGCTTCGGCGATAACTGAACACCACCCACACATGCTGCTCCCGGTGTACCCCATGTTAACGGTGCAACGAATGTGACACGTGAGGGCAGCTCTGTCAGCTACAGCGGTGAGGACACACCTCATTTGCCACAGGGACATGCCAGGGTGCCTCAGAAGAATAACGGAAACCCTTTGGGATAGTAACCTCCAATCCAACATAAAGTAACCTTTACATTTTCTCTAAAGCCTTTAACTGAAACCTGATTTTACTCAAAGTGGGAAAGGGGAAGAGGAAGGGGAAGGGAAGGGAAGGGAAGGGAAGGGAAGGGAAGGGAAGGGAAGGGAAGGGAAGGGAAGGGAAGGGAAGGGAAGGGAAGGGAAGGGAAGGGAAGGGAAGGGAAGGGAAGGGAAGGGAAGGGAAGGGAAGGGAAGGGAAGGGAAGGGAAGGGAAGGGAAGGGAAGGGAAAAGAGAGAAAAACTAAAGTGTAGTGCATTTGTGTGGTAAGGTTTTGGTAGCAGGGGGCTGCAGGGGTGGCTTCTGTGAGATGACACTAGAAACTTCCCCCATGTCCGACAGAGCCAATGTCAGCCGGCTTCAAGATGGACCTGCTGCTGGCCAAGGCTGAACCAATCAGTGACGGTAGTAGCACCTGTGAGAACATATTTAAAAGATTAAAAAAATGCTGTGCAACAGCAGCTGGAAGAGAGGAGTGAGAATATGTGAGGGAGACAACTTTGCAGACCCCTTTGCAGGTCAGTGCAGAAGGAGGGCAGGAGGTGCTCCAGGCACCAGGGCAGAGATTTCCCTGCAGCCCGTGGGGAAGACCATGGTGAGGCAGGCTGTGCCCTGCAGCCCATGGAGGTCCACGGTGGAGCAGATATCCACCTGCAGCCTGTGGAGGACCTCATGCCAGTGCAGGTGGATGTGCCCAAAGGAGGTTGTGACCCCATGAGAAGCCCACACTGGACTAGGCTCCTGGTGCAACTTGTGGATCCATGGACAGGAACCCATACTAGAGCATGTCTTCTGTTAGGACCTGTGGCCCAACAGGGCACCCATACTGGAGCAGTCCTTTCCTGAAGGATCCCATTGGAAAGGATCCATGCTGGAGCAGTTAATGAAGAGTGGTAGCCTGTGGGTGGGACCCATGTTGGAGAAGTTCATAGAGGACTGTGTCCGATGGGTGGGACACCACACTGGAGCAGAGTAAGAATATGAGGAGGAAGGAGTGGCAAAGAAAATGCATGATGGACTGATCACAACCCCCATTCTCCACCCCCCTGCACCATTCAGGGGGAGGAAGTAGAGAAATTGGGAGTGAAGCTAAGCCTGGGAAGGAGGGAGGGGTGAAGGGGGAAGGTGTTTTAAGTTTTGTTTTTATTTCTCATTATCCTACTCTGATTTGATTGGTAATAAATTAGATTAATTTCCCAAAGACAACCCTTTTTTGCCTGTGATGATAGCTGGTGAGTGATGTCCCTGTCCTTACCTCTGCCCATGAGTCCTTCACTGTATTTTCTCCCCCTGTCCAACTGAGGCTGGGGAGTGATAGAGCGGCTTGGTGGGCACCTGGTGGCTAGCCAGGGTCAAAGCACCACATTAACAGTGGATGTCACCCCACAGAGATCTTCCAGGATTGTCCCAGTACAGCAGAATACTTACCATTCCCTTATTCCTTCCTTTCGCGTGCTGATCATGTCACAGCCTAATTCCATAGTCAATGCATTGCACTGCTGAACCACCCAACATCCAGAGGAGTATTCTCTTAGCAACTTTCTGTTACAGCTACAACAGGTTCAATCTAAGCTAGAACTTCACAGTATTAATCACACCAAATAGCAGAATTACCTAACAAGAAACAAGATTATAACTTCATGTAGTTTGGAGTATTAGCTGAAGGTAAACTGCTACAATTTCCAATATGTAATCACCTCTCCTGTCCTTTAACATGAATACACAGTCCGCTGAGTTCATTTAGTCCATGACGTTGGGCTCCATCTGTTACAACAGTCTTTCTGGGCAGGGAGGATTGTATGAGGTGTTGGATTGTTGCATTTTAAAGCCAGTTCTGATTCTATTACGGCTGTGCTGAGCTGGTTTCATCAAAGTTGTTCTTCATTGGTGTGGCAGTTGAAAAGTAGTCAGTTTCCGACCTTCAAATCCCAAGTTGTAGAGATGGGCACCACAAGATACCCAGTGTAATAACAAACATATGTAAGTGACAATATGTAATATTATGTTAACAATTAACATCACACAGCTCAATTCATTGACTATTTTCACCCAAAATCAAATCCCTTTGAGGCACACATTGAACTTCCCAATCCTCCCACATTACCCACCAAGGCTCCCAGGTCATTGAGCAAAAGCAATCCCATGAATGGGTTTGCCTTTGCCTGAGGCAGGAAGGACCCAGACTGTTTTCCCAAGCATGTTTTTAAGGTGCACTACAGGAACTTTATCCCCTTCTACAGTACCTAAAAGCTTTGATTGGGCAGGGCCTGAGAAACCAGAAAGTCCTGGACCACACTGTTCCCACACCAAATCCAAAACACAGCACTGCACTAGCCACCAAGAAGAAAATTAACTCTATCCCAGCCAAAAACAGGACACATCTCCAGGGCTAGGTGGTTTTGCAAGCCCATCATCGACACCCATTGAACCTGCAAACGTAGTTCCCCAAAAGCACGTGCAGTCCAATTACCCAAAATACGTACTTGTGTGGTGGTTTAACTTGGGCTGGCAGCCAAGCACCATGCCACCACTCGTTCACTCCCCCTCACCCAGAGGGACGGGGAGAAGAATCAGAAAGGAATGCAAAACTCAAGGGTTGAGATAAGAACAATTTAATAGGTAAAGCAAAAGCCGCACACGCAAGCAAAGCAAAACAAGGAATTCACTCACCACTTCCCGTGGGCAGGCAGGTGCTCAGCCATCCATCCCCAGGAAAGCCGGGCTCCATCACACGTAACAGTTACTCGGGAAAACAGACACCATAAATGCTGGATGTCCCCCCTTCCTTCTTCTTCCCCCAGTTTATATACTCAGCATGAAGTCATCTGGTATGGAATAGCTCCTGGGCTAGTTCAGGTCACCTGTCCTGGCTGTGTCCCCTCCCAATTTCTTGTGTCCTTCCAGCCCTCTGGCTGGCAGGGTGTGGAGTGATTAGAAGACAATGGGCATACTATAAGCAATCCAGACCGAGTAACTTTGTTGTAATAGCAGGCCGAAGTTGTGGCAAGTTGCTGCTGCTATGGAGGACATATGCAAGGCTAAAGGAGACAAACTGTGTACAAGGACAAGGAGATTGTGAAAATGCATACGCGTCAAGAAGATAAGGAAGTTGGACTGAAAAATGATGAGCTAAGATGTGAAAGCAGGATGTCTACGTGACAAGAGAGCAGCGCGTGGACACCACGCCAGGACCAATCATAGATGACTAGAGTACATGTGGACAAGTAGTTTTAGCCTATCACCTTTGAATAACAACATATGCATGGCACATGTATCTTTTGTTAAGGGTAAAAAATTTGCTGTAAGTCTGTTAATAAATTGGCACTAACTTGATCACATTGATCGTACAAGTTGTGTCCGAATGCCTTCTGTGTCAGCAGGGCCCAAGAAACCGAAGTCCTTGATTTAGTATAAACATCACCCAGCAACTACCAAAACCATCAGTGTGCTGTCAACCTTGTTCTCATACCAAATCCAAAACACAGCGCTGCACCAGCTACTAAGAAGAAAATTAACTCTATGCCACCTGAAACCAGGACAACTTGCCAGGTCAAATTTTCCAATACAAACTTGTGTCTTTGTAGAAGCACACCTGGGGCCTCAAGCACAGGGGCCATTTTCATTCCCAAGTATAATAATTGGGTGCTCAGACCCCTCTTACCCAGTTCAGTGCAGCCTGAGGTGTTTGAACATCCCATTTCCTGCAGTTATATTTGGGGTCAATAAAGTCAAATGTCCTAGAGGGACACATTGTTGGACTACCAATGGTGGTATATCATAAACCCACTGTTTCATGTACATGCAGGTGCAAGTACATCTTCCCATCTGAACATGCCCAGGAAGTAACCAGAAGGGTTAGATATTCAACAGTGGATCATGCAAATGGGTCATGTCTGGTTTCCCTTTCCCACACAAAATTCAACTTTGTTTTGTGGGTGAGTGTAACTCCACACTTTAACGCAGTTTCTCGATTGGTAATTTTTCAATATCACATGGGATCTCCAGGTTTAAACCCCAACAAGTACACATATACAAATAAATGTTTGCAGCTCTGGGATATACCACATTTCTGTCGGGTCCCATGATAACAATTCACAACTAATGGTTCATAAACAATTCATTAAGGGAATATTCTCATGGGGTAGGGGATCACCTGTGCATCAACTATCCTATCTGGATTGGACAAAAACTGCTTAAGGACCAAGCACATTCATCATGAGAATGATTATGGTGCGTATAGTCACCCCATTTGTTAGGTATTTGCATACACCAAGCAGGGGAGAATGGGAAGTTGTATTTGAGGTGCAGGGGTTCACCATGAGGTGGGGGGGGTCCCAGGTTACCAGGTTACAGAGGGTCTTCATGGGTACACCATGCCATGTTCAGTACATGTTGAAAGGCAGTCCACACTTTCTGGGGACACTGTGTCCGATTCTTTCACGTGGCAAGGATCTTACTTGTAGTTCCCAAACAGAGGTGTTGCTTCCAACAGGTAGCATTCCACATGTCTCACCAGGTCATGTTAGCTGGAAATGAGAAGACCACTGGAGAAGGTACATAACAATTTGTCCCACTATACTCTTGGGATGGGAGTAAGTCAACTCCCCCCCAGCATTTTCCCTTTCTGTGTGTATTATGAATGCAGTTTTGGTTTAGCATTTCTAGCTTCAGATTTAAAATTCATGAGAAATATAACCAAATGATGGCAAATCTAAAGCCCACTGATGTGGACATGGGGAGGTCCACACAAAGATCTTGGTCTGTTTGATTGCAGATTTGGCTAAAAACAATGAATGGTTCCCATGCCAAGCTAGGCTTGTTGTCCAAATTCCCAGTTGACTGAAACAAGATTATACACCCACAAAGTAAAAATACAAACTTCTCCCACACCATGTTTCCCTAGTAAAGTAACAAAACAGGCTTAATAAAATCAGAAAAACAATGCAAATAATGACTCAACAACCAAAAACCTAAGTCCCATGGTGGGCTTTTGACAACCTACAAAATATACACACAATAACGAACAATGATTAGAAGGATGGGACAATCCATCGGGTATGAATTCAGTGATCCTTCCCATATGTGTCAGTGGCCACCCAAGTATAAAGACTGAGCATTTTTTTAAAGTTAGAGGTACTGCTTCCACTGTTGGTGGATCCACCAAAGTAAGTTGTCCCAGAAAATGGATCAGGTTTGCAGGGTCCTTAGCCTCCTTTTTCCTGGGGAGTATGGACAGAAGCTTGGAACACAATGTAGTAAGTCATGGGCACCCATTAATTCCCCAGCAGCTATTGACTTTATGACCTGCCTGACACCCTTGTTGGTTTGTGAAGCCCACCCAGGTTTGTGAAGTTTCAGAATGTGCTTCAAGAGCCCATTGGCACGGTCAACAATGCCATTTGCCTGGGGGTGTTATGGTGGTATGGGGTGTGAAAGATCCATTGGATTTCTTCACCCTGTGCCCACTCTTGAACGGTCCTGGCAGTAAAGGTTCTTCCATTATCTGATTGGATTGACTGGGGTTTGGGTAAACAGCTAAACCACAGCTTCACAGACCTCACAGTACTGTGTCCTATCACTCATCATACTGCTTCCACTTGGGTTTACCCCAGCACTGCTTCAGCTCCTAGTAGTACAAATTATTTTCCATTAGAGATCCAAAATAGACCAATGTAGTCCACTGCTAATTATCCCACAACCCTTTATTATCTCGTAAGTGCAAAGGTTGGTCCTTAAGAGCGTTGAGTTCTCCTAATTGAGTGCAGCATAGGCCGTGTGCAGAAATAATGGTTTTACACAACTCTGGTTACAGACCATGCTCTGCTAACTGCCTCCCTGACCAGATCTTTAACTCCCGAATGGCCCTGTTTTAAGTGCAACCTTTCCACAAATGTTCCCATTTTCCCCTCCTTACCTTTCATGGCCGTTCCTGCTAAGCAGGTCAAAGAATCCACCTGATTATTCAAAAGGTGAACTTGGTGTGTTGCCTAAAACTCCCAAATTTTTGAACTCTGATTTAGTGCTTAACTACACGTGCACAGAGTTTTGGTCAAGCTGACCCTCTAGAGTTGTCAAGAATGACAAATGAAGGGACTTCTAACCAAGGCAGTCAGCTTTGGGAGAGACAAAACAAAGAACATGCTGTCTTCATGATGTAAGTCATGCACACTTAGATTACCTTGTTTATGTTAAACTCTGATTAGTCAGCTCTTACGGTCTTTAGCCTTGCCCTAGAAGTGAACTATCCTCACTATAATACTAAAAATCACACCCCCTAAGGGAAAGACCCAGGCCCACTAAAAGACCCTTCCTCAGAGAGCATGTGTAGCAGTAAGGCAAGTTAGATAATGGATATGCAAATATGTAGCAAATCATCTATATGGACCTGCCCTCTGAGCAGGGAAAATGTGATAAGATTTTGTATATAATGTTTGTAGATTTGTACTGCAGTATGTTAGCTTTGTTTGATAGCATCCAGACTTGCACAACTCTTTAACACGGCAGTATCTCATCTCAGTGTGTAAGATTGGCTTGTTGCACATCAGGAATGGACTTGCATTTTAGAGACAACTGGTGATCCCCTGCCTGGTGTGCAGCAACCCATTCTACTAGAAAGGACTTCTGTTTAGCGACATTTAGGATTTCTTCCAATTTTCTTCATTGCCACACTGTTACCCAACTGACCTTCCATTGGTTTTGTTCCCAAAATGGGAGCCATTCAGTACATCCCTTGAACACAGGGAAAGAATCTGTGTAAATAAACACTGGTTCTTTAGTTTCAGCCTCTCTAATAACCCACCTGAGCATTTCCCTCTCCTCTGTCATGATTGACGCCCCCTGAATCAACATGTAGAGCTACCACTTGGTATTTCCATACCTTTCCCTCTCTTCTAAATGACACATCAGTGAACAGTATGTTTTTTAGGTGTGGTTCAAACAGAGGGCCAGTTTTTATACACAAGGGAGGAAGTCTCTTGTCCAGTTGATTGCTGGGCAGTTCTTCTATTTGGGGTATTTCAGGTGTTCCCTCCTCTATTTGGCTTATGTGGCAGTAATGATCTAATTGCACATACCACTTTCTTACTGTTTCTCGCTGCACAGTCCCCAGAGGGGCTGGGGTTCCAGACAGTACCAGCTTCAGGACCTTAAAAGGTCCTTGTAGAATGGTTGGTTGTTGCCATACAGTTTTTTCACCTTCCTGTAGAGCTAGACTAAACACAAAGAGGCTCTTCTCCTAAACTGAATAATGTTTTTCTGCATCTTTGAAGTTGTGCGAATAAAACCTGATAGGGCAAGTCAGTCGGGTGTGTGTTGCCACGTAAGTATGGATAATCCATGCATTGCAAAGCCCCATTGAATACAAAGTGGGTCTGTTGGGTGTATAGGCCCTAAGGCCCAATATACCCCAGCTTCGAAGATTAACAACTTTAAGGCTTCTTCATGGGTAGGGGTCCAGTCCCAGGTGGTCCTTTTTTGTGTTAAATTGTAAAGGGGGCAGGGTATGATGGAGAAATCTGGAATGCCTTTTCTCCAAAACACTAGAAGGCCTAGGGTATGTTGTAACTCCTTCTTATTTCCAGGCATTCTTGCTTGTTCAAAGGTAGTCATACTGTCAGGGTCAGCAATTAATAGCATCGAGGAAGGTTGTTGAGGGGCTAAAGACCTATCATGCTTTAATTGAAGATAAGCAAATCTACAGTCAAGTTTTTTATAGTTAGGGTCTCGATACATAGTGGGTCCCCCGTTTCCAAAGGGTCCAGACCCTCCGCTCAATAGTCAGCTCACTGAGTTTATGACCACAGCTTTCTTGGGTCACCAGTAGTTACGAAAACCCCTGACTCCCAGTTCCCCTGGGGCTCGCCTTCTAACAGCAGAACTCAATTGCCACTCATCAGTGATACGCTCCATACATACTCAGTCTCAGTTTCTTGAGCTAACCTGGTGTATTTTTCCTGGATTTTCAACATTTCAGCCACTGGGTACAGCACTGTCTGCATAGTAACTTGTGGGGCTCCCCTGCCTTGGCCATTATCAGTGGTCTCTGTCTTAATCACTGGCTTCATTACCACCATCTCATATTTCTCAGTCAATTTCTAATGCCTTAGTCAGGTACAAGGGTCTTAGGCTTGGTTTCTTGGCCAGTTGTGCCAAGCTTGTAAATCCTGGCACACTATCCAGAACAGAATTGGTATCTGTCCAATCAAGAGATTCTTGTCCCTTTTCCTCTAATTTGGACTGTTAATTTTTCGGTCCAGCGCATCTGACAGAGCCATGTGGAGTCACTGAGAGGTATTACATTCAGAAATTAGTCAAGTCTGCAGGGTTTTTATTTGTTCTTGCAAGGATTTAACCATTTTATTATCAGTTTGCTTAATCAAGTGCCTCTCCTTCTGGGCCATTACTAGTGCTGCTCCCAACACAGCACACACTGTGGCTTTTCCTCTACTTGGTCGTGCTTCTTGTTCCTTTGTAAGTGTAATTCTAGCTGCTACAACTTTTGGACCAAGCCAACTAATATGGGCCCATGCCATTCCCAGTGGGGAAGGGCACGCCTTATATTCCTTCAGCTTTTCAGTAACAGGAGCCATCAAGCACCAGGTTTCCTGGGCAGCCACGGATTACCACTGCTCAGATCTCTCCTGCCTTATCACTGACAGGTCACCTCCTGGGTCTCCCCACCCACACTCACCAGGTGGAGCGTTGGTGTCCCTTAGGACCTTCCAACACTGAGGGAATCCTGCCTGTGATGCTGATTTATATGTCACGTCCCACCTACGGGAAGGGGAAAGTGACTCAGATTTGCAGATCCCTTTGGTGTGGATTAAGGTGAGGTAACACTGTGAAGGTCTGTACATAAACATCAGCTTTAATGGAATGAACATTCAGTAAACATTGACCCTTTCACAATTACATTCAACCAAGCTGTGTGGCTTTGTGAGAAGTTGAGGTAGGCCCTGCATTACTTAATAACTTCAAAAGAAAAAGAGGAGGGGAGGGGAGAAAGAGGGAGGAGGGAGCTCAACAGTGCTGGATCCAGCCCCAGGCCTGCCAACAGGGGTGTTCAGTGTGGAGAGCACCCCAGAGACCTGTGCATGCCCCTATTTATTGGCCTGAGTTCCAGGACTTCTGGAACCTTCTCTTGCCCCAGTTCCAGGAGTGGCTGAGGCACCAGTCAGTCACAGGAAGCAACACCAGGCCCTGCCTCATGACTGCCTGTGCTACCTCTGGAACTTTCTCTCGGGGCATTGCCTGGGCTCACAGTACAGTCACTTGGGCCCTGTCCCTTACCCCACACAAGCCACCCACTGGGCCGGTGGTATAGACCCACAACAGCGAGGTGACCCTCTTGTTATCAAAACCTCAGGACTCTCTGATTTGGCTGCATCTGTGCAGAAGACAGCCTGCATACAAGCAATGTTTGAGAGAAACGTGTTACTGAAATCCCCAGTGCTGGCTCCTATAGGTCCGGCAAGACTAAGTCTTTTTATTCATGGCCTCCCACACAGCTCGAAAGCTTATAGCCAGTGCCCAGGACTATAATCTCACCACCAGTGTTAAGACTGCTGCTGCAGCTGCTGCACAGCCCTCATGGGAGCAAATCCATGTAACCACCTGGAGCGAGTTTGTGCAAGACATAGTGAATTATGCGTGCCGAATGGGCTGGGTTGGCCCAACCACCAGGAAACCACCAGAACCCCCACATGCAACGGGACCTCCAGGTCCACACCACTAAGCCTAAGCCAGAGAACTGATTCAGCAGGGGGAGGTCACCCGGCAGGAAATAAATCAATTCCTGATACACCTGTGCCCTCAGCCCCGCAGCAGAATTTAATTGATTTAATAGATTTTGCAATGCTAAAACCAGTGATTAGAGGAGCCCTGACAATTCTTAAACCCAATCCAATTGCAAAATAGGATGACATTAAAAGAAATACTGAATAAAATAAAATCCAGGGCAATAATGCTCCTAAGCAACTCCCTACGTGTGCAGAGTTAATGCATGGCATTGTTACCTGCAGTTGCAAAATGGGCTGGGATGATGCACAGCTGAAAAAAAAAACCCTGAAGTCCCAGGGAGGAGAACACAAAGACAGACCCTTGAAACAGGGGACAGAAACTAGATCAAAGGTAAACAAATTTAAAAACCCGTGATCAGAATCTCAAGAGCAGAGGAATGAATTACAGACGGATGTGTTGTCCTAGGCATTCCCAGAGCTGTGATTCAAGGTCTGCCTACTGGCACTACTTTGAGTCTGATTGAAACGTTCCAGAAACAAGATAATAGTGAAAGGAAGGAGCACATTTCAACTTCTTCAGCACCAGTCCCCAGAAAGGAAGACAACCCCTTCCTCCCCCTTAGGGAGGAATAGCAGGACACAAAGTGAAAAAAATGAGTAACATCCAGAAGGCAATTGGGCTTGCCTGTCCAGAAAAGGGGAAGCTTTTCAGTGGGTAAGTGATGATAGCTCGTAATTCCAGTTGATCCTCAGAGACAACTGATGAAGTTTTTAACAGACAGAGGAGCACAAATTTCAACTCCAACAGAAGATACTGAGGAGCTGGGCATGCAATCTGGACAGGACAGAGTTAAGATTAGTGGTGTGCACAGAGCGAGTGTTCTGTATCGAACAATATGGCTCCCAGGCGAGAAGCACATGTTCACTGCTCACTTTGCAATTAAATTAATCATGAAAATATTTTAGGGTTTGATGTTTTAAGTGAATGAACCTGGGGCTTGCCTCACGGCAGCATGTAATCCTTCAGCTCAAACATCGATCCCAACCCTGGCAGAAATTTGGAGGCTGCAGTGCATGTGTTGCACACAGCCCCTGCACTCCCTGACCCAGAAATCACCAATGTACCACAATATCTGATTCCTGCTGCGGCATGAAATGCAATTTCTGAAGTCACAGGTGATCTAGAGAAATTATAAGTATCTCTAAGACCTGCTCCCCATATAACTCACCAACCTGGAGGGTTCGGAAACCAGATGGGAGGTGGTGTTTAACAATTGATTATCGGTGCCTGAATGCTGATACAGCCCCGCTAACAGCTGCGGTACCAAACACTGCAAACTCAACAGCTACTTTGCCAGCTGCTGTACATTCAGGCATTGACAGGGTGGTAACAGACATAGAAAAAGGAGGTATCATCACTCAGGTGCACTCCCCCTATAATTCTCCTGTCTGTCCTAGTTAAAATGCCTCAGATTGGAACAGTGGCAATGGTCCTAATAACCCAAAAGTACCTTTACACATGAGAAGTAAAAGATAGTTCTGGAAAACTGCATCAGATCAGTACTAGATGGACAGTACCCACCTTTTACCCTAATGTCTGCTGGTCAAATGATGACTGAGCACCTTTTTTCCTTTTTGTGTCCACGAATGCTCCAAATGTCAGGCAATTGCACCTGAAACCAAGGACTGCTGTTTTTTATTTGTTGGGTATTTCTGTTTCTAATCCTCGTACTTATCTGGAAACCAAAATTTTAGTATGTACATGGCTAACAAACCTGTGATATTGTTTGAGATAGCAAGTTGTAATAACTTGTGTGTATATTTAGGTATTGATTTGATTGCTTTAGAACTTTGGTTGTCATTTAACGATCAGTAGTCCTATTATTATGTGTGAGTAGTTTTAGGAAGATTTGTGTAAGTTTAGTATGTATATGTGTGGTGTGTTTGGTAATCGTATATAAAACAACTGGGTTTGGGTAGGATAACTTCGGATTGTAAACAAAGGTGTAGGCTGTGAGGTGCAGGATGTGATTAGGGTTGGTGAACATGACATTTGTAAGTGGTGCTGGGAAGACAGGCTTTGGGTTAATAAGCTTATGAATAATACTCCACTGGAATAAAAAAGATACCCAGAGTGAAAATAGGCGAATTTTATCTGTCCAGGTCACCCATGGTTTGGATGATGCCTTAGTCCTAAGATAGATATATATAGATATAGATATAGATATATGTGTGTATATATATATATATGTGTGTGTGTGTGTGTGTTTGTGTATATATGTGTATATATATGTGTGTATATATATGCCTGTTGCTTTAATAATTCATCTATTTTTCTATTTTTTCAGCTTTACAAAACTGTTTGAGTGAAAGTCCTTAAACCAGGCTCTGACAGGTAAATGTTGGTTCTCAGTGAAAGTTCTTAAACTGGACTCTGGCAGGCAAATGTTGATTCTTATGAGTGGCTGTACATATAATGATTTAGACTCAAAACCATTGACCATATCTGAGACTAGGATTGAATTCAGCCACACCTACACTCCTTCCTCTCTGAAAAGAAATTTATAAAGCAAGGGGATCCCTTCTGAACTTCGTGACTCAATGGGCTGTCTCTGCTACCTCACCCCCCAGACCCTGGCCATTTGTCAGACTTTTAATGCGACACACAGTAATAGTTTTTTTCTTAAGGAACACCAATATTATCTCACTTGAACAGACATTAAAGTAGATAACATCTAGACAGACACATATTTTAGATAAAAGCCTCTGGCAAATTTTGCCACAACAGCGCTTTATCACATATAACTTATCATACAAACACATACAAACATCTTGAAAATTAGCTGATGGCCAGTTAAGTATTAAAAGTGTGGGGATAATCTGAGTAATACAATTGGAAATGTTATATTTGAGAATATGGACAATTTTATTATTGAAATCTAGACTTGCCTATATTGTTCCTGCCAAGTGTTGCTCTCTGCCTTTTGTATTTATACCATCTTGAGGGCTAGCTAGCAAAATTCACACTTTGCTCACTAGTAAAGAGTAATTTTCCTGATAGTAAACTGATTTGCTAAAGCTTTTCTTTTGCTGTTATCTTAAGTTTCCAATTTAACGTCTTTGCTTTATGCTCTGAATTGAAGACCATTCCTTATATTACCCACTAGATCTTTTTAATGCTTGAGACAGGACTAAACATCTTCCTTTCCAGATGAAACCTAGCCTGAAGATGAAGCAGCTGGCTGCAGCAACAGAACGAGATGCTCTGCTTTGTTAGCTTTAACGCATCAACCAGGCTGTGTTTCAGGTATTAAGTCACACAGATCTGCATGTGGGCTTTGCATGGCCTTAAATAGTACCTTGAAAAAAACAGAAAATCCTTCTTATCTCAAGGCCTATCAATAAATACTGTCAGATTTCTGCTTCCTTTAAAACAGGTGAGAGAAAAGTGCACAATTCCCATGTTTTTTCCATGAGTCGTTACTCATAAGTGAATACTAGCTCACTTGGGACCTCATACTTATAACTTTCAATTCTGCACTTTGATACTGCATCTTCTTTCTGTTTCTCATCCTTCTGTTTCTGTGAATCTCAGCTGGGCCCTTCCCAGAAGGCTTTTATCTGCATTCTGTTCTCTCACACCTCTCCCACAAAACATTAAATTACTGAGGACAAACAAGGGACTTCCAACAAAAGTGTATTTTGTTGTCTTTCAGAAACAGGGGAAACAGTTTTTTTAAATGCTCCAATCCATGTCGTCCTTTTATTTTTTTTCTCCAAGTCAAGCTCACAATCTGTCTTTGTTAAATCAGGTTAAAATTAAACCCAGGGTCAATCCGATTTCAACTAATGCTTTCACCACTGTCAGTCATATGTGCTATGTTTGCTCCTGCTAATAAGTGGTGGCTTACAGAAAGAACAGGCTGCTTAATAAAACAACACGCTTCACCTTCCACCGGTGATGGAAAATAATTAGCCACACTTCACAACAACGGATGCATAGTGGGTTGAACATGGAGGTCAGACAGCTGTTGGTACAGGATAAGAGAATAGAGCTTGTTTTCACTCTAGGTGAAACAAAAATATTTTAAAGGAAACTTATCCAGTTGCTATGCCCAAAGTCTTTCTAAAAACAACTGTCCTTTCTTGGGGAGGCTAAATGTATAGTTACTGAGTAAATAAACATATTTATTAAAAAGAAGAGAGAAATTGCAGTGGCTGCCAGCTACTGAGAAGTTGTTAAATAGCAGAAAGTGACCTGTGTGTCCTGTGTGCCCTGCCACCCAGATAACAAAATGATCTCTCTGACTGTGTCTGTTCTGCATGTCTTCCTGTACAGGATTTGTTATTCTCCTGCTGAAGCATCCTGATGGCAGTGTGTCCAGGTCAGACTTAAAGAAACCTGAAATGGGGACAACTAGTCCCATCAACACAACTAGTCCCATCAACACACATCAACATATTCAGGGAGCTAACGAGTACTCTCATGTGTTGCCTGTTATTGGTAACCTCTTCCATAATTTTTCATTAGCAACCACTGAGACTGTCTCTTCTCAATTAGGGACCTAATTAGAGACCTTTCAGTGTGAGTGATGACGCATGGAGAGAAGTACATTAGAGATTCCTAGAGGACAAGCAAGCAGAGGGGTGTGATCAGTGATGCTGGCTGCTAACGTCTCTGAATGTTCTTGGCTTCATGATTTCTGTTGCAACTATGTATGGCTGGCTTGTTCTGTGATAGGGAGGCAGGAAGAAAAGCAGAATGAAGGTTGAAGCTACCTCCTTCTTGTACACACTAAGCAAAAGTAGTTTAAGGGAACTGATCAGTTACACAGGCAAGCCCTCTTCCTGGAGCTCTTTACTGTTTCCAGGGAATAGAGTGAGGTGGAAGGTGAATGCTTTTCAGACCAGCCCCAAAAAAGGTCTCCTTGGTGACAAACAGCAAACAACCCGGCTTGTTGTCTCTTAAATACTGAAAGGCAGTCCCAGAGTAAGGTACTGTGTATGTAACACAAGCCTAAGTACAATGATAAAGCTGGTGGTATATATGGAGAACAGTGCTTTCTGCTTGATGGCTGACCCACAGGCTGTGAAGCCACAAGGCTGCCAAGTGAGAAACGTGAGCTGAACAGGCCTGTGCCCACAGCACCTGCTGGAGATGGGAAAAGGCAATCAGCAGAAGAAATGTAAAAATGTAATTTTATCCTTTCTGTGGCACTTTAATTTCTCCCTCCTTCCCTACATTATCACTTATGTACAGCATAAAGTGACCTGTATAATACTGGAGGGTGTCAACAATTCACTGTGTGGTTATTTTGGTTTTGGTGCAAAGGGACATAATGGGCCTTTTGAAGATGTTGATTTACAAATTCAGTTGTGAAACTGGTCAGATCTACATTTTGTGATCCTTCCTCTCTGCCAACCAAACTGCTTTAGGGGCAGTAGTAGGAAAGCAATGGTTGCTTTGTCAGCTGTGAGAGACAGAGAGCAAGCTCTGGCGGGAGAGTGCAGTGTGAGCTGCAGCATTAAGGTGAAAAAACTTGGATAGATTTCATAGAAACATAGAATAATTTAGGTTGTAAAAGAACTTCAAGATCATCAGGTCCAGCCATTAACCCAGGAATGCCAAGTCCATCACTAAATCATGTCGTTAAGCACCACATCTACGCATTTTATAAAATACTTCCAGGGATGGTGATTCTACCACCTCCGTGGGCAGCCTGTTCCAATGCTTGATCACCCTTTCAGTAAAGAATTTTTTCCTAATATCCACTCTAAACCCACCCTTGTGTACCTTGAGGGTGTTTGCTCTTGTCGGGTCACTTGTCTGGGAGAAGAGACAGACCCCCACCTGCCTACACCCTTCTTTCAGGCAGTTGTAGAGAGCAATAAGGTCTCCCCTGAGCCCCCTTTTTTTTCTCTGGACTAAACAGCCCCAGTTCCCTCAGCTGCTCCTCACAGGACTTGGGCTCCAGACCCTTCACCAGCTTCATTGCCCTTCACTGGACACACTGCAGCACCTTGACGTCTGTCTTGTAGTGAGGGGCCCACAACTAAACACAGGATTTGTGGTGCAGCTTCACCAGTGCTGGGGGACAATCACTTCCCTTGGAAGTTTCTTGTTTAGAGGAGAGGGACCAGTGATCTGTGTCTCAGGAAATTCCCCTGCTTCCATGTAAAGTTATCACACTATGGGCACTATCGTATCCTGGAGCTCTGGCAATTTCTTGGGAGCGTAACTGAAGTCAGGAATGATCAGCAAAGTACTGAAATAAATAAAAGCTATGTGCATGCATTATGTCAGATTTATTCATAAGTATTTGAAAGCCTCCATTTAGATCTTAGTTTGTAGTGTTAAAGACAACTTTACTAGTATGTTCAATCTATAAATATTGATTACAATAACATTGACCTACTTTTAAAAGATCATGTTTGGACATAGAGTTAAGCAAGAGTAATATTTTGTATTAATACTTAAATTTCAATTTTTGATTTTAAGGATTAATTTTGGTCATCACCGAAGTTGCCATTAAATTTGCAGACCTTATCAATTATCAGGTTGTAAAGATCTGTTTTGTAACACACTTTATTCTAGCTAAGGCAACAATGATTATCTTCTTGAATCAGTCCCTTCAGACAGACCACTGTGACTTTCAGATGAGCTCTAGATGCAGAATTAAACGGTGAACTGAAATTTTTAACTACTGTGTTCTACACCTGCCTCATTTTAAAATCTGTGCAGTACCCCAGAAACCTAAAATGCCCTTGGAAAAATCTAAAATCTACAAGCATAAGCAAAGTTCAACTTTTTCTGATAATCTTAACAAAAGCTTTTTAGATGTTTCCATATCTGCCCTGTGGGAAAAATGGCTGGGGTTTTTTCTTACTGGTCCAATCTTATACCAGTTTGGATAGCTGAATTCTGCCTATCTAAATTCTGCCCTACAATTCCAGCCAGATAGGAGGTTAAATACTTCTTGTCCTAAACCTGCTGTTCACAATGGCCTAATCCTCCAGCAGCAACAGGAGGATTTCGGGCATCCCACTGTGTATAGGTTCCCATTCAACAGAAATACAACATCAGAGCAGTCTGTTCCTCATTTATTATAGCACATAAGGGTAGTTGTAAGAGGAGAAATTTTCCCTGTGACTAATGAGCGGAACCTTATTTGCAGTGGAACTAGGACAACATTTCAATTGCAGCATAAATGATTGAGGTAAAATGAGGATATTCTCCTCAGGTCATCCTGGGCCTTTTGGAATGATCAGATATGTGGATGCCAGTACTTCATAACTGAACCGTGGGGTTCTTAGTGCGGTTCAATCTATGACAATTCTTTCTGATTTCAAATACAGCCTAACAAGCATATACAAATGCAAAATTTCTAGTAATTTTTTTACCCTTTCTGGAATTGCTAGAGCTTCCCAGACATACAAGTGATGAGGAATTATTTTCCCCATTAAAATCCCATATTTCGGATTCTTGTTCTGAATTGGAATGAGAAGCCAAAGTCTCTCCTAATCAAAGCAGTCTGAGACTGACGTAAGATTTTATTATTACAAGGAATTTTTTTGTTGTTGTTGCAATGGGATGAAAACAATGTTCTTATGATGTCAAAGCCTTGCAACGGAGAGGGGACATCTGGAAGTCCAACAGAGGTGAAGACATCACAGCTCCACACTCCCAGGTCCAATCAGGAGCAAGGCTGAGTATGTAGTCCCAATAGGCACACACACAGACACACATATACAATACAGATATACATACACACATAGCTGGCCACATTGATGAACACAGGCAGAAAATGCACCACTCACACAAACACAAGCTGCACCAATGGCCTTGTGCAGTTCCCTTCTCTGGTTCGTCAGGGTTCAGGTGAGCTGGTGGGAAACACACCTATATGTTTAAACAAAATATGGATTGCTCTGGCAGCTGACTGAGACTCTCACTAACTGATCCTGGATCCTCAGTTTCCACAGTTGCTAGCACTTGTGCACACAAGCCCGCAGTGCCTGCAGCCCCACTCAGATATAAGCACAGTATGCATCCCCCAGTAAGCGTCACCTGGATCCTCTTATCTGCAGTTGCCTCATAGGGATGGACACATGCACATGCATATAGATGCAAACAGAATCTCTCAGCCCCCACAGTCGAGCTTGGACCCCTGTTCCCTCCAGTGGCCAGAACCTTCTGTGGGCTCATTCAGTGCCACATGCACGCCCAGCTCCCATGCCACCCTTCCCTGACACATATTCCAGCATGATCTTTGCTAGTGGTCACATACTTGTTCACATACAGGCACTCATGACAGTTGCTGGCACCATGGATGGATTGAACCCTGTAGCGTGAGGTCCCAACTCCAGCTGCTGACACTCAGACACCCATACCCACATGTGAGTGTGGAATAGAGAGTTCCTCACCCAGGAAACTGCTTAGAAATAGATTTTAGTGAGAAGGTAGGACAGACTGTGGTGACCAGGTGCATGACAGGGCCATACAAGCATGCTGAGCAGCAATGTGTTTATGTGTCACCACCCTTTTTGTCCCCTTATCGTTCTATTTCCCACACTTGTTCCTTCCCAAACCACCTTGATCCCTTGCTTTTCCTACCCTTGGTTTCTCCCCTAAACAACCTTCAAGTTGAAGACAACCTAACAACCTTCTCTCCTAAACAACCAACTCCCTTAAACAATCTTCAAGAACCTAAGTGTCAAACAACCCTCAAATGTTCTTTCCAGTATCCCTGTCACGGTTTAACCCCAGCTGGCACACAGCCACTCACTCACTCCCTTCCCCACCAGTGAGATGGGGGAGAGAATTGGAGAAAAAAGTGAGAAAACTCTTGGGTTGAGATAAAGACATTTAATAGGTATAACAAAAGCCATACATGCAAGCAAAGCAAAACAAGGAATTCATTCACTCCTTCCCACTGGCAGGCAGGTGTTCAGCCGTCTCCAGGAAAGTCGGGCTCCATCACATGTAATGGTTAATTAGGAAGACACAATTGCTCTGAGTGTCCCCTGCTTTCTCCTTCTTCCTCCAGCTTTATATGCTGAGCATGACATCATACGTTACGGCACATCCCTTTGGCCACTTGGGGTCAGCTGTCCCAGCTGTGCCCCCTCCCAACTCCTTGTGCACCCCCAGCCCACTTGCTGGTGGGGTGAGAAGCGGAAAAGGCCTTGGCTCTGTGTCAGCCCTACTCACCAGTAATGAAGAGATCCCTATGTTACTGACACTATTTTCATCATAAATCCAAAACACAGCTCCATACCAGCTACTAAGAAGAAATTTAGCAGCATTTCCTTCTTGCTTTGGATTCTGTTTGGAAGTTATCTGGGTTATACTGTTCACTGAAGTATTTTGCCTGTTTTGTAATGGCTAGTATGAATGAAAAACAAATTGAGAAATATGCAAAAAACAGCATTTCTCAGCAAAAATTACATCTTGCTGAAGAACCACTACTTTTCTATCTGGATAATATAACTGTTATTTGTACAAAGAGTGTAACATAAAGAATTAAAACAAATATAGCTCCTGATCCTGCAGGAAGATACAGAGCTACTTAATTACTTAATATTGTCCACTCTGAACAAGTATAATACTGAACACAGGTAGTAAATCTGTACTTGCTCCTAGTAATCAAGAAAGAGGTTAATTTTGTTCAGCTTGCTGTGAATATTGACTACAGAACAACTATCCATCAAGATTATCCTTGTTTTAAGGAAGAAAAACTTTAATTCCTTTGTCTGTAGACAAACTGACTTTTAGGGTTCTCGATCACAAATGTTCCAAAGCAGAACAGTTTCTTCCAGATTACTGCTCTCAGCATAAAAATACTCCTTGGCAGGTGGTGAGATCTGCTTTTTCCCAGGTGAGAAGGTTCTGTTCAAAGTTTCCTTAAGAGTTTGTCCTTAAAAAATGAAGACCAAATTAAAGTTATGGGTAGTATAGCATTTTAAGGTGTTACAGCATTTGAAGGCAAGGCATGTTCAGAGTCACTTACTCAGCAGTTTGATTTCATTCTATATTTACATTTGCTCATCCTCTTGAACATTTGATTTTGCAAGGTAAAAATCTCAGGCTGCTATTTGGAAATGTCAAAGAATGTATGTAATTTAAAGATAATGGAACATGAGGATCCATTTGAGACTGAAATTCAAGTTCTCACCTTCAAGCCTGGATCACTGAGCCCACAGCCCCTGCCTGCCTGTGAAGATACCACTGCTTCTCAGCAAACTCCACAGAGCATCCCAGGCTGCAGTATCTCTCCATCTTTGTGCTTGAGACCCACTAAGCTGACTTAGCAAAAGGCTTGCAAGTAACGTGGCTTGTATGTAATATGGTGCCAAAAGCAGTTTCTCTGCAGTATGGGAGAAAGCTCTTAAAAATGGGTGATTCTTGCAAGGCTAAGATGTAGTAGCAACAAAATCATGAGTGGACCTCAGAAAAAACAAACATCAGCAAACTTATAAAATGGCAAAGAGGAGCTGTTTGGGAGCAATAGTAAGAGCAACAGGCACCGCATATGGAAAGGAGAAATCAAACTGCACACCTAGAACATAGGAACTAATAGGGTGAGCAGCAGTCCTTAGTAAAGGATCTGAGTATTACAGTACATTGCAAACTGAATAAGGGTCAGCAATGGTATTACTGACAGAGAAGCAATTCTGTTCGCAGGACCATAAGGTAATTGAGGTTGGACCTCAGAAGGTCTCTAGTCCAACTTCCTGCTTGGAGCAAGGTGTCCTAGGAGGTCAGACCAGGCTGGTGGGGGCCTTACCCAGTCTCATTGTGGAAACCTCCATGCATGGAGACTGCACAGCCTCTCCAGTCAACCTGTTCCAAAGTTTGACTGTCTCCATCATTTAAAAAGTCTTTCCTCATATCCTGTCAGAATTTCTCATTTCAATTTTCCAGGATGCATTAACAGAAATAATTATAATTATGGTAATTCTTTTGCTCTGTTTGTGCTGGTGGAGTCTCAGCTTTAGTCTGTCAGTTTAATATTTTTTCCAGTTTGGTGTACTGTACTTTAAATTATACTGACAAGTTGCAGTGTTGAGAGAACCATAAAGGGTGAAAATAGGACTGGAAACATAATCCTTGAGGCAAACACAAAAGGATGGGGTGGTTAGTGAAGAAATGAAAAAACAGTGTACAGCACTGCACATAAAAATGTTCTTCTAGGCTGTAAGGGGACTGTGATCAATCATGCTCATGGACACAATGACAAGGGACAAAAAATAATGGACTTATATTGATGTGAAGTTTGGTCAGACATCATCAAAGATTTAAAAACTACTAGTCAAATTCTGTGGATTCTTCTTAACTAGAAGTTAAAAGAGCAAGTTTAGACAAGTATCTGCCAGAGTTGTGTCCAGGCTCATTCACCCCTTAGCACAAAGGGATGGACTCAGGGTCCTTCTCATCCTATGTTTCTGAGAGAGGGCCTGCTGCTATTAGATGGAGAAGAAAAAAAAAGATGTAAAAAAAATACTACTAGGTTGTCAGGCAGCCTCTCTGTTCCTCTTACACCCCCACAAAAGTCTTAAATGCTTATCTCTGTGACCTTGACACTCCTTGT
Source organism: Falco naumanni (assembly GCF_017639655.2). Lineage (NCBI taxonomy): Eukaryota > Metazoa > Chordata > Aves > Falconiformes > Falconidae > Falco > Falco naumanni. The sequence continues at coordinate 59,071,481 of NC_054080.1, read as the reverse complement.
CCGTTACTAGAGATGCAGTGGATTTCTTCTTGCCCATTGGTGATTTTCTGTCCTTCATGGGGACTTTCCCTTCTGTAGAATGTTGTCACCTAAGTGCTTCCTCTTCAGAGTGCTCCACAGGGAGATTCCCCACCTTTCCAGACACAACTCCAGAAGCTCTTCCTACCATCACCCAAACAAGTCCCCCTTCTTCCTCACAGAGAACGCTATTTGATAGTGACTGCAGCAAATGAAGACTTGGGATTGGTATTCATTTACCTCAGAAACAAACTGCAGCAGCTGTTCTGCTCACGTGGACACTTCCTCTGGAGCAGGAGAACATAGGTGCGGTCACACAGCAGTGAGTGTCAATGCCACCACTGTCCTGTACATCAGTACAGACACACCCTCCCCAGCCACAGGGGAACCAGTCTATGGAAACAACTGGAACATAGGGAGAACTAAAAGAGAATTTTAAAAGCATTTTTTGCTGTGAATTTTGGGTGTAAAAAAAGCAGAAAATAATTTATTTCTGAAAAAGTGACTGTCCAATAGGCGAGGTCACTGCTTTTCAAGTGAAAAAAAACCCTGAACAAATAAAGTGCTAACAACCAATTAGAGCAATTACCAAATTAATGTTTTGTAGTAATAAACACACAGATATCTGAGGATGAAAGACAGAGTTTGTTGGTTTTAACTCTTTGACATTAAAAATGTGTTCAAGTAGAGCAATTGTTTTCACTCTTTCCCACGTTGCAGACTTCTGCTTTGTGATGTTCACTTCTATATAGTGAAATTAAGTCTAAAGACTTTAAAAAAGTAAACTTGGGGGTTTTTTTCTATCTTTCAGAAGTCCTTTAAAAGTTCTCACAAACCCACTGGCATCCATATCCAGATTAAAAATCCCATATTAGACCGGTGAAAAGATAATTTTTACCTGCAAAAGCATAGTACAGGCAACATTCCTGTCACACGCACAACAGCCTATCGTTCTTTTGGATGTGTTGAAGCTAGGAGATGAAATCTTGCCTTCAGGATTACCATTTGCCTGTGGTGATTGACGTGTGGGTTTTTTGGGCCAAAGGCTGTCCTTCTGTTTTCTCCTCTGCCGTAAAATGTTAATCCTGCCATAGACAGGGAATGGTGTTATCTATGACCAGAAGATGGTTCCTGCTCAGATGGTTCACACTCTCGTGGTAAGAAAGAAAACATGAGGTTTTATGGGCTGACAGAAGCAGCACAATGTAACAGGGACACAACAGTGACCAGCCTGATAAGGAGCGGTTCAAGTCCATCAGTGGTCTGCATATCAAGTGTTTACAGTTATCACAGACAAAAGGCATATTAAGAAAGGATTTGAAGGGAGCCACGGAAAGCTGCTTTGGTATTTATTGGAAAAATCTCTAAAATGCAAGGGAAGTGTGTGTATTTCTGCCAGAAGTTAGGGTAAAAGCACAGCAGAAATTAGTTTTGTTTTAAAAAATTGAAAGGGGTAACCCCCATGCGATTACCTTATACTCATCATTGGGTAACAGTACTCTCATGGGTTACTAGATTAGTTAAATGCACACCAAGAATTGCTTCACAGTAACTTATTCTTGTCCCTACACATTGAGATAAGATAAATTGAGCTTGCTTAACTTAACTCTTTCTGCTCTTCACCATGTAAGTAGTATCTTATGAATCTGGTTTAAGTTTTTCAGTGCAAATTTAACTGCAATTTTTTTCCATCTGTGTCTTTTCCCTCTTTCTTCCCATATGTGCCCTGCACAGGGCCTCTCTGTCTCCCAAAGACTGCTACTAGTGAATGCCTCGTTGACTGTTGCTGCACAGAGCAGATGGGACTGCTGTGGCATTTCACTTCACACTAGGAAAGCTGTGAGGGGCCATAAGCCTAGGACCAGAAGCAGCAGTAAGTCATAGGGCCAGTAAGAGGACAGGGGCCACGTGGCCAGGTTTCAAATTAACTGCATAATAAGAGCATTGTGCAGGGAAATAGGGGGATAGGAGATACGCATTCTGCAGAGGCCAGACTACTGACCGCAGGCAGTCCTAATAGTGGAAGATGTGAAGGGTGACACAATAATGAAGCAAGCAAATCTGGGCAGTCTTAGAATAGCAAAGCTTTCATGAAGTGTTTTCTCTGGGGTTGCTCTGTGATGGTAGAGCTGTCCTAGAGAACTTCCTATATCTGCAATTCCAAGTTGCATCTTCTTCTAACACATTTACAGGTCTCTGCATTACTAATGCCCTTTTGCTGATATAGCAAAATAGCAGAGCTGATGTGGTTAAAGGTCTGCACACTGTTTGCACATTAATACGTCTGCCTGTGTGGCAATCATGCATCTGACTGCAATATCAACACGGTACAAAAGCAGGTCTCCGTTGATGGTTTACACTGCAGTTCCACTTGTGTGAGGTCAGAAGATCTCCGTATATATGACATGACTCCTCAAATCAATGTAATCCAGATGTTATTCTCACCTTCCCATTTTTTAACAAGAGAAAGCTTTCTGTCTGGCTCATGTAAAGTGCCTTTGGTTTATTTATAAATGCCCATTCTGTACTTGGGGAGTAAGAAGGTTTTGTCAAAAAATGGAAAGTGTAGATGAAAGAAGCTTACAAAATACTCCCAAAACGATCCAAAAATCTTCATGTCCTGGTAAAACTTACTATAGCCACACAAAAATGTTTTCATACCAGATGACAGAACATGGAATCCTTGAGAGAGTAGGGGCTAGGCAAAATAAATTCAGAGTGGGAACACAAAAACTTATATGGTACTTGGAGAGAAAAGGGAGATTTCAGGTTATGAAATTGGAAATTGAAAAAGTGGTGCTAATGACGGAACTCTTATTTCTGTTACATGCTGCTGGATAATGAAACTTCTGATGACAGAAAAGTCCTTTCACATGTGGAATAAAATGACAGGAAAGGGAGGTGTTTCTAGCTTTACTACAGAAACGTAAGAGCGAAACCTTGTTATGCAAGTGTGGATGTATCAGGTTTGCATGGCAGGGTTTTGGTAGCAGCAGGGCTGTAGAGGTAGCTTCTGAGAGAAGATGCCAGAAGCTTTTCCCATGTACAACAGGGCCATTTCTACCTTGCTCCAAGACAGACCCACCAACGGCAAAGGCTGAGCTAAACAGCGACAGCAGTAGTGCCTCTGTGAAAACATATTGAAGAAAGGGTAGAAACTGCTGCACAACATCATGCTGGGAAAGAGGAGTGAGAAGATGTGAGAGGCTATGCAGACACAAAGGTCAGTGAATAAGGAGGGGGGGGAGGTGCTCCAGGTGCTGGAGCAGAGATTCCCCTGCAGTCCCTGGTGAAGACCTGAGGGTTGCTCTACTGCAGCCCATGGATGTCCATGGAGTGGATATCTATCTACCTGCAGCCCAGGGAGGACCCTCTGCCAAAGCATGCTGGACCATTTTGTGAAGAACTGCAGCCTGTGGGAAGGACCCATGCTGGAGAAGTTCATGGAGGACTGTGTGGTGTGGGTGGAACCCCATGCTGGAGCAGGGTAAGAATGTGAGGAGGAAATAGCAGCAGAGATGATGCATGATGGACTGACTAACTGCATCCCCTGTTCCCCATCCCCCTAAGGAGGAGGAGGTAGACAAGTCAGGAGTGAAGTTGAGCCTTGGGAGGGGTGGCGGGAAGGTGTTTTAAGTTTTGTTCTTATTTCTCGTTATCCTACTCTGATTTGTAATTTTTTAAATTTATTATTATTAATTAAGTAATAAATTAAATTAGCATCCCTGAGCCAAGTCTGTTTTGCCCATGACTGTAATTGGTGAATGACTCCCTGTCCTTATCTCGACTTGCAAGCCTTTTGTCATATGTTCTCTCCCCTGCCCAGCTGAGGAGGGGAAGTAATAAGAGTGCCTTGGTGTGCTCCAGGCAGCAGTCAAGGTCAACCCACCACAGCGGAACACACAGACTTTTGCTGGTAAGTCACACGGATGGACCAAATATCTCATCAATAGAGATGACAAGGTAACATCACTTTTACTGGAGTGAACATGGCTCTGCAAAGGATGCTAAATGCTGTGAAAGGGTGGTGGGAGGGGTTAAAGAAAAGAAAGCTGGAGTACCTGGATGTACCTGACACAGTTGCTTCATGTGCTTTAAAAAAAAATTGTTAGTAAAAGGAACTGCAATATGCATGTTTCTTTCTTTACACCTGATTTAATAACACCCCGAAGATTGTCCCTTTCTAGAAGTGAAAGGAAAGAAATACAGTGGGATCATCAGTGGCTGTGATTTCGGATGTTTGATATGCTTGGTTTGTTATGCTTTGGTCTGTTATATAAATCTTGAAAAGAGCAGGTTGTCCCTCTTTCTAGATGGATTAGCCACTCCCAAGTCATTAACAATAAACAACTAATTCCTTCTTGGACATCAAATCTTGCTGGCCCTACCTGTGCACTTCAACAGGTGTGTAGCCACCAGTGCTACCCCAGCAATATGTGCTACCTGGTTCTTTGTCTGTCAAACCCGTGTCTCCCACTGGTAAACCCCAGTATTTTGCCTGTTGAATTAGTGGTAAGCCCCATGATCACTAGCTGTAACATCTGCTAATGAGTATATTTTGTAACATTTTTCATAATGAGTGTGGTGAAACACTGGGACAGGTAGGCTGCCCAGAGAAGTTGTGGATGCCTGATGTTTGAATGTGTTCAAGGTCAAGCTGGACAGGGCTTTTAGCAACCAGATCTACTGAGAGATGTCCCTGCTCCTGGCCAGAGGCTTGAACGAGATTATCTTCAAAGGTCCCTTCCAACCCAAGCCCATCTATGATTCTGTTTCTAAGTATATTATACATCACTGGAACATATGTTTGAAGTACAAGCTACAGAAGCTGTGCGAATGCGTGGTCAGATGTATACCTTGTAGCTACACAGCATGCTAGTATTTGGCATGCCACATAGTGTGCTTGTCATTTAGCATATAATATTCACAATCATGACACTATGAGAACTTGCTACTTGTCCTTTTAGACTTTCATTATGGGAAAAACCTTTAACACAAAAATCCACCTAGGCAGGCTGTGGATATCTCCCTCATTGGAGATTTAAGAAAAATCAGGTTAGACAAACATCTCCCAGTCACAGTCTTGCCTCACACCACAATGGGTGAGGTTCCTTCCGATGTCACATTTCTTGGAAACTACCAGTTGCTCTAAGAGACCACACAGATGATGTGAAAACAAGGTAAGATGCTAGAACTTCCACTTCTACATTCTCTCTTTAATGCAAAGGTTTTACAGAAATATTGACTTGTGGGAGGCATCTCCTTTTCCTGTACACTACCACAGCTATGATAGCATATGGTCTTTGCTGTAAAAATTACCACTGCAATCCAAAATGCTGAAGGAGAGCTAAAGGCCCCCTTCTTGTAGTGTGTGGCGGGGGCGGGGGGGGGGGTAGCAGGGCGGGGAAGTGTGAGTGTGTAAGCCTGTGTGTGTGATCTCTGCATATGTGTTCAGGGGAACATCCCAGTTCTTTGTAGCGTAATCTGTAAGATCCTCCACTACATATATTTAATTTTATTGGTGTGAGTAGTCTTATTAGTAAGTTTGCACATACTTTAAAATATTTGCAATGTAAGCACAATATAGGACAGAAGGAATGGATACACAAACCTACAGTGAGATTAACATGATTACTAGAAAAAGCACTACTTATGACCAAGCACCTTTTGTCAAGATTCCTGCAAGACTCACAACCTAAGCTAAAAAGACAGCAGGAAGTGTGTATTTATTTGTGGGTTTTGCATGGAGGTTCTTCCAGACATAAAAGATAATATGAAAGAAGTAGCAACAGTAAAGAAAAAAAAAAAAAGAAAATTAAATGCAAATCTATTTCCAAATACTATTGGAGATGACCTATGAAGGTCAAGATTTTATTAGCACATCCATATCCTAAGCAACTAAGAAGGGAAATATTTTTATTAAATTGCATTATGTAAGTTCAAGTCTCCTTATCTCCTTTAAAATAACTAGCAAAAACTGTAACACAAAATGGGATGAAAAATCTTTCACCAAAAAAGGCCCAAAGGTTCTTGGTCCTTCCATGGAACTGTCAGAAAAAAATAAAGGCAGAAACCCACAACCAGCTTCTAGGTTCTTTACTTCATCGTGAAAGCAAAAAATACAGGAGGCAGAGCTACTAATTTTAAGAATTTTCTGGCAGGGTTAAATTCTAATCTTACTCCATTAACATGCTTCGTTAGCAGAACAATTTTCATTAATGCTGTGTAAAAAAATATTTGTCTTTCTTTGAAATGCAAGTGCAAAATATAACCAGTATTACTCTAATTAGGAGAAAAAATGTCAAGGTAGCAGAAACCTTGGTTATACCACATAGAGCTCTAGAAGTTGATCTTTGAGATCGCAAGGCTTCTTCATGGACTAAGTGTTTTAGTATGACCTAAAGTATTGATATTCCCATCTCCATTCCTTTTCCATAGGCAGCAGACATTTGTCAAAGCTTGATCATAAAAGGATTTTTAAGGTAATCACGGAATTTAAAGTTCTGTTTGTGCTGTCTCAACCCCCCTTGTAATCTGATAGTTTCAGCAAAGTTACATCATTATTTTAGACACACACATAATCATTATTAATACACCGAATCCCTCTTCCTAAGGCCCCTGGAACGACAAACCTCTCTTCGGCAGATAGCACTGTGAAGTCCCTGGAATGACTGCTGTCCCCCACATTGGGCAGTGACCCTATTTCATGCCCAGCCTCCTCTACCCCGCCAATGTCACCATAGCTGTGCACCTTGTACTTCCCAAGGAACACACGCTATGGAGCACTCGTGTGTTGTGCAGCACAAGCCAAGGGCAAGTGCTGTCCTCTCACAAGAGCCTTGCTTTGATTTTGTTGTTCTTCAGCTCCCTGGCACAAGGTCTTCTCGGGGACGGCCGCTCAGGTGCCGTGGCCGATGGCGGGCAGGGCTGGCCCTTTTCCTTCGGGAAACACGCTCCTGCCCGTAATTCAGTTCCGTTGGCCCCTCCGTTTGGTGAACAGGAGCGGTGGTAAGGCCTCGCGCTGGCCCTCAGTGTGCGCTTGCTGTTGGAGAGGGGGATGCGGCCCATGCTGGCGTGGGCCGTGAGGCCACCTCTGGCAGAGCCAGCACCGGGAGAGCCGCCCAGCACCGGGAGAGCCGCCCAGCACCGGGAGAGCCGCCCAGCACCGGGAGACTACGCGTGGCCTTGCGCCTTCCTCCGCGGGCACCACCGATCTCCGGGGCGCAGCCCCGGGCTCCCTCTGCGTGCCAGGGCCACAGCGCAGGTGCCACCACCCCCACGCCTGAGCGGTACCCACAGGTACCGCACCGGCTGCCGCGGTGGGGGGCGATGGCGCAGGTTCCCCCGCACCCGCCGCCACGGCAGGAGGCAATGGCGCGGATACGCCGCTACCCGCATGTCGGGGACGGCAGCGAGGGGCGCTGACAGCCGCCATGGCGGGCGGGCTGCGCGGGGCAAGCAGCTGCGACCGCGGGCGTAGCAGCGGGAGTGCGTCAGCGGCAAGGGGCGGGGAGGCCGCCGGGGAGGAGGATATAAAGCGCCGGGCAGCGGCACTGTGCTGAGCGGAGGTGAGTCGGTGGCGCCGCCCACTCGGTCTCCATTCATTGCCGCGCCGTGGGGGCTCCCGGCCGACAGAGGTGAGGCGCGGCGGGTGCGAGGGGCAGCTTGCGGGGGCGTCCCGCAGGTGGGAGGGCCGGGCGGCTGCCGGCAGAGGCCGGGGGAAGGCAGGCCGGCCGGCGGGCGCGGGGCGTGCAGCCCGAGTGGGGATGGGCCGGAGCGGCCGCGGCCCCTCGCCCGCCGCAGGCCCCGGCAGTGCCCCCGCCACCCCCACCCCCACGTGCGCCCCCACCCTGTGGCAGCGCCCGGCCCCTCCGCGGCCATGGCAGCGCCGGGCAGGCGCCCGCCCATCCCGCCGTGCGGGCCGCTGGGGGCTGGGGGCAGCCCCGCCGGGCGAGAGTCGCGCAGGCTCTCCCGCGGCGGGGGCGGCCCGGCCCGGCCCCTCCGGCCTCGCCTGGCCCCCGCGGCGTGCGGGCCGTGGCTAGCGCGGTGCTAAGTTTGGTGCGAGTTTCGGCCCAGGCCACTCCGTGTTGGCTAGGGCCAGCCATCTTCTGTGGGTGCGTCTGTTGTAGCCGTGCAATTCTGCGTATTATAGGCACACTCGTGTGTAACGTCTAATATACGTGCATCTACCTTTATGCATATATATAAAAATAATTGCAATGCTACAATAGGTGCCTCCCACAAAAGATGGCTCGGTGTGTGCGTGTATGTGCAAACGCACTTCTGTGTCCCTATGCGTGATGTGTGGGGTTTGGGAATTTAATTTTGAGATGGGGTTGATTCCCCTCCCTTAAAACAAGGGGAAGCATCTTGCCCAAGATATCTGTTGATGTAGCGTTGCTATCCTGCTTACGGAGTGTTAAATCCAGCCTGAGAAAGTGGGTTATTCCGGGAGCTGGAGCAGGAGGTTTTATTAGCATTAATGAAAAAACAGATCCACTGATTTTTATTTACGTAATAATGTCCTGTTTAGAGGAAACCGTTGAAGAGTGATCTTCAGGCTGTTCTGGGCCTGTGTTAATGATGAGAAATTTGGAAAGCTAGCCTGTGGCGTGGAGGAACTTCCCAGCTGATACTTGAGCTTTTGTGTGTGTGCAGGAGGGAGGTGGGAAGTTGGAGCAGTAGGAGTGCAAGAACTGAGCTGCACTGTTGGTCATAGTCTGGTATATAACCCAACAGCTTTTAAGGGGAAAAGTATTGTGGCAGGGTGATCAGTGTAAGAAAAGAAGTGCTGCCTTATTGGAGGATCGATAAAAAATTGCTGCAGATCAGAGTGAGCATGGTCTCGCCTTCAAACTCTTCCCCTAGGAACCGAGTGAATCTTCTGTGTCCTTAACCACACCTGCATCTTTCTTGGTTGATTCAGTAGCTCAATTTAGCTACTGAAGAACTTGTCACTTCTTGTCTTAATGGTCACTAGTAAAATATTTTAGTATGTATTTCATAGAGGGGGGAAAAACCATTAGGGCAGCATGGTTTTATACTATAAATTCAGGTGTTAAAATTCATTGCAATGATCACTGAAGTAATGAATGAAAAGCTGCTGAGGACTGTGATACAGTAGACAGGTGTTAAAGTTGCTCACCCATTCCCCTTCCCCCAGTCTGATCTTTCTTAGCATCTGCTCTATATGGAAGAAAGTGCCTTTCGTTACTGTTGTTGAGGATGAGTAATTAAAGTGGGATTCTGCTGTACTCTTCCAGTATAATCTCTCTAGCAATGTGTGATCAAGACACACAGTACCAAGTTTCTTTGGAGTGTTTCATAACTAGCTCCTTTACAAAGAAACATTACTCTGAGAAATTACTTGAAAAGTACTCTTAATTTCTTCTGCACACATACTAAGGCAGATAATATCTCTTCATTTTTAATTATTAAAACCAGGTCTTGTGTGTGTGTTTTTTACGTCTGTTAGTATTGTAAAGGTAACTTGTGTTGGGTCTCACTGGGCCCTTGTAGTGCTGTGCTTTGTATTGGTAGCTAGAAAGGTGGTGATAACACACCAGGGTGTTGCCTACTGAGTGGTGCTCACACAGCATCAAGGCTGTCTTCAACCTTCCCTCCCTCACCAGGGCGCTGGGGAAGATCTTGGGAGAGAAGCAAGAGCAGCTGACCCAAACTGACCAAAGGAGTATTCCGTACCATATGAAGTCTGCTCAGATATAGAAGCTAAGGGAAAGGGGGAGGGGAGGAAAAGGGGGGGCATTTGTTATATAAGTTTGTCTTCCAGAGCAGCCGCTACACATAGTGAAGCCCTGCTTGTGGGGAGTTGCTGAACAGTGCCTGATGATGGGAAGTAGAGAACAACATCTGTTTTCCTTTGCTTCACCCTCTTCGACCTCATTATTGCTTTCATTAGACTGCCTTTGTATTGACCCGCAGGTTTTTTTATCTTTCTCCCCTGTCCTGTCCTGCTGAGGAGAGGAGTAATAGAGAGGTTTGGTGGGCACCTGGTGTCCAGCCAAAGTTCAACCCACTGCACTCTCCTTACTTACACCAAACATCCTGTCTGTGCAGGTTGGTTTAAATAGTTGTGATTGTGTACATATTACTGTGCAGAATCTTCGCTGGAGAAAGACTGAGGAAGTTCACTTCAGTGCTAAGTGGATGGTTATTAATGCTTTTGTTTTCATTTTTAAATGTGAAAAATTGAAATCTTTGCTACAAAATCACTAAAAGAAGAACATGGAATTTACTGGTATTAGAGAAATTAATCAGATTAGAAGAGCCCTTTACTTACGTTCTTACAAGATATTGATACCAAGCTTATTACACATCTTGTAGCAATCAATGAATATCAAGTGGTAGTAGTAATCATTGAAAGGTATTACCAATTATGTTTCTAAACTTCAAACACGAGTAGTAATATTAGAGCTGGAGTAATGTGTGCTATGCTTATTTTAACATTGTTATTCCTTAGATACTTCTCTAGTCAAGTTACTAGCTTCTCATTTCCTCACAGGTAAATGGCTTCCTCCAGACTCATGGGGTTGTAACCTAGTCATCAAACTGTATCAGCTATACATTGCAGAAAGCCATAGCTATCCTTTGATCTGTGAAATGGAGTTTGTGGCAGCTATGGTAGAGATGCATACTTTTCTTTGTAACTGCTTTCATCGGTGAATGTCTCTTGTGTAATCATTTTGTAAACTGTTTAAGAACAAAACCCTTTTTCATACAATAGAAATGGATTTTTTTAAAAATCAAGCAAGCAAAATTCAATACTCTCAAACTTTTGCTTCCAGCTGTTAGAGTATAAATTAAACAATCCTGAGAGGAAAAGCCTGGCTTGATATGTTTCCTCTACTGCATTGTTTTAAATGACTGAAATGGCATATGCAGTCTTGATAGCTTTTCTCTGATGTTTTTTCCAGTATTGCCTGCTGATTTTTTTTAACAATGGGTTGTGACAACATATATTTAATTGTTATAAAGTTAGTTGGTGTTCTCCAGTGAGGCTGAGACTTCAAAGAAGCTTTTAAACATTTCCCTAAAATACGTAGAAGTATCCTGCCCAAGGGGAATGATGAGCTTTCAGATATTCCCTAAAAATGTCACTAAAATTAGTGAAAACTGTCAGGGCTAACATATATCTTTGCTTGTTTTAAAATTTAATTGGAAAACCTGCTAGTGTTTAAAATGATACATCTGTATGTACTAAATGATTCCTTGATTTGGAAGTCTAGGAAGTTGCATTAGTCTAAATTGTGATCAGAACTGTGTGGTGTACAGCTATTCAAAATAGCATTTTTAGGTTTTTGATTTGTTTTCAAATCTAAGTTGTTCCTCTCTTGGTCCTGTACCTGGTTTTGTAGTAAAATAACATCTTATGATTTTACCATCGCTGTAGCACGGGGACCTGTGGATTCACAGTACCAGCGTCTCTCCCTTCTACTTATGGTTAGAAATTGTTTAGGGGCCATATGAGTCGAATTCACTGCTACTCTTTGTTGTAGGCTTCATCAAAACGTGTAAAGTAAGGGTGGTCAAATAGTTTTCCTTAATTCTGTGGATCACTGAAGAGGAGGAATAGTTGGTAAAGGTGTGGCCTCTGTCAATCAGTAGCCCCTGAGGCAGTGCTGGAAGAATACACCCTGTTCAGGAGTTTGAGCATAGCAGTGGTGGGTCTGCTGCTGCACCAGCCTTTCCCAGGCACCGAGTATTGATGAACTTTGAATGGTGTGGAACGCTGTATTAATCCTAAGTGACTTATACTTTTAATACAACGAGTGTAATGTGAAGTTTATTTAGGTTGGCAAATATGTTGGTAGAAGACCAATCTTTTATCTAGCTCAGAGGTCCTCAAACTGTTTAACCAGGGGGCCGGTGCATGGACGCAGTGGCAGGCAGTCATCTGCTGCTGCTTGGTTTCCCCTCCCAACACCCGGCGGGGGGTGGTGGTCTGTAAATACTGGGGGCTGGATTGAGGACCCCGGGGGGCTGTATCCAGCTTGCGGGCTGTAGTTTGAGGACCCCTGGTCTAGCTCTTCTGCAAATAGAAAGGCTTGAATAGCACTTCTCACAGCTGTTGTAGAATTAGCCAGCAATAATCCTAATTGGAGAAGTTTAATTTGTGAGTTAATAAAATATTTGGGATGTTAACAATAACAATGTAAATGTTATTACAGTGCAGCGCAGACAACAGGGTTTTAAAGTGTTGAAGTATTTCTTTTGCTACTGCAGCATTGAGAGTTTGTTGTCAACCTTTATGCTGAAGCTGCAGAAGGGAGTTTTCTGAAGAAGCAGGAGGTAACTACCTGATTCCTGCCACTGAGGCTTAAAGCAGAACACTGTTTCAGGGTTAATATAATGAATTGGCAGTGCTAGTACTGTTCCAGTTCTTTATGTAGCATGGTGTGGTGATAGGTTCAGAGGTATGATTAACTTGCTTATCTTTGTTCTAACCACCCTCCACCCAAACAAGCAAGTTATGTCTGTATTTCTAATGAAGATCAGTTATTGTAGTGAAGACATTTTTTTTTCAAAAATTGGATAGCCTAGGTACTAGGAGTTTAGCTTAGAAGTTTGATTCTTACAAATGTATATAACAGTGAGAAGCAGAGGAAACAGTGGTATGTTCAAGAAGTGTGTAAGTTCTTGGAAGGATGTCAGGAACATTTGGTGGAGGTAAGGACAGGATGATACCAGGGAGGAGGTTATATACCAAGTTCCTTTCCACTGTTTACAGACATTCTTGCTAAAATTGAGAATGTCAGTCCTGCAGTAACATGTTTACTGATACCTAGTGAATGCATGCTAACAAATGTTTTATATATAATGCAGCTGTGATAAGCTGAAATAAAACAGCAGTGGCTATACTCAGACAGTTGTGGGGAAAAAAATGAACTATCTGCAAGTATGAGACTGCTGAAAGCAAAGGCATACAGAGCCACTCAGGAATATTCTGTCTGCTAAGGAGTTTGTTAAATATTGGTTCTGATGGCAAAAGGTATGGACATGATGGCATAGGTATGAGTAGAAGTGATTCATTTTGGAAATATAGTGTGCCCTGAGCTGTTGCTCATTTGTGTCATCCCTTTGGAAAGCTTAGAGAAGTGGGATATCAGGTTGTTTGAACAGATTCCTGAGAGTTCTGAGCAGTGAAATACACTCCTCTGTTTTATTCTTCCTTTGTTTTGGATCAGGACTTCTACATAAACAAGAAATACTAGACCTTGCTCCTCCTTATTTTTCCATTCTAGCTGAAACAGCCTACAAGATGCCTGACTCCTTCCTAGCTTAGTAGTCGTATTGTTACTAGGTGTGAATTTGTTTCTTGAACGCTTATTTATCAGAGGATGGAGTTTACTTCCAGTTTTCTATTTCATATGTGTCTTTTTTCCATCCTTCTGAAGATAGGATGAGGAGGAAAAACATATTCACTGCTGTGCCCAGCTGTGAGCTTGATTGGGGTTGTCTGTGTGGCCTTTGTAAAGGTGGGGAAAATATTGGTGCTGCTTTGCATGGACGCATGGAAATGATTATACCTACCACTGTATTTGTGAGAATGGTGTCTCTCATCTGGGATGGCAGCTTGAAATATCTCTTTACAAAATGACTGGGCTCAGACTGACACTCAGTAATGAGTTCCTCATGTCTGTTGCCCAAGCATGGTATCTGAAAGCACAATTACTTCCTTTGAATGTTCTGGAAGTCTGTGGTATCTTGTCATCCGATTTTCACCCATCTTTCCCTTGAATGGGAAGGTAGTTCCTTCTAGCTATCTCTGTCCCTAGTTTGTCTGGTTTTTTGCTTCCACCGTGTTGTGGTAGGTCCACAAACTGCATTGCCTGTTCATAATTTTGTTGTACACTGTCAAGCCTTTAGCTGTGTGCAGCTGAAAGAATTTGCTACTGTAGAACACTAAGCACAAATAGCAGGTAGAATTCAGAATTTTCTTTTATTAAGCACCATATTTTTAACCATCTGTCATCTTCTGAAGAACACTGTAATAATGGTTGGAGATAGATGCCTATTTCCTTTTGGGGGGAAAAAGTGAAATTCTTAATCTGCTGTAAGGTTTAAATTCTTCCTGCTTCCAAATGTTACACTTGGTGTAGTGCTGATTTCCAGATTCTGATCCTCATACTGTTGTAAATGGGCCATAAGGCCCTATAGTCAGACTATGAAACTTCTTAATTCAATGTACTTGCTGGTCTGGAAGAAAGCTTTAGGGTTGACTGATAGGGAGCTATTGTTGCAGTTGTTTGTTTGCTTTCCCTGCTTCACTTGTGTGATCAACTCCTGCTGAGAAGATCCCATGTCAACCTCCCTTTCTGCATTTTCAGTTGAATCTCCCACAAGACCAAGGCAATTGCTCCTTTCTTAGTTCTAGGTCTTCAGCTGTAAATTACATTAAAAACAAGACAAAGGCGAGAAGAGCTTGAATTCTCCTTAGCCATTGAATTCCCTATAGCTTCTCTGCTGAAAGCTATGACATACACAGACTTCATGTGGCATAGTTGTAGCTCAGGCAGCTGTTTTAGTAACTCCTTGGGTATGGGGGGTATGATTGCAAAGCTTAAGGACCTGCTGCTCAGCATTAGTAACCATGGTCACCATCACATTTGAATTTGCTTATGGAATACTCTCAAAGCAGTCATGAAGAGTTGCTGTTTGGTTGGTGAGCAGTAACTCATTAGGCTGTTCTAATGTGCCTGAAGTTGGCTGACTTAATCTGTGCTTTTAAGTCCACCCCAGTTGTGAGGATAGGGGAGAGGACAGCACAACAGTCCTTTAAAAATAGATGCAAATGTACCCATAGGTTATTGCAACACCAGTCTTACTGTGGTGTTAGGTTAGTTACATCAGGCTTGATAGTCCACCAGCTGTCTAGCCACATTCAGCGGGTTTTATCTAAGTATCATCAAGAGAGGCGTTTTCTTACCTCTTAAATCACTAGAGTATTTGAGGTGGCCCTTCCAAACTGGAAGGATGTTAGAAGAAGATATGAAGGCTTGAAAACTGAGCAAGTTGCTGAGTAACATGGGTGCCAGGTGGGCATAGGAGATAGTCTTCTGATAGCAAGCTGCAAAAAATTAGGAGGCATATTTTGTTATCTTGTTGAAGAGGTGCCTGGAGAAGCATGAGGAGGACCTAGCTGTGGAAGACAACCAGGGACAAGAGCAGCATGGCTGGATGTGTTCCAGGTGGCTGTCCAGTCACCTGACGAGAAGGAAGCTGAGGACTTGGACTAATTATCTTAGTATAGTTTTTAAATTATTTTTATATTAGAAAAGGATGAACAACCTTTTTACTTGTTTCCAAGTATTTGGATAGAAGCAAGAAAAAGCATTTAAAAACAGTCCCTCCTGATTTAAAGCATTTGATCTTGAAGAAATAAAAGCAAAGAATGTTCTGTGTTTGTGACAGCTGGTAGTCTAAACAAAGAAATGTTTATGTAATTTGTCTGTTAATAGAGTTGGTAGAACTTAACAATTTTAGAAGTGACAGATGTGATATTTTTTTGTGTGTGTAGTTGAAGCTGAAAGGCTCAAAACACTGCTTTTTAAAAAACTTCTATTTTCCTTCCAACTTCTATGTCTTTTCACAGCTTTCACCAAACCACCAATTGGACATTGCAAGGTGGGAAAGCAACATGACAAAATGGAAATTATGTTCCTGCTGTTCTGGTTGAGGACGTGACTGCTGGTTTGGTGCATCATCAGATCTGGCTCTGGAGTGTGGCTTGGGACTGCTGCAGTGTCCTGGCTTGGTTTTGTCTGAAACATTAGCAGCTAGTCTATAAATGGAGATACCAGTTTAATATTTCTCTTCTCATTGTGCTACCCCAGTTGTAGCTTGTAGCTAGCCTAGGAGATCATGGTAGGATTATATTTTTAAGATAGGCCTTGGTTCAAGTGTGTGATGATGCATAAGAAATGCATGGCAGTCCTTGAGGTTTTCTGTGATCAATACTTCAGCACTCCTTTAAATAGATTAAAGCTTAGGTCAGACACTACTGCAATTTACTTTTTGTCTGAGTAGGCCAGTACTTCATCATGGGGCTGGACCTGATGTGTGTCCTACAGACTGGATTAATTTTCCTGTTTTAGCAGAAGAATGCTGCAGGTCATAGCTTGAGCACCCCAGTGTCCTTTCTCTAAACTTCAGATATTAATGGGGGCCCCCATACCCCCCCAAAATAAACAAAACCAACCCCAAACAAAAAAACCAAATAGTAATCAAGTTACAATTATTTATTGTTAAACAATCTTCAGATTAAAAGCTTGTTCATGTGCTAAGTAACATGAAGTTAAATTTTGCACATATTTTAATATCAGGCAAGATTATCTGTCCCAGTTACTTTTTTGTTGAAAAGTTCTTGGTAAATTATTTGTGATTATTTTTTTAAAGGAAAAAGAGTTGTGCAGTTAAGTTTTGCTGTGTCAGTAATTGTATACTTCCAGTACTTGTCAAGTTTTGATCCAGCTTGTGTTCAAGTATCTCATAATTTTGGTAAAGCATTTCTTATACTGAGAATCATATTGAGTTAATGGTTATTCGCATCTTGTAGATGGGAAGTTCAGGCGGATCAAGTAACATGTCTGTGCTGGAGCTGGTAGTTCATCCTGATTCTTCTAAATCCTTGGCTGGCAGCCTAACCACTGAGACTTCAGCTGCCCTGAGACAAAGGCACCCAAAACCAGTTTTAAGCTGTATTTAAGCCCTCTGACATGCTGTAGGAAACAACAGAGCTTTTGGCTTTATCTTGCTGCTATTTCATAGCACTCAGTATTGAAGGTCTGCAAGAAGATGAACAGATCTGTCAATTCCTGCTGAAATGCATGTGTGAGCTGGAAGCTGTATGTATTGTGCATTTCTCCTTCATGCACTTCTAAGATGGAATAGGAGTTGCAGCTATAATTTATAATTAAATTAGCAATGTTGCCCACTTATTATACTTTTTTAACCTTAATGCTTATAGTAATAAAGATTTTTGTGAATAAGGAGCTGCCTCATTTGCACAGGAACATGTTCATTAATCCTGTTAAATGTGCTTTTTGTTGATGTTCCTTGAATTGATCTCCATTACCCTCTGGTGCTGCAGCTGTTCCTAAAAAAGGACGTGCTGTTTCTCGCATAGTAGCTTGCATAATGTTGACAAAGGGGAAAGTCATGCAATTCCACGTTAGAGCAGAAGTTGCTCATGTGAGTTTATAACATACATTCTTTAATGCTATTATTGGAAATGGTATGGTTATGAAGAATGCAAGATTTGCTCTCTTTCACTTGAAACATGAAAAGCCTAACTTGCCTCATTTAAGAAACACTTTATTCCCCCCTCCTAAACACACACTTCCAATATGCCTTTTGTACAAATGGTCATGATGATTTTGGTTGTTTAAGGCTATGTTGCATGTGCTTAGTCAACCTGACTGCCAACCAGTTGGAGTGGTACCCGATGATAAGAACATGGGTGTTTTACAGTCATGCAATGCAGAGTCTTAAAGCAACAAAAAGGAGTATGAGGGACTGTGTGGCTGAGACTTACACTGTTCCTGCCACCCCTAGAGAGAAGAAAGTGTACTAATCTTGCAAAGGAAAACTGAAAAGCTATTTTTCTCCTTCCCTTTTCCTCTCTCCTGCTTCACTTGAGAATGGCTGCATGTGGAACCATCTGTATTTTTACTTTGTTAAAAACGCTGACAAACCAGTTGTGGTTTTGTGAGGGAAATGTATTAATGTATTAGTATTGGAAGCTATCTGGTTTGTCTTTGGTAGGTTATTTTGCCTTTCGAAATGAAGATGTTTGCATTTTGGACTGTTGAAATTTCCTTATGCTCTGCTGTAGAGTGGCATGGGACACTTGCCTTTCATCACCTGTTTAATGCTTTTAATATAACTGAACTTTCTGTGTATAGTGATTTCTTCAAGGATCTGGTGAATTTACCTGTTGTGAAATACTTCTGATGTCATCAGCACTGAGACAAATTACATAACACAAGTGTTTGAAAGCTTGTCACTTTACATGTTGAATCTGCAACACGTACAGTTGGTACGAGTGATAAATGGTTGTTCGGCAGTGGTGCTGAGTAGATATGCTTCAGTTCAGTGTTGAACATTGCTCTGTACTGGGTTTTTTGCATAACCTGTTCTCTGTAAATAATACAAGATGAAAAGTCAAAAGTGACTAATATAACTGAGTTGGGAGTGAATGAAACCAAAGTATGCTATATGAAAGTGTTAAGTAACCCAAACAGCTAAACAGAAAGGAGGCCTTTGAATGATTTCTTAGGGCAATTCAATGAATTTATGAATTAGAGGGAAGGAGGTTTTTGTTGTGTTTGCTTATAAGCAAAGATTTGGTGGTTGCTTTTATTTTCATAGTGTTGTAGTGGTTATAACTGAATCTACTGAATTTCTCATTGCATATTTTGTTTTGATCATCTGTTGTTTTATTCTACAAAAATCTCAGGAATTACTACCTAGAGGCTTTCAGTGATAGCTTGTGGCTTCCTTGTCTGTCATGTAATAACAGACAAATTGAGCAGAGCTTTTGTTATTCTCAGTTATCTGAGCACTTTAAGTATTTCTTTAATACTGGAGGGGGGTTTCCCATTTCTGCCAGCATACAGAAAATTAAGTTTTGTGTTTTTCGTGTGTCTGTATTTGCTTAAAGCAGAGTTTACTGGGCCTGTTGCAGCTAACTGGGTGATATATCCTCTTCCTTTTGTAGAAGCAGTGACATGTAATCTTGCACTTCACCTCTGTTCCTCTGTAATATACTTATAGCAGGCTAGTCTGTTTGTGTACTGCAGTACTGCTGGTGTGTTTCAGAGCTTAATATGGGTGGGCAAACGGCATCTGCTCAGAGTGAGGAGACCCGTGGTGCATGAACTTGTTCTCTGGCAGCGGGTGCTCTGTGCATTGCTGCTGCGTTCAGAGGTGTGCATGCCTCACCTTTGGCTGTTCAAGTCCCTTCTCTTGCAAACAGGGAAGGCTGCTGTTGAGTGTTCCTTCCCTGCTTCTGCCCTGTTAGTAAGGGCAGCACCTGGAAGGTGGGAAGGAACAGGTGGAGAGAGATGCAGCTAAGCATCTGTCTGAAACGGGCCATGAGTAGTAATAGCTGGAGGGATGTGAGAGGCTGGAAGAGAAGGCAGGAGAAAATCCACACAACAGAAGGGGAAGGAATGAGCTGAATTTGAAAGGAAATGGCTGTGGGAAGTGTGTGTGTGTATAGCTAAACAATAGCATTCATGGAAAAGCAATTTCATCAGCAAAAGTGTTAAAGGTGGCAGTTGTAAATGCCAATGGAATCATGTCCCAAGTTTGTTTTTCAGTTTTGACAGAAAAGCCTTCTGTAGAAGGAGTACCTCTGTTTATTCAGGCAACTTAATAGTAGTATATTATTGCTGCTAAAATGTTTTTAAAATGCAGGCTTTAAAATTGCTGCTGGGTGAGTCAAAATAAAATGTTCTTTTGAACTTTATTTTCTTGTGTCAAAAGAACATGCTTTTAGAAACAATCAGCTGGTAGGCATGCTAACTGGCCAGTTGAGAGAAGTTCTGAACAATGCTTTGTTTTCTTCAGAGATGGATTTAAATACAAAGTATCTGGAATAAATGAACTTATTTCTTGTTACCTTTTTTGGGGCTGTTTACTTTTTGACTGGCCACTTACTGCTTAAATCTGTGGCCTCAAAACCATCAGCTGGGAGGAGGTTACTGAGCCTGCTGCCTCAAGGCAGCATGCGGTGTATTGTAGGTGTCTTGCTAACAGGGAGCTTGTATGGTGGAAGTCTGCTGCTTCTGGGTCTGGGGGGATCTATGGCCTGAACCCTTCCTTTTCTGCATATCAACACAGATTGGGTTAATGTATTGTTTTACAGACTGGGTGTTAATAGGCACCATCCTAATTAAATGCCCGGAGCATTTCTCCTTTCTGACTTGGATATAGAGGTTTCAAGAGAGCAGCGGAGGGTGGGTGTTGAACAGTCTTAATTACATGTTTGGTAGAAATATGTGATAAATATGCATCCTATGTTTCAAACTACCTACAATAATAATGTTGCTTATTTCTCAAGAGTATGTCATTCCCTGTGGATATGTTGAACAGCTGCACTCATAAGGACTTGGAGATCTCAGCAGAAGAGTATTTGTCTGACCTTCGGAAACAGAATCCACACTTTCCCAAATTCCTGTCTCTGCCACGCCATGGCAAAGTAAGAACTCGCAAATATCTTGGTCCCAATTTTCTTGATATACTTGTAGAAAATATCCAGTCGATAACTATTGAATTACATGATTAATTTAGCAAAGCTTTTGTATTTTTCAAATTCCTGTTTGTGTCTTAAGCTCTACTTTTTTTTTATTTGATAACTGGGTTGAAATCTGGGCATCAGTGACTTATTAGCTGCTTTTAGGCAATGGGTCTGTGTGCATAAAGTAATTTAAAAAAACTTAATTTCAACTGAGCCAAACTCTTTCTTAAAAAGCATTACCTCACACACTCTCAAAAATCTGTCATTACAACTAAGGAGTTCATGACTTACTGAAATTGATTGGCTCCTTTTGTATCTCAGTCCAGTGTTCTTCGTGGTTGGGTTCAATTCTTGATCAGCAAGTTTCACTAACTTAAGAAGTAATCCTTTTCTTTTTCTCTGAAGCATTCGCTGCTGTTGGTTGAGAGTTGTAGTAGAGGCTGGCTGTAACACTTTGTTTTAAACAAACACTTATCCCTTGCATGATAATTTGGTCAATGTTGGTTCTGTCTAGATGAATACTTCTATTATTAGATAACTAGTACCAGTGAAAGCAATGGTGTATAGCTTTAATGAAGAGTGAGTGAGCTGAGAGGATTCTCTGTGGGAGCAAAAGGTCAGTGCTGCAGATTCCTTGGCAGCATAGTATTAAGCACTTTTCTGCATTTCTGCAGGTGCTTATGCCTAAATACTTGTTCATATTAACATCCTCATATGTGGCATAGCATATTGTAATCTTCTTAAATTGGGTAAGCAAGTCTATTTACCACAGCATTTAATGTCTGTCTAATTTTTATGCATTAATTAAATATTGAAAAGATGTGAATTTAAATATCAAAATGCATTTCCACAAAGGTACTTGACTCCTGAGAGGTGGATTGAGCCTTCTCATGTTGTTCCCGAGGGGAAGCCAAGCAGTCCACTCTGGAATTTCTAAAATGCATGCAATTTAAGGGAAGAAAAGTTTTGAATCCAGCCTTCCCACTGTAGCACACTAGAGCTTATGTTAACAAACAGCAATTTTGCTGTGCCGGTTTGTTTCTGTGCTTAACTGCCTGCATCATTCTTCCATTGGCTTTGACAGCTTGCATAGCTGGAACAGTTGAAGTGAACATACTGCTGGCTCTCTGCACAACTTATTTCAGTTTTGCACATAAATGCAAACTGCTGACAGTAGAGAGCTGTAACAGTATAAATTACTGTAGCTGTATCTGCCAGAGCTTGAGAGTCAGAGCTCTTCATAATGTAGTCTTTACAAAGAAATGTGTGAAGTAAGGGCTGGGGTCTGATGCTTGTCCTTTACTGTTAAGCATTCTGTTTTCAACACTTGTCTTGCTTACCCTGCTAAATGTTCTCTGTATATTTTACTAATGTTGTTTTAGCAAGAGTCTATTGAAGTATTGTACACTCTTGTTTCAGGTTCCTATTGTCTTGTCAGCTGTGGGCTTCGTTCCTCTTTATGGTGAAGAGCAGACACACAAAGTTCTTGCTTTGTTTGCACCAGAGGACTTGCTCACAGGTTTCATTTTAAGATTTTAATCTCTGTGTTGCTGTTTTCCTATGTGACACATACACGTAACCAGGCCCTTGCTCATTCCATGCTAGTGTAGCTCATAAATTTGGCACTTCTGCATTTGTTGTTCACTGTGTTCTTCTTCCCATACTTTTGTTTTGTATTCATATACACAAGTGATAGAACTTTGCACAGTAATCAGAGCCAAACTGGACCCATTGAATTTAGGCGATGCACAGCAAAATAACATGGTGCTTGTCTGAATCCTGGTACAGCACACATCTCTTGATCTTTCAATGTATGCCTCATCTCTCCAAAAGGAATTTATTGGGCATTCATAGAATTCATTAATTTGCCCATGAATTTAGATGCTTTTTATTAGCAGTGACTGATAGTCTCTAGTGTAAATTTGTCTCTAGCTTTAGGTCCTAACATAGCTTTGGCTAAGATGACATCTCACTAGTTTTGGTGGGATTTTTCTCCCTTCCCTTCCAGTCTCCCATGTTCCCTTCTCTTTCCATTTAATGCCATTACATGATTGCCAAGTTTGCTGCAAATGGTCATAGATGACGCTTTTCCTGACTGGTAATCATATGGCCATCAACCTTCTTAATTCATCTGACTCACTAAAACTTGCACAGTTTCAATATCCATTAGCAACCCAAAACTAAAATACATGTATGAATGAGACTTGCCTTGCCAGGCCCAGTTTGTAGTGGAAGGAGGTATCGGAGCACAGTGATGAAGAATAGTGCTTATGTCCAAAAAAGCTGCTCTGTCATACTACGCAAAATCTGTGTTTTGTTGTATTGTTCTCAGTTTTCAAACAAATTTTGGACTAGGGAGCATTGCATTTGGGGTGTGTGTATAGCACCACATTTGTTGTGCTAGGGTAGTAGGAGTTGCATTAATACAGTGCTGACTAGAAGATGTTTACTACAGGTGTTACTCCTAATTGTTTAGCAGCTTTAATGAATGTTTCTTTCAGAATGGTGAGAATCACTAACTCTTTACTTCCCCTTGTTTCTTTCAAGCTGTGGCCCTGTACCTTGGTAACCAGTGGTGGTCAGTTGATGATATTGTGAAAACATCTGTCCCTGCCAGAGAGGGCCTTCAACAGGTAAAGCACTCCAATATCCACCTAGCAGTTATCCTTCAAGATAATGGCAAGTAATGACAAGTAGCTAGCGTGTGAGAAGTTACATGTCTTCATTTTATTCAGAAATGAGTTGGCTGTCTCGAGTCTGAAGTCAGAGGACACAGAAGAATAGGTACTAGGGGAAAGAGAACTTTGAAGATAGTGTCTAGAGCAAGAGTGACTATTGTACAGTTATCTTCATATGTAAGCTATTTAGTTCTTAACAATGTTAAGAGTTTTTGTTCACTCTTTAGAACATCTTATGCCTGGTTGTATTGAAAAGTTAGTGGTGCACTGTACTGTAGCAGTAGCTATTGATCTTATCAGGAGACTAGTAAGCTAAAAATACTGTTGGCAACCTGTTTTGGTAGAAATGAGTTGGAGCTGGTGGCTTGCAGTGGCAAAATGTGAGGCTTGGGAAACTTAAGTTATCTGGTATCTGCTTTATTGCTCCTCATTGACCTTTGTTACCATTATGGACACCTATGTAGTATGGAGTTTGAGGTTTTTTTCCAGAACTAGAAATGCATATTTTTTTCAGAAATGTAATTGGTATTTGATCATGGAATCAGGACACCTTGAATCTTTGTATTTTTTTAATTTAGAGAATTTGGCATGTAGTCTTGTTTTCCATGTGCTTCTTAGTAGGATGGCGATTAAATCGGGAGAGCTGAATCTTTTACAGGTAGGGTAGCTGAGACTGGGCATTAGGAAGAGAGTATGGTTCCCACATTCTTCCTTCACAGTGGGTAAGATAGTAGTGAACTTAAAATTTGTGTGTGAAAAGAATCCTGCAGGACAGAAAAGGTTATTGAGTTCCTTGTTTCATGCCACAAACTGTTGCAGTAGGATTTTCCACTGCATCATGTCCTTTTGTCTGCTGCTATCAGCAGTGACTGAGTTGTGCCAAGTCGTGCTACCCCATGAGGCTCACTTCTCCTTTGTAGGATTCCCCATTACCTGCTAGCCTAGGAAGTCTGAGGCTGGTGTACTGCTGTTTGGTGAATGTTTCTTAAATCAAAAAATAGCTTTAAGTTAAAAATACTTCCCCCTGTCCCACTTGCAGCACTTGTCTCAGCTTTTACACATTGAATTAGTAGCGATGCTGAAGTTGTGAAATATCCTCTATGTATGGTAGTGCTTATACTTAACCTATTGCTATGGCTTCCAAGCATCTCCTTGCCTTCAAACCCCAGAGCTTCATTCTGCTTTAGCACTTTTAAGCTTCTCTTGTCTGTCTGCAGCTGTGTTAGGTGGCAGTTTTGAAAAGTAAGGTCCCTGATGTGTGAGTATTAACTAATCTGACCACTCTTCTAAAACATTCTTCTGTGTTTCTTTAGGTGAAATCTCTTGGAGAGAGGATTGTTCTCTACGTTCTGAATAGAATTATCTATCGGACGCAAGAAATGGGAGCAGCTGAGACGCCATTTCTCTGTCATGGTAGCAATGAATATGCAAAGATCATGTGGAAAAATGGAGAGGCCATTGGGTTCTATTCTGTTAAACTTACAGGTAAAACACTTGAGTATTGTGGGATTTGGGAGCATGGGGGGTGAGATGACAGATTATTTGAAGAAAATTGTATTTAGTAGACTTCACAAGCCTTGCAGACGGAGTGAGTTTTCCTGAAATCCTAAGCAGTCAGATTGCAGTTAAAATTTCTAGCTGAAATGATTATGTGCTTTAGCAATCTAAAAGTTCATAGATTTCTTCACATTCTACAAAATATATTTAAAACTGTAAAAATCAGGTATGCCAGAAAGCTTTTTATTTTCTTTTTTTTTCTGTAGAAAAATTATTCATGGTTGGATTGGGATGTGGTTTGGTTTTTGTGGTGTTTTGGGGCGGGGGAGGAGGGTTGACCTAAATCCAGAGTGCAGAGATTCAGATATTTATTTGAAATCATTGTCAAATCAGATGTCATTATCACTTAAACATTTATAGCATGATAGCATAGAAATCTTGCTCACAGGCATAGGACTTGGCTATACCTGGTGATAACAAAAAGATTCCCTTTCCCTCTACACATGCATTCCCTCAGATTACAATTGAGCTGGCAGGTTTGTTATTAATGTTACAGGCTTGCTGTTTTTCTTAAACATTGTAATTTCCTTTTAGTTATTTTGGAATATATTTTCATTTTTTGCTGAATAAAATTCAGTATTCGAGTAGGCTGTTTAGCACATTGATAGCACTTCATGGGGTATCAGTATTTGGATCAAGGAGAAAGTCTGGCATTCTTGTTTCACCTCTGGAGGGTATTAACTAATTCAGGATTAATGATGGTATTGGAGACATGCTGGAGACTTCCACTATCTAACAGACATGTATGCCTTTACAAACTGCTAAAAGTAAAATAGTAAACTGTCTGGGTCACTGACCCATTCTGGTCTGGCGATCGAGACAGGAAAGCAACTGGCTGTTTTCTCTGGTTCTGTTACCTTGTCGCAATTTTTTTCTTAAAGAAATTATGCACTGCATAACTTGTGTATGTCTCGGTATTATTTTCAGTGTCAAAATAGCTGTAGTATGGTGGTCACAAAGTAGTAGTTGTGGTTTTGTGGCCTTATACTGCTGGAAATTCAAAGTAGTGGTTCTATTTTTAATCTGGAATGTGGATGCTTCTTTGTGGCATTGAATTTCTGCTGTACTTGTGCTCACTTGTTACATTGCTCATGACGCCCTCTTGCTTACTTACCCTGAGTTAGCAAACAGTGAAGGCTAATCTTTCTGGACATTATCAATATTTCATCCATGTCTGATTGTGCTGTGTTCTCCGAAGGAGTAGTCTGTGTGGAGAAAGACAGTTCTGGAAGCAGGTGATTAGGAAAGAGTGGTGGAGCTTGACTGGTACCACAAACCCAAGTAAATTTAACCTCCCTGTCCATGTTTTCTTGCTTGAAAAATGAAAATTACATTAGTCTCAAAAGTACAAGGTGGAAAAGACTATGTTCTATAGACAGCTGTATGCTTCCCTTTGCTCTTGTTAGAGAAAAGGGAAATTTTCAGGCGTAGTTCACACTGACTCACAAAGTGAGGGCCTAAAACCAGATTGGATAGCTGATGGGCTATCTTAATGCCATCATATGGCAGCCCTTTCTCACCACTGAGTCCACAGCTATCCTTTAAATCCTCTGATACTGAAGTACCTATATGTTGTGACAGTCTTTCATCTCTGTTAACTATGGATAATGTGTTGCTGGTATGAGAATTCCAATGTAAAGTGTCCTAGAATTTTTTGTGGTTTCATTTAAATTATTTCAGTTTTTAAACAAGGGCTGAATTATAGTCCTCGTATTTGTCCTGAGTGTAATCTATGTAAAACTGCAATTTAAGAATTTTGTTGCCTCCTTTTTTCCTCCTCCCTCTTTCAGCTTTGTTTAATATAGTTATCCTATGGAAATGTATAGAGAGGAAAGGCTTACTTTGAAATCTCACTATCTCTGCTATTCTTTTCTGGTACTACAGACTTTTTTCTACCGTATTAATCTATTGATATATCTTGGCAACATTGTGAAGCTTGCCCAAAGAGACACTAAATGACTGATAGCAATTATTTTTTATGCATGTTATACATAAAATTATATAAAAACTATTAAAAATAGTGACTTAAAATTATTTTTGGTAGTTTACAGAAGTCTGTAATTTTTATAAGTTATACCAAACTATATATTATGCATTTGAAAAAGCTAAAATCCATGCTGCAGCATGTCAGTGCTGAAGTACTTACAGGTATTTTTTCCTCTCCTGTTATTTCAGGAAGTGTTTGCCGGTCTTATTATCAGAATTACAAGCTGCCAGTGCTAGACACAATCTTCGTAAGAAAGAAACATCGTGGGAAAGACTCTGGGCTAATCATATTGGAAGACTTTGTGGATTCCTTTAGTGATGATTGTCTTGGCCTACAGTATCCACTGTCGTCATTTGTGTACACAGGCAAGCTCTTTAATGTATTCTTACCATCTTTGTGCTTTCTTTACATGTCCAAATGAGTAATGTCACTAAAGCTTCATGTTTGTGGCTGCATCCTCAGCTGCTGTATTAAATGTTCTGCTCTTTGGTGAAGGCTAATAATCCTGATTTAAGATCTAGTTCCTGATTAAAAATCTAGTCTTCTACGTGAGATTAGGTTATTGGATCTCCATTGGCTTTGTGCTACCATGAAGTTTACCACTGTCCCCACAAAGCATCCAGAACTGGACTGAGGTGTTTGTGTGTGATCTAACGTATTTGTAGCACCTCTTTCTTGCTCACAGCTAAGCCTCACAAGGTCATTTAATTTGTGCTTTCTTAGAATTTCTGGTCAAAACGACATACTAAGCTATGCTTTAACTTGGTTATGAGAAGGCACAGTTGTAGTGTACAAGGAAAACATTTATGGCTCTTCCATTAGCAACCCAAGGGTTAGGTCATCTAGGAAATCATTTGCATTCTGGAAATGATGCTGCTTGGGACTTGTGTTCAGGCAAGAAGCAAACTTGAGAGGGAGGGCAAAGGAAGACTTGTTTACTCCCAGGCCATCTGCCAGGATTTCTTCTGTGAACATTTTCATCTGGCATTGTTAGCCACTGGAAACGTTCTGCTTTTCCAAGTACCAGTGTCTGTTGGATCTGACTAGATCTGGATTGTTTGGCTTGAACCAGCAAACTGTCTTAAGCAAAACTTAATGACTAATCTGCTTCCCTGGTCAAGGAATGATATGGCAGGGGTCTTGTCCGCTGATATTATGCATCAGTAGTGAATAAAGTGAAAAACAGTAGTTTTCGTGGTAGCTACTGTAATGTCAAAACATGCCTCTCCACATGCATGTTTCATATATGTATTGGGAGAAAAGAGGTAGAAGAACAGGGAAAAAATACTCCAGAGTTAACTGTGAGTGGACGATGACTTATGCAATGGTAACATATTAGCATTCCCAAAGGGTGCTTTTCACTCGTGCCTATAACGACATGGAGTGACAAAATGACTTTGCTGTATACTCTGCCTAAGAGCCCTTCCATCATGGGTTGGGTCATGTGTTTGGCAGGGACAGAGTAAGCAGTAAAGTTTTAAAACTCAAGTAGATGCTTAGAGAAGAAAATCCCATACACCTTTGTTTGCAGTGGAAAGTGTTTTAAACCTGAAGAAAGGATTTAGAGAAGGATGAGTAGTGTAAAGCAATATTATGTTTATTTCAGACTTCACTGTTTTCTTAAACAGGTCTTTCTGTCATGGTTTGTGTATGATGGAAGATTGCAAATTAACTTGATTGCAGAAAAACTTCAGAAATGGAGGTTTAACTGAGTATATATGATACAGTGTTTTTTCTTATGTTTGTTCAGCTTGTAAGCAATACCTTGAGAAGTACCCTCAAGATTGTAACCTTTTGTGGGAAGTGCAGGGACCAGGACTTTGGTACCAGAGAACTTCTATTACATCTATAAGGCAAAAGGAAAACTTTGAAACTGCAGGTAAGGATGCTTTGTTTAGTTTTCTGACACTTTGTAAGAGTTGAAGAAACACTTTACAACAGTGACTTCTGTGAACAGTGCCCATGGCAACTAGCAGGAAGACTTTTTTTTGTCACAAGATCTGTGAGGTTGTATTTGGAATGGTTAATTGTTATATAAAGGTACTGTAAGTTTCTGTTTCCTCTTTTAAATCTTAAAGCAGAGGCCTCCATGAAACAGAATCAGAGTGTCCAAGCAGAGGAGTATGTCAGGAAGATTGCAACAGTATCTAAAGCAAGTGGACAGAAGACTGAACTAGAAACACAGTTAAATGTAGGTACACAGTTACCTTTTTATTGCTTTGTTACTGAAAACAAAGTATGAGAAATGGTTTCTGTTCATTTCATAATTGAATTGTCAAGTCTACACTATATATAAAGGAAAAACGCTTTTGTTACTTTTTGGGTGGATGTTAGCTTCCTATTGGTGCAACACCAATGACCAAGCTGGGGTTAAAAATACTGGTTGTTTCCTTTGGTTTTTTTGCAAGGGTGAGGGTGTGACTCCATGAATGTAGAGGGTTTGCCACAGCTGTCAGTCTGTAATCTGAGCCGTTTGCGAGGATCTCAAATGGCTCTGAGACTCACCTGTCTAGAAAAACTGTTGAACAGTAGAGTCTTCATAAGAGCAGAAGGAATGAGGAAAAGTTTGTAGAAGTACATATTCAAATCACAGTTCAGTGCAGTGGAAGGTGTTCAGTTCACATTCAAAGCTACACGTTGTCCATGTGCAACTGCAGCTTTCTTCGTGCATATTTGAAATATCAACCAGATTCCAGCTACACATAGATATCAAGTCATGAATATATTTGTGTCTTTGAATATTACAAAGCAGTTCCTCTCTTATTTGTGTTCTGAGGCCACACAAGAATGCGCTTGAGGAAAAACTTGTAGCTCCAAATACCATGAACATGAATTTGTGTGCTTAAAGATTGTAGTATCAACATGAGCCTGGTCTTGTAGAAGCCAATGCTTTAATTAAAAACAGGAAGAAATGGCTCAATTGATACTCTTAGCTATTATATTCTAAATCTGAAGTTTAGATTTAAGTCAAATGTCACTTTTCCTAGTGGAGAAAATGAGCATTTCCCAAAGCAAAACTGACAGCAAAGTAATGATGTTTTTAGTCTCTAAATGATCAGAAGCAACAACTCTTTCATTTCTGAAAGACCAAATGAAAGAAGCAATTTTCTTTCATTTGTAACAGCGTCTTTACCATCGTCACTGAGTTCTAGATTCAGATTCCAGTAATGATCATACCAGCAAAGTTATCTAAAAAATTGCGTGTTTTGGTTGTATAGCTGTATGGATATACTTGGAGAAAATACCAGAGGGATAGTAGTTCTTAGGATTTTTCTTGCCATGAGTTAAGAACTCAAGCCATGTCCCTGGCCTTATTCCAGAAGACAAAGACTAGATAGCAGAGTGCTCCAACTTGTCATAGCTTGGTAGAATTGGTAGCAGCTCTCTGCTTAGCACGTGAACTAACTGTAAGCCGTTCTGCAATGCTTCAGAGACTGTTGGACCATCAAACAAAATAAAATACCCCACCTTCCCTCAAGCCAGGAAAACACATTCTCCGAGTCTCATTTTCACCTTGTACTTGGTGCTCCCTGTTTTTGTGTGTTTTAATGCTAGAATTTGTCATGAGTCTGTAAATTCTTAGGTACTCAAAACTCGCTTGAAACTACCTCAAGCGTCAGAATGTAGATATGGCCACTTCTTGATGGCCTTCATGGATAGTAGTGAGGCTGGAAAGGCAACAGAACACCTGGATGCTGGTTATTACCAGAAGCTAAGAAAGAGCAATGTGCATAACTTTATTTTAATGTGTACAGCTTATACCCACTTCAGAATATAAAGTGCTTGACCACTGAGTCATCAGCTAAATCATGGGGATGGTGGCAAAGAACAAGAGGCAGAAGCTCTAGAGAGGGAACTTTGACATAAGCAGCCTCTTCTGCTGAGTGCATGTAACCTGCATTACTGCTCACTCACTGAGTTCTGGGGTTTGTTACATAGGCTGCCATATTCTGTGGCATGCCACAATTAAAGGCTACAAAATAAAATACAAATAAAATTTAACAGGGAAGTTTTATTTTCTTTCAGCTACTACAGTATTGTTCCTTGGGCTTGTACAGAAAGGGGAAGTAAAAGACTTATAGCATTTAATTATATGGATACCAGTTATAAACAGAATGGTTAGGAAAAGTCTTGGTAGTGTTGTTTATAGCGACAGGTTTCTTTCAGGTCTTATCTTCTGTGTTGAGACCAGAAGTAAAATGCAGAAAATATATTCATCCTTGCAATAAAGGTAATTTAAAAATAAAAATATTAAAAAATCTGAGAAATAAGAGGCAGTTAGGTATCAGATATTAAGAATGGTTTCAGTTGCTTTTTCATAGGATCGTTACTGTGAAGCAGTGCTTTAGAAAGATGCAATCACAGACAGGGAGATGAAGATATTTCCATCAATTCAGAAGTCTTTGGAATAACCTTAGTTTTGCTTTTGCTTCACAGGCAGATTCTCAAAAAGGTGAAGAATCAGTAGATGTCTGTGCAAGCACATCTCGAGGTAAAAATAACCTTTATCAGTATTGTGATTACTATGGATGAATAGGTTAGACTCTTTTACACTTTCAATCAGTGTTTTAGTCTTCAGAGTGTATGAAAACATACCCTGCTCTACGGTGTGCTGAGTCTTAACTCTTAGAGGGCTTCAGATAAAATTGAGTGTCTTGGTAACAATATTGTGCATGTGTATTTAGGAAAAAAGTACCACAATGAAATTTACTTGCACTCAGTTCCTTTAATGAAATATTGGGAAAATTATATGCAGGTATTAGACTACATTTGTTCACTGGCACTTATTTTGTTGTTTTTGTTTGGGTTTTCCCCCAAGACTCTAACAAAGCTCCTGGTGCCATTTGGCTACAAAGCAGTAGTTTAACACGTCCCAGGATAGCAGGAAGCAGCTGCGAACCTGGAATTTCAACACGAGTTCATGAGAAAGTGCTTCATGTGTCAAAAAGCAGGTAAAGGAGCCCTTATTCTACTGATTTCTTATTCTATTGTTCAGGCAATCACAAAACTACATCAGTGTCTCAATGTCCTACTGATATTCCTTCTCCTTTCTTCCTACTTTATTGCTTGATTTTAAAAGTGGTAAAAATAGTCTGATTTAAGGAAAATGGAGTCATCACCTGGAGGGTGACTACACCAGAAAGTGGTGTCTCTGAAAACTCAGCAGATACTGGAAATAACAGTAAGAAAACAGTGAGGGCTAACAGTGTTCTATTATAACAGTCCTGCATGAAAGTAAAAACATCTACATTCATACAGCATATTTAATGTGATACTATAAGTGGACATGTATCCACAATGCCATGTGTGATCTTTGGAGAGGTATCCCTTCCCAACCTCTTGTTATGGTGGCATATTGCAGTAAAATAAGTATTTAGTTTGGAAGCTGGTTACTGCTTATCACTTGATAACAAAAGAGTTACAGGGCACAATCAAGTCTTCAAAGTAAAGTGCTTTGTTCAGACAAATTCTGATTTAAAACAATAATATCCAAACTTACATCCTGGAAAAAAGTTGTCTATTTTAAAGAATATTATCCTTTTGTAATAACTCTCAGGTGGGGATTTGAGGATGTATACACTTGTGTGCCATAATTTGTACAATGCAAGGCCTGAAGTACTAATTTGCACTGTCTTCCATCCAGAAAGCAGAGCTTTGGCTATTAAATAAAGAAATTGTTCCTTCTTCCCCTTTTCTGTGTGAGTATATGTATGCTCATAGACATACTCCCTGCCTCCCCCCGTATATGTCTCTCCCCCTCTTATTCTTTTCCAAAGAAATCCACTGCAACCCCCAAAACCTCATTTGAAGAACTGAAGATAACTTGATTTTCCATCAAACTTGTTCCGTTAGGTTTCTTTAAAGATAATCAGTTGGGAGGGAAGGTTCCACATGAGGTTGTGGCCTTCAGCTAGAAACAGCTACCTCTTTGTGTTTAAATTGCTCTGTGGAACTAAGCAGAGCTTGGGTGTGCTGGCCCAATGGCATGGTTTAACACTGCCACAGGTTGAGAAATAGTTTGCTGTGTTACTAGTTGGCATGTGAGAGGACTAGCCTGTTACTCAGTGTCAGTATTTTGGGCCTTGCAAGGTGAAGTCAATGAGGTGCCACTGCTCCTTTGAAGGTGTGTAACATGGTGGTTATGAGCAGAGCTAAGAGGAATCCTGACGGCCACAGGGCATGATATTGGCTTGGTTCTGTCCTTCCGTGCACATAGCAAATGCAGCAGGGTCTTCTGTCAGAGACTTTCTCCTATAGAGTGCCTTCATGTCAAGACTGGCACCTGGAATAAAACCCTTCAATACTGCCTTTACTATGAGATTGTGAAGCAGCCTACTGCAAATCTATTACATGTACTCTTTTCTCTTCTTGTATGCAATACTTCCAGTTCATCTGTTTTATCTCAAAAATGAGAACTGAATGTTTGATGTAGTGTTACACCCTACCTATCAGGTGCATCAGAACTTCATTTTTAGGTATTTGCTCATTTAATCTCTAGCTAATATTATCTTGTTCGGCCATGATGTGTTTATTGCCTTGAATTCCAGTCATGGTCTTTGTAGTATATTGTATATTCTTTGAATATACAAACATACTTGCCTTTAACTCTTTGATTTTAGCCTGTTTCTACAGTAGGAGTGTGAGAAGTTCCATCCTTTCTTACTCCTTTGTGGCTTCCAAATATGTAATAGATTACTGCTTTTTAAATTTAAAATAACTTTACATTTCTAACTTTTATTTCCATAAAACAGAATTGAGATAGATGTCTTCATTTTGTAATGGCCAAAGCAATGTTTTCTAATTGATTTTTTTCTTAATGAGGAGGTAGCCATTTTTAGACATTTAATTTTCTGGATTCTGACTGCCAATGGCAAGCATGTGATGCAGTACTTTATAATTGGTCATGAAAGAATTTCCCTGCTGATTTGATTAACACCAAAATCATATGTTAATCCAAAAGGATTAAAGGATGTATCTTAATACTTCCTGCAGGCTGGAATTTCCTGCCTGCACATCTGGAAGGTCTGAAAACTTGTCAGTGAGATTAGAAGATTCTGCTACTGTGGAGCATGATGAAATGATTGCTGAAGATGAGGACCTGTCTGTATCAGAGGAGCTACATGTATCACCCCCTGAGAAGCAGAGTGAGAAGGAGGTGAGCTGGATGTGATAATGATAGCAGATATTTGGAATACAACTACAGTTTCTGTTAAATATGGTCCTTACTTGATCCATGTGACTATCAACTCTTTGATTTTCATAGTGATGCTTCATTGAGAAGTATATCTGAGAAACTAAGGCCAGTATAGAATTACTTTTAGGGTGTATTTCATTATACTTTCTCTGAATAATAGTTATATGATCTTCAGTAAGGTTAATTTCTAGCTTGTCTACCAACCTAACTTTCTTAATTTGATTTCTTCTACTCATATATTCTGGAGAACTGGAGTAAGGTCAAGATCTGATCCAGTATCTCTTACTAAGTTTTTAAAAAAAGCCAATAGCTGGCATGCTTTGACTGCTGTAAGCTCTTTTTGGTTCTCTGCTTAAAGCTTACCTGCTTTGATGTTTAAATTCAACTTTTATCTACAACTTGTTAACAGCTTGAATTTAAATCTGAGTACCCTTTGTGCCTAGCCATACCTTCAAGGTGATGTTCTTACTGGTGGGTGAGAACGTAGATCTCACGCTATGTCAGGTTCAGGGAACCATTGCAGGATGTATGCTCGAGACACATAAAAACAGCTTGGTTTGGCTCCTGGCAGTATATAAGCTACGGTCAGAAGTTTCATGCAGGATAAGTTAGGTGCTCCACCATCTTATTATGCATTTCTAGGTACCTGAGCTATCTGCTTCTCACATTAAGCTGCAAATGTGTATCACAGATACACCCACTAGTGTTGAGGAGCAATGGCTGGACATAAGGTTGATTTAGAAATGTGGTATTTAAAAAAAAAAATAATTTTTTTTTTAGGAAACTCCATCAGAACCTCATAATGGTGAGGTAACAGAAGAAGGGGGTAAGACCCCACTTATGTCTGAAGAGGAAACAGCAAATGAAATTCTATGTGGTGAACCAGAATTGCGGCCTGAGGGTCAAGGGGAAGAACCTTTAACACTGTGTGTTCCATTAATCCTTGAGTCTGAGGCAAAACCTTCAGAAGAGACTGTATCAGAGAAGGTGAGAGAATTGAAGCAAAATGTGAAGTTATCTTTCCTTCAGAGTGTACATACCTTGGTGGCTTTTCTTTTGTTAATTAACAGATAAAAAGCAGCCCCTACCATCATATGAAATCTTGGGAGAAGCAATTACTAGGCCAGATGATGTAAATAGAATATACTAATGTTTTGTGTCTTAATATGCAGAAGGGGGACGTGTATGCATGTGACGTGAAAAAAAGATACGTTGTTCCAGTTTGCCCTGGCAGTAATGAAACAGCTCTTTCTCACTAAAATACTAGTTGGATGTGAGTGAAAACCACATTCTTTCTTTGTCTAGTAATTCTACCCTGAAGAAGTATACAAGCAATTAATTGCTGGCAAAATACCCTTCTAGGACACAGATTTTACTGGTTTTTTTGTTTATAGTGCAAAAGCAGATTGTTATGATTGCAAAATAACTATGTATGTCTAAAACATAAAACACATCTTTTTTTCTTGGGAGTAATTTCAGAATGTTTTTACTGTACCTGAATCATCCTTTCAATAATTTGAAAACAGGAGAGCAACTCTGGGTATCAAAAGCAGTTCACAAAATAGTCTCATGCAAAAAGGAGGAAAGAACTGACTTATTGACTGTACACGTAGTATTAAAACCTGCTGAATGCCAAAATACCTTCTGAGGTTGCTAGCTAGGGGCAGTAGTTGTTCAGCCTCTTGTATCTTCAACTGACTGTTCCCTTTGGTTGTTTTGGCACCCTTCCCCTTTACCCTCAGGTTCCAAATGCAACTGATTCAGAAGTGCTGGCAGAAGGAGGTACATTAGTAGAGGAGGAGGGCACTGAAGAGCAGCAAGAATCTGAAAAGATCGCCGTTGAAAATGCAGCTGCTTTGGCATTGAAGGAAGAGCCCTCTGATAATGGCCTGCCCAGCTCTATGGTAACTGAAGCAGTAGATGAATCTGTTTCTGAAAACATGTTGCCCAAAACAACTTCCTCATTGGAAGATCAAAATGAGGAAGCAGGGCACAACTCACAGGAGGCCCCTGTTGGCTTGAGTCAGAGCTCTTTGATAGTGGTTGAACTTGAAGGTGTTTCTTTTCAGCAGCTTCCTGGACAGGAAGGACCGAAGAACCAATTGGAAGAGCACTCGGAAGAGTCTCCTGAGCAGATGGTTCAGTACACGCAGACAACAGAGCGGGCTGCTGACAGCAGCTCTGAGGAAGCAGAAATTGAGGTGCCCATTGTTGATCGGAGAACCTTGCGAAGAAAGGCCAAAGGCTACAAGGGTCCACTCAAGAAAAAAGGAAAGCCAGCTTAGAAATGAAATACTGATTGTTAATTTGTTTATTTATAAGAAAGTTATTATTTTGTGTAAAACACTAGAGTGTAACTAAACCATATGGGACATGGACACATGTTTAAAATTCTGGGTTGGACTTCCTCTTGGGATTCATCACCTTTCCTCAAGTGTTTTTGAATTTTTAGCCACTAGATGTTAAGCTTCATCTGAGTGTGAAAGTAAATAGCCAGTCTCCTCCTTTTATAAAGGATACATGCTGAATAAATACAACTGTGCTAGCAAAGGGAACAGTTTGCATATTGAGATTAAGAGAATGTAAGATTCTGTAATTCTAGGTCTCAAAATATGCAAGAAGGTGTAATCCAGCAGATTAAAACAACAGCTTCTCTCTTTGAGAATAACTTGGAACAGCTGAGTCAGTAGAAACATGGTCAGTGCAGTTCTGCCGTAGCACTCTAATAATGAAGTTCTTTATGTGAAGATTAAGAGATGCCTACAAAGTAAACAATCTGTAGTTTCCAAAGTGAGCATCTTGGTAAAACTAAGTTTTTCCAGTATGTATACAGAAGTGTCTGAACTGCATTCCTAACTACTTGCATGTGTTTGAGTGGTTACTTGGTTAATTGTTATGTTACAGGAAAAGGGTATGACAACTTTTTATCTCGTTTTGGTCTGAATGGAAGCAGTGCTTTGTATTTTCCAAATACTAGGCTGGTGCTGTGGGGTAACTATTAAAATGCTGTCTGCCAGGTGTGACTCCTGTGAGTTGTTTTTCAGGTGGTTGTGACATTCATTAGTGTGAAACTTCTACACCTTTAGGAGTTACCAGGTGACTGCTTGCAAATAACTTTGATTCCCACTTTCTCTTCCTAACTTGGGTGCACTTCTGAGATGATAGCTTCCTAGTTCACAGCTTTTCTTAAAAGCAGCAACTAAACTTTGAATGCAAACAAAAGTAAAACAGGCTTATCATGTGTTTTCCTTCAGAGGTTCTCCTGAAAATCATATATTTCACTTAATTGTCAAACGGTAAGTTATTCTTAGTTTGCAGTGTGTTTCTTTCAATAAATGAAGCTCCTCTCATAATGGGTTAAAAAATCCAGGAGAAAGAACAATGGTTCTAAGAATGGGAAGTCACACCACTATTTGTCCTGCTATGTGCTTTTTCTAATGTGAGTGAACTAGTCTCCCGCAGTGTCTCAAAAATACAGGTGTCTTGAAATTGCTGTTCAGGACTTCTGAGTACAAGGTTCACTTGAATAGTTGCAATGCTGTCTTAACTTTTATCCCTCTTATGAAGTGATGCAAGAATCTGGTTTTGGATTTTGTGCTTATGCAGTTGAATTGTATTTATAATATTTTTTTAACCGTGTAAGATGTATTTGTACTTCTTTCAGCTGATAAGTACTACACTTTTTCTTAAAGCTGTTAAGAACAGTTTATATGATAACTTTAGATTCAGAGTGCACAGGATTACTGAGTGAACTCTTGAGTTCCTTGGAACTATTGCGTGTAGCTGTGTAGCCTTATCAGTGTACATACAGGTACTCCTGAATGCCATGACTGGTAATTGTTCAAGATCTTTTGTGACTGTTTATAAACATTCAAGTGAACCTTCATCTCTAAAACTAATCAAGTACTTTCTATAAGGCGCATAAGACAAATCTTCTGTTTACTTCTGTATGGCTTCTCTTCTACTGCTAAGATTTATTGTGTTAAAAAAATGCTAGAAAACACCTCTTGCATTGCTAAGAATTTGGGGGTGTTGTGGGCTAGTAGCTTAAAGGGTGGTTGCATACAGTATATTGTGACTTGTCTTCCCTTTTTAGAGCAAGATTTGCTAAACATTTGTCTGCTGAGTACTTCAATTCATTGTTGCAAAATGAGGGTTATTCACCCAGTGTGCAAAAGCAGATCAACATGCAGAGTTGAGAAATTTATTTCATATCTGCAGAGATGGGCGCTGAGCAGTAAATCCACAAAGCTAGCGCACCTTTTCCTGGTTTCAGGAGGTTTACATACAGTTCAACAAACACGAGTTGTACAACATGATCGGCTATAGCTTTTTACCTTGCTATGTACAATGCACATGCTCCAGAGGTTCAGGGCGGCTACTTTTTCAAAGTTTCTGCCTCAAGGGGAATACTTTTACTGTTATGATTATATTATGATGAGGACAGGTTGCTTTTGGGTAGTTTGAGCAATTAGTGGGTCTGCAAATGTTTCTCTTATCCTAGTTTCACAGCATCGACTCTTGAGGGTCACTGTCTTCTGTCTGTATTGTTAACCTTATCAGTTCCTTAGATTATTTCACATTCCTCCTTCAGCTGCTTATCAATTCACCTCTTTGAGACTTAGATTAATAGGATATATCAGAAAATATATCTGTCTTCTATTAAAATGTCTTTATGTATTCTCTCTAATCCTGCCATCATTGTGTTGTCATTGTTGAGACCAAAGACCGCTTTATTAAATTAGGTCCACTTTATCACATATTTTCCTATATTGTTGTGAGGATTCCTCATAGCACAGGTGATTCAGCAGACTTTGAAGTGGGCAAACAAGTAGTGATCTGGGTTACATTGAGATTTCTTCTAAAGTTGTATAAGCTGTAAAATCAAGTTAGTATTAGTTATTTCAAGTCTAGATAAGATCAACAATAAGATGTAAAATCCATTCATCTCTAGGTCCCTGCTCTTCACATTCAAAATATATCTTTAAGGGCTAATCTTACATGAGTATGAACAGTTTTTCAATTTAAGAATCTGGTTTTTCATTAGTCTTGGTCAGTTTTATTTTTAATGGTCCTATGGGGATTAATGTCCATGATTGAGGGAGCTGCTTTACCTGTGTAAAGATGATAACACTTAGAGACAGCAAGTATCCTACATTATTCCTTCTCCCTTGATATGCATCTAGTTGCTCCAATTTTTATATTACTAACTGGGTATGGTTTTCTATAAAATACTTGAAAAGGGCTTCCTTCACTTACTTGGGTGGTAATTCTGACCCCGGCTAAGGCAGTTGTTAAGATGTCTACCTGTTTAAGTTGGGTTTCCTGACAGAACTTTGAAATTTGCCTTTCAAGGGTTTAATTCATCCTTTCTACTTTCCACTAGACTGTGGCCTCCCAAGGGTATGTAGATCCCATTTAAATTGGAGAATTCTTTACATTCACTGG
Source organism: Falco naumanni (assembly GCF_017639655.2). Taxonomy (NCBI): domain Eukaryota; kingdom Metazoa; phylum Chordata; class Aves; order Falconiformes; family Falconidae; genus Falco; species Falco naumanni. Next base: position 59,032,335 of record NC_054080.1, on the reverse strand, counting down.
GCTGCTTTTGAAATAAAATTGAGGTCCATTGTCAGGGATTAAACTTTCAGGGATTCCAAACCTAGAGATTATTTTTTTAAAGATTTTAACCACTTCCACAGCCCAGTTGTTGCAGCAAGTGAAAGCTTCTGGCCATCCAGAAAATGTATCTATTAGGACAAGCAGGTACTTTACATTGTCCACATATTGGTAACTCAGAGAAGTCTTGGCCAGTATTCTCCAGAGCTTATGCCCCTTTTTAATTTGCCTGCTGGTGGCTTCCTGTGGATCTTGGGGTTATTTGTGGAGCAAATCTAGCATCTCCTAACTGTTGTGTCTGTGCTTACTGAACTTTTGGCCCTGTGGCATACCTCTTGGTGCTGCCTAACATAGCATCAGCTCCCATGTGAGGTTCTTGATGTTACTTCTTGAGGAAAATTTTCATCACTTTGGCTGTAGTGAGGGCTTTTTGGTTCAGAGTTGCCCACAATCCTTCCATATTCTTTGAGCATTTTAGGTTTTCTGCCAATTGGTTTTCCTTCTGAGTGCCGGAGAGGTTCCATGTTAATTTTCTGTCTGGTGTTAGGGCTCCAATTACCTATTCATGCAAGACTGCCCTTCTTGCAGTGAAATCAGTTTTTGTACTTGCCTGAATTAATTCTCTCAGTCCTTTCTAATGGCCTCTGCAGTGGATTATGCCTACTTTTTTGGTTCTAATATTGCTTGGAGTAGTTTTAGGATCTGTCCACACTTCATAACATTATCCTTGGGAGTTCGTTAGTCCTCATTCTTTCCAAATAGCTCTGTGAGCATGTAGAACCTCAAAGGCATATTTAGAGCCCCTATAAATATTAACTTTGATCTTCCCTGATTTCCAGAGCCCTTAAACAATAACTTCTGTTTTCTGAGCTTGCCTTTTAAAAACTCAGTATCCTGCTAGTCCTCAGTATCCTGTTAGTCCCAAAAAGTTCAATAAGCTTATCGTTGCTTCCATGCAGATTTGTTCAGTGTCAACTCCAATCAAAATGCTGTCCATGTACTGTAAAAGAGTAGCATTGTTACTACCTCTTCACCACTGCTCTTATGCTTCAGCCAATGGCTCACTTAATAAAGTAGGGCTGTCTTTAAATCCTTGAGGAAGTGTTGCTGAAAGACCAGTCACAGAAACTGAGACTTGTTTTGAAGTTTAAAAAGCAGCATTATTATGGCGCTGGAAGCACAGGTAATGGGCTCACCTTATACTCGAATACTTGTTCTTTATATTCTGTATAATCATACATATGCATTAAATTATTCAAAGTCACGTACATACTCAGTTATCTTCCCTGGATTCATTTACAGTAATTCCCTCCTTTTGCACATGCATAGTTTCTTCTGAATTGAGTCAAAGGGCTGCTTTTGCAACCCAAATTAATGTCTAAATACTTCATGACCTGGTCATCTTCATCCTTTTATGATGTTGCTTGGCAAAACCTGCTAGGTTTCCGTGAGATTCAGTCGTTTTTTTCTTTCATTCTAGATGTTCCTTTCAAGTTAGATCATAAATCTTGTCCATTCAATACCAGGTCTTCTTGATGACTATCTTAACAATTACAGTAATACAAGGACTTCTTGATTACAATCTGATAATTATACTAAGGCTGTACACATACTGAGGATATACATATGCTAAGGTTATACATTAACCCTCTGGCATTGCTGGTATCAGAACAGCCCAACATAACTGTGTCTGCCTTCTTGTAGAAAGGTTTCCCTGTTCAAAGGTGAAAACACTCATCCACTGGAATGCAAAACAAAACATCTTTCAGATCCAGCATAGTAAAATAAGCATTGGTTTCAGGTACTGAGACCAGCAAGGTGTAAGGATTTGGTACAGTGGGATGTGTATCTTTTGTTACTTGGTTTATTACTCTTCGATCCTGTACTAGTCAATATTCTTGAGAGTGAGGTTTCCTTATGGACGGGACTGGTGTATGGAACTCAGACTGACATTTTCTAAGCGGTCTATATAGTACAAAAGTATTTTTCAGAGGCTCAGATCTTTTACATATTTCCAATCTAATAAATTATTACTCTTACCAGTCTTACTCCTGGTTTCAGTTCCATTTTAATTGAGTTAATTTTTTGCTTTACCTGGTATCTTTGAAGCCCATACCCAGAGGAATTGCCATATTCAATACACCATCTGGGATGTTCTCTTCAAGCTCCTCTGAACTTTTATCCGTCAGCAAACAAACTTGTGCTTGCCAAGCCTTATTAGGTGGGATATGGAGCTGTATGGAGTTCTCAGAGAAACTTATTGGAGCATTCAGTTTGCATAGTGAGTCTCATCCTATAAAGGGAGGGGGCATTCTGGCATATATAGAGACTTGTGAATTAGTTTAGTATTTCTAATCATACATTCCATAGGTTGTAAGGACTTTACAGCTGTTCTTTTTCTTGTTGCCCCCACAATTGGGATCGTAGTTTTACTGAGATGCCCTTTACAACTTGTTGCAACTGAGTGGGTGGCCCCACTGTCTTACTAAAAAATCTATGGTATCATTCCCCAGCTTTACTGGAACCAGGGGATCAGCTGGGGAGGCCTTAAGTGTTCTCGCCTGGTCTCCATTTGTTATCTGAACCCTCCAACGTGATCAGTGCTTCCTGACTGATTTTGCTTTTGCCTGCCCTGTGGGGACATTAGTTTTTCTGTTGACCTTGCAGATTTCTTCCCAACCCCCTTCTTTCTATTCCCCTTTTCTTCCTCTACCTGTTCCTCTGTTACCTGTAGCAGTCTCGGTTACAGCTGCTGCCAATATAGATGTCTGCAATTTCATCCTAGTCTGTTCTTGATCCGTTTTCTCCTCTAGGTTTTTACACGCTTCATATGCTCCCTCTATCAACTGCAAGATAGACCATTCCTCCTGTCCTGTCAACCTTCTGCAACTTTTTTTCTTGTGATGGTTGTCCAATGAATAACATGTTAAACATTTTCTGATTTAGCTTCCTCATCTGGATTTAAACCCATCTACTTTGTGTGTGGTAGCCAAAAACTTTCATAAAAATCTGATGGGCTTTCTTTAGGACCCTGTCTCACCTTATATAGGGATTATGCATCAATGTTGTAGTTCCCAAAAGCGAATACATTCTGTCAGGGTTTTCCTAGTAAGAACTGACAGTTTCCAGCTCAGTAAATAAGAGGTCATAAACGGCACGTACAAAAACTTGTAAGCCCTCCACCCCCACTGCTTATCTCAGAGGTGCTTGACTCATTCATTGGGTTTGCCCCCTGGTCCTGCTAGGAACAGGACTAACATTTTTATCACCCATCTCTTTTGTTTTTTGAAATAATGGTGATTTTTCTGAATTTGTAACCTGTAGGAGCGGGGCTGTGGGCACCAGCAGTTGTACATCCTCTGGTTCCTCCCCACTACAACATACAGTCCCATTCTTACTGCATATACATGCGTCTCCACATACACTCCTTTTCTGGCACGCACAGCATCAATGTATCTCCCCCCCAGCTGGCACTTCTTCTGAATATCTAGTTCTCTGTACAAAGTCATAAAGGTATCAGTAAAAGGCACATTGTCCCACTTCCCCGATCAACGAAAAAACAGTATGAATTGTAATATGGTGTTAAATTATAAAGACCCGTTTTCTGGCCCCTGTTCATAATCGTCCAATTTATAGTTTGGCCACTAGTCGTTACACTGTCTCTTCATTTTATCTGTAGTCATCATATCACCCCCAAACTTATTCCGATGTTTCAAAATACAACCCAAAGGACTACAGGGTGTAATTATGGGTTGGCCTGATCCCATTTCAACCCAGTACTCAGATTTGTTGGGTCTCACTGCCCCCCCTCCCCAGGTCAGTAATTCCCTTGTGTGCACTCATCTCTGACTCCCTGGCCAATTAGGGCACTCCTGCCAAGCCTCTACATGTGACCTAATCTTCCACAGAAGCAATCTAATTTATAATTAAATTTTACACTTACTTGTAAGTAATTCACCCCCTTTTGCCCTTATGCAAATATTTCTGTTTGCAAATTGCAAATTATCTTTGAGTCACTTGTCACCTTGACTTTAGAGAGCATCCGGAGGAGTCCCCAGTCAGTAGGGTGGCGCATGCTGGAGCTCTGTCCGGTCTGGTCCACTGTTGGGGATGGGACGACAATCCAGGCAAGGCCTTATGGCTGTCTCATCTGGATCACCAAAAACGTCCCAAAATGAGGGTTCTTCGGCCAGTATGCAAACGCTGATTAACACACAGAGCTGAGACATTTGTTTATTTTATGCCTGCACAGAGATGGGTGCTAAGCAGTAAATCCACAAAGCTAGCGCACCTTTTCCTGGTTTCAGGAGGTTTACATACAGTTCAACAAACACGAGTTGTACAACATGATCGGCTGTAGCTTTTTACCTTGCTATGTACAATGCACACGTTCCAGAGGTTCAGGGCGGCTACTTTTTCAAAGTTTCTGCCTCAAGGGGAATACTTTTACTGTTATGATTATATTATGATGAGGACAGGTTACTTTTGCGTAGTTTGTCTGAGCAATTAGTGGGTCTGCAAATGTTTTTTTTTTATCCTAGTTCCACAGCATTGACTCCTGAGGGTCACTGTGTTCTGCTGGACTCTTCAGGGTCACTGTGTCTGTGTTCTGTTAGCCTTATCAGTTCCTTGGATCATTTCACATTCCTCCTTCAGCTGTTTCTCATCAAATTGATATAAATATATCCACTTCCAAAAAGTTAAGTGTTCTTTTGCTTATGAAAACTAAGTCCCAGTTATTTCAATTACTTCTGGGTGGATTTTTGAGAAGTGTGGTTATCACTTGTGTTCTCTGTGAGGTTGGAAAACTGTGTTTCTGAGAAGGTAATGTCAGTCATCTGGCTTTTACTTTTCATGGTTAGATTGGAACTGATTCCATTAGTATCTTTCTTTTAATACATTTGCATACTGAATACGTAAATATTACAACAAGATTATTAGATTGGGTCGGTCTTGTTTTCTACTGAGAACAATCAGATTTCTGATCTCATTTCAGTGAGTCAGTTTTAAATACTAAACATCTTTAAATATTCATATCTTTAAGTATGCTTAAGTAGATACCTCTGTAGATGTGGGGCACTTGAAATGGTAGCTGATAGCCAGTTTGGTACAGAATGTGGACAGCTGGGATGCATTTAGCAATTCTGATAACCGGTACACTCTTGAAAACTGGACACTGTTCTAATTGTGATCACAGCAGTACTTTGAACTAAAGGGCATCATTTATTTCTGTAACAACTTCTTTGGCATCAATCGTCTTGCAGTAAAGACTGTAGCAAAATCTTAACAGTGATTTTAAATAATAGTTTTTATTGCTGTACTGACTGTCCCATTGGAACAGTAGTTTAATAGTCTATACCTTCTTTTACATTAATGCAAGGGAACTTACCTGGCAGTTGTATTGACTGAAGTGTTTTACCTTGGGAAAACCAGTGGGGTTTAGGCTTGGGCGATTTTTTTTGGTCTGCTACCTGTCTGTCTTACTACAATGAAATTCTTAAAAGATTTTTAAGATCTTACTGCACCAGCAACCAATGATTAAAACATCAACTTTATACAAGTTTGTACCAAATTCTATTACAACATGCTGTAGATCTACATGTGTACAGTGAAAGCAAGCAGTATTATTTTTGAGCTTTATATAGTTTAGGAATAGAGTTTAAAGAACATTCATTTGTAACTTCAGCACTGCAATGATAAATCGTTTTGTGTTTGAATCCAACATTTGTTCAAATGTGTCTCTTGTACGGCTTGTTAACAGGATTTGATTTGCTTATCCCCCATTCTTTTTTGGTCTGTTTTCATTTCATGCAGAATTCTTGTTTGCTGTTCTCATGCTTCATAGCACTTTACATGAAAATGTACATGTCTTATTTCAAATGCGCTTTTAACTTACCTGAAATTGTCTGACCCTTGTTTATTGCTTTTTAAATACCATTTCATTTGTAGATGTCTGTAATCAAATTGATAATTGACAGTGTCATCAGCACTAAGTTAAACATAGCAACAAATAGGCCTAAGTTTCAGCTTCTCTGCTTTACATGACCATTCTAAAATTTTGTTTGCAGGATGATACACCTCTAGATTTCTGTTCACAAACGCGTTGTTAGATGTTTTCTAAACTAGTGATACTCTGTTTATTGAAGATGTATTGCTATTCTAGAGTATTGTACTTAAGTCTTGCTACAGTGATAGTTTTTCCTTTTTTTAGTACTGTCTTGGCTGCTTTTGGAATATTTTGAAGTAGTAATTAAACTTATATTTTGTGATTATTTTTTTCTTGGGTTTTAGTATTCGAGTCCTTTCTGCTGTACAGGAAGAATGTTTTAAAGTGGTTCAGTTCACTAGAACTAGCGTAATGTTACAATCTGCTTCCAAGGAGCTTTAAAAGGTCAATGATTATTAATTGAAAAATCTTCTATTAATTAAAACAATTTCCTGTACTTAATTAGCTTATGTGTAAGACTTTTATGAAAAAGGGTGCAGAATAGGCTCTTCTGAATGTTACAGCATGCATTCTGCTGTTTATACAACCTATGCAAGATGATGTAAACTTAGCAGTTACTGGCATAGTTTGCTGCAGACAAGCCAACTAGAAATGCTGTAACCAACTCCCTACAGTGTGGTGTATTAAAACATTTTATGTGCAACAATTGTGTTATTCAGCCAACAAGTCATGTATTTTTAGCACAAAATGTAGTGATGTTCTTGAGCTGTAGAAAATTATTCTATGTAGAAATGTAGAAAATCATGTTATTTGTTTATGTGCAGTAAAGGGTAAAGCAACAAGAACTTAAAACAGAGGCTTATCTGTTTTGTCTCTGTCAGATAGTGTAAGAGAAGTTTGAAAGCTGGTACAAAAGCAGCTAGCTTGACTTCCTGGCCAGAGTTCACAGTCTAAAACATGACCTGGTCAGGAAGAAGATTGAGGGATTAAAGCATCTGTCACACAACAGGGTGACAGCTGCAATTCTTCAGCCTGAAGAAAGCTCAGGAGGATCTTACCTTGTGTATAAATATGAGGGGGTGGGTATAAGAAGATGGAGCAAGAGTCTTCTCAGTGGGGCCCAGTGACAGGACAAGAGGCTGTGTGCACAAACTGGGATATAGGAAATTCTATTTAAATATAAAACATTTTAAACTCTTAAGAGTGGTCAAACACCAAACCAGGTTGCCCAGAGAGGTGGTGGAGTTTCTGTCCTTGGAGAAACTCAAAACCTGACTGGATGTGGCCCTTGGACACCTGCTGTAGCTGACCCTGCTTTCAGCAGGGGGCTTGCACTACACCATCTCAAGAGTCCCTTCTCAACCGTAACTACACTAACAGTGATTCTATAATCTGCTACTCAACCTGCTTATTGCATGTGACCACCTCTAGCTTAGACTTTTGTTAATGCAAAAAAAACCCCACTGTCACAGATGGAGGATGACACACTTCGCTCGTAAAAAAGAAGCAGCAATGTTTATTGGTATAAAACAGTGGTTTATTTATTTATTTATTTAATGGTTTGATAGTAAATGCAACAGTGGTTTAACAAGATTCGATGGCAAGGTACACCTTATTATTTACTGTACAGAAGACAGGTCAGACAAAACTGTCAGGGAGACCCTCCCATTGAGTTGAGGTTCAGAAAGGACCCCCTTGTGCTCTGAACTTCTCAGCGGGCAGTTTAGGTGCACCTGGATCCAGGCTTAGTCTCAGTGTCAATCAAGTTTATGTCTAAAATATTACATGTGCACAATCAATCCCTTATACCACTTAGCTAAGATTTCGAAGTTTTGTCATGCTATTCATCACTTGCCGATCATCTGTGCAGCCTCAGGGAGTAACCTTGAGGGGTGCCCCTACCCAAGGGGAGATTCTGGCATGCAGCCTGCTGCCATGCAGGAGGACTCAACGGGCTTTGGGCTGTTCACTATTTAATGGAGTAAGATAATTGACTACTAGTCATATTTGCATTCTGATTACAGACCTTAAGTTTCTTTCAGACTTGGCTTGACTTGGACCTTGACTGGCACTGCTAGGTGGGTGCACTGTTCAAATTAGCCCTTGGCTCCTGTTGTTATTTGTCTCTCTGGAATCCACTTTGAGTCAGATACAGCCATCACAACCAGACACATCCACTTCCAAGACACATCCATTTTGACAGCCTCAGGCAGTTACTACTTGAGCACTGCCACTGAAACAAAGCTCGGGTGGGGGTGGGGGGAAGGCACAGCACCACATCCATGCACTCCTATTTACATTCTGGCTTCTGAAATATGTTAAGCATTTTGTTTAAAAGTTTCCTTCTTACAGTGTTGAGAGATAGGAGTGCCCTCATCAACTGGAGACAGCTTATATGGATTTGACTTGGATTTTGTGTTAAAAGCTCCTTGGCTTGAAGTGAAGTACTGTTTTAAGAGTAGGAATATAAAATGGCAAGGATGTTTATTTGTAGTGATAGATTGTGCTGTTTGTTTACCACCAAATTCTTGATTGATTATATTACTGGTGTAGTTGCATACAGGATTGCTGAAAGGCTCCACCTTAGAAGCAGCTTTTGTTTCTTGTACTTCAAGGATGAAACCTAAATATATATTGATCAGTTGATGCTTGTCACCTTTAGTTTTTCTTGAATGTTTCTTAAAGCCACCAAAATATCTACAAGTAGTTGTAGTATCAGGCCTATCACACCATTCTCAAATTTCACATCTTAAACCCCAATGTAAACTTCTGAAACTGTTCTTTTCTTGCTGGGACTACAGTGCTACACTCTCCAGTCCTTATTCTTTCCATTAATGCAGTCATGGAAGCAAAGGGGAGAAAGACATGAGGTAAGGCAGGATGACGGGGTTGAAGAGAATAGCTGCCCTCCTAGTTATCTTCCCATCCTGCAGCCCCATGCTCCTAATACGTTCTCACGTCCAAGCTTCTACAGAGGCAAGTATCAAACTGAGTGCTTAATTTCTGTTGTCAGTCTGCAGTAAGATTCTAGCTGCATTCTTCCAGCTCTCGAGTTAGCATGTTCTTCTGCACCTTTAGCTGTTACAGCAGCCATCACGGGAAACAGTGGCTGTATCTCCCATCAGTAAGAGTGTGAGCTGAATTAAGCTTTTACACAATATATCTAAGCCAAAAAACTACTGTGAAAACACTGTAAAAAAAACAAATTTTAATCAAATCCATACCACATCAGCAAAACATGAAAACTGAAACACTTTATTTGGACATCATTCAGCTGAGCAAACATAATACGTATTAAAACCTGAGCAGTCACTTCTGGCATGTTTAAGTTCCTCACCAGCCTCTGGGGTCAATGGTCTTGAATGGTTGACAGTTCCGGAGATCTTGCAAACTTGTTGAAACCACTGATTTTGCAGGAGCCCATGTGTATCAAACACAACTTAAACAAGTAGAACTGCATTAATACAGCCATCATTTTCTGGATTGTTTGTTACTTGTGCATATTTCCCTAGAGAGAAAAGGGAATTAAATGTCTACAAAAGCTTGAAGTAGTTCATATAATTAATTAGATTTTTCTATGTTTGCAAGTTCAATCCACAAGTCTCTTAAGTGTAGGAAATTCCTGTTCCAAAATTGAAATGCATTTTGAAATCTGTATCTATCTTCTGCTGAGCTGCAAAACTTAAGTTCTCAAAATAACTTTATGCAGGTTGCTTTTTATGAATGGATCATTTAGAGTTCTGGGTGAACAAAAAAATAACATCAGAGGTCCTGCTATTGTCTATGTCAACCCCTCTGTTAAAAGAAGTCAGCCTAATCCTACAAAGAAGCTTCTACACAGAACTTCCACTAAAAACATAATACAGTTGGTTAATTGTTCACGTGGATAGGTCTTTAGACTTGTAGCATTGCTTAATCTGAGACACAGGCAAACAAACTGAATCTTTGTTCTGAACTTCACCTAATTTGATTTTGAAAGTGTAAACAGAAAGCCTAAGATTAACACGAAAAACTTCCCATTTTTAGAGCTGCCCAGTAGTTGCTTCTGCTACAGCCCAAACCTAACATTTAACAATGGATCAATTATGACTATAGGATGTTGTCTTAACAATACCTCAGGCAATGAAGACTGAAAACTTTTAAAAGCAGCTAGCTTAACTACTTACCCCAGATGACTTTGCCCCCTTGTGTCACAAGGCCAAGCTCACTCACGTTCACTTCAATGACAGTACCCTTGGTAATTACACCCAGTGTTGTGTACAAAGGAGAAGAAGGATTCTTCTTTACACCAAGGATAGGTAGGCAAAACGTAGCTTTAAGTTCAGGATGTGTCACATGCGCCTTCTTGAAACGTAAGCCCTGTTGTATAAGGAGTGACAGAATGAGTTAATATTTGCTTTAAGCCCTCATGACTCATCTAGTTTAACACTTTAAGCATTATGTCCTCAGCTTTAGATGTTTTGAGACACTGGGAAAAATAAAACAACTTTGAATACTGAATACTGAATGCCTACTACATAATGCCAGATTTGCTTAAAAACCTGATTAGTGGCAAGATAAAGCTTTCCACGCATATATTCAGGACGTCAATTCTTAATACTTGTACAAGAATACTTGTTACCTCAGATGGCTTCTGTTTCATGAAGAAATAAGACATTTATGGTAACACATTTAACAGTGCTACTAGTTTTTAAGACTATGAATTTTTCCTTTTTTCTTGTAAAACTGAAAAACCCTTTACATATTGTGAAATATTAAATACCCATCTCTTACGGCACTTTCCATCTAATGACCTGTGCTTCATAAAGGGTACTTTACCACCAAGTACCATAAACTTCTCTGTGTCAATAAAAATCTATCCAAGGCTTCTGTGTAAGACCATTGAACTAGTAATGAAGTATGATCCAACACACAGCCTGCGTAGTGATTCTGTTGATTCCTGTGAGGAAACAGGAACAGCTATTCACAGAAAAATTACACAGTCTTAGTGAATCTAGTTTTATCTCCTGTGCACTGCCAGGCTGCTAGAGTTCAGGCACTGTTCCTGCAGCTGTGTAAGAAAAGGTCAGGCTGGAGGCACAGCACTCCCCTTGCCTACAGTCTGAACTGTGCTGCAAGCTTATTTAACAGGCCAGGAGGAAGGAGTTCATGAGTTCCTACAACAAAGTTGGCTTCTGCAGCTTACAGAATCACAGTAGCTTGAAACAGAAGCCTCCAACTTTAAAACCTATTCAAAGTGCTTTTGCTAGAGACATTCCCATGCTAATTAGACAACTCGTAGCTCTAACTTACTGGCACCATCTCAGTTATGGGTGTAAGAGCAGAGATTTCAACAGAGACTGTGACTGCAGGGGCATCTCCCCACCCTCAAGTTATTAGAAGTTTAGGTTTCTGCAAGGAAACTAAAAGGAATGTTCTGCATCAGTAGTAATCAAGTGCATTATCACAGAAGAAAGTTTCCTCACCACAGAAACTCAAAAGTAGTAAGTAAAAATAATTGTTACTTCAATATTCTTCAAGGCTGGAGAACATTACCATTGGTCGAATGAATCGCTCGTATTTAGGAGGCTTCCTCGTAAAGCCATCTCCAACAAAACAAACTTTTGTAACCATTCTCTTCCAGGCCTTCTTCTTTCTCTTTCCTGTACGTATCACTTTTAAAACTTCTGTTTCTCCTTGTGCACGGACCTTTGGCACAGGAACCTCCCATTTCCCCTGGAAGAGGTGAGGAAAAAAAAGTCAGTAATCTTACATGCTGCATTGCTGAATGAAAGGGGACAACCAAAACATAAAATAAAATTTATGTAGAGTGTAGTGGTAAACATACTTTTTATATAACTCATAGCTACTTATCTTAACTAGCAATTAAAAGTTATGAAAATCAAGATATCACATCTGCTTACTTTGTCCTAGATTACTCAGTTACTCAAGGATTCAGGTTTTACTTAGGCTATAAGACACCTGAGCATCAGCAACACAAAGTGGTCACTGTCACAAGTAATTGTAAGTATCTGAATTTTAATACAATTACTTACGGCTTTTTCTTTTCTTTTCTGCTTGATCATGTTAGAGAGAACCTTAGCCCGGGACTGGCCTTCTCTGTCCAGCAGGTATGCTGGTACAGCTCCTTTAGGTGTTTTTTCATCATTCTTTTTCTTTGTGTTTCTCTTTTCATGCATTTTAATGCTGCAAGGAAAGAAAACCAGTATTAAAAGTAGGGGAAAAAAAAAAAAAGAAAGGTTCGTGTGTATGTATTTTAACTTAGCTCATGTCTGCTCAAAGTTTTCTTTTAAGAAATATTTGTAAACAAGAACATGCTTATATTTGAGGAATAATCCTAAATAATTTTCAAGGTAAACTAGTAGTTTCACTTAATGTAACAACTGACAGGCTGCACAGTGCATAAAAGCTTGCCAATTCACAAGGCAAGAACACAAGACATGCAACTTTCAAGGATTTCTGAATGACTTAAAACAAGTAGCCAAGCACTTTGAGAGATAGAAATTTTCCTCTCTGACAAAAACCAAACTGCTACTCTTCCACGATTTGATGGCAGCATGTACAAATACCAGGAACACATGTGCATAAAAGAGGTTGTGTTTTGTTAATTTTGAGGCCGTTTAGGGGGAAATAACTAGTTTGTAGGTCTGTTTAACAAGCCAAATACTTTAACAAGTAGCAGAGGAAAATAACTATCTACACTTGGAAAACAACAAGAACACCACGGTGGATAAAAAAGAATACCATTAACAGCTTTGATTTCAGTTTCTGAACAAGAGATTTTCAGAAAAATGCTTTTGTTTACCTATGCTGCAATTATCCTGGAATACAAGCTTCATGTTCTGCCCAAATACTGCATACGTTACTGTACTGTTTCTATTAACACTGTTGTGAGAATGCCTGCTGCCTCCTGCTATACTAATACATCAGTTGATGTAAAAGACCTAAGTAAATGCATTCATGTTTGTGTCACATTAGTCACTGCTATTGCTAATTAACACATTATCTTATGGATGGCTTTTAGGAGCAGAATTATCCACTGAGAAAATCAGAAATGTCTTCACTGAGGTAAAACCCACACCCTCCTACAACCCGAGTGCTGTTTAAAAGCAGAACTTTTCCAAGTAATGAGTAGCTCTTTGAAACGTCTCATCTCATCCTTCAGCTGTCAGGATGACTGGACGGCGGGTACTCACGTCTTCTTCATCTGTATCTTCTCAGCATGCCGCTGTTTGTGGTAGAGCTTGGCCTTCAGCCCGATCATCTTCTTGGCTTTCCGGGACCGCTCATGAGCCTCGCGTCCCTCCTTCTTCCTCCTCTTCTCGTGGTAGTCCAGGCGGTACCCATAGCGCTTGCGGTGGAGCTCGATGTACTCGTTCTGCGGCTGAGGGCACAAGGCAGCGCGGTGAGCGGGCAGCAGCGGCCGAGGCCCGGCGCCGCTGGGACACACGGTGGGGGCCCGACGGGGGCCGCAGCCCGACCGCGGGGCCCGCTCGGCCGCCTTCACCCCCTTCCCCGTCCCCCACCGCCCCCATGCCACCCCGCCACCCCGGCCCTTACCATGGCGGAAGCCCCGCGGCGTCTCCCCACGCTCCACCGACGCCTCCACGCAGCCGCCTCCTCCTCGGCGAAAAGGGCGGGCCGCCCGAGAAGCGGCCCCGGCTGGAAACGCTCCCCCGCGGCACTTTGTTTCCTGCCGGCGAGGGGGCGACGGTCCGCGTCCCCCGACGGCGGCTGTTCCGACTTGGCGGGGCCGCGAAGAGCGGAAAAACGAAGGGGGAGAGATCGAAGGAGAGGGTCTTGTCTTGCCGCCTGGGTCTGTCAGGTGGGGGCGGGAAGGCGGAACGGCGGGAGGGCGGCTAGGTGCCGGGGCTGGGGGGAAGGGAAAGAGGAGCGCGCCTTCCGGCGGCATGGTGGCCGTGGCGGCCGGCGCCGGGTCTGGGCCCAAAGCGACCGCCCAAGCGTGGTCGCGTTAAAACTCTTCATCCGGAGGCAGAAGGTAACGCGGGCGCCGGCGGTGTAACGTGCCGGCGGCTCGCAGCACGGCAGGGAGGGCAGCGCTGGTTTGCGGAGCGGCCGCCGAGGCGGCGGCGGGGCTCGTCGGCTCGTCAGGGGCAGCGTGAGGGCGCCGCTCCCGCCCGCTCGGCGCGGCGGCGGGGGCCGGAGCGCGGCCTGCACGCAGGCGCCTTCCTTCGCGCGAAACTGCCGCGGAGCGTAAGGTCGCTAGAGCTGGACATCGCCTCCGTAAACAAAGCGCAGCCGGCTAGGAATATTCCTGAAACTTTCGCACTTGGCCTCTGTGTCGCAGTGGTTTTGGCAGCGCTTGAAAGCGCATAGTATTTAATATTTTGTGTTGTTTCTATCCCAAATACGTGCTTCTCCCTGCCCCCTTTCCTCCTCCAAAATCGGGAGACCTGTTTATGCTCCAGTGATTGGTAATCGATACCCTGGAGCTCATCTGAGCGCGAGTGTAAACTCCGATGGTGAATTTGCAGCTTTATTGTTCACAGATTTCTTTGAGAAATATATTAAGTGTTTGTGGGCATGCATTAAGTGGCATTTTTAGGGCTTAATAACATTTTTTACAGATCTGACACCGATTTAACCTGCAAAGCAGCAATGTGAAGAATAGTAACCTGATCTAACTTGAAAAACAGAAAAGTTTCATGACTTGTTTACGACCGGTAGCTATATTACTTCCATGTAAATGTTTTGTACAATGTTTCCTTACCTGTCTTGGCAGGGAACAGATTTAGGTACAGGAGTCAGAATGTTGAGGTTTGTGAGGAAATTTTCGGTGAACGCGTTCAAGTCATCAAGTCTATGCAATGAGGTAAACTCTTTCCTCAAATTTTGATACTTCCACTGTGAGCAAAAGAAGTAGTTTGGTTACTCAGAGTAAACACACTTTTGTTGGTTTTGGTTTACAATTCAGTAATCTGAACTGAAGATATAATTTCATGTTGGAACTGGACTTCACATAGTCAGAATTTGAAAGTTGGATTTGTAATTTTTCTGTAAACCTTTTTTAGTGTTCTGGGATTCTAATTACCTAACACTTGTCATTGTTAAAGTTATATTATTGACACAAATCACTGGACTTATTTAAAATATTGTGGCTACTGACAGCATGTTTTGGTGCCATCACAGATTTTTACTGGACTTCCCAAATAACATTGGGATTGGACTTGATTTAAACCACCGTGCTACCAACTTCATGCTTCTTGTTTCCAAATTGCTGGTATTTTGAGCTTATATAAATACTCAACAACAGTATCCGTTCCTGTAGATATTTTTTTCAGTTTAGTTTTTTACAGCTGGCAAAAATGTAGCTACGAAGTAATTATTTATAGTGATAAGTATTCTGTATGGGTTTGTGTTTTTTTTCCTTTTAAGCGTGTGTATTTCAGCAAGACAAAAATGAGACTCGTAAGCGTAACATGGCAAGACTGCAGTCTAAGAAAGTACAGTTCTGCACCAGGTATAAGTTTAAATTATTTTCGTAATAGTAAAGATTACTCTAAAAATGAGTAAGAATACTTTCTAAATTGTGTTTTATTGTTTATCTTTTGGTCATTATTTATAGAATTTGGTGTCTGACACACAAACAGAACAGTTAAAAGGTTCAGGGACTGGAAAGAGGTGTTTCGTATTGCTGCTCTTTTCTCAGTAGATGTATGGTATAAAGCCTTTAGAAAATAAGAGAAAGGAAAGATACAGATGTATAAGAAGTCAGGTGAGTTGTGAAGCGTGCTAGAATTGTCAAATCCCACCTGCAGGAAGGGGAGAGTGACTCAGAAGCTAGAGCTAAAGAGGGAGGGAGATCACCAGTCCTGGATCCAGCCCCAGACCTGCCAACAGGGGTGTTCAGTGTGGAGAGCACCCCAGAGGCTTGCACATGCCCCTATTTATTGGCCTTAGTTCCAGGACTTCTGGAACCTTCTCTTGCTGCAGTTGCAGGAGTGGCCGAGACACCAGTCAGCCAAGGGAAGCGATGCCTTCTCTGGGGGCGTTGCCAGGGTTTACTGAATTATAGTTAGTTTCATAAAAATTTAGCTTGGTAGCTTATTTTACAGCTAAACAGGGTATGAGAAAGGAAATATCTTTCAGGAAAATACGCATTTAAAACTCCTCAGTACCATGTTTTCTTAACTTAGGTCAGTTTGCATTTTGTCCCTGAGAGTTATGCTGTCTTAGCTTCAGTGTTTAAAGGAGAAATGACTTTTGAAATTTGTTACCTAATAGCTGGTTCAGGTGAATGTCATCATCACAATTGTCTTGAACTGTGGCATGTTTTGTTATTGCTCCTGCACAGTAAGATTTTGCTGTGCTGCTGATGCTTTTCTGTGTTGGCTTTTTCCTATTGTTTATAAATTACAGCTGTTCTGGAGAATTTATCTGAGAGAGAGTGAGATTTATTGAAAATGAACGTGTACATATCTGTAGATGTACATATCTGAGGTGTTAAAAATTGCAGATTGTCATGAGTTGTGGTTCTAAATCTTTTTTTTTTCTGTAATTGTCTGAAATATATTTAGTTTTGTTAAAATCTATAATTGCTACATTTGGATCAGTCTTACAGATTGTTGTGTTTGTTTGTTTTGTTTGTCTCCAGGAGATATTAAGTCTCTACATTCTGTCATTAATCCTCATATATCCAGGTATGTCATGCTAGCTTAATTTTTGGATGTAACTGGCAGTCAAAGGAACTGATGTGATAAAAAGTCAGGGGTTGTGTGCCCATTATGTGCATAGGTCATGTGCATGTTCCAAATTAAAATTAGTACTTCCTTACTTTTAGCCTTCTGACATTTCAATATGTAAGAGTTTTGGTGTCAGAGAAGTCTTGGACTGTCTCTTGTTTACCTCATCAAAACGTCAAGACTTCACAATTTCAATACTAATGTGCTTCAGTATCAGAAGGTATACTGTATATGCCACAGAGGGAAAATGTTATTCATCTGGTATGCTATTCTCAGTCGGTAGTAATTGTTTATACAAATAACAGTATCAATGAATAAAAAAAAATTGCAGTAAAAGCAATGTTTTCACTTTATGCAGAATCCGAAACATTGGCATTATGGCCCACATTGATGCAGGGAAAACTACGACAACAGAGAGAATGCTGTATTATTCTGGATACATAAGAACACTTGGAGGTTAGGAGTATTTTTTGTATTTCAGTAGCTTTGAGAGATTTAATAGTATGCAGTAACATGCATCGCAGTTAGAGGTTGCTACACTTAGTGTAAAGCCAGCTGTTCCAAAGTTGTGCTCTGTAAAATTTCATTTTAATGCACGTTCCATTATGTTCTAAGGCATTTGTATTTTGAGAGGTCATAGGTTCATGTATTTCTTTTAGTTTCAGTGCATTATGTTTTGTTTAACACTTAATTAGAGTATCTCCATGTTTTCTTTGCTACTTATTGGCCTTTCTGGTAAAGCTGTTCCTTCAGTTCTTTCCTAACCTGTAAAGAAACCAGATTAACAAAAAGTCACCATTCTTTTGAAAGCCATAGCACATGAAGAATTCCTTGATTCGACAACTCTCACAAACTTCGTCAAGGTTGAAGGGGTCACAGCAGCCTCCGCTTGTGCTACTTCTTGACTTTTGAATTTAATTTCCTGTTCTCTACTGTGTATGAGAATGGTAGATGATGTTAGGCTTGTGGAGTGGTTAACTTGGTGGCCTGCTTGTTTAAAAATTTGTAACTGCTTCTCTTTTTAATGAAAATAAGAAAAAACAGAAGTAAAACTCAACGTCTTAATTGTTTGGGTTTTTTTTTTTTACTTAAGTTTAGTTTTAACTTAATTACCTTTTAATTACTAAATTTTAAAATGTCAGTCACGTTGATACAATAAGTGGAGCCAGGTTATTTAAAACTGTAGTTTGATTGTGATTTTGATCTTTGCTTTGGTTTTTAAGTTTCTCATGGTATTAGTTATGATTAAGAACAACAAAAAGGTTGTTAGAATTGCTTGTCTTTGACTTACAGAGCATTTGTTCCCTGGAAAGGGAGCCTGGGTAAATTGGCTGACATTACAATTTTCTGAAAAAGACTAGTTTCATAGCATATATATATATATATATGGGACAGTGTTTCCAAATCTCTCTCAGTGTCTGTATTCCAAGACAATTTCAGCTTTTGAATAATTTACGTACCTAACTGTAGTCCTGCCTCCTGTTCACAGATGTTGATGATGGGGACACAGTGACAGATTTTATGGTACAAGAGCGAGAACGTGGTATTACCATTCAGTCTGCTGCTGTTACATTTGACTGGAAGGACTACAGAATCAATCTGATTGACACCCCAGGTACTACGCTTTAGCAGTACTCATACTATTAGGGGAGAGTAGATGAGGTGGGATGTCGTAGAATGTCGTAGTGCTGTATTTAATTGGTTTAATTGCATCAGTGAAAAGGCCTATACTGAGCTCTGTTCAGCTTTGTTTTCTGGTGCCTAATCTAGTTTGTTTAAAGTGAACTCAGACATTTCCACACTAAATTGCTCTCGGCTCTGGGATTGCAGTGTAACAGTCTTCTGTGTTTAAAGGACTGATGGGTGTTATTTCTCTGCAGGTAAAGACAGGGCTGTTTTGACATGATTTAAAAAAAAATTGTAATGTAAAACTTAAAAATGTAAAACTGTTAATGTTGCCTGTTTGAATTATGATGGTGTAAAAGGAAGATTGTTTTTTAGGTCATGTGGACTTTACAGTGGAAGTTGAGCGTTGCTTGAGAGTCCTGGATGGAGCAGTAGCAGTGTTTGATGCTTCAGCTGGTGTTGAGGTAAAAATAACTGGTAGATACTTATTTTTTTGTGTGCAATGACTTAAATCAGACCAAAATAATAATAATGATAGCACAGAGATGTTGCTCAGTATTATCTCTTTTGATGCTTTGATCAAAATTCAGCTTCAAGAAGCTGAGCATTTAATTTCAAGTTCTGTACTGTACAGGGATATCCATGGTAATAAGGGGCAAATAGGTGGGATTCCCATTAAAGTCTGGTGTTTTTTTGTTTTGTTGCTGTCCTTTATACACATTGATTAAGCTGAATGCCTCTAGCTACCTGTACCAATGGAAAGAAATATCTGTTCATTTCTCATTTTCAGATTTCATGTAGAAAATGAGTAAATTTGAGCCAGAATTTCTCCCTCCCCAACAGCCTATTTAACATGCTCTTTGGGGCATAGTGCAGAAAAGGTGGAATTTGACTTCGTAGCATGGGATGGTTTAATGTTCAATCCTGTAGAAAAGTTACATGTTGTGAAATCGTGGTGTTCTATGGGACATCCCTTTTTCCTAGGTGAGGCATGAGAGAATGCTTGATCAGTGTGAGTCACATTATTTAACTTAGAATTCAGGTGCCATCATATATAAACCTGAACCTGAACTGAGTAACAGCCCACCACACCCAAGAACAAAACAATTAGATCTGCTTGTGTTTTTGCTAAAACTGTGTAGGAAATTCTTGCATTATTTCTATATGTTGATAAGAGACTGTTTCTGAATCGGAACTGATTTTCATATGTACCTGTTTTAATTTTCAAATAACAATGCATCTCATAAGTGGCTCAGCAGTACACAGATTACTAGCAAAACCACAGTAGTTTTTAGTGTTGTACATGTAGCCACAGAAATGCTTGCCTGGTACACTTAAGTAGCTTGTCAATAAAGTCTGAAGTCTCTACATGACTGAGTTTTTTCTGTATATATGCCCTGTAATGCTTAGTTTCTCTCCCGTGTTCCTTTGACCATATACCTGTCTGCCCTTAGTGAAGGAGGAGGAATGATGGCAGGTGAGATGTAAGATGAGACAAAGCTGCATGTGAAGTTCACAATGGGATTGTCACAACACACCCAGCACAGTTCCTTTCTGTCCTCTGAACCCAGTACCTCAGCGGTATTGGGGACTGTATAGTTCAGCTGTTGGCACTAGTGTTTCCATTTTGTCTTTTGCCTTAGGCCCAAACTCTGACAGTGTGGAGACAAGCGGACAAACATCAGATACCACGAATTTGCTTTTTGAACAAGATGGACAAAACCAGGGCAAGGTATTTTGTTATTGTAATCATTAATAAAACCTTTGTAACAGAATGTATCTAATAAGTTTTGCTGTTGAGTGTAGACAAGCCAGTTATTTTAATACTTATTATATACATCTTTGATTATGCATATGTGTATTTTTGTGTAATGGTAGGAATAATTTTTGCAGTAAATAAGGAATGGTAAACCTATTATGACATTAAGTTTTTGTAACTTAGTATCTGTTTTTTGTATATAGTTTTACATATGCTGTTGAAAGTATCGAACAAAAATTGAAGACAAAACCTTTGCTTTTACAGGTAAGCCTAGAAATTAAATGTTTATTTGCTTTCTTTTGAATGGAATTCCTTTCGTCATTTTTTGGAGCTATCTAAAATCAGCGCTCTATTTGCAGTTGCCCATTGGGGAAGCCAAGACCTTCAGAGGACTGGTTGATGTTGTGACTAAGGAACAAATAGTTTGGAAATCTACTTCTGATTTGGATGATGGAAAAAATTTTGAGCGAAAGTTGCTGCTGGAGGCTGATGATCCCAACCTATTCCAAGAAGTCCATGATGCCAGAAATACCTTAATAGAACAAGTAAAGTTCTAAAGTAAATATATAATATATTTAACACTGTTTTTTAGAACTGTAAAAAGGGGACCTCTGAAAGGGACCTCTGGAGGTGTCTGGTGCAGTGACCTGCTCAAAGCAGAGCTGACTTCAGCATTAGGTCAGGTTGCTCAGGCCTTGTTCCCTTGAGTTTTCAAGTCTTTAAGGTTGATGGTTACAATCTGTCTAGGCAGCCTGTCCCAGTGCTTGATTATCTTTGTAGCGAAACATATTTCTTTTTGTCCAAAGGGAATTTACGGGGTTGCAACCTGCAGCAGTGGTACTTTTTCTTTCCTTGTGTACCTCTGAGAAGAATCTGGCACTCTCTGTTGTCCCTGAGGCAGGCCCGCCACCACCCCATTTCAAGTAGTAAGAGATGGATTTACATCCTGCCATAGCCTGTCTGAGTTACAGGCCTGTCTCTCTGGCCCTCCAGCTGCACTCCAGCCATCTTAGTGGTTTTCAGTTGGACTTCCTGCACTTTGTCGGTCTCTCTTGTACTGGGGAGCGTAGAAGCAGTGTTTTAGATGCAGCTTCACAAGTGCAGAGTAGAGGGTACTAACCACTTGCCCCAGTCCACTGGCTATACCAGTGGTCCTCAAACTACGGCCCGCAGGCCAGATATGGCCCCCCAGGGTCCTCAGTCTGGCCCCCGGTATTTACAGACCCCCCCGGCCCCCCCCACCCCGCTGGGGGTTGGGGGGGGGAAACCAAGCAGCCGCCTGTTTAAAAAGTTTGAGGCCCCCTGGCCTATACTGTTCCTGGTGCAGCCCAGTGTGCGGTTAGCCTTCGTCACTGGAAGGGGATGCTGCTGACTCAAGCTCACTTGTCCGGCAAGACCCTCTGGCTGACTTCTGCAGAGCTGTTTGCTAGCCAGTTGATCCCCACTCTGTATCAGCACATGGATTTGTTCTGTCCTAGGTGTGAGATTATGCATTTGTCCTTATCAAACTCATTTCAGATTTTCTTCGCTTCCTTTCCATCTGTCAGATACTTAATGCACCTTGTAAATGCTAATATGTGGTGGCAAAATATGCTGAATATAGAGAATTGGACTCCCTGGCTGTACAATACATGTGTAAAATGGAAAATACTCCCTGCTTTATAAATAGGGAACTGACGAAAGCTAAATTTCACAGTCAGTTGGCTAACTTGGCATCTTGTACTGTTTTAGATGTCAAAAGATATGTGGGGCACTCACACAAGGCCTGGTAGATGTGACTCAGAACCTGCAGGATATCCATACCTTTCTGGAGTGGCAGCTGGAAGTGGGATGGGGTGTTGCAGGCTGGTCAAAGTGGCACTAAATACTGTGTGAGAGGCAGCTGAGTCACACCATAAATCTTGTTCCAGATCCATCCAAAAAGTCCATGGGAGAGATGAGGAAAGAATGGTATAAATACTTGTTTAGCATATATTGTCCTACTGAAACTAGGAAAGGTAACAGAAACTTGACCTACTTGCTACCAGGTTTTGCGCAGCTGACAGTTTAGAAGGGGTGAAGAATGGAAGGATTAATGGAAGTAAAATAATAATTTGCCTGTTGAATGTACAGATGTACATTCAAAGGTACAGAACATTTGAAATAGTTTGTCCCGAGTGTTTTTCTTCTCCCTTCACTGGCATTTTAAGGTCCCACATTATTTTGTGTAATTGACATGATGACATGATGATACTGGAAGATTTGGTTATACTTGAGAGACTAAGCAAGTCCTCTCTCCAAGTAAAAAGTTTTCCTTATTACATTCAGTTTGCTTATATACAGCTTAAAAGTGTTGCAGTGATTACATTTGAATGCATGATTTTATAAGCAAAAATGTGGGAGGTCTATCTCAGATATCAATCCATTTTGCTGAAAGGGCTGCCCTCCATACAACTTTGAATAACACTATGATTCCTTTAAAATATCAGAATCAGATATCCATTTTATATTGCTCTGACTTCAAGTAAAACCCATAAACGATGTTTTTTCAAAATTTCCTGGTTTTAAGAGGCTGAGTAGTAACACTCCCATTTATCTTCAGAAATGTATTGTCAGACAGAAGGGTTTGTAAGAACAATGTTGGTTTTTTTTCCTTTGGTTTCTGATCCTTTTCTGAAGCAGGAAGAGGTGGACCAGTAGTGTGATAATTGAAATAACCTTGTGTTTGTGTAGTATTTTTTTATATGCTTTCTAGACTATGGACACTTCTTATCAGAAACACTGTAAAATTTAGTAGTTCGAATACTGGCCATCTTGAACACTTTGCTTTCACTTAAATAAATGAAAGCTGTCCTTTCTCGTGTTGTAACTATCAGCTTGATTAGACTTCTAATTGTTTATCAGCAATTCATTTCGGCATGTCGTCGGTTGTTGTAGCCACTAGAGGGGCAAAATGCCTTGCTGCACATAGGGTGTCCCGAGTCTGTGGCAGTGCAAGAGTGTATATGAAACGAGGTTTAAAGAATAGTTACTTGTCAAGCTAAGTGGTACAGTTCGAAAACCAGATCAGCTCTTGGACCTACAAGCCTTTGACATGAAGAAGGTCAAAATGCCCTGAAGGCTTGTCTGGTTTTTCCAGCTCTATATTTGTTGTTTCATAAAGATTACTTGCTGCATACTTTAGACTTCGCCTTGTTTGCACGTCTGAAATACACTCAGTTATACCCTTCATGGCTGTCACTGTATGACTGCAGGTTTTTTCAGTCTCAAGGAGAAGTACAAGCTCTCCCACTGATATTTTACCTGACAGCAGCTTTATAAGTTGATTTATTTCCTGCCCCTGTCCCCCATCCTTCCTTGAAACCTTCATTTCCATAATTTTCCGTGGTATGGGTTTATGATCTGATGTCTTTAAAGGCTTTGTTCCTGCTCTGTTTAGCTATATATCCTAAATAATTAAGATTTGTGACTTGTCTGTGAAACTGCCATATGCCAAATAATAAAGAACTATTCTGTTGAAGGTTGCAGATCTGGATGATGAATTTGCTGAACTGGTTCTAGGAGAATATAGTGAAAATTTAGACTTAATACCAGCTGACAAGGTATTTTTTAAATTTCATTATTTATAAACAAGTTCTTGCAAGTTCTTATTCTCAGGGCTGCATTTTTCTTCCTTTTGGCACATGCAGATGATGATTTTGCGGATGTGTATTTTTTTATTTTAAAAAAATCACACTAGCTTTTGTAGTGAATTTACAGTACTGTGAATTTAGGACAAAGTATATTCAAGCTTTAGTATGAATTTTATATGATAATGGGCTAACTATGATTCTCAGACATGCTAGGCATGAGTAAAAGTAGGGTACCTTTGTTCAGGAAGGTGGTTGGTGGTTTGTTGTTTTTTGTTTTGTTGTTTGGGGTTTTTTTAAGTTAGGCTGCTGAAGAAGAGTTTATGGAAAGGTGAATTAAATTTCCAGGTAGACTCAGTACAGTTTGTGTACAAGCTGTTGATTCTTCTTAACAGAAGTAGCATCTCAACTGCTATGAATTGGTTGGATCTTCAGGCACTGCATGTTGAAAATGGGGAGATAAAACATTCTGAATTAAAAGGACTGTTAGAAAAACAAGAACAGGTGCAGATCTGCATGAAATGTTTAGAAATCTTAAAAGCAGTGGTTTAGCATCTAAACATTTGGATTTATGGTTTGGAGCTCATGAAAAGCAGTGAAAGCAGTTTGAATGAGTGAAGTTACAGTTGTAAACGTACTTTTTAACTTTTGGGGATTTGTTAGCAATATCTGATCGCTGCAATGCACTTTAAGGCCAAATTGTAGTTCACATGTTAACAGAAGATAACTCCTTTTTGCAGTTACAGTCTGCTATCCGCAGAGTCACGCTAGCTCAGAAAGCAGTACCTGTACTCTGTGGTAGTGCACTGAAGAACAAAGGAGTGCAGCCATTACTGGATGCTGTTACTATGTACTTGCCCGCACCTAATGAGCGTTCATATGACTTTCTGTAAGTACAGGGAGAAAAGGAGGGTCAGGAAAAAGGAAAAATAAGTTGGAAAGCATAAAAGAAGAAAATGAAAAATATTAACAAAGCATTCACATCTTTAAAGATGTTTACTGGTTTTAGGTATTAAATACCAATAGAGATGTGTGAACATGAAAATACACTTGGACTACTGAACCTGCTTTGGTCAGTGCTACTGGAATTGTACGCATTTATCTCCAGTTGTCGAAGCTGCATATTAGATTTCTAAAACCTATTTTTAATCTGAGGATATTGCCATTTTACAAAATTGGGGTTTAGGGATCATCTTTAGTATTGGACGAGTCACGTGATATCTTATATGTCCTACTGGAGCTGAAACTGGTTAGGTTAATATTTTTTAGTATGAATTATTTTTAAAAATCTGTCTATATTAATATTACAATAACAAACATATCACTTCTTAAATGAGCGGAAATTTAGGTAAATGTAAGTTTGAGTGGACTAATCATACAAGAATGCTTTTTGTTGTGCTTTTTATTTTGCAGACAGTGGTACAAGGATGACCTGTGTGCCCTAGCGTTTAAAGTTCTCCATGATAAATGTCGTGGACCACTAGTTTTCATTCGGATTTACTCAGGTTCACTGAAACCTCAGTCAGCTGTATATAACATTAACAAAAATTGCACGTGAGTAAGTTAGGGCTGTGCTTTAGTGTAGCATTGGAATGTCTGTTAAAGTCCCGATTAATACAAGAATTTCTTTTTCAGGGAGAGAATGAGCCGGCTGCTGCTGCCTTTTGCTGATCAGCAGATTGAAATACCATCTCTAATGCCTGGCAACATTGCCCTTGCTGTTGGGTTAAAACGGGTAATGCAAAATACTAATTCTGTAAGAATCATAGAATCATTTAGGTTGGAAAAGACCTTTAAGGTCATCAAGTCCAACTGTTTACCCAGGGCTGCCAAGTTCTCCGCTAAACCATGTCCCTAAGCACCACATCTACATGTCTTTGAAATACCTCCAGGGATGGTGACTCAGCCACTTTCCTGGGCAGCCTGTTCCAATGCTTGACAACCCCTTCGGTGAAGAACTTTTTGCTAATGTCCAATCTAAACCTCCCCTGGTGCAACTTGAAAGGGAGCTTGTTCAACTAGTGTGTTTGCTACTTCTATGGTATTGTATCTCAGATGTGGTTTTGATTATTGTGACATATGTAAACTTGCTTTATTTGAAGTACATGTACGTGTACTTCCCTCTAAAGTGAAGTACTACAATGTACAAATGTCAGTAATTGACGTGGGAGATGTAGTGCTGATTACGTGGAAAGAACTGAAAACTGAAGGTGTATTTCAGTAGGGTTCTGAGCTTCTATCAATATTGTAACACTTAAAATACAATGCAGTGCCATGGAGACACCTCCTGTGGGAAAGGACAGTGATATTCCAAATAAGTTACCTGAAAGCAACAGTTTAATTCAGTTCAAATAAGTTCGTTTCATGCTTGCTTCTTTTAGTTTACTCCTTCAGTGTTTTATTGTGTGAACAGGCTGCATAATCTCATTTGCATAGATTTTCTAAAATGTAAACAACTTTGGCATGCATAAACATAAATTTTCATTTACCAATACCGTTCTTTGTGGCTTTATATCTTGACTGGTAAGTTAAGATTTAAAATGCAGTGAACTGGACAAAGAAATGTTATTTTAAATCTGAGCGCAGGTTTTCCTCTTTTCAGGTAATTTTAGTTATTTGAAGAGAGAAGTTACAGTAGGTGGCTTTTTTACTTTTTTAATAAATGTTTTAATTATTATTATTTATTTTATTTATATCTTTACATATATTAGAATATTTAAATTTTATATAATTATTTGTTTATAAATAAGGAGTTTAGCACAAGTGGTTTTGAGGAAGAGAAATGGCTGGGGTTTGTGGTTCTGGGTTTTTCTATTTGGTTTGGGGATTTTTCTTCCATATACCATCCTCTCTTCTGTGTCTCCTGGGTCACTGGGTGTTGATCTATAGAGTGCCACTGGAGATACCATAGTGTCATCAAAGGCTTCAGCAGCAGCTGCAGCACGCCAAGCTGGAAGGGATGCTGGGGGAGAGAAGAGGTCTAGCAGTGACATAGAGAGCCTTCTGCTGGCAGGTGTTGAGATCCCTGACCCAGTCTTCTTCTGCACAATTGAACCTCCTTCAGTGGCCAAACAACAAGGTACAACGTAACTACTGAAGAATATGATTAACATATTCTGCAAAAGAGGTGTTCAAGCATTACCATGTTCTCATGTGTAAGGAACAATGCTTGTCCCCAATCCATACACACCTGGTTGACATGAGTGACTTGCCCAAATCTATCAATCAGTGATCTACTAAGGGCCTTTTTGGCATTTCGCAAAGAAGATACATTTTAGGTTGTGGTTGTCAATATTATTTGCTATTACTATGTCAAGCAGTACTAGTACTAGAACTTTTTCTAATTTTTGAATCTAAAAAAGTAGTAGTTCCTCATTTTTAGAGAAGAGATGGAGGCCCTTCCATTTCCTCCTGTCATGCCTAGTTTTGTTGCAGACTCGCTGGTGTGCTGTACATAGTGTTCTGAGTGCAAATAACCTTGAAATGTGGTTTTGGGTTTGGTTTTTTTTTCAGTTGGCACTCACAGTTTTACTTTATGGTGTAGAAGTCTTCACTTACCAAGACTTCTGTGTGTCTGGTTATGGTTCACCTGTGCAGCGTGACTTGTAATCTTACTGCCTTTCCCAAGAATCTGTACCAGAGAACTTGGTTGTTTGACTCTTTTTGGAAATACATGCTTCAAACTCTGTATCATCACTCCAACAAAACTGAGCTTGGTTGAGTGTGAAGAGGAGGAGTGATAATTACCAGTGTAGATGATGGAATGGAACAAGGTAGAATGCAGATTTGGAGCAACATGTCTGCAGGCTGAGGCACTGGGTTGTAAGGTGTTCCTGTTCTGGGGGAATCTGGATGTTTAGTTTTGGGGTGGTGGGGGTGGTGTCTGGGTGGTTTTTTCACCGAAGAGCATAAGATAAATGCAGCCTCAGCTGTGAGTTTATCATTCTGTACCTCCTTTCCTCAGCAGTTAAGATAATGGGGAATCACAAAAAATAATTTGCATTTGAACCTTTTCATGTGTCATGGTTTGACCCCAGCTGGCAACTAAGTACGAAACAGCTGCTTGCTCACTCTGCTCACCCACAGTGGGATGGGGAGGAGAAGCAGAAAGAAAAGGTAAAACCCGTGGGTTGAGATAAGAACAGTTTAATAATTCAAGTAAAACAAAATTTAATAATAATAACTAATGAAAGAAAGGCAACAAAAAGAGAGAAGGAAAACCCAAGGCAGACAAGTGATGCGCAATACAATTGCTCACTGCCTGCTGACCGGTGCCCAGCCAGTCCCTGAGCAGCGATTGGCAGCCCCTGGCCAACTCCCCCAGTTTATATATTGAGGATGACATTCTATGGTATGGAATATCCCTTTGGCTAGTTCAGGTCAGTTCTGAAAAGTCCCTGACTTGGGGTAAACTGCTTAGAAGCTATTAAAACATCAGTGTGTTACTGACAGTATTCTCATACTAAATTCAAAACACAGCATTGTCCCAGCTACTGAGAAGAAGTCTATCCCAGCTGAAACCAGGACACATGTTGGAGTAATCAAATATTTAAGGAAATCATACAAGAGTTAGTTGAAAATTTTTCTTACTACTTTTTACTGACTTGATGAAGCACTTATTGGTTATGTTCTGTCTTCATACAACTACAAAATATCACTCTGAAAATAATATTTTTAGTAAGTTAAAGCGCTCCGTAGCATGCGATAATTTTTTTGAGAATTGAAGATGCAAGTTGCTTGTGATTTGAGTTGACTTTGCCAAAATCTGTGCTTCTCTGAGGCCCTTTTGATTCCTTCTGAGAATCTGACCTTATGAGGAAAGTGATGTTTAGACATTCCTTGTGATCCTCGGGTTACTGAATTCTCTTGTTTGATACTTACGTGCAGACTTGGATAATGCATTGAGCTGCCTTCAGCGTGAAGATCCAAGTTTAAAAGTGAAGATAGATCCTGACACAGGACAAGTAAGATGAATCTTCTACTGCTCACCTTATAACCAAGCTTTATTTTAAAACTGTCAAGACCACCTTTCAGTTAGTTCATTTGTGTACTGAGCTTTTCTTACATAAAAAGGACTCTAAATGTTTGTGTCATATACGTACAAAGTTCTGTGTATCAAACTAAAATCGAGTCTTGTGCACTTGCGCTTTACAAGTAGAAGCAATCATCCTGTGCTCTGCATGTTTTTGACAGTTCTGTATTTAAAAAAGTTTGAATCAGTTTTAAAGATAATGTAAGATGACATTTTTTTTTATAGTGGTCACTGTACTGGTAATTACCCTCTCATTTCTGTGGTGTTTATGTC
Source organism: Falco naumanni (assembly GCF_017639655.2). Lineage (NCBI taxonomy): Eukaryota > Metazoa > Chordata > Aves > Falconiformes > Falconidae > Falco > Falco naumanni. Next base: position 59,003,369 of record NC_054080.1, on the reverse strand, counting down.
AGATGACCTAAAGCAATCTAGGCTCCTTAAAATCTGAAATATTTTTAAGAGACTATTAAGAGCATGAAAGTCATTGTTTAAACAGTTTGTGTTAAAACCTGAGTTTTGCATGTTTTTCCTTTTCTCTCTTAACTCTCTTCTTACTAGACTATTCTTTGTGGCATGGGAGAACTACACATAGAGATCATTCATGACCGAATCAAACGTGAATATGGAATTGAGACTTATTTGGGACCTCTTCAGATAGCATACAGAGAAACCATCCTAAATGCTGCCCAAGCTACAGGTAAAATGGGTGAATGGATAAAACATCTTGTTTCTGGTTTTGTAGCTTGATTTACTTTAAAGGATCTTATGAGGAACTTTTCAGATGAATTTTACAAGTAAGTTTTTTTCACAAATGGTTGTTTTGCCTTTTTTTTCCCTCTGCAGATACATTGGACAAAACAGTAGGAGATAAACGACACTTTGTAACTGCAGAGTTAGAGGTGAGGCCCAGGTTGGGGGAGAAAGCAATGACAAAACCTGTCATCAAGTATGCTGCAAGTGTCATTGAAGTACTACCCAAAGAACTCCAAGGAGCTATAGAAAATGGAGTCATGAATTCATGCATTCAAGGTAAAGAAAGTGTTACGACAGCTATACTGGTCTAACATTTCTGTAAAAAGCAATTTAGTATGTTTCTAGGAGGAAAAACTCCTGGGTAGCTTGAAAACTAAAAGATAGTGCATATTAACATTAGATGCAAAGGAAAATTCTAAAATTTCCTTAACTACAAATTTGCCAAATGCTCCTTTCTCTGTGCCAGGAATGGAAGTCAGCATTCCTTTGGTTTTAAGGTTTTCTTCTCGTTCAACAGTGAGCTTGGGGTTCTTTTGGTTTGCTTTTTAATCTAGTATAGTATAGGAGATGAGGCGTTTGCTTGATGACATCATGTAAACTCAGTGATGTCAGAGAAATGGATTGGGAAGCCAACACGTGCATACCACTTCTATTAGAGTCACTGACGTTTTTATTTTCAAATACATTAAATCCATTAAAGTAGACAATAAAAAGCCTTATCTAACTGCAAAGTGTGGGATTTCTAGAGAATTTAAAGTGATTAAAAATATTTAATAACTTGTGGCCAAAGAAAAATTTTGCCCTTACAGCAAAATTAACAGGTAATGGACTGATAAATGAGAATTATTCTAGAAGAAGCATGAGGTGTTTTTTCCACGTTGCTTTGTTAAGTTTGAAGGCATCTCTTGTCTCTGGCTGTGGGAGTGAGTGTTGACTGTGTGTTTTATCCATGCTCCTTGAAGAAACTTCAGAATGATGCTGTCTCCAGCCTAAAATTCATGCCACTAAATGCTTTAAATAAATAAATAAAAAATCTAGCCATATAGGATGTGTTTTTCCTCAGATGTGGTTCAGATGTCCCATCTGATCTAATACAGTTTTTGGTCTGGCTGAAAGTCCTGGGTTGGAGGGAGATAACCTACCTGGGGCACTAGATGTGGTTCATCCCTTGTGGAATAGTTAACCCTGCAGTTCTGGTAGTGGGTTAGTATCAGGTTTTGTGTGGTAACATTGTGTTTAAAAGGAAAATACAAGATATTCTGGCTTCTTGTTAAACAAAAGCTTTCACTATTTCAGATGAGCTTTGGTTTCAATAGACAAGTTTTACATACTGCAATGTATTAAAAAATAACTTCATTTTTGCGAACAGGGGTATGAATGCGCATACTAGGGAACTTTATCTCTTTTTTTCTTTTTTTTTCCTAGGACCTTTGCTTGGATTCCCAGTGCAGGATATAGATGTGACAGTGCAGTCGCTGACAGTGCATCCTGACACCTCCCACACCATGTTATCAGCCTGCGTCTCCCGCTGCATGCAAAAGGTACAGTGAAACTCGAAGATGCTGAACACAGTAGCATGCTACACTACTGGGAAAATACGTGTGTTATTGATATCTGGAAATTGTTCTAGTCTGACAGTGTAATGCCCTCGCTGGGGACTTCATAGCTTTTGGAAGTAGAGAATTTGAGAGGCAGTGCTAGCTTGAGTTATGCAAGTACTTATGTCAATTTTCTAACAAAAAAAAAGGTGTGTGTGGGACTAAACATAACTGTCCTTCCTTTCCATGTAGGCTTTGAAAAAAGCTGGTATACAAGTACTGGAGCCTCTGATGAATCTAGAAATCACAGTAAGTGAAGATCATCTCAGTGTAGCACTCGCTGACCTTGCACAGCGGAGAGGCAGTATTCAGGAAATTCAGAGTCGTCAAGATAACAGAGTTGTGGTTGCTGCTGTTCCACTAGCAGAAATGATGGTATGTGATTATCTTACTAATGGTAAAATGCAAATTGATATTTTTTTATATTCTTAAAAATAATCAGGCTTCAGTTCAATTTTCCTGTTGTTGTGGATGGTTGTATGTTTTTTATTGTATTTTGACTATTGAAGGCCTGAAGCAAGTGCCCACAAATCTAGTAGTGTGTGTGCCTGATTCACATTGTTAAATGAGCATGTTTTCAACTGTTAAGTCAGAGGAGTAGTAAACACTATTAAAACAGGTTTTACAGAGAGTAGTTGCTCAAAAAGTATGTTATTAGGCTGACTGGTAAATGTATTGCACTCTTAATACAGTAATATTATAAAAACAAACTTACTGTGTTTATTTTTATGTTGCAGTATACTTCTGATGTTCCCCTTCCCCCCTCAACCTAAGCAGCTTTCTGTGCTAACTTAGCTTCCCTTTATCCTAAATTGACTTGTGTTGTCCATTTTGTCCAGGGCTACTCAACCGTTTTGCGTTCTCTAACATCAGGCTCAGCAACCTTCACTTTGGAGCTTGCCAGTTACCAAGCCCTGAATAGCCAAGAGCAAAGTGCACTTCTTCAGAGGAGGATGGGCTTGGTGTGATTTGCTTTACTCTGTAGAACAAAGACGGTATTTTCTATCCTCCCTATTAAATATTTTCAGGAGCCTGCTTATGTACACCAGTATGTTCTTCTGGGACCAGCTGGTTGTGGCAAAATGCTGAATTTACTGCTGTGAATGAGCAGCTGTATGAGCAGACTGCTTTTAACTGTCCAAGGGAAGGTTAAGAGACACTGTTCTTCTGGCACAAACTTGTAATTGCAAAGCAGCTGAACCAGAGATGCAACCACAATTTGCTGCTTTGCAAATTCTTACCTTATCATTGTAGATATCTATAAGTGATGCAAATCCTCTTCATAGAAATGAGCATTAATTGGACCTTAATGTGCCATTAGGACTGTTTCTTACTTCAGTAACCAAAGTTTGTGAAGTTTATGTCTATAAATGAAGTAACTACAGTTGTGGTGGTCTGTCTTGATTTTTTTTTTTTCTGAATAAAAGAATATGGTTAATAAGCATTTTAAACTGTACAACTGTAAGTATTACTTCCTGTATTGTTAGAAACAAATTTGTACCAGAGTTCAGGCCTGGGTGTAACTTCTGCCTGAGATCTGTGCAAAAGACAGAAGAAAAGTAGAAGTCTCCTAGAACGGTGAGTTCTACCTACCACCTTGGAGTATGTTGAGGGAGGATTTTTTGACTTTTTTTTTATTTAACCTGTAACATTTCTGAATTGCTATGTGTTACAAGTCAGTTCTGATTTGCAATTATCTGATTATGTGCTACAATGACAAATGAAGTGAAAAATTACAAGATATTTGGAAATAAAAAAATAGTTTGCTCTTTAAGTAGTGTCTTAGCTTTATTTTTCCTCAGCTTTAGAAGGTGTAAGGAAACTGGAATTGGTAACCATGGCATCAAGTTTCAGGACTTAAGTGTAGAATACCTCTTTCTAATGAAAGCTATTATTTTTACTCCTTTTTTTTTTTACTCCCATTTTTTTTTAATTTACTCCTATTGCCCCACCATTTTTACTCCAACAAGAATGTCAAAGAACTTTATTTTTAAAGTGAAAATTTTAACTGTTGGTTCAAATACAACACAAGTACATATATTGATTCACCCCCCAGAGGCACTTCAGGTTGTTGACTAGAAGTCTTTGCAGTAATTACTGCCCTCTTGCTTCATGGGCACAGTATCCAACAAACACAGGTTCGGCTGCTATGCCACGGCTGTTAAAATAAAGTAGAATGTGTATGATTAAATCAAACAACTAGCCCACTGTGTAGGTGGACAGATAACGGCACTCCATCTTACTCTCTGTGTAAGCAAAACTGTTTTGAAGAAATAACAGATGGCCTGTTTAGGGAGAAAAAAGATTGATTGAAACAGAGAACTGTACTTAACTGAAGTTAATAGTGATTGATTAATGAAGAAATAGATGCACCAGGGTATTAGAAAACAGGTTAAAAGCGTACATTCAGGGGCTAGTTGTCTCTACATTCTGCAAAATCTATTGCTTTTATTGAATAAAAGTCATAAGAAGATGAAAATATCAATCAGTTGACATTTGCACACTCACCAACCCAGTTTCCTTCATATGCAGCTCTAAGTAATTTTCATTAATTTGAGGGGACCCAGTTTTAGTAAACAAGATTTTTCCCAGCTATGCTATCATAAATTATTCTGTGGCTTTAAAAACAAACAAGCAAAAAACCGCTGTAGCTTATGATGTGCAGTAAGATAGTCTAAAAAGATGTTTCAGGGTTAAAGTGGTTACAGTCAAAATTCTGCTTCTTGGCTATTTAAGAGCTATTTAAGAGTACTGCTATAGTGATTTGTAGGGTAATACACACTGGTGTTTAAACTGCACTTATGAGCTGCTGTGGAAGAAACTGAAATGGCTCAGCTGAACTGCTTGCCCCCAAGCAAGACCTGCTCTTAGTAAATGACAGGGTTGTTGTCTCAGTCTCTGGAATATATGCCCACCTTTTTGTTTCCCTTCTCTGATCACCATTTCTCTGCAGTTTGGGCTGCTGTATTCTACAGGAAGCTGAGTTTAGATCTGAATAGCATTCTGCTTTCATGGTACTATTTCAACAGCAGTGACCTTGGATAGGCAGAGCTACTGTTCTTATAGTGACTGTGATCCAACTGTTAGGGAGCTCTATATACCTGCTCTTTCACTCCCTGGTACCCAGCTCTGGAGCAAACCATAGCTGTTCATTCTACCTGGAAAGCTCCTTGGCCTGCCACAGCTGCCATGGTCTGTATATACCACGTATAAAAATGTTAGTAAGGAGATAGCCTTTTTGCCCACACTCTAAGACTACAACAACCTGGCTGATTAAATCAGCTCTTTGAGTTCACACAGTGATGAGGAAGCCCTGTATACATAAAATGCAACAGAACTGCTGCTCCAAGGAAGGCTCATTTAATCAGCAGTAAGAGAATGGTTTCTCTAGTGTTCTTCAGGTTCAAAGCCTATATAAAAAAAATAATTTTCAGGAGGACATGTCCTTTTATTAAGGTAGTCTGTTTGTAACAGGAATTGTTCACTTCAAGTTTTACGCCAACAAAGCAGTTTTAGCACCACAAAGTAGTTTAAGGGGAAAGTGCACGAGTACATGGAGCAGATCTTAGTCTGCCCCTGCATTCTCCATCTCTCACACTTGCACTACCAGAGCAGCTGCAGCCACCTGGATCAGCTCCTTATACAGCAATACAAGTGCCAGCATTAAAGGAAGATGGAGATGCAGCAATAGTTAACCAGGCCCAGGAACAGCATGGCTTAGTTCACTATAAAACCCTAATCCTAGAGGTACAGTCCCTGTACGCTTCACTTTTCAGTTTTATCCATGTTTTCTCTAAGCCCCACCAAGAGATGTACCATCCTGTTAAGTGCTAGGTCCTAAGTCTTTAAAGCCCTTTGATCTTGTTTTTAACATGTATTTGTTAACTCTTTCTTCATGTATCTACTTTTCTCATGACTGAGGGAGATAATTTACGTATGGTTATTTTTCGCCACCTTGAAATAAACCCAACAAGTCAAAATTTACAAGTCTTTTGGTCACTCTGTGTATATCACTATCTATACTGTAAGCTCAAAGTCAGTGATTTCAACATAATCATGCTAAGATATCTACAGGAACATGAGCAGAGTGCTTAAGTTTTAAGTGCTAACTGCCATTGTACCTTGTGCTCTAAATAGCTGATTTGTATCTCCCTTGAAATACTTCACACTGTTGGGATTTTCAGTTTCCTTCATAAACTTCTGCAGAGAAATCAAATGACGTGTTCTTGCTGCAGTCCAACTTTGCAGCAGCATTTGGGAAAACCTAAAAGGCTCTCTGACTGTATACTTCTAAAAGTGGAGTCAAACTTGGACTTCAGACCTAGAAATCACTGACTTCTAAAAGTGCAAATATACAAAGCGCTAGCAGTAATTAACCAGTAACTTGTCTAGGTACTTTTAAGGAAAGAACTGCAGAGGAAAATATGTTATGAACTGCCCTTGTTTACAGTAGCCATAAATGAATTAAAATCTATCAGACTCCTTATCCACCTCTTTCAGTCCCTATGCTAAAGTAATACCTGAAAGAATATAGCTTGCTAAAGCTCACCTCTCATGCACAGCTCCACTTGATTGCCTGCTGCAGGTCTTTAATTATGATTTATAATAAATAATCTAAAACTTTTTTTAAAGTCTATTTTTTCTCCTGTGTACTCCTCCCACATACACTTTAATAACCTTTTTATCTGAAATAAGTCAATCACGGTGTTGGTTTTTCCTTTAAAGAGAGATATAGATGAGTTCTAGTATTTCACTGAAGAAAGTTAAGTTCTGAAAATGTTAGTTGAAGGCCTGTCTAGAACTCCTGTCTTAATGTATCTGTCCTCACCTTTTCTGTGGATACAAAAACCACACAGGATGACAGCTAGCTCTCCTCCCTTCATCTCCGGGCCAGCTGTTCAGTCCTGTACTTGAACTCCATTGGTTATAAGGCATGAGAACCAAGCATTACTATAACTATTAATCCTACCGGAGCATGCGGCATCGATGATTAGTCAGTCTTTTATAGGCATCCTGCAAGTTGGTTACATTCCTGCTGCTCCAGAGTCTCTCCCCTACAGCACTTGCTCGAGGCCTGTAAAGATATACTAAATTTTAGAGTAGGTATGGTCTATAACCAGGAATGGATAGAAGTTTTTAATACCAGGTCTTAAATAGAAAGAAGCATCTGTTTTTATAGCTGCTTACATTCAGCACAGAGCACGGTTACCACTAACATACAGTCCTGTTGGATTAATGCTCCAAGTAGCTAGCTTTCCAAAATTTAACAATAAAACAGTCCATACCATAATCTTGGTGTAAGGTTAGTTGCATCCACAAATTCCCCCCACAGGCAGGCTTCTCCACCTATTAAAAGCTTTTTCTGTTTTTCAGATCCTGAATTCAAAGCAGAAAGTTAGAATTTCTATTTGCTTGGAAGATGGGCATGTATCAGCAATATCCTTTTCCAATACTGGGAGAGGACTGATGTTCAGTTGTTTGTTTTATGATATAAAATATCTATCCTGAGCAGTAACTTAATGTTTTGGTAGTCTTGTTACTAAATATGAGAACCACTGGCCCATTTGCCCAGAGAACCAATTTCCCTTCTCTGTCAGGAAGGATTTTACCTTTTATCCTCTGAAGAAATTCCTCAGCCTCCTGACATTCTTCAAAGACTTCAATCCTGATTAAAACTGTTCATTCTATCACAGACAGAACATTCCTTGAAAAAGCTACATTCAAGTATTCTCCCTAATCAGGTCTGAGAGCTACCTTGCACAAAATTAAAGCCCTGGGGAAAGCATTAGATGTTTGTATCAGCTTTAGCTGGAGGGAGAGAACATGTCTTTGTCTGTAACAGTCTAACGCTCTAGAAGCTTGCTAATGTATGTACTCAATGTCTACCAGCAAACGTTTTGCACAACTCTGCCCCCAGTGCATGATGCATCTGCCCACCTAGTTCAGCATCCTGTCTCCTACAAGCACCACTGCCAGATGCTTGAGGAAGGTAACAATTTTCCCTGTGAGAATTGGAAAGTTGCATATTTTTATTTGAGAATTTTCCAGAGTTCTAGCTGTCATTAAAGTCCTTTGATTACAGTGTATCTGATCATAGTGACTGCATGACCACTCTAAATAGCCTTATTCTTTCCATTTACACCTTACTATGAACCAAAGACTTTAATGCACAGAACATGCATAGAAAAAATGTAACAAACCAGGAAAGTTAAGCGGTTCAACACTGTAGTATTTCTTCCAGTCTTGCCCGTAACTAATGTAGTCTAAGTACCAGGGAGCTGCCAGGATAGCAGTGAACCCAGCTGCAGTGACACTGCTCAGTTCATGAGCATAGTTGTTTTCCATCCACACTTGAACTACTGTGTCTGGTTTCAGCTAAAAGGGGGAAAAAACAGAACAAAAGAAAACCTCAAAACATTAAAGACAACCCTAATTGCTGTTACCAGGAAAGGATGACAGATTTCAAATATATGTTTGGTGGTTGGTTTTTTTTTTTCAAGAGGAACATTTTGGAAGCTACCTTTTGTAATTTCCCGCCCCGCCCCCCCCCCCCTAAAGGCAAGTAGCTCTTTGCTGGTTTTAAAAACCTCACACTAGAGTGAAGCCTAGGTTATACTATAGACAGTTAATGCCCTAAGAGGGCTCCTACATGCACCAGTTATCTGACCAGCTCCAAAAAGCTGAGCACCTGGTGTTGCTAGACGAGATGCAGTTACGTGAGAAAACAAAGGTGTGAAAACTTATAGAAATTTCCCTACCCTTTACTCTGATGCTCTAAAACATGTTGTATTATGTACTCACCTGCAGAAAGCACTTCAGTGCTGGTGTTCCTGTTCCACCTGTTTTACATGTTCAACAAATGATAATTTCAAGGCAGGCCCCATACCTGGGGAGACTTGCTAAAGTGAGCAGACTTGCTTTAACTCTTAAGAGACACAACCATAACTACTTCAACAGTCCCCTTTGGAAGCCTCCCACAATACGATTATGCAAGAGTACCTTACTTACTTTCCCATCTTACCTCTGCTTTGTTATCAAACACTTCTTGCCAGACTATGTATCCTTTATTATAGGAGGAAACAATGTCCAAAACCCTAGAATTTAGAAATAAAATCATGTTTGTGAACTTCTGTGAGATCAGTACAGGCACATCACGTAGTGACATTTTCCACCCTAAGTCACATCAGGCTTTTCCCAGCACTGCATATGGGACCAAGAAAAAACAGGGTTTTCTCGTTTTGGCCTTCAGTGCTCTGCCTCAAAGAGCATGTTCTCCCATGTAGAAGGGTATGCATGTGCAGTAACACAAAGCGATGTTCAGAACTACCAGCAACTCATACAGGTGTCTTAAGTCCATGTTATTTAAGAAACAGAGAAACAAATGGCTACAAAAACAATAGGACTTTCCCTTCCCACCCTGCATGCTGACATCACAGCAGATACCTAGCTTAACATACCCCATGCGTTCATACTGTCCATAGAACTAGCCTACACATCCTTGTTGTGTCCCACCTTTTAAAGCTGTGAACTTAACATTCAGTGTATTAAAGTCGGTAGTCCCTAATACAAGGCAGTTTTTGAAAACAGTATAGGCTAACCTAAATTAGCTTCAGTACCTGCACCTGACCACCACCCTCAGATGGCAGCTGTGAAAAGCAGAGCAAAAATTAACGAAAAGAAC